>NC_057391.1:85608231-86344526 GCF_019320065.1 Cervus canadensis
TTTTGGACCTCTAGGCTCTAGAAGTGTGAGGTAACACACTTCTGTTGTTTTTAAGCCATTCAGGCTGGTACTTTCTTATGGTCAGCCTTGTTGTTTAGTCATTACGTCATGCCCAACTCTTTGTGACCTCATGGACTACAGCATGCCGGGCTTCCCTGTCCTCCACTATCTCCCGCAGTCTGCTCAGACTCGTGTCCATTGAGTTGCTGATGCCATTCAGCTATCTCATCCTCTGTCACCCCCCTTTGACTCCTGCCCTCAATCTTTCCTAGCATCAGGATCTTTTCCTTTGAGTGGGCTCTTCCCAAAGTAGTAGAGCTTCAGCTTCAGTAGCAGCATCATGGTCACCTTAGGGAACTGATAAAGCTTAAGAGGTTATTTAATGAATATAATAGAAAGATATGGTTATCAGAAAAACAGAAGTTGGGGGAGGGGCAACTTAAAAAAATGTATCTTGATATAGTACTTACAAATAATTTTCATTGTTTTTAGGTAAAAACAAATCCTGCATATGTATCTATGCAAATGCTACCAGGCTAACTAAAACACAGATATTTTGTGTTTATCTGGAAGTTTTTCAACCTTTTTCTTACCCAGGTAGACATTCTGCTTGCCAATTATACCTTTTTTCCTATTGAAATGAAAAAATTGTTACTTAGAAGCAAATATTTCCCAACATGGAATTATGGGCTGTGTTGAAAATAATGAAAGAATCCTTCATATAAAATACATTTAAACTTTTGGCATCTTATCTATAGATTAGAATGAGACTATTATTAGAACCTAGGCATCTGAAGCAGTAACAGCAATGACACGTGATCAGGGACTATTCAATGTTCCAAAGTGATCATCCTTGCTCATTATCCTTCCTGGACACAGAATGGATGAAGTACACCTAACACTTTTAGTGAAAAGACATACATTTAAGCAAACAATAGAGCAAGTGACATGAAAATAGGAATGATGTAACTGAATGAATGTGAAGTCCATTTGTCAAATACTCAATAAGGTGAGCACTTGGGATATTTCACAATTTATTGGATGATGGTATGCATTTTCTAATTTATTGGATGCTTGCTTCTTTCATAAAGGTAAATTATATATCATTAATCTTTCTGGGAGGTTGTTGTCCTAGAGTTAATTTACTGATGATTTTTCAGATAATATACCTGCTAGAGAAGTAGTATGTAATCAATACAAGAAAGTAATCAGATAGGGTGTATATGCCCCCTTTTGAAAATTTTTTTATAATTAGTGGGATATAAACTGTGGGTTGGGTTAAAGAGAGGGACTAAAACAGAGGTACAACTTGCCCTTGAGTATCAGATAATCCTGACACTATTTCTTCTGCATCGGGGGCTCCTTTATTTTCTTACTCGTTTCCTTCATCTCTTGGTGCCCTCTGCCTCAGCCAAGTTCCTCTGGCACTCTGCTGTCACCCTGCTTCCCCATCCTTTTCTTCTAGTCTTAGGAACACCCTCACTCTCATCCCCAGGGAACTATAGTCCTGTTATTTCATTATGCATCACAATTTTTGCATCCCATTTTTTGGTAATACCTCTTATCCCTTCTAGCTTTGGGCTTAACATTTACATAAGCCAAAGGACCATTAAAATGTTTCCCAAGAGTTCTATCTTTAAGAGAAATGCTGCCCTCTTTTTATCAACAGGCTCTAATTACAAGCATCTTTTATATGTTCTGTCTTTCGTTGCTTCTAGTCAGGCCAAGTAAGCTCCTGCATACTGTCTGCCCATAGACAACAGTTACCAACTCTGGATGCAACACAGCCATGCACCTGAAAGCACTGGACAGTTACCAAACAGATTTTGGAGGGAGGAGGTAAATGCCTTGGATGGGTTTCAGTCTATCCTGTCTTTCCTTCCTTTTTCCTTTTCCTCCTCCTCCTCTTTTCCCATTAGTGTTTAACCTAGGTAGGTGGCAGGCCGAGACAGGCAGGACAGGTGAAAATCTAACAGAAAACCACACTCTTTTTCATCTAAAAAGCAGAGGGCAGAGCTGAGAAGCTACAGCTTCTAAAAGGCAAGGACTTACTTCCCTGGTTGTCTAGTGGTTAAGATTCTGCCTGCCAATGTAGGGAGGGCTTCCCTGATGGCTCAGAGGGTAAAGACTCTGCCTGCAATGCAGGAGACCCGGGTTCAATCCCTGGGTCAGGAAGATCCCCTGAAGAAGGAAATGGCAACCAAGTCCAGTATTCTTGCCTGGAGAATTCCAAGGACAGAGGAACCTGGCAGGCTCCAGTCAATAGCATCACAAAGACTCGGACATGAGTGAGTGACTAACAATTTCACTTTCACATTTCAATGCAGGGAATATGGGTTTGATCCCCTGCTCGAGGATTACACATGCCAAACGGCAACTAAGCCCCTGCGCCACAATGACTGAGTCTGCACGCCTGAGGGCCCATGCTCTGCAACAAGAGAATCCCCTGCAATGGAAGCCCATGCACCACAGCGGAGGAATAGCTCCCGCTCACCACAAAGGGACAGAGCCCATGTACAGCAATGAAAACCCAGCGCAGTCAAAAATGAATAAATTAATTAAATAAAATGTAAAAAGCAGGCAAAGTGGGGGCGGTGGGGGGACTCCAGAAAGAAGAGAGCCAGAGAGGAAGAGTTGCAAATCCTAAGTATAAATTTTGTGCAGAGATCTCAAAAACAAGGATAACAACCTGAGTTTGCAATGCTCATTTGAAGTAGGGGGCAGTCTCCTGGAACAGAGCACTTAACCTGTGGGATCTGACGCTGTCTCTGGGTAGATAATGTCAGAATTGAGCTGCCTTGTAGGACATTGGGTGGCGCTAATGGTAAAGAACCCATCTGCCAGTGCAGGAGACATAAGAGACGTGGGTTTGATCCCTGGGTCTGGAAGATTCCCTGAAGGAGGCTGTGGTAACCCACCCCAGTATTCTTGCCTGGAGAATCCCATGGACAGAGGAGCTTGGCGGGTTACAGTCCATGGGGTTGCAAATAAACCCCATGAAGTGACTGAAGTGACTTGCACACATGTACATAGGACGCTTAGCTGGTGGTGTAGCCTTGTGTGTTTGGATGTGTGGGAAACCCTCACCATCCCCCGGCACTGGAATTGGTTCCATAACCTTTCAACTGAAACTTTTGTTCCACTTTGCTGTGTATATGAAAACCTGCTTTTTTTCTCATTAAAAAATTCTTATGAGCAACTTGGATAAAGTTACATAATACTGCTTAAGACCCAGTAAGAATGGCTGAATGCTAGATAAACATTAAAAAAACACAACAACAACTGAAAAAGATGTCTATATAAGCTTCATGGAAGTCTAGTATTATCTACCTGCTTAGGATTCTAGGGAAATTGATCCTAAGAAAGTTTATAGTCATAGAAAACAAGGCTCACTGATTGAGTGGTTAGCATATTAAAGTAACTAAGTACTTAAAAGAACAGGCAACTCCTTCTAATTCCTTAGATACAAAAATGATGTACAGGTTTATACTATGTATCCTCAACTTGAAAAACTAGAAACAATTAGATAAAGATTCAAATGTCTAAGAAAAAGGAGAAGTACTACATGAACTTCTGTTAAAAAAAAAAAAAAAAGCCTGCAGCACAGTGTTGCTTTCTAAAATAATTTCAGAGTACATAGTTCTTTCTATATAACATAAAATCCAAAAAAAGAAAAGTGACAAATTCAACTGCATGAAAAATTAAATTCCTGTAAGATAGAATCCACCATAAGCAAAGTCAAAAGTCAGATGATAAACTTAGAAGCACTTGCAATTCATGTTACAAAGCATTAATTTCCTAACATATATAAGAGATAAAAATCTCCAGAAAGCAATAACAAAAAGACCAATAATCCAATACAAAAATAGGAAAGGATATGAACAGGCATATCACAAAAGAGTAAAATTAGTTATTTTAAAACATATGAAGAGATGCTCAGTCTAGATAATAAAAAAAGAAATATAAACTTACACCATAGTGAGCCTACACTTTTCACCACCACATTATCAAAGATCAGAAAAGATGATAATGTCCTCATGGTTCCAGGTATGAGGAAACCTGTCATTCATTAGTGTGAGTGTATGTCAATTACCATAACTTCTATGGAGGGCTGTTGGATTGGGACTAGCTGGGGAAAGGGGCTTCCCAGGTGGCACTAGGGGTAAAGACCTGCCTGCCAATGCAGGAGATGTAAGAGATACAGGCTTGATCCCTGGGTTGGGAAGATCCCCTGGAAGATCATCACTCCAGTATTCTTGTCTGGACAGAGGAGCCTGGCAGGCCACGGTCCATGCATTGCAAAGAGTCAAACAGGACTGAAGCGACTTGGCAGGCATGTACACAGCTAAGGAAAGGAATCCTGGAAATCATCACAGCTCTCTGCCACCTCTAACTTTTTTTCCTTTCCCCTTCTTGTCCCTGGTGGCTCAGATGGTAAAAGCATCTGCCTGCAATGTGGGAGATCCAGGTTCGATCCCTGGGTCAGGAAGATCCTCTGGAGAAGGAAATGGCAACCCACTCCAGTACTCTTGCCTGGAAAATTCCATGGATGGAGGAGCCTGGTGGGCTACAGTCCATGGGGTCGCAAAGAGCCGGACACTGAACAACTTCACTTTCACTTTTCACTTCTTGTAGCTTGTTGTTTATTTGCTAAGCTGTGTCTGACTCTTGCAACTGCGTGGACTGTAGCTCATCAGGCTCCTCTGTTCATGGGATTCTCCAGGCAAGAAAACTGGAGTGGGTTGCCATTCCTTCTCCAGGGGATCTTCCCAACGCAGGGATCGAACCTGCATCTCTTGCATTAGCAGGTGCATTCTTTACCCTCTTGTAGCTTAGCACCGAGCTAGTTCACCAGATTGGAGTTGGGTCTTTAGGCTAGTGGGAGACCTGTGGTTAAGGGCAGCATTAGTATGCAAAGTCACTAACTGAGCTCTGGCCCCTCGAGGACAGTTCCCAGTCCAGGAAGCACCCCCTGTAACAGAATTAAGCAAGTGCCCTCTCCCGGATCACCCTAGAAATACAAAGAGCTGAATGTGTATAGGGTCCTCATCCTGGACCACTTTCCATGGTTCATCCTGCAGTGCCCAGTGCAGAAGGCCTCTCCTGGGGCCTTAACAGGACAGTGAAGCCTTATACACTACCAGCCCTACCACCTGTGAGCGTTCCCAACAAACCTAATTTTCTGGGACTTCCCTGGTGGCACAGTGGGTAGGAATCCACCTGCCAATGCAGGGGACTCAAGTTTGATCTCTGGTCTGGGAAGATCCCCCATGTCTAGGAGCAACCAAGCCCGCGAGCCACAGCTGCAGAGCCAAGCACTGCAACTGCTGAAACCTGTGCTCCTGGGACCTGTGCCCCACAACCAGGGAAGCCAGCACAACGAGAAGTCCAGGCAGCACGGTGAACAGTAGGCCCCGCTCACCGCAACGGGAGAGAGGCGGCTCAAGGCAGCAAAGACCCAGCACAGCCAAAAAAAAAATTTTTTTTCCCCAATTTTCTCCCATGCCACGTAACATGAGTGTGTGAGTGTGTGTCCATTATCTTTATGTGGACACATCCCAATTATAAATGCATACATCCTCTTGCTCAGTCATTTTGCTATTGAGATTTCATCTGCAGGTGTATTCATACACATACAGGAAATGCCTTTATGCAAAATTATTCATCATATCATTTTTTGAGATACAGAATATTGGAAACAGTCTAGATGTCAACAAGTAGGGAGCTAGCTAAATTATGGATTATGGTGCATGCATACAATGGAAAATTACACAGCTATAAAAAAGAATGAAAATGCTCTTTATGTATGGATAAGGAATAATTTCTAAAATAAATTTTTAGGTTGAAATTCAAGATGCAGGGGACTTAGTGGTTATACTTTGCCTTCCAATGCAGGAAGTGTGGGTTCGATTCCTGATCAATGAACTAAGATCCCGCAAGCCTTGTAGCCAAAAAAACCAAGCATAAAACAAATAATACTGTAACAAATTTGATAAAGACATTAAAAATGGTCCACACCCCCCCCCAAAAAAAATCAAGATGCAAAATCCATTATGTAATATTAAGCTGATAACAATAGTTCCCTTTGGGAATATCCAGTGGTTATCTGTGAATAAGGTTAAGACAGGGAATTCTCTGTGGGTGCAGTGGTTAGAACTCTGTTCTCCCATGGCAGAGGGCATGGGTTTGATCCTTGGTTGGGGAATTCAGATCCTACAAGCTGTGTTTTGAGGCAAAAAATTTGAAAGAGAAATATTTTATTATACACCCCTTTGGGCCTTTTAAATTTTGAACCACAAAAATGTATTATATCTCTAAAACAAAACATTGAATGAAGTAATTATTCTAGAAGTCCAATAAATCATGGCAGAAGCTAAGGATCATCAGTTGGGAGGGTCAGGATAAGATGGCAAGATAGAAGGGGATGGAGGAGACTGATATAGACAACCCCTGAGGCTTCTTTTGATTATAAGATCCTCGAGCACAGTAACACCCCAATACAGCTAGGTAGAAACAACAGATACATGACATGTACTCCATGCCCTCTTTGCCAATTTTCTTTCTTTTTTTTTTTTCATTTGAGTAGCCCTGGTTATCATTGCCTGCTAGTTTTATGGATCCTTTTCAATTTTTGTAAGATTTTAGAGGACAGAGGATAACCTGTGATTGATTATCTAATGGTCTTTAAGATGAGAGGCTTTCCATATTTCAAGATTATTCAGCTTAAATCATGTTAATTCTTTCCCTTCCCACCTATAAGGAAGAAATCAGACAATAATTCTTATAACATAGGTGGAAATATTCGAAAATGCCAAAATGCGATGTGCCCCATGCAACTAGAATTTCAGTGAAATGATTATCTCAAAAGGGGTATGGAAAATCAGTATGATGAACCCAGAAGTCTTCAAAATCCTAGATCATTCCTACCAAGGGGGCAGAGGAGTTTTCACTCTGCAGGGAACTGGGGAGTTGCCAGGCAAAGCAGTCACTTTCCACTTGCTCGAGTTCCGCCTGCAGTTTTCAGTTGGATGTACTTCCCACTCCCCACCACAGTGCTGCCAGCTGCTAGGAACGACTGCAGACTTTCACTTCAGAGGGAAGAGCTTAAAGAAAACACCCAGAGTTAGACAAAGGTAAGAAATCATAAGAACCGGAGCAGAAATAAATGAAAAAGGAATGAGGAAATCAATGAATGGACTTGTGGACACAGCTGGGGAAGAAGAGGGTGAGATGAATTGAGAAAGTAGCGCTGATAACTACACACTATCAGGTGTGAAATAGCTGGTGGGAAGTTGCTGTACCATAGTCGGTCTGGTGCTCAGCAGCCATCTATAGGGATGGGATTGCGGTGGGGGCAGAGGCTCAAGAAGGAGGGAATATGTGTATGCTTATGGCCGCTTCATGTTGCTGTGCAGCAGAAACTAACACCACACTGTAATTATCTTGCAATTAAAAAGAAAGAAAACAATTCGAAGTCCAAAAGATGAGTTTAGTGAGTAGCAGAGAAATGAGTTATAGTCTGACAAATATCAGTACACTCTTGGAGGCAAGGAGAAAGAGGTTAATTGTGACTGTTTGGTAAAAATAATAATTATGGTTATTGTTAGAGAGTACTCATATGGTAGGCACAGTCCTCAGCGATTTTACCTACATCATTTTATTTAGCCCTCACATCGGCTCTGTGAGGCAGGGCCTTGCGCTGTGCCAAGTTGCTTTAGTCATGTCCAGCTCTTTGCGACCCTATGGACTGTAGCCCACCCACCCAGCTCCTCTGTCCATGGGATTCTGCAGGCAAGAATATTCGAGTGGGTTTCCATTTGGGAATAACCATTATCCCCACTTGCCAGAGAGAAAGATTGCAATGGCTAAGTTTCTTGTCAGAGTTCACATAGCTTATGGGTGGTGGAGCTGACATTTGAATCTACATTTTATTCCACAGTGGCACCTTCAATCATTATGTTTACGGTACTAAAAAGAACACCATCCAGATCCAAACACTACAGCTGACAAGTGGGACTTCCTAGGGTGTGAGAATAAAGCAAAAGCAAAATAAAACTCTGCCCCTTTAAAACACTTGCGTAGGTTCTTTCTCCCTTGGACCTTCAGTAAGGACTGGGGCAGGTCTCATGGCTCTTAGCTAATTAAAAAAAGATTCTCTTGTACTTCTAAATGCAATAACAATCTCATTTCAGAATTAAAATGGCCAGTCCGTGGTAATAATCTAGACTCCGAGCTTTATTTGAGGTTAAAAGTTAAATTCACCCAACTGCACTGTTTCCATGTCCACTTTGGGAGTAGCCTGGGGGGAGCAGGGAGGGGAATAGTGAGAGAAGGAAGATGTATTAGGGGCAGGAAAGGTGACACTTGGCTGGCTCCTCCTGTCACGCAGTCATGATCTCACTTTGCTGATCTCTGAGCTTGGCAGGTGGCCAAATCTGACTCATTATCTCTTGGGGAACTTTTGTGTCTTTCTCAAAAATTTCCCCAGTGGGAGCATCCTCGGTTAAAGCAATGCTTCTCATTTTGGTGTCTGATTGTAATTCCTCCCCAAACCATGGACATCCAGTGGTTTACTCTGTCCGAGTCCCGCCTTCCTTCTAAGCAGCCCCCTTGAGTGGTATCATACTGGCTCCCAGGCTGACCCCACAGTTAATCCCTAGGAAACATGGGTTGATTGCTGCTATTCACCAATGCAGCCTCCACCACGTCCCACATTCAGACTTTTCTTGAAATAGGTATGGCATCCATCTATGCCTTTCATAGATTTTTAGGGACAAAGATCAAACTTGTTTCCTTCACATCCAATTAATTGATTTGCAGTAACTGCTGTGGTCCGTGAGCAGGTTGGAAAAGAATTTCCAGACATCAGGCAGGATGAGAAGAGGATAACGTTTATCAGGGTGGGAGATGCTGTTAGAACAGTCAGCTGGCGCAAGGGAGAGCCGAACCCTTTCACAGGCTAGCAGCCAATTTTTATAACCTCAAGACAGAAAATTCCTGCTGGAATGTTGGTGGTTCAGCTGGTAAAGAATCTACCTACAATGCGGGAAACCTCGGTTTGATATTTGGGTTAGGAAGATCCCCTGAAGAAGGGATAGGCTACCCACTCCAGTTTTTGGACTCCCCTGCTGGGTCAGATGGTAAAGAATCCCTCCGCAATGTGGGAGATCTTTATTGGATCCTCTGTTGGGAAGATTCCCTGGAGAAGGGAACGGCTACCCATTTCAGTATTCTTGCCTGGAGAATTCCATGGACAGAGGCACCTGGCGGGCTACAGTCCAACGGGTCACAAAGAGTCGGACACAACTGAACAACTTTCTGTTTCTTTCTTTCTTTCACTAGGATGCTATAGGGCGGATAACAGGATGGGTATTTTACCAATATGGGGTCAGGGAACTGGCCACTTTAGATCCTGAGGCTTATGGCAACAGTTGCTATGGGGTTTGGTCAATTCCAGAGACTTTTATCCTGGGACCTTGGTACAGGGCTCCACAGTAAGGATGCTTCTCTCTTCCCCCATGGTGATGATGAGTGTGTTTGAGTCAGAATTGGTAGTGAATTCTGTGCCATTCCAATAGCTCTCTCAAAAACACATGTACCCAGAATAAAGTTTGACCAGATACCTGGGAGCTCCATGACCCAGTCAGGTTGAGACATAAAACTAATTGTCACAGAGACAAAAACCAGTTCCCTTTGGAATGACTTTAGCTCCTAAATTCAACCAGGTATGCATGAAACACTACCCTTGAGCTTTTCAAGTAACGATCTATGTATACCCTTATTTCTTAAGTCATTTCAGTTATCTTTTCTAATGGAAATATTCATTATTATCTTCATAATGTCCCAGGGCCCATGTGGCTCCAAGGAAATCATTGGCAAGTTCCTAGCTGAGACTTCATTTTCTGTCATCATCCTGAAATCTTTGGGGGAAATTATAGGTCTGTGCTCCTCTTGTCTATGAGCCAATAACTTGAACCATAGTTACCTATTTGTTCAACAGTAGAAATAATACATGCTGTAGAGTTGCTTTTTTGCTTCACTAAGGAAAGAAGCTCTTTCTTTTGGCTGTAATATACTTTCTATTTATGCTTTTTCAGAACTTTTCTATTATTCATAGTTGTGTTCCCACACCAAAATATCTCATTGAAATATTAAAAACACAATTGGCTAATTGTCCAGGAAAGCAAGTAACTTTATGTCTTAGCATAGTGACTAGAGGATTTATACAGCCCAAGGAGATATTTGAAATTCTCCACAATTTCATGCAGTCTATCAGTTGACATTTTTCCAGCCCTTGAGATGTCTGCATTTAAGACTCCATAGAGAGAACTCAATCAACCAAGCAATACAATCAGATTGTTTTCTTTAACACTAGGTTTCTGTTAACTTTTTTGATTGCAGTGGCACGCAAACAAAAAACAAATTCTCCCTGGTAGACAGAAGCTATACCAACTCAAGGATAGACATCTAAAGGCAGTAAGAGTGCCAAATGTTAAAAAGATTCATTTTACTCTGAGGATATCTGAAAGTTCGCTCCACCTTGTTCGACCATATTCTGGGCCTTGCTTCTCTCCTTGCAAGTTAACCTCAATAGTGAAGACTGGGGTTGAACTCCTGTATCACATGATCACCACCCAGCCTGACATTATCGATGCTTCTGGAAAGTTACTTATAAATTGAATCACGTTGGAGGCTCACTAGAGGAGATTGTTATCTAAAGGAATTATACAAGAAAGCTTTTTTTTTAAAGCAAGGCATCTATTTGGTAAAACAAAATGTCTCAGATTTGATGTTCATGTATAAATTTGGTTTTTCTTATTTTGGACTTGCTTTAAGCAAGTCTAAAGTTCTATTCTTTGAAATTCATCACAAACCAGATGAAACTGAGCTTTTAGACTAAAGCAAGCAAGAGCAGAGGAAGTAGGACCTAGTTAACTGAGAACTATGGGTAAGTAAAATTAAAGTCTTTCTCTCCTTGCCCTTTAAGCCTGATTTAAAATATTTAGATTGAGAGAGAGAGAGAGAGAACATAATTTCAATCTGGTAAACAAATTTTTTTTTAAAAGTTATAAGAAGGGAGAAAAAATATCTTACTTGGACAGTGTTGGATTCATTCTATTGTAGGTGACAGAGACTCAATTCAAATTAGCTTGAGGAAAAAAAAATACAAACATAATTTATTGACTCATTGACTCCTTAGTGGGATAGAAATATATAGTTCTTCAATCCCTTGCTGATGGTAAGAACTGACAACTTTTCATCAATCTGAGACTAAAAAGATACCTCATTATAAACATTTTCTTTTCTTGATTATTAGTCATACTAGAGTTTTCTTCACATGTTTATTAGCTATTTAATCCATTTTATTTTATCAATTGCCCACTTGTTCATTTTAATTGAAATGTTTTAAAGTTAAAGATATTCATCCTTTAATAACATTATTATGTCTTAGACTATACACCACATAAGGCAGGAATCATGGTTCTCAAATTTACATGCATGCTAAGTCACTTCAGTCATGTCGAACTCCTTGCAACTCTATGGACTGTAGCCTGCCGGGCTCCTCATCCATGGAATTTTCTAGGCAAGAATACTGGAGTGGTTTGCTATTTCCTCCTCTAGGGAATCTTCCTGATCCAGGGACTGAACCTGCATCTCTTACGTCTCCTCCACTGACAGGTGGCTTCTTTATCACTCTGTTGTGCTGTGCTTAGCTGCTCATTCCTTTCTGACTCTTTGCAACCGTATAGATGTAGCCTGCCAGGCTCCTCTGTTCATGGGAGTTCTCCAGGCAGGAATACTGAAGTAGGTTGCCATGTCCTCCTCCAGGGGATATTCCAAACCCAGGGATTGAACCCAGGGCTCCCGCTTTGCAGGCAGATTCTTTACCATCTGAGGCACCAAGGAAGCCCAAGAATATTGGAGTGGGGAACTTATCACTTCTTCAGGGGATCTTCCCCACCCAGGAATCTAACCAGGGTCTCCTGCCTTGCAGGCAGATTCTTTACCAGCTGAGTTACCAGGGAAGCCCTCTTTATTACTAGCACCACCAAATTCATATAGTGCTAATTACAGTATCATACAAAAAGATGTATCAGTATTTATCAGTGCTTCTGAATGATCGTTGATAAATGATATAAATTACATGATCATTGATGTTCCTGATCGTGAATCATATAGAAGTATTGTTGTATTGTTGCACAGTAGCTAAGTTTTGTGTGACTCTTGCGACTGCAAGGACTGTAGCCTGCCAGGTTCCTCTGTCCATGGGATTCTCCAGCCAAGAATACTAGACTCTTTTGCCATTTCCTTCTCTAGGGGATCATCCCAACCCAGGAATCAAACCCACATCTGCATTGCAGGTGGATTCTATACCTCTGAACCACCAGGGAAACCCATATAGAAGTATGGAATATTAAAATATTTGTTGTTCAGTTGAACCCCACCTTCTGCGGCTCCTGCATTGACAGGCATATTCTTTACCACTGAGCCACTTGGGAAGCCCTAAGGGTTATTTAGTCCAGCTGCTAAATGTGACCCTTTAGGGGGTCTCATTGTTGTTGTTCACTTGCTTAGTTGTGTCCAATTGTCTGTGACCCCATGGACTGCAACACGCCAGGCTTACCTGTCTATCACCATTTCCAAGAGCTTGCTCAAACTCATGTCCATTGAGTTGCACTCATGTCCATCCAGCCATTTCATCCTCTGTCATCCCCTTCTCCTCCTGCTTTTGATCTTTCCCAGCATCAAGGTTTTTATTAATGAGTCAGCTCTTTGTATCATGTGGCCAAAGTATTGAAGTTTCAGCTTCACCATCAGTCCTTCCAATGAATATTTAAGAATGATTTCCTTTAGGATGGAGTGGTTGAATCTCCTTGGAATCCAAGGGACTCTCAAGAGTTTTCTCCAACACCACAGTTCAAAAGCATCAATTTGATGTTCAGCTTTCTTTATGATCCAACTCTCACATCCATACATGACTACTGGATCATAGCTTTGACTGGATGGACATTTGTTGGCAAAGTAATGTCTCTGCTTTTTAATATGCTATTTAGATGTGTCATAGTTTTTCTTCCAAGGAGCAAGTGTCTTTTAATTTCATGGCTGGAGTCACTATCTGCAGTGGTTTTGGAGCCCAAGGATATAAAGTTTCTCACTGTTTCCACCGTTTTCCCATCTATTTGCCATGAAGTGATGGGATCGAATACCATGTTCTTAGATTTTTGAATGTCGAGTTTTAACCAGCTTTTTCACTCTTCTTTTTCATCTTAACCAAGAAGCTCTTTGGTTCCCCTTCACTTTCTGCCATAAGGGTGGTATCATCTGCATATCTGAGGATATTTATATTTCTCCCAGCAATCTTGATCCCAGCTTGTACTTCCTCCAGCCCGTACTTCCTCCAGCCCAGTGTTTCTCATAATATACTCTGCATATAAGTTAAATAAGCAGGGTGACAATATACAGCCTTGACATACTCCTTACCCAATTTGGAACCAAGTCCGTTGTTCCATATCTGGTTCTGTTACTTCTTGACCTGCATAGAGGACTCTCAGGAGGCAGGTCAGGTGGTCTGGTCTTCCTATCTCTTTAAGAGTTCTCCAGAGTTTGTTGTGATTCCTTGGCATTGCTTTTCTTTGGGATTGGAATGAAAACTGACCTTTTCCAGTCCTGTGGCCACTGCTGAATTTTTCAAATTCACTGGCATATTGAGTGTAGCACCTTAACAGCATCATCGTTTAGGATTTGAAATAGCTCAGCTCGAATTCCATCACCTCCACTAGCTTTATTATAGAGCTTGGATAAAGACAGCTTGCTTTTAACAAGTATCAAAACAAGAACAGTCATTGCTGGGAGATTTTCATAGCAGCTGATATCAGCACAATTAAATAGGTGACAAAACCTAAAGCTTGTAATTCCTATAACCACTGAAGGTGATTAATATAAAATTCCATTATTAACACAAGTCATTTCAGTTTTTAAAAATTGAAATATATAGTTAGCTGTGACTTTTTCTAGCATATGTTCTCCTATGTCTATCCAAGTTTGATAGTAACATGGCACAAACTGGGCTTCCCAGGTGGCACTAGTGGTAAAGAATCTGCCTCCCGATGCAGGGAACTCAAGAGACATGGATTCTATCCTTCAGTAGCGAAGATCCCCTGCAGGAGGAAATGGCACCCCACTCCAATATTCTTGCCTGGAACATTCCATGGGCAGAGAAGTCTGGGGGACTACAGGCCATATAGTGTCCCAGAGAGTCAGACATGACCGAGCAACGGAGAACACACACAGAAGTCACAAACTTGTACTATAACTTTTTCAAAGTTGACAAATGTCACAGAGATTTGCCAAAGCTACACTGTCTTAAAAACTCCTCTCTTTTGCAAAGGACTCTTAACGTCCATGCTACAGAGATCTCTTACCTCTCATTCCACTGTTCAAAGCATCTGATTAGCTGAATGGCAACCAAGGAAGAGGTAGGGGAGAAGGACCCCACACAGAAAGGCGGAAGCAGCACAGTCCTTTCCCACAAGGCCCTCCATGGCTCAGGCAGGGTCTGTGTCAACAGCAGCCCCAGAGGAAAGGCAAAGCTGCCCAAAGAGATCCAACGATTAGTGCAATTCATGTCAGTTCACAGCTTCTTTTTATTAGTAGTAGTATTTTATCATGGCAAAAGTAGCATAATATAAAATACTATTTCAACCATATTTAACTGCACAGTTCAGTGGCTCTAAGTAGGCTCACATTGTTATACAACTCACCATCGTCCATCTCCTGAGTTCTTCGCCTTCCTAAATTGAAGCTCTGTCCCCATTCTGTATGTAGTTAATGGATAAGTGATGAGAACTGTATAGCAGGGGGCGGGGAGGGGGCAGAAGGTATAATCTGCTTGGAGGACATATATTAAGTTAACCTTAAAAATGCATTCCAATATATACCAGGCGCGCAGACGAATACTGTTTGATTCCACTTATGCAAGGTACCTAGACCAGTCACATTCATAGAGTCATAAAGTACACTGATAGATGCCAGGGGCCAGGAGGTTGGAGGGTGGGGAGGGAGAATGGGGAGTTGGTGTGTAATGGGGACAGAGCTTCAATTTAGGAAGGTATGCATACATTTGTTCTCTACACCTGTGTGTAGTTTCTCTTTAAGCTGCTGTCTGCTCCATCGAAGAGAGGCAGGCCCATGGAATTTTAAATTTCTGCATGGTCCCGTGATGGATACATGAGGACACATGGCGCTTTGTGTGGGAGGATGAAGATGATCATATATGTTAGAAAAGGATATAAAAGAGAGAGAAAATGGGATTGAGGACAAACTTTAAAACAAAAAAATGTTTATTTCTTTATAATATCTGGCTGTGCCAGGGCTCAGTAGAGGCACTCGGGATCTTCATGGCATTATGCAGAATCTATTTGTTGTGGTACTTGAATTCTCTAGTTGCGGCACATAGGCTGGCATCTGGGATCTTAGTTCCCTGAGAGGGATTGAACCCACATGCCTTGCATTACAAAGCAAGTTCTTAACCTCTGTTCTACCAGGGAAGTCCCTGAGGGTAAACTTTATTTACTGTAATAAATTGACCAGGGGAAGCCTCTATTCCTGTGCTAGGAGGTAGGAACTGAGGCTTTAGCATATGATAGATATCACATTGGTTAGCCAGCTGTGGCCTCTGAGTTCATATTCACTGTATCAGTCTGGTTTCTCTAGAATAACAGAACCAATGGGATCTGTGTGTGAGTTTTCAAGAGGTGGGTAGACAGATAGCAAGATAGATTTTGGATAACTGGCTCGTGTAACTGTAGAAACTGGCAAGTCTAATAGCTGCAAGGTCGGCTAGAGACCCAGCTTAGTTTGACCTTGTTGTCTGCTGGCAGAATTCCTCTTCCTGGGAGGAGGTCAGTCCTTTTTTCTATTCAGGCCTTCAGCTGATGGAATGAGGCCACCTATATTATGGAGGGTAATCTGCTTTATTAAAAGTATACTGACTTAAATGCTCATTTTATCTAAAAATACTTTCACAGAAACATCAACATCTAGAATAATGTTGGCCCAAATGGCTGGGTACCGGGACATATAATGTTAACTCTCAGATTCTCTGTGGCCATTACTTGAGGAAAAAACGAGTGGTTTTAGGACCACTGAACTTGCCTGGTGGCTCAGGGGGAAAGAATCTGCCTTCAATGCAGGAGACACAGGTTCAATTCCTGGGTTGGGAAGATGCCCTCGAGAAGGAAATGGTGACCCACTCCATTATTCTTGCCTGGGAAATCCCATGGACAGAGGAGCCTGGCAGGCTACACACAGTTCATGGGGTCTCAAAGTCGGACACGACTTAGCACATAAGCAACAACAACAATTTCCAAGTGTGTCTTTTTTTTTAAGTTTTTTTTTAATGCATACCATTTTTAAAGACTTTAACTTGCTACAATAACATTTCTGTTTTATGTTTGGCTTTTTTGGCCAGGAGACATGTGGGATCTTAGCTCTATAAACAGGGATCAAACTCACCTGCATTAGAAGGCCAGAGTCTTAACCAGTGGACTGCCAGGGAAATCCTCTAAGTATGTCTTCTTGCTGTTGTCGTTTACTCGCTAATTCATGTCCGAGTCTCGTGTGACCCCATGGGCTGTAGCCTGCCAGGCTCCTCTGTCCATGGGGTTCTCCAGACAAGAATACTGGAGTGGGTTGCCATGCCCTTCTACAGGGATCTTCCCGACCCTGAGATCACACCCATGTCTCAACTATGTCTTGACTAACTCAAAAAGGAGCTCTCCGGAGGAAGTTTTCAGTCACTCCTCTCAAAAGCTAGGATCACAGAAATGTGACATGCAGTGAAGTTTTGGCAAAACGATGGCCTTTGTCTCATTCAGGGCAGTTCAATGAGCCGTGTGATTTGAAGACGTGAAATATCTTGCCTCATCTCAAAGGCAATGCAGCTCACACAGATGTCGGTTTTCAGCCCCTGGGGTGCAGTAATTAATGTTCAAAGATCTGCTGACAAGCACACCCTTTGTAGATTATCTGAAGAAAATGATCATTTTTACAGTCATATTTATTTGTTCACTCTGTCAGTAAAACGGTTTAGTGCCCTTAATGTGCTAGTATGTGAATTACATGCTGAATATATGAAGGTTAATACCTTAAAAATTCCTCCTTTCACAATTAAAATTGAGAGGCAGATTAATATTGACTCATTTTTCCACACCCACATGTTTTTGTTGTTGTTTTAGTCACTAGGTCATGTCTGACTCTTCTGTGACCCCATGGACTGTAGCCTGCCCGGCTCCTCTGTCTGTGGAAGTTTCCAGGCAAGAATACTGGAGCGGGCTGCCATTTCCTTCTCCAAGGGATCTTCCTGACCCAGAGATTGAACCCGCGTCCCCTGCACTGGCAGGGTGATTCCTTACCATTGAGCCACCAGAGAAGCCAGCTAAGTGTTTTAGAAGGTCCTAATTCCACCACTTTGGGGGCATCAGGTAAAGGAATGATTTTCTGCAGTGGTTTCCTGAAATTAGACTTAATTGGTAAATAATAATAATTAATGATAGAAAAATTGCAAAGATTCCTAGAGTAATTTTTATATCCAGGCATGGTCATAAGCAGTTTACACAGTTTACATATATATTCATCTATTTAATGACTAACCCTTACCAGATGCCTTGGGTTGGGATGGCTTGCTAGGTAAAATGTATAGCATGTACAGACTCATGGCCTAAGACCAGTAGACACATTTAGGGAACTTCAAGTGACCTAGTAGTGAAACATAAGGCTGCCAGCCAGGGTGTCAGTGAAAGAGACTGAAAACTCTGCCTCCTGGAGATCCCATGAATAGCAGCCAATGTGTTGCTTTGCTTCCATCTCTACTGCTCACACTCCATGTCTGGACTGATGCTGTGGAGATCTCCAGGTGTTCACCCAACAGACCTGGTACCCTGAGTGCATTTACCCATTTAGTTTCACTGTCTAATGCCTCAGGGTCTCAATGTGTTTCCTGTGTTAATCTAGTCAAATAGGAGCACTCAGAATCCTTATCATCATCACAGCTGCCCTCTTCTAGGGTGCATTTGGGTGATGAATTCTTCTGATCTTTTCTCTTTGTCAATTGAATTCTTTCTGCCTTCTATCTTTAAAGGATTCTTCACGAGTTTTGGTTTGAGGGTGGTACCTTTTATGTTTCAGTGTTCTGGATTCCATCTACATCTATGTAATCTGTAAATGCATAGGCATATATGTATGTCACATCAAAGGATTTGGGTAACAGGAGAAGTCATTACAAGGCTTCACTGGTGGCTCAGATGGTAAAGCATCTGCCTGCAATGCAGAAGATGTGGGATCGATCCCTGGGTCGGGAAGATCCCCTGGAGAAGGAAATGGCAACCCACTCCAGTATTCTGGCCTGGAGAATTCCATGGACAGAGGAGTCTGGCAGCCTGTAGTCCTATAGTCGCAAAGAGTTGGACACAACTGAGCGACTAACACACACACAAAGGTCATTACATCCTTGTTTTACTGTGACAATAACTCTGAATACTGGGTCAGTGGCTTTCCCCCCCCCCCCCAGGTTTTACTGATGATTTTGATTGTGCTGGCCTCTTGCTGAATATTACCGTCCTTCTGACCTTAAAACCGATGACTCTATTTGTTTTTCATCTCCAGACATGAGGGACTGTTCTTTCTGTCCCTGTAGTTTGCGAGACAGACAGCATTTGGAGCTGCTCACTGTCCCCCTAGGACCATAAATCTTCTTTCTTGATGATCTTTGTCTAGTGTCCTTTCAAAGACTTTCCCTTAATCCCTTGCTGAGGATCAAAGGATATAACAGAATGGCTTAATATGCAAACATGGTAGCTTATAAACTGTTGACATCCCAGGTGAGAGGCTCATTTGGGTGCCTTGACTTTCCTCTTCATAGTCTTACTCTGTTCTGTGAGCCTTATATCTCTGTCAGGGTCTGGGTGGAGGTGGGCACAGGGACTCAGATGCAGTTTAGAAAATAGAGGAAATTCTCAAGTCAGAGTGATGTTTGTAACGGAAGTTCAGGAAGTTGGAAAATCCAAAGGTCTCTAAGGTCAATCACTGCAAAAGATAAAAGGCCAAGTCATTTGAAGCATAGGAACTACCTTGTGGGATATGCCGCAAGGCAGAAGACCAGCCCAAAGTGTCTCAGAGCTTATTTTCAAGGGATCTAGGTTTTCTATCAGAATTTCTGTCATTTTGCCTGCATGCAGTTCTTTGGGACTACTGGAGAACCCAGGTACCATCTTTCTCTTACTTTCAGTTTTTCTTTCTTTCTCTGCTTCCTGCTTGTGGTTTAACATTTTATTTTCTTTCTAAACTGAAGGAAACTTGCTCTGATAGCCTTCCTTTATCTTACTATTGTAGTAAAACTCTATGGTTCAAGCCCTCCATGACTGATTTTTTAAAAAATCACACTTTGTTCCCAATGGCATTTATAAAATGAATGTTTGCTTTATATAGAATTCATATAGCGTAAAATTGTCTTCTAAAGTGTACAGTTCAGTAACTATAAACATACTCATGGAGTCGCCTAACTGCTACCACAGTCTAATTTCAGAATACTTCCATTACCCCCAAATAAATCTCAAATATGTTAACTGTTATTCCTCATTTCCTTCCTCCCTTCAGCCTCTGGAAATCCTGTACCTACTTTGTGTTTTTATGGATTTGCCCACTATGAGCATTTCCTATGCGATTATACAGTGTGTGGACACTTTTTTTTTTTTTTTTTGATGACTGGCTTCACTTACATAATACTTTCAGTGTTCATCCTTGTAGCAAGTATTGATACTTCCTTTCTTTTTACTGCCATTGTATCGATATACCACATTTTGCTTATTCATTGTTCAATTAATAGAGACACAGGTTCTTTCCACATTTTGGCTACTATGAATGGTGGTGTTGTTCTGTTGCTGTTGTTTTTTGGTTGCTCAGTCGTGTGTGTCTGACTTTTTTCAACCCCATGAACTGCAGCATGCCAGGCTTCCCTGTCCTTCACTATCTCCTGAAGTTTGCTCAGACTCATGTCCATTGAGTCAGTGATGCCATCCAACCATCTCATTCTCTGTCACCCCCTTGTCTTCTTGCCCGCATTCTTTCCCAACATCAGGATCTTTTCAAATGATTTGGCTCTTCAAATCAGGTGGCCAAAGTACTGGAGCTTCAGCTTCAGCATCAGTCCTTCCAATGAATATTCAGGGTTGATTTCTTTTAGGACTGACTGGTTTGATCTCCTTGTAGTCCAAGGGACTCTCAAGAGTCTTCTCCAGCACCCCAGTTCTAGGTCATCAATTCTTTGGTGCTCAACATTGTTATGAACATTCATTTAGACATAGATTTTCAATTCTTTTAAAAATTGTCAGGTTAAATGGAAAGGCTTCGGTTAACGCTTTGAGGAATTCTCAGAATATTTTCCAAGGAGGTTGCACTGTTTTGCACTGAGATCAGGAGTATACAGATTTCCAATTCTCCACATTGTTGCCAAAAGTTCTTATATGTCTTTTTGCTTCAAGTTATCTTACTGTGTATGAAGTGGCATCTTGTTGTGGTTTTGATCTGCAATTCCCTGCTGCTAATGATGTTGCACATCTTTTCCTGTCCTTGTTGGCCATTTGTATATCTTCTTTGGAGCAATTCTATTCAAAGACGGCTTATTTTTCTTCAAGTTGTCTTTTTATTGCTGAGTTACAAAGCTTTTTAAAAAATAAATTCTAGATATAAATCCCTTGTCAGACATAGGATTTGCAAATATTTGCTCTCATTCCATGAGTCGTTTTTTCACTTTCTTCATGGTATCTTTTGAAACACAAAGGTGTTTAATTTTGATGAAATTTAATTTATCTATTTTCTTTTATCATTTTGTGCTTCATATTTGGTTTTTGATATACCTAAAGGACTGTTTGGGATTTAGAAAAACCCTGCTCTCTATCAAGTGGTATGGCTTCAAAGAGTGTTATCTCACCATGGACTTAAGAAAGTCCAAACTCAAGGCTGATCAATGACTTCTTTGTACTAGACGAAGAGGCTATAATACTTTATGGAAGGTCTGCTATCAGGGTTAAGAGATAGAATAGATTGCTTTTTGCTAGGGTGGACAAGAGACATATGAAAACTTTTTTCAACTTGAGTTGGGTTTAGATAAAGAGAAAGATGTCCAGTCCCAGGGTATCACAGATTGACCCAAAAGGTATAAAGTTGAAAGGGCTGGTTGCAATCTGAGCCAGAGCAGAAAGTGTGTGGTAAACAGTTGAATGTCAAACCAAAGATGAATTATATTGTCCCATGAAGAAACTATTCGATGTTTGTTGCAGGGGAAGGTAGGAAGATTATTCCTCCTGGGTTTTTATGAACATTCATCTAGACTGTAGTCTAGAGAAATGATTGCAAAAAGTGGGCCTAGAGGAAAGGACCCATTACTATAGAGGGTCTATAGCAATGAATTAGGTGAGACGGCTTAAATGCAAGCCTTGGTAGTTACAGTGGGACAAAGAAGGATGGCACAGATGCTTTGGCGTGGAATCTGTTGAGTCCTTGGCACTGTTGAGATGCAAGGTGGGAGTTGACAACAAGAGCAAGAAAACAAGCTAGTTTCAGTGAGAAAAATCTCTCTGATTAAATAAATAAAATATCGTTTTGAAGTAATCGTGGTGCATTGTTCTCATGTTCCAAAGGGATTATAGCTTCCTTAATCAAAATGATCTAAATTATATTGTTTTTGAAAATTATTCCTACAAATATTTTTTCAGCTCCCAAGGGAGGATACTTCTGAAGAGGGGAATATATTCATTTTGCCATTTTGACTCGAGCTCTAATGGAGAAAAGAGTCTGTACTCTATTTGCAGTGCTTCATGGCAACATCTTAAAATTCTCATTTCTCTATGCAAATGAAGTGCACCTTAAATGGTTGTATGTGTTTTCCTCTTGAAGACAGGAAAGAAAAAAAAAAGGCTGTGTATGTGTGACTGCAATAGCATATGAGGCAGTGTTCTTTGGTATTGTATTTTTGTTCTTATATATTGCTCCACGGTAGGCCCTGGAGGTTCCAACAGATATTAAATTTGTACAGCAGACTTATGGAGTGAGAGGAAGTTCATATTTTCTGGCTTTTCTTCCCGTAAGCCCTAGTGATTTAACCTCTGAAGAACAAAGATAGCTCACTTAAGCTTCAGGTTTAAGGAATTCAAAGAAAAGATATATAAATATCTTCTAAGATATATACATATATGTAATGAAGTTATTCTGATACAATTGTGTAATGAAATCTCCTTGAGGGCTAGTTCTAATTGTACATTGGGTGGCATGTTTTTTATGTTTGTTTTGTTTTGATATATTTTTGTCGGGGACCTTTAAGAAATGTGATGGAAGCCACGGACTCTTTCCTGCTACATTTTGTGAACAGATTGAGGGGTCATGCAGATTTTCTGAAGATTGTCTCTATCGCTCCGTGAAGAGGCTTCTGGCAGCAGCATGCTTGAGTGCTGTGCACACTCTTGGAGAATAGTCTCAGCATGGTCACACTGGCATGACTGTCTGAAAATCACAAGCATAAATTACATTAAACAGTAAAAAACAAAAATTCATAGCAGAGGAAGAATGCCTGGTATATATTAACAAGGAGGTGAGTTAATAAGAGAGTGGGTAACTTCTCACATTTTAATCACTTTTTAATGGTCACTGTGCAGTCAGCTCTATATTATTCCCAAATAATATAACAAAGTTATTTCAGTTCAGTTCAGTCACGCAGTCTTGTCTGGCTCTTTGTGACCCCATGGACTACAGCGCGCCAGGCCTCCCTGTCCATCATCAACTCCTGGAGTTTACTCAAACTCATGTCCATGAGTTGGTGAAGCCATCCAACCATCTCATCCTCTGTCTTCCCCTTCTCCTCCTGCCCTCAATCTTTCCCAGCATCAGGGTCTTTTCAAATGAGTCAGTTCTTCGCATCAGGTGGCCAAAGTATTGGAGTTTCAGCTTCAACATCAGTCCTTCCAATGAATATTCAGGACTGATTTCCTTTAGGATGGACTGGTTGGATCGCCTTGCAGTCCAAGGGACTCTCAAGAGTCTTCTCCAACACCACAGTTCAAAAGCATCAATTCTTTGGTGCTCAACTTTCTTTACAGTCCAACCCTCACAACCATATATGACTACTGGAAAAACCATAGCCTTGACTAGATGGACTTCATTGGAAAAGTAATGTCTCTGCTTTTAAATATGCTATCTAGGTTGGTTATAACTTCTCTTCCAAGGAGCAAGTGTCTTCTAATTTCATCGCTGCAGTCACCATCTGCAGTGATTTTGGAGCCCAAAAAAATAAAGTCTGCCACTGTTTCCAGTTTCACCATCTATTTGCCATGAAGTGATGGGACCAGATGCCATGATCTTAGTTTTCTGAATGTTGAGTTTTAAGCCAACTTTTTCACTCTTCTCTTTCACTTTCATCAAGAGGCTCTTTAGTTCTTCTTCACTTTCTGCCATAAGGGTGGTGTCATCTGCATATCTGAGGTTATTGGTATTTCTCCCAGCAATCTTGATTCCAGCTTGTGCTTCTTCCAGCCCAGCGTTTCTCATGGTGTACTCTGCATATAAGTTAAATAAGCAGGGTGACAATATACAGCCTTGACGTACTCCTTTTCCTATTTGGAACCAGTCTGTTGTTCCATGTCCAGTTCTAACTGTTGCTTCCTGACCTGCATACAGATTTCTCAAGAGGCAGGTCAGGTGGTCTGGTATTCCCATCTCCTTCAGAATTTTCCACAGTTTGTTGTGATCCACACAGTCAAAGGCTTTGGCATAGTCAATAAAGCAGAAGTAGATGTTTTTCTGGAACTCTCTTGTTTTTTTGATTATCCAACAGATGTTGGCAATTTGATCTCTGGTTCCTCTGCCTTTTCTAAATACAACTGTAACATCTGGAAGTTCATGGTTCACGTACTGTCGAAGCCTGTCTTGGAGAATTTTGAGCATTACTTTGCTAGTGCGTGAGATGAGTGCAATTGTGCAGTAGTTTGAGCATTCTTTGGCATTGCCTTTCTTTGGGATTGGAATGAAAACTGACCTTTTCCAGTCCTGTGGCCACTGCTAAGGTTTCTAAGTTTGCTGGCATATTGAGTGCAGCACTTTCACAGCATCATCTTTTAGGATTTGAAAAAGCTCAACTGGGAAATGCAAATCAAAACCTCAATGAGGTACCATTACACGCCAGTCAGAATGGCTGCTATCCAAAAGTGTACAAGCAATAATGCTGGAGAGGGTGTGGAGAAAAGGGAACCCTCTTACACTGTTGGTGGGAATGCAAACTAGTACAGCCACTATGGAGAACAGTGTGGAGATTCCTTAAAGAACTGGAAATAGAACTGCCATATGACCCAGCAATCCCACTCCTGGGCATACACACCAAGGAAACCAGATTGAAAGAGACACGTGTACCCCAATGTTCATCGCAGCACTGTTTATAATAGCCAGGACATGGAAGCAACCTAGATGCCCATCAGCAGATGAATGGATAAGGAAGCTGTGGTACATATACACAATGGAATATTACTAAGCCATTAAAAAGAATTCCTTTGAATCAGTTCTAATGAGGTGGATGAAACTGGCGCCCATTATACAGAGTGAAGTAAGCCAGAAAGAAAAACACCAATACAGCATACTAACACATATATATGGAATTTAGAAAGATGGTAATGATAACCCTATATGCAAGACAGAAAAAGAGACACAGATGTACAGAACAGACTTTTGGACTCTGTGGGGGAAGGCGAGGGTGGGATGATCTGAGAGAATAGCATCAAAACATGTATATTACCAAGTGTGAAACAGATCGCCAGCCCAGGTTGGATGCATGAGACAAGTGCTCAGGGCTGGTGCACTGGGATGACCCAGAGGGACGGGATGGGGAGGGAGGTGGGAGGGGGGGTTCAGGATGGGGAACACATGTAAATCCATGGCTGATTCATGTCAATGTATGGCAAAAACCACTACAATACTGTGAAGTAATTAGCCTCCAACTAATAAAAATAACTGGGGGAAAAAGAAAAAAAAAGAAAGAGCTCAACTGGAATTCCATCACCTCCACTAGCTTTGTTCATAGTGATGCTTCCTAAGGCTCACTTGACTTCACATTCCAGGATTTCTGGCTCTAGGTTAGTGATTATACCATCCTGATTATCTGGGTCATGAAGATCTTTTTTTGTGTAGTTCTTCTGTGTATTCTTGCTACCTTTTCTTAATATCTTCTGCTTCTGTTAGATCCATACCATTTCTGTCCTTTATTGTGCCCATCTTTGCGTGAAATATTCCCATGGTATCTCTAATTTTCTTGACGAGATCTCTAGTCTTTCCCCTTCTATTGTTTTTCTCTATTTCTCTGCACTGATCACTGAGGAAGGCATTCTTGTCTCTCCTTGCTATTCTTTAGAACTCTGTATTCAAATGGGTATATCTTTCCTTTTCTCCTTTGCTTTTGGCTTCTCTTCTTTTCACAGCTATTTGTAAGGCCAGTTTGCTTTTTTGCACTACTTTTTCTTGGGCATGGTCTTAACTCCTGTCTCCTATACAATGTCATGAACCTCCATCCATAGTTCATCGGGCACTCAATCAGATCTAATCCCTTGAATCTATTTCTCACTTCCACTGTATAATCATAAGGGATTTGATTTAGGTCATGCCTGAATGGTCTATTGGTTATCCCTACTTTCTTCAATTTCAGTCTGAAGTTGGCAATAAGGAGTTCATGATCTGAGCCACAGTCAGCTCCCAGTCTTATTTTTGCTGACTGTCTAGAGCTTCTCCATCTTTGGTGGCAAAGAATATAATCAATCTGATTTCGGTGTTGACCATCTGGTGATGTCCATGTGTAGAGTCTTCTCTTGTGTTGTTGGAAGAGGGTATTTGCTATGACCAGTGCGTTCTCTTGGCAAAACTCTATTAGCCTTTGCCCTGCTTCATTCCGTACTCCAAGGCCAAATTTGCCTGTACTCCAGGTGTTTCTTGACTTCCTACTTTTGCATTCCAGTCCCCTATAATGAAAAGGACATCTTTTTTGGGTGTTAGTTCTAAAAGGTCTTGTAGGTCTTCATAGAAGCATTCTACTTCAGCTTCTTCAGCATTACTAGTTGGGGCATAGGCTTGGATTACCGTGATATTGCATGGTTTGCCTTGGAAATGAACAGAGATCATTCTATCATTTTTGAGATTGCATCCAAGTTCTGCATTTTGGACTCTATTGTTGTCCATGATGACTGCTTCATTTCTTCTAAGGGATTCTTGCCCACTGTGGTAGATATAATGGTCATCTGAGTTAAATTCACCCATTCCAGTCCTTTTTAGTTCACTGATTCCTAAAATGTTGATGTTACATTGTTGAGAAAGTTATATAGTAGGATATAAATCATGAAGGTGTGGTGATGGGAT
Source organism: Cervus canadensis (assembly GCF_019320065.1). NCBI lineage: Eukaryota > Metazoa > Chordata > Mammalia > Artiodactyla > Cervidae > Cervus > Cervus canadensis. Next base: position 85,634,671 of record NC_057391.1, read on the forward strand.
ATTGCTTTCGTTTGTCTTTTTAGAGCTAGGCAGTTGCAAACCGCATACCTTAATCAAGGTCTTTTCTTGCTTGCTCAGTCACATCCGACTCTTTGCTACCCCATGAACTGTATCCTGCCAGACTCCTTTCTATTCCCAGAATTCTCCAGATAGGAATACTGGGAGTGGGTTGCCATTTTCTTCTCAGGGGATCTTCCCAACCCAGAGATTGAACCTGCTTCTCTTTCATCTCTTGCATCTCCTGCATTGGCAGGTGAATTCTTCACCATTGCACCACCTGGGAATTCCCAATCAAGGTGTATTGAACATGAATTACTTTCAACATTTTGCTCGTGTTTCACATTGGCAGAATAAATAAGTACTTTGCTCTGAGAGTATTTTTACTAGACTGCAGTAGGAGTCAGGTACAGGTGCTGATCCTATAGGCAGATAATAAACTTGGGATGTGCTTAGTCTGTCCTTAAGCTCCCACTCTGGAGACAGAGCTATCTGTGTACTCATGGGTTTTAGTGCCCGCCTGCAAGCAGCCTCTCTCCCAGGATCTAGCTCACTGCTACCTGGATTGATGAGCCCAAGACTGAAGATCACGATACAGACTCCCCATGGCCTCTGATGTGAAAGGGATCCAGAAGCACTACTTGCCCCTCCAAAGAGGAGGGGGGTCTGTGAGGACTGAGCAGGTCCACAACACTTGACTTTGAACTACAGAAGGAGCAGAAGAGGGAAGCTCCGTGAGAGGCAGTGCCCACGGCGGGAGCCCCGTGAATGGTTGTGCTGGTTGTTCCTGCGCCAAGGAGCCTCCTGGAGAGGTGTGCAACTGCGATCTGACTTCCATTCTGCCCTTGGTGCACGGCCATGTCCACATGCAGGAGGCTCTTGTCTCCAATCTGACAAATGCCCTCTGTAGGCTCATGGCGGTCATGGTTCAAGGTCAGTGACAAACATTGATATCCTTCCAAAGTCAGTGGAACAGGTTCCAACCCCACTGAATCAACACTGAGAGAGAATGAGAGGAAGGCAACATGAAAATCAGGCCAAACCCTGAAGCCTTCAGTTTATGGCAGCTCTCCTTTGAAATGAGACATGACCTTGGGAAGTAAAAAGTGGCGGGGAGTATCAGTCCATTCAGGAAATTCAAGATGAAAGGATTAATCTCAAAAATATACAAGCAACTCCTGCAGCTCAATTCCAGAAAAATAAATGACCCAATCAAAAAATGGGCCAAAGAACTAAACAGACATTTCTCCAAAGAAGACATACAGATGGCTAACAAACACATGAAAAGATGCTCAACATCACTCATTATTAGAGAAATGCAAATCAAAACCACAATGAGGTACCATTACACGCCAGTCAGGATGGCTGCTATCCAAAAGTCTACAAGCAATAAATGCTGGAGAGGGTGTGGAGAAAAGGGAACCCTCTTACACTGTTGGTGGGAATGCAAACTAGTACAGCCACTATGGAGAACAGTGTGGAGATTCCTTAAAAAACTGGAAATAGAACTGCCATATGACCCAGCAATCCCACTCTGGGCATACACACTGAGGAAACCAGATCTGAAAGAGACACGTGCACCCCAATGTTCATCGCAGCACTGTTTATAATAGCCAGGACATGGAAGCAACCTAGATGCCCATCAGCAGATGAATGGATAAGGAAGCTGTGGTACATATACACCATGGAATATTACTCAGCCGTTAAAAAGAATTCATTTGAATCAGTTCTAATGAGATGGATGAAACTGGAGCCCATTATACAGAGTGAAGTAAGCCAGAAAGATAAAGAACATTACAGCATACTAACACATATATATGGAATTTAGAAAGATGGTAACAATAACCCTATATGCAAAACAGAAAAAGAGACACAGAAGTACAGAACAGACTTTTGAACTCTGTGGCAGAAGGTGAGGGTGGGATGTTTCGAAAGAACAGCATGTATATTATCTATGGTGAAACAGATCACCAGCCCAGGTGGGATGCATGAGACAAGTGTTCGGGCCTGGTACACTGGGAAGACCCAGAGGAATCGGGTGGAGAGGGAGGTGGGAGGGGGGATTGGGATGGGGAATACATGTAACTCTATGGCTGATTCATATCAATGTATGACAAAACCCACTGAAATGTGAGTAATTAGCCTCCAAATAGTAAAAAATAAAAAAAAAATAATAATAATTAAAAAAAAAAGAAACTTGTTTGGTTTCATGTAGGACATGATACACTTATAACAAAGAACCCTACTGTTTCTGCAGGACAAACTGTAGAACATAACCTTTGACTTGTATGTTATATCTGTTCTCCTCTATAGTCTACAAGCCTCTCTACCCCACAGTTATGTATTTATCTGTGTATTCCTTGATAGTCTCAAGAATGCCTTCTACATAGAGGATGCTTAATACATTTGCATAGAAGTGTTTCACTAATAGCTTAGGATGTAACAAAGCATGTTTATCTCTTTCTCTAGAAGACTGGCTGCCTTTTCAGTCTCCAGATAACTTGTCTTTGTTTTCATCACATTTTATATCTCTGTTGTCAATGTTTGGGGTTTTGGCAGAAGACAAGAGAAACAAAAACCTGCTCATTATATGTATGCAATATATATTATTCAAATGTTGGCATAGCCTCAAGCCAGATAAAAATCTGTTCAGCAATCATATTAAATTAGTTCTTTAATCCTATGAAAGGGGAAAATTACTGGGAGATGAATAGAATTCTTGCAAGATGCTGGCTTAGCAATTCTCAAAGCTCATTCTGAAGACTTCTCTAATTAAGTTGGAAATAGAGAGGTGTGTTTCCCCCCAGCATTCCTGACTCCAAAGCAATACTGCACTTGCGTGTCTGGTCGAACTGTGTCATCTCTTTAACATTTATTTATATGACTGTGTTGGGTTTTAGCTATGGCACTCGGAATCTTCGTTGCATCATGTTCGATCTTTTGTTGCAGTGCACTGACTCTCTAGCTGTGGTGTGTGGGCTCAGTAGTTGCAGTATGAGGGCTTAGTTGATCTGTGGAACCTTAGTGCCAGGGATTGAACCAGCATTCCCAACATTGCAAGTAGCTTTACAAGGTGGCTCAGTGGTAAAGAATCTGCCTGCCAATGCAGGAGATGTAGGAAGATGCCCTGGCAAAGGAAATGACAATCCACTCCAATATTCTAGTATGGAGAATCCCACAAAGAGAGGAGCCTGGTGGGCTATAGTCCATGGGGTCGCAGAGGGCTGGACATGACTGAGCGACTGAGCACACACACACATTGCCAGGTGGACTCTTAGCCACAGTCAGGGAAGTCCCTCTAATCTCTCACAGGGGTTATGGCAAGCTGGCTTCTCTCTCTTGCTTGTGAGGAGTACACATGACACCCCGAGGCAGAAAAACGCGACACTAGACGCCAATATGAAAGGCTGAATCCATTGTCTGCCTGGAATATACAACAGACCTTGACTGTCATATCTTATTCTGTTGAAAAAACCACTACAATATTGTAAAGTAATTAGCCTCCAATTAAAATAAATAAATTTCCAAAAAATTATATCTTTTGGTATTTACTGACTTTTTGAAATTGCAGTAAATCTTTTCTTTCCAAAATAAAAATCTTTATTGTTTTCACCTTTCTTTGATAAACTCTCAATGCTTATATTTTAACTTTAATTGAAAGTGAAAGCCACTCAGTTGTGTCCAACTCTTTGCAACCCCATGGACTACACAGTCCATGGAATTTTCCAGGTCAGAATACTGGATTAGGTAACCTTTCCCTTCTCCAGGGGATCTTCCCAACCTAGGGATCAAACTTGGGTCTCCTGCATTGCAGGCAGATTCTTTATCAACTGAGCTATCAGGTAAGCCATAAAACTTTTAGTAATTTATGCTATAAATATTATACTGCATTTTTTGGCTGCTACATTACTTTTTGTCGCTATATATGTAGCATCAGACCAGTACACATAGATTGCCTTCGTGTTTTCTTTTAAAATGAATTAATAATTTTTGGCTGTGCTGAGTCTTTCCTCTGTGGTGGGTGGGGGCTGCTCTCTAGTTGTAGTGTGCAAGCTTCTAATTTCAGTGGCTTCTCTTGTTGTAGGGCAAAGATCTAGGATGCTCAGGCTTTAGTAGTTGTGGTCCCCAGGCTCTAGAGCACACGCTCAATAGTTGTGTTGCATGGACTTAGTTGCTCCAAGGCATATGGGATCTTCCTGGACTAGGGATCGAACGCATGTCTCTTGCATTGGCAGACAGATTCTTTACCACTCAGTCACAAGGGATGCCCTGAGAGGATGTCTACTGTTACACTGTACAGTCCCCGAATAAATGAATTTCAAGAGAAAATAGATTAACACACTTTCTGCTTTTTTACTGTTTTTGCAGTCAGTGCTGTAATATATATATTGAAATATGTCTTTGTGCATTTTCCGGTAAATTTCTCTGGGTTTCTAGAAATAGAATTGCCAAGTCTAACTGTATGTGTGTTTAAGCTGTTGATCTGTATTGCCAAGCCACTCTAGTATATTTATAGCACTCAGACACTCACCTGGTACTTCCCATCATTTTTAAATAATAGCACAGAGAGGAAATGATAGTATTTGGATGGTCTGAGGGTAAAGAGGGAAAGGTGTTCTCAGCAAGGCCGACTAGCTCCAGGGCTGCACCTGCCTTAACAGTTGGAGTATTTGTATTCTCATAGCTCATTTTTTTGTTCATTTCATCCATGAATATTTGTTTGTTTCTTTAAAAGATAACAAATTACTTAAAAACAAAGCCATATCCCATTATCACACTTATAAAATTGATAGTTCTGTAATATCACCAAGTATCCAGTGTTTAGATTTCCCTGATTGTCTCCAAAATGATTTTTTAATCTTCATTTGTTTGAATTAACTTCTAAACAGTGTTGACACCTTCACTTGGGTCTCCTATGTCTTTTAAGTTTCTTCTAATTTATAAATTCTCCCAATCTCTTTTTTTCCCTTAGTGAATTGTTTTTTTTAAAGCAATTTCCTTGGTAGAGTTTCTTGAATTTTGGATTTGGATGATTGCTTCCTTGTGTTGTCATTTAACCCCTCATATTTCCTTGCATGTCATTTGCCTCTCATATTTCCTGAAAACTAGCAATTTGATCTAGAGGCTGCTTTTGATGGTTTGATCTGATTTAGGTCTTTTTTTTTTTTTTCTTTCAGGAATACCCGAATAGTGTCTGCTTGTCTCTTTTTGTGTGTGTGTGTGATCTTTTTCTGGTTTTTAAAAATCATTTTATTTTATATTGGGGTATAGCTGGTTAACAGTGTTGTGACAGCTTTAGGTGGACAGCAAAGGGACTCAGTCATCCATATACATGTATCCATTCATAGCTCATGTTTGAACCATAGTTCTGGAAGTGTTCTAGCTAACAGTGTACCCAGGTTTATTATCCATATTTTAAAAGATCTTTAGTCTCATCTGCAGACATTTCTCATATTAAGTTTTTATTTTTTTGATAGTCAAGGATGTTGAATCGCTTTTTCTGAGCAGATTACTATCGGTATTTACCTAAGCATTTGCTCTATATGTGCTCTGCCCATGGAGCCCAGACATGAGCCGCCTGGATGTTCCCAACCACCGCACTTCTGAAACTTCCCAGCCACTGGCCAATCTCCCTCCCCACATCCTATGAATCACAGTTTCTGAGGATTCAGCATATGGTGAAGTTGGATGTACTCTTAGCTCATCCTCTGAGCCTCCAGCCTGCTCAACACCGCTGTCCATGACACTGGACACCACTCCTCCTTTGCAGTTTGAAACATAGTCTTAACATAAGCCTGTGTGAGCTGTAAATGTTTAGGGAAATTAGAAGATCATAGGGGCTTGCAAATATAAGCTAGCCAATAAATTAAAACCAAGCATCAGACTTCTCTGTTCCCAAAGGTCTTGCTCCTGCCCACCAAGGAGAGACCTCCTCTGCCTTCCTGCATCTGATCAGCCCTTGCACAAGCTTCTTCTCAAATCTTGGACTCTTCCTTCCTTCTCAGTGTCCCTGAGGAGTTCCTTAGAAGGCTTTCCTTCTCAGAGTTCCAGATCCTTCAGTCTTCCCAGAAATCCTACATTCTTGTTAGTTGAAATGCAAGGCAACCTGAATCTTTTACCTAAACTTTTCAGTTAGGCTGAATCAAGAGGGATTATCTTTTCAACCATAAAGCCCATTCAAAGTGTTTCCTGGAAAGAAACTCACTCTTTCCTGTGATAATGGTAAAAATAAAAAGCACTAAAGTCTTTTTTTCATTTCTGTTGTTTTCAAAGAAGATCTCCTGCCATTTCTCTAGTGGGATGTTTGCTTTTTCTTTTTATTTGTGAAAGCTCATTATATCCCATTTCTACAATTTATAAACTCATGCTCTGGATAACTCTTTTAACTTCTCTGAACCTCAGTTTCCTGATCTGTAAAGCTAATCTAAATGTATCATGTTCTTCGTGAGGTTGTTAGTAAGCTAATTAAGCTTATTACAATGTCTGGCACAAAATAATCACTATATATGTTGGTTAATAAATTTACATTTATTTTTACTAATAATATTAGATTATTTTGTGTATTGCAAATAATTTTCCCAGTTTTTAATCAGTATTTTCAATTTTGACTATCTGTCTTCTGTGAAAATTGTTGTGGACCTATTACTATTTTCTTTTATGGTTTCTGGTTTAATGTCATGAAAAGACTTTATCTATCTCAGGTTTATTTTTAAAAATTAACTTGCACATTTATAGTTAAATTTACTATTAAAATATTATTAATTGCATTGCTATTAATTATTATTCAACACAGAAGGAGTCATTAACATATCAGATGGTTGACACAGCATCCCCATCCATTCAAATGAGTATTCCTGTATCCTCAGACTCTATGAGATTTAAGTTCCTTAAAGTCCAGATGTAATAAAAAACAAACAAACAAAATTCATCCCAGAATGATTGGACTTATTTTTTTCCCATGACATGAATTGACATAAGCGTGAAATTGATCCAACATTATTCGCTACAGTCCCTGAGTTCTCACTCTACCTTGGTAAAGCGCTAGAGAACCGTGAGCCAGGTGGGCTGGGGGAGACATCCTCTTAGACTGTGGATCTTCTCCTCTCACTTCTTATTTAGCACGATCCTCACCTCACCAGGAGCTCCACACACTCCGTCAGTGTGAATTCAGAGCACTGGTAACAGCGAGAGACTGAAATTCCTTTATATTAACATAAAGTCTCTGGTTTAAGACTGGTATTTCATGCAGACCAAATGCGGGCCCTTCCTCAAACTGCCGTAGAGATCTTTCCCCTGATCCACCCCCCCGCACTCCCCTCCTATAGCACATCCTGCAGAAATGAAACCTAGGGAAATTTATTCTTCAATGAACTCAGCTGCAGTCCTGCTGTGGCTGCCAGCTACTCGGGAACAGCCTCTTTTTCTCTGTACTGTCTCTCAGTTTGCATGGAAAGAAGTAATAGAAAGAAACAGCATCTAAGCCAGCTCCCACAACTCTGCCCAGCACTGCAGGGGCCTATGATACTTCTGGGGTCATATTACCACAGACACTCCCTGTCGATTTTAAAGCTCACATTTCCTGGGCAGCTCTACCACACCCACTTGGGCTAGATCTACCCTTAGTGCGAGGACAGGGGGAGAAAACTGTTTAAATTTGTACTGCACCCAACCCTGTCCAAGTGTGAGCAGAATGAGCATCTGTAACAGAGAGAAGAAAAAAAAAGTCTATAGAAGAGAAACATTTTCAAATTAAGATGGTGTTAACTACAGATTGGTACTTGTCTTTGGCACTTGCCATCTGCCTCTGCAAGGCTTAACCCATGTGCTTCTGCAGCTGCTGATTTTCAACACCCCCTGAAGGAGTTCAGGGGGGAGAGCAGAACTGAGGCACCCTGTGCCCAGGGGAAGCCCTGGCAGAACAAGTCTTCAGACAGATATTTTTAGGAGCCAATTTTATGAACCCAGCTCTTACATATCCTCATATTTAACAAAGCACTAAAATCTTTCTTGGTGCCTATTGCTCATCACGACTAGCATAAATATTCTGCAAAAAATATGTGCTTGATCACATGTATTTCCCCTTCATCAAAATCATATACATACTGACCTCCCCCCCCTGCCTCTTTGGAACAGTTTCTCAGAGTCAGCTGAAATGTGTTCTCCCAGGCTGCAGTCTTCTTTTGCCCCAAATAAAACCTAACTCTCAACGCTCACATTGTGTGTTTTTTTAAAAAAAATAGACAATAGGCACAACCATTTTTAAACTGTAAATCAGGAAGCCTTTATCTAGTAAATCAGTACCCACCAAAGGACTTGGTTCAGTCAGTCATGTCCAACTCCTTGCGATCCCATGGACCACAACATGCCAGGCCTCTCTGTCCATCACCAACTCCGGGAGCTCGCTCAAACTCATGGCCATCGAGTCAGTGATGCCAGCCAACCATCTCATCCTCTGTCATCCCCATCTCCTCCTGCCTTCCATCTTTCCCAGCATCAGGATCTTTTCAAATGAGTCAGTTCTTCACAGCAGGTGGCCAAAGAACTGGAGCTTCAGCTTCAGCATCAGTCCTTCCAATGAATATTCAGGACTGATTTCCTTTAGGATGGACTGGTTGGATCTCCTTGACCCCTGAGCTATAGGACTTGCAAAGGATTTGAGATGGTAGAAAATGAGGAAATGAGCAAAGGTGGGAAACAAGGGCTAAGGGTGAGGAAAGAAAGCTGGAAATTGTCATTGAAAGAATATTGTTGTACTTGGAACACTCAAGTTTATTCATTCATACAACAAATATTAAATGACCACTTACTAGGTGCTTGGCAGTGAGCCTGGCACTCACTCAGTACTTGCTGGTGAATATGACACGTGTGTTGCTGGCCTTTAGGAAGTTTACACCCTGATGGGGAAACCCAGTGAGGTCTATAATTACAAATGGTGATATCTCCAATAGAAGTGTACACTAAAATATGCATAACCTAAGAATTGAGAGTTGTGTTTTATTCTGCAAACATTCTTAGAACTTCAAGCCCAGGAGCCAGAACTCTTAGATAATGCTGAGAAAACTGCTTTGAAGAGGAAGAGGGGAAGCCAGGATATACAGGAGTTTTTGCAACACCACCAGGAAGTCAGAACAAAAGACTACTGTTAATAAAAGAAAGCTTCCCTGGTGGCTTAGCAGTAAAGAATCCGCCTGTCAATGTAGGAGATGTGGGTTCGATCCCTGGGTTGGGAATATCCCCTGGAGAAAGAAATGGTAACCCACTGCTGTATTTCCCACTGCCTGGGAAATCCCATGGACAGAGGAGCCTGGCAAGCTATAGTCCATGGGGCTGCAAAAGAGACATGATTTAGCAACTGAACAAAAGCAGCAACAAATAAAATCAGACATTTCAAGTTAAGGAATTTAGCACTTTTTATGCACGGAAAGTCTGGGCTCTCTGACATCTTTCCTTTGATGGGCATCTCAGCCGTCTTAGTGTGTTTCCTCATCCTGAGTCTCTTCGGGGTGCTCCGTCCGGGGTAACTGCAGTCTGATGATGCTAGATGGTGGTCATTACTTGTTTCCATCCCACGTCACCTCAGGGCTCACCATCGGGGTGGCTGTCATGAGGTGTGGGCACAGTACACCCTTGTTTACTGACATGGCGGCAGTATTTTATTTCTCGGGGGCACATGAGCAGGGTTCAGAGGCAGGAGAATGAGTTTACAGGAGGGAGCTTTTCATTTGGTAGATGGGTCAGGGTAGGTCTCTCTCAGAAGGTTTTAATCCAAACTCAAAGGATGATCCGGAGGTGGTCATGTGGATCAACCAGACAGAGAAAGAGCTATGTGACGAGACCCAGATGAAGGGTTTAGTGAGCTGGAGGCACTAACAGGGTCTGATGCGACGGGAAAGCACTGAAAACAGTGGATGGCGACCTAAGATGAGGCTGAAAGGCAGATGGGGGTCACACCATGAAGGGCCTTGCCGGCCGCCTTGTGGAGGTTGGGCTGGCAGTGGGGAGCCACAGAAAGATTGCAAACAACAGCAGATATGATTGGAGTCACACTTCAACATTGCTTTCTGAATGCTGAGTGGAGAAGTCACTGTTCTTGTAGTTCTGCCTCTGCCTCAACTTGCCATTAGAGCCACTTGTGTGGGTTCTGAGGGTTCTCCAAGTTCTCTTAGAGTTGCAAAATCTTAGCCTCTTATTAGCTCTAATAATGAGTGATGAAAAGTGGGAGGGGAGAGTGTGTGTTGGTGGTGGTGGTGATTCGGAGAGGATATTTCAGGTGCTTCTGGGTGGGTATGCATGGCAGAGTGGAAGGTGACAAAGTCAAATATCTCATGTCCTAAGTTTACCCAGAGCTGGTCTTTCCCACACGCCAGAAAGTAACACACACTTTTCCTTCACATAGCTTGACCTCATATATCCTTTATTTACATTTTGGGAATCTAGGTCAAGTGTCTTTGGTATACTCACCAAATATTTATTGTTTCCTGTTTACACAGAAAGTGAAAGTCTTAGTCACCCAGTTGTGTCCAACTCTTTGCAACCCCATGGACTGTAGCCCACCAGGCTCCTCTGTCCATGGAATTCTCCAGGCAAGAATCCTGGAGTGGGTTGCCATTCCCTTCACCAGGGGACCTTCCCAACCCAGGTCTCTCACATTGCAGGCAGACTCTTTATCATTTGAGCCACCAGGGAAGCCCTTACACAGTAAGGGGGAGGGAAAAAAAAAGGCATGTGATCCAATGGAAACCATATGGGGCTTGCAGTTAGTTCAGAGTTTATATCCCAGCCGAACCTTGTACTAACACCGTAAGGTTATATCTCTGAGTCTCACTTCTCTCATCTGAGCAGTGGGAATGACAATAGCTACCTGAATAAGATTTTGCACACTAAGCAACTAATTTTAGAGCCATTATTATTAATGAGTAAACATTCAGTACACCTGTATCACATTTTAGGGTCTCGTGGATCGTTTCTGGCAAGGAAGGCAAATTGATTCATAGCATATTCTTCCTATATTGTCAAGTGAGTTCCAGATTACAAAGTCATCTCTCAAAAGTTTCTACTTTTAAGTTTTTAATAACTTCATTTATTTATTGCATTTTGTTGTGCAGGGTCTTCACTGCTGCACATGGACTTTCTCGAGTTGCCTCAAGCAGGGTCTACTCTTCGTTGCGGTGCAGAGGCTTCTCCTGTTGCCGAGCATGGCCTCTAGGACACGCAGGCTTTAATAGTTGTGGCCCACCGGCTTAGTTACTCTGCAGCATGTGGAATCTTCCCGGACCAGGGATCGAACCCCTGGTTTGATAGGGACTGGGGGCTTCCAAGGATAGGAGGGTCATTCCCAGGACAATAGGAAGATGAACAGATGTTTGTTAATTAGTTGTTTGCCCTTAGCTCAAAACAATCCTCATGTAAACATGACATATTTGGGGGAGGCTCGTTCTGAACTCCAAAACTACTAGAGAATTTTCGCTTTGCATTTGGGCAAAAGATCCACAAATTTGAGCGCCATACAAGCAGCAGAACTGACTCCTCCACTATCCCTCCTCTACTCAGTGAAGTTGATGCTTATACCTAGAAGACAGGGGAGCTCCAAAAGTAGAAAGAAAACCAAAACACCTTATTGCAAACAGTAGAGAGAAATATTCTGTACTATGGGTATGGCTGTGGCTGTTCATTCCCGTATGACTCTTTGCGACCCCATGGACTGTAGCCTGCCAGGCTCCTCTCTCCATGGGATTTTTCAGGAAACAATAGTGGAGTGGCTTACCACTTCCTCCTTCAGGGGATCTTCCCGACCCAGGGACTGAACCCCTGTCTCCTGCATCTCTTGCATTTAGCAGGTGGATTCTTTACCACTGAGCCACCTGGGAAGCCCAATATGAGTATAAACATGAAAGTTTTATCCTAAGTGACATAAACATTTTGACTGAATTTTGTATCTTTATGGTGCAAAGCATTATCCTCTTTGAAACAGAACTCAAGCAAGACAGTTACTGGTGATAACAAGCTAAAAGGGTTGCTTGGTTGAGGGGTGGTTGTGGAATTAGAGTTAAATGACAAGTTCTTCTTAAAAGAAACAGCCATAGTCCAGAGTTAGTCACTTCTACTTCAGCGTATGCATGTGGTAGTCAACATCCTTAGTAATTTAAACACTGTGGTGCCTGTGAGAAATGGAGTATTTCCTGCCGTATCAGTAAACAAAGGATGTCATGGTCCTTAGCAATTGCAGCCACCACAGAAGGTGAGCTGGTGAGCCCCGAGGGAACTCAGGAAGAAGCAGCCATCAAATTGCAGACACTCCCTAGGATGAGCCTGGAGGAAGCTCAGAATATCAAAAACAGGAAACTGACTACAGATAGCTGAGGGGCCTATCAAAGAAAGGGCTTCCCACGGGCACTAGTGGAAAAGAACCCGATTGCCAATGTAGGAGACATAAAAGATGTGGGTTTGATCCCTGGGTCGGGAAGATCCCCTGGAAGAGAGCATGGCAACCCACTCCAGTATTCTTGCCTGGAGAATCCCCATGGACAGAGGACCCTGGCGGGCTACAGTCCATAGCATTGCAAAGAGTCGGACACGACTGAAGCGACTTGGCACACATATTGAAGGAATGATTTCAGTGAGCCCAGTCGCTTCCATTTTCCCATAACTGGAACAGCATTAAATTCCTTAACTTGTGATATCTGGTTTTCTTTAGCAATAATCTTTGGATGTTCAGACTACCTGCCCTTTGTTGCAAAAATTCTATGTAACCTGAGTCCTCCCCTTGCCTCCTGGGAGCAGTTCTCTCAGGCTTACTTGAGATGCTGTCTCCTGGGCTTGAAGTCCTAAAAATTCCCACTGAATAAAGCAGAACTCTCAAATTTAAGGTTGCAAGTATTTTTAAGTCGACACCTGTCATGACCTTATCGTATCTGGTTCGTTCTTTCCAAGCCGGGGATGCCCATTGTAGCGTGGAGCTCACCAGACAGCAACTCACCTCGTTGAAGCAGCTTGCTCAGAAGATTCTTGCCTTGACTGATCTTCCTTGGCTGTGGAATCATAAATTGAAATGATAATTGGGTCTACCTGTGTTTGAGTAGCGTTACCTACACAGTGTTCTTTACTACTTAAACAAAAATCATTTACCAAGAATGACTGAATCCCGGTCCTCCAATCAACTATGTATAATTTAATGAACAGTTATGTTTAAATGCAAAAATACTTGTTGGTAGGGCTATAGTTTTGTATTTTTATTCCTATTCTCAATATTCTTACTAAGTGCAGTTTGTTTTTGTTATGCTAAGGATTTTCACTAGTCTTTTAATTAAGTGCAGATAATTCACAGGATTTTCAGAGACTGTCATTCAGTTATTAGTGGGCTTCCCAGATGGCTCAGTGAGTAAAGAATCCACATGCAATGCTGGAGATACAAGAGACCTGGGTTGGATCCCTGGGTCGGAAAGATCCCCTGAAGCAAAATAATGGCAACTCACTCCAATACTCTGGCCTGGAAAATCCCATGGACAGAGGAGCCTGGTGGGCTACAGTCCAAAGGGTTGCCAAGTGTCAGACATGACTGAGCGACCACGCACATTGTGTTCATTTACTTTGTATAAATATGTTTGCCTGAGTGGTCCTCAGGGGTAGCTGAGGTCTGGGCAGGTATGGAATAGAGCATAGTGATGTTTCGATAGGCATATAGGGAAGAGCATGGGAGAAAAGTCTTAGTGCAAAGGGGATGCCTAGAAAAGGTGGGGAGACAGTCTCTTGGGGATTCCGTGTAATTAGGAGAATAACGTGTAGGGCTTTGGTACTTGGAATAGGGAGGAACAGAATAGCCTGAAGTAATAGAGAAGCTCTGAAAAGGCCACTAAGAGTTTCCAGCTTTCAGTTCACTTCTTCAGGTCTTAGATGTGACATGTTTTGCTCCATCAGTGATCCCCAGCTCAGCATGTAGCCCAGAAAAGCACTTAGACTCTTTAGTCTCCAGCTCTTGTTCTGTTACATGACAGCCCAGATGACATGAAAGTTGCTTTCTGCTCAAATATTCCATGAACTCACTCACCACTGTGGAGTGTGAAGGTAATACTTCTGCACTCCACAAGAATACACAGGTACATTAATAGCAGGGCAAAGTGCCCATGAAAGAATTTATGCAAATTGTATGGGAACTGGAGAATCACAGCAAAGGTCGGGAGCCTTGCAGTGGAGCAATATTTTTTAAGACATCACCTCAATAAAATGAGAAGTTGTCAGGGGCGCAGAAAGAGCAACAGATGTATATTTTTATAAGTTTTGTAAATGTTCTCATGATTCCTTTGCTAGGATGCTGATGATGTACTTACAATAAAGGATCCAGTGGATACAAAAGCACTCTTGAGATACTCTGAAAAAGAAGAAAATCTTGAGGGGACACCATGGGGTCAGTGGTCACCTTTCATTCATCCTGAAAAAAGAACCTATTGTAATTGTGTCATGGGATGTATTATACTGGGCTTCCCCGATGGTTCAGTGGTTAAAAATTCCACCTGCAATGCAGGAGATCCTTGGGTTGGGAAGATCCCCTGGAGAAGGAATAGGCAACCCACTCCAGTATTCTCGCCTGGAGAATCCCATGGACAGAGGAGCCTTTCGGGCTACAGTCTGCAGGGTCACAGAGAGTTGGGCATGACTGAGCAACTGGGCATACATGCATACATTATATCGCCAGGAAAATATGTCTACTTCAGAAGCACTCCAGGGCTGTGGAGATAGATGGGGAGGATGAGGAAACAAAAGGCATTTTATCTCTAATACGGACATCCTCGGTCACAATTTTTTTTTTTCTTCTTCTTCTGAGAATTTGGCCACTATAGAAGAGAAAATTTCTTAAGGCCTTGAAAACTGCTTAGAGCCACCGCTGACACTTGCTTTTAATTCAGCTCCTTCATTGGCACTTGAAACCAACCTCCAGCCTCCTTAGTGCCTGAAGGGCTTTTTTGTGCTCTTGTTTTTCTTGAGGGACTTGTGCGTCATGCAGAGGCACAAGACAGCGATGGGGAAGACTGGCTTTTGTTTTGGGAGAGTGATGACGAGGGGACCCCCCCAGACGACAGAAACCACTTCCACACTGTTTTCTCCAGTCGGCTCCAGGACTGCTTTTACTTAAGGAAGTGAGACTCCAGTTTTTGAAGTCACTTCTTGGCTACATAACTGTCTTAGGGGAGGAAACCTTTTTTGCTTTTTATTATTTATGTATTCATTTTTAATGGACTCAGAGTAAAAGGAAGCTGAGAAAGCTTTGTAGAAATATGCTTTATCTGTACATGCTCGTCCTTCATTTCTGAGGAAGGATTTGAGAAAAGGTTAAAGAGTGTTCCGATGCCCCTATTTTTTTTATCACTTATCACAGAAGCTAAACGTTTGTCCTCCTTCTTAACTCCCTCTAAGGTAGGTACAAAACGGCTGAGTACCTAACACGGGAGGCTAACTGAACTCCAGCACGATGCTGGCTCAGATGGGAAAGAATCTGCCTGCAGTGCATGAGACCAGGGTTTGATCCCTGGGGCAGGAAGATCCCCTGGAAAAGGGAATGGCTCCCCACTCCCATATTCTTGCCTGGAGAATTCCATGGACAGAGGACCGTGGTGGGAACAGTCCATGGGGTCTTAAAGAGTCAGACATGACTGAGCGACTAACTCTTCGTCATGAAGGGTTAGGTTCTTGAATCAGAGAGGTCCTGATTGGATTGTCAGTTGCTCCATCATCCGGTTGTGTCATGACGCCTCCTGGACCCAGAAAAGAGGACGCCCACCCTGGGCTCTGTGGATTAAGGGGTTTTCAGATCCCAAACTTCCAAACTACATTTATTAACTCAGGATCCTGCATTCAACACTGGCGCATGACCATCAACATCCATTCTCGCGACTAACACAATTCAGGACCCAGAGAAATGCTTCCTTCCCCATATCTCTTCAGAAGGAAAGTCACCTCCACTGGAATACCGTGAAGGCTTGCGGGCGGTGCTGTTGGGGACATCAAAGAAGAACCCTGCTTCGGAGCGCAGGGATGATTGGAGCTGCAGCAGAGGCGTTTAGATAAAAGACAAATTAATTAACTTGTCAAAACTTCCTCTCAGATAGCATAAATGCAATACATTCTTACATAATGAAGTGTCATTTCCAAGTTGTACTGAAACAAATGGCTCCAAAGGCATCCACTAATTAGAGTAGTTTCTGCAACAGTGGTATTGGTGACTAAGGAACATTTTGTAACATCAAACGTTATGTTACATTCACTTTGTACATGTACGTGGGTGTGCTGAGATCCAACAGCTGCTCTACTGTTAGGCACTGATGTCTGACTCTGTGACCCCACGGACTGTAGCCCGCCAGGCTCCTCTGTCCGTAGGATTTCCCAGGGAAGAATACTGGTGTGGGTGACCATTTTCTTCTCCAGGGGATCTTCCCGACGCAGGGATGGAAACTGGTGCCTCCTGTGTCTTCTGCATCAGCAGGTAGATTCTTTACCATCTGAGCCACCAGGGAAACCCATGAGATGCAGCATGGGACAATGTAATGCCATCTCTTTATGTTGGTGTTTAAATGGCTATTAAATACTCAAAGTGGGATCAGTTTTGTTTTTATAAGATATTTCATGAGATTTTATTAAATTTCAAAGACTGAAGCAAGCATTTCATCTTCATGAAAATTATTTTAATATTCTTTAAATATGCTTATATTAGGCTCTCTAAATTTAATAATTTAAAATATTTTAGAAGAAAATAAATTTAAATTTGAAACACAGTAGTTTGATCCTTTACATTTATTTTAATTTGCAGTTTTGATAACTATATTGGGGACATAATATTTGAATTTGGGCAAAATGCATGCAAATGTTGCACACTTTCAATACAATTTTGCTTTATTTTTTTAATCCTTTAGATTATTACACTGGTAGAATACAAATGTTTCCCCAAAATTGCTTATAACAGTATAATTATTGTGCTCAAGACAGGAAAAATATATTTTAAGGAATAGCCATCATAATAATTTCTTATTTTCTTATGTTATTACTCATTCATACATTTTTACTCCAGAGACAGAATATCTGAAAACATACAGTAATTGTTAACTTTAATCACTTTTAATGTTTTGTCAACAAAATGTTGGATGGCATCACTGCCTCAAAGGACATGAGTTTGAATAAGCTCTGGGAGTTGGTGATGGACAGGGAAGCCTGACATGCTTCTCTGAGGTCTATGGGGTCACAAAGAGTTGGTCTTGACTGAATGACTGAACTGAACTGAACTGAGTAATATAAAAAATATAGATTTACATTTATTTTTCAATTTTGTTTTTATGAAAGTGCATGTGTCAAAATAGAAGAACGCAATATATTTATTTACAACTGTGATAGTTTGAGCTATTACTATTAAATATGTTGCCATATTTATTTATTTATTTATTTATGCCCTCACCCAGGTCCCACAATTTCTACAAATTAGTCTGAGTAAATGATCTTTAGAATAAAGCTTCTTGGGATTTGAATTTCCTCATCAGTAAAATCAGAAAGATTATACTTCCCAAGATGATGGTGAAGATGATAGGAATGCCATAATCTCTTTAGCACATGAAAGATGGTGAGAGTTCAGTTGTGGTGAGTTCAATTATGGTGTCCATAATCTTCTTACATGAAGCAACATCTAACTAGCTTTTGGTATAGCATTGTCTGATGAAATAACATGTAAGAACCATGCTGTCTCTACATAGGCGTTTAAATGTATTGGACATGAGAAGTACAAATGATGCTATTTTTATAAAAGTATTTAATGAGATGTTTTTGAATTTCAAAAACCAAAATGAACAGTTCAACTTCACTTAATTAATTTAGATAACACTTCTTAAGATGATGGTGGGGCTGAAATGATGAGATGATGGCAGAACGTAAAGAGGAACTAAAGAGCCTCTTGGTGAAAGTGAAAGAGACGAGTGAAAAAGCTGGCTTAAAACTCAGCATTCAAAAAATGAAGAACATGGCATCTGGTCCCATCACTTCATGGCAAATAGATGGGGAAACAATGGAAACAGTGACAGACTTTATTTTCTTGCGCTCCAAAATCACTGCAGATGGTGACTGTAGCCATGAAATTCAAAGTCTTGCTCTTTGGAAGAAAAACTATAACAAACCTAGACAGCATATTAAAAAGCAGAGACATTACTTTGCTGACAAGGGTCTGTGTAGTCAAAGCTATGATTTTTCCAGTAATCATGTATGGATGTGAGAGTTGGACCATAAAGAAGGCTAAGCACAGAAGAATGGATGCTTTTGAACTGTGGTGCTGGAGATGACTCTTGGGGAAGACTCTTGGACAGCAAGGAGATCCAACCAGTCAATCCTCAAGAAAATCAGTTCTGAATATTCATTGGAAAGACTGATGCTGAAGCCCCAATACTTTGGCCACCTGATGTGAAGAGCCCATTCATTGGAAAAGACCCTGATGCTGTGAAAGATTGAGGGCTGGAGGAGAAGGGGGTGACAGAGGATGAGATGGTTGGATGGCATCACCGACTCAATGGACATGGGTTTGAGCAGACTCTGGGAGAGACTGAGGGACAGGCATACCTGGTGTGCTGTAAGCCATGGTGTCACAAAGAGTCAGACGTGACTGAGCGACTGAACGAGAACAACAAAATGATGGTAAAGGCAAAATGAAATTATACCCATAAAGCCTTTAGCAGAGTAAGTGCCTGAAAGATGGTGAGAATTCAATCACGGCATTTATCATTTTCTTAGTTGAAATAACCTGTAACTAACCTATGATACAGCATTGTTCTTATTAAATGTATCCCAACCAAAGTTAACATTTTTTTTTCTGGCACTGGCAAAAACACAAAAATTTACCTTATAAAGCTTCAGTTGCTATAGAACATGGCTATTTTAAAATACAGCACTTTGTTATCCACTTTTTATTTACAGAGAGGGAGAGCACACATGGTGTTTTGGCCTCAGGTATAATTTTTTTTTTCAAGGTACTTGTTTGGCTCCTCTAATCTTTCTTTTCCTTTTCCATTTTATTGTTTACTATAGAGCTTCCACTTTTATAACACCAAACACAGCCCTGAGTGTAGAAGCTTAAGAAGCATGAATTTAATGTTTTAGTACTCCTTACTTTTATTTTGTTGAAAATTTTTCTTTGAATTGGTTTTAAAAAGAAAGAAAGAAAAAGACACCCATTATGGGCCCTTAAACTAAAGTGCCTACCTAGTTTTCTCATGGATTTCTGGTCATGAAATTGATAGCCCTTGTATCACTCATACTGCTTATTGACTTTAAAATTTTTAATTCATATTAGACATCACAAGAGTAAAACATAACTCATAAACAAAAACAGCATAAGGCAGACAGGTCAAAATGAACATCAAGGGAAAACAAAGCATCATAAGAATTACATTTTTAGCTTAAACAAAATAATTTTAATAACTACAAGGGTTTGAGAAAAAGTTACCAAGGAAATCATCTTCCACTATCTAAAATGACATAAGAGAAACAATAGACAACTCTCCCTTTATGGGAATTGTCGAAGTAGATCTATTTCTTTATTAACAACAATGAAAGTCGAACCTAAAAATCAGATTCACTATTTCAAATAGTATCAAAACATGACCATTAGATAGCAGATTTCTTTTGGCACTTTAAGTCACGAGATGATGATGTCAAATTGTTATAAAAATATTGCTCAATTTTCTGTGCTGTTCACTTATAATTGAGTTGTTATCTGTAAGGAATGCTGATAATATGCTTTTGAAAGGAAGAGATCTCAGTAGTTGGACAGAGGGAATGAAATGTAAGGTTCTATTGGTTTGAGACAACTTATCTCTAATCAGCTATCTCTGTAACATTGTAGCTCTTTCTATGTACAGAATCTGATTTCTTTTTCAACTATTTTGTATTTCCTCAATTATGATTTTATAGCAATTATGTTTATATATTCAAGCATACTGTTTTAAACTTATTCCTCATAAACTTACATCTATTGGTTTAAAAAACTAACAAAAGTTTTCTGGAATACTCCCACTAAAAGCACCCAAATATGGGCCCATAAATCTTATCATCTGAACAACTCAAAGCCATTTAGTTCCAAGTTCTCTCCACCCTGCTGCCCTTGTCACTTTCAGAAAGTATACAGATTACCCCCATAACCTTCATGACTGGGGGTCCCAGACCTTGTTCTGACATTTAAGATCATCCAAACTAAAGTCTCAATCACTCATACAATAATGCTTTCATCCTACATGTAAGCATCCATTAATTCAAACAAACTCTATCTTTCTTTAATACCAGAACACACTGGGTCATTTAGATTGTGATTTCTGCCTGGAATGACAGTCTGCCTCCTATCTCCTACATTAGAAACCCATCCTGTCCCTCAAGTTTCCTTGTTCCTAATCTCCCCAGTCACTAGCTGAGCTCTTCCTTCTTTAAACCATCATATTCCACCCCAAAACACTTTATACTCTTTGTGACATTTTTAATATTATGCTTTGAATATCAGGTTTTGTTGGGATTTTTGTTTGTTTTTGTTTTTCAGGGGTGATGTCCATTTGCAAATTGCCTTTCTGGATCATTTCTCCTTCAAAGCAAAAGCTGGATTTTACTTATCTTTAGAACAATGTCAACTCTAAGAAACCTGTTGAATTAAATATTCATGTTGACTCAATTTCTAGATTTATAAGGCATATCTAGATATATCTGAAGTTTGGAAATGTGGAAAGAAAGAAAAGCTAAGGGATACTGGCTTACTTGAGAAACTTAATCTCTTGTGTAGAACCATGCCTAAAGGTTACTGTCCAAATAGTCTGGTTTGGTCTTAATATAAGGAACTACTCAATGGGTTTCTGTTTGATATCTATAAATAGGAAAAAAAAGTCACTGCAGATTTATCTGTTCATTCATTTTGTCAACACTGTAAACACTTATTATGTGCTCAGTCCAGCAAATGATAAATAAGAGGAAATCACACATTTTGGTGTATATTCATCTTTGGTTTTACAGACAAAAAACAAAAGTCAAATTCCTTTCCAAAATGGTATAATCTACTGAACTCTGATGCCTAAAAACATCCATCTTTCCCATTCTCTTTCATCCTCAAATATTTTATTTTGCACTGTTTGAATCTGTAAGTTGTTACAAGTCCCTTTGAACATAGGACAAATAATGAATATTAATAACTGCATCTGCTAATACTCACCATCTAAACATCTCAGAAGTTCCACAGATTACATCAACATCTACAAAAATCACTCCGAGGTACAGCCTGCTCTGTTTGGAATCAGAGTGATGAATAACACAATCTACTCAAGTTTCTTTCTGGCTTCTGTGAAATAGCAAGAATTTAGATACCAAGCACATTTAGTCATTAATGGTTCCATGGCACAAATTGTCCAAAACAAGATGCTCATAACCGGGACACCTTGGCCTAACTCCAAAGAAAGGAATTGCATTCAGTCTGCCTGAAATTCCCAGTGCAGCAACTGGAACTGGTTTTGTATCCTGCTTAGCTGAACTCTTATGCAGTATCATTGTGTAGCTTCTATATTTGATTGACTTCTACTTTCTCCCAGCTTGAGCAACTAAAATGGCTCTATACCAAATTTCTCTAATAAGGACTTGAACAGATAAGACCTACATCTTCCTTCCTCTGTTTCTTTGTTGTTATTCAGTCATGAAGTCGTGTCCAACTCTGCAACCCCATGAACTGCAGCACGCCAGGCTTCCCTGTCCTTCACCATCTCCTGGAGTTTGGTCAAACTTGTGCCCATTGAGTTGGTGATGCCATCCAACCATCTCATCCTCTGCCATCCCCTTCTCTTCCTGCCTTCAATCTTTCCCAGCATCAGGGTCTTTTTCAATAAGTCAGTTCTTCGCATCAGGTGGCCAAAGTAGTCATCCAAGTGTTGCTTCTGCTTTCCAATAGGCTATGTTTGTCACAGCTTTTCTTCCAAGGATCAAGCGTCTTTTAATTTCATATTTCTAAGACCCAGGATTTCTGCTACCAAGACAACTTATGGACAGGGTTATGTAATCTCAACCTTATAAAGAACCTACTTGCAACATGATATAGACATGTTTTAAATCACAACGAGGAACTCATTTTTGCTCATCTTTTTCAGCAAAAAAATAGAAAAAAATCAGTTGGCATGTTATACAGAGACCCTTTCACTTAGTTCTTTCAACAACAACAATAGAAATGTATGCTCTTATGATGGAGCACTGCTATTGCCATTTAACGAATGACACTAAATCTAGTGCGTGAGACATTATGATGCCTGTTATAGGTGGTTCTTAGCAGCGTTTAAGTAATTCTTATTTTCAGACCAATATATGTTTATTCATTCTTAGACTTATAAAACTTCTGTATATTTCCTAAATGTAATTTGTGAATATATAATCTGATAAACTACTATAGGGGAAGCCTTTAACTCCTTTCCTCATTCCTCGGTATTTGTTTCTTTTTTAACAAGCTGTAAATGAAATTGGCCAAGTCTTTGGCTGCACTTACTGATGAAAGATCAAGAGAAAGTGAAACAGCATCTCACAAAAGGAACAGTTAATAATCACTAGCATGTACTAGGGACCTTACCACATGCCAGGCACTGCTGGGTTAAAGATATGACTGAGCTCATTTAATTGTCACAGTAATCTTATAAAGTGGGTGGTTTTATATTTTTGGCTTAATTATGAGGAGAATCAGAGTTAAAGATGAATAACTTGCCTCATACCACAGTTAGAAAGTGGCAGAATCTCAGCCAGGCAGTCTGATCTCAATTCTACAGTATCAATGATAGGAAAACTTCAAATATCATAGTATCTTAGAATGAAAACAACATTTATGAAAAACTGTGAGAGAAACTAAGCAAGCCTCTCAAGTTCTTTGTAAAGAAAACTGGCATTAAATTACAGTCTAAAATTTTAAATGGTCTAAACAAGTAGCTACCCACAGAAAACAGTAATTATTCTACGAAGGTTCCAAGTGAAAGGACGCTTGAGCAACTTTGCTTCCAGATAGCTTGTTCCACCTTAGCCTATGTTAAATAGGACATTAAAAAAATTGTATTGGTTTTGTATTTGGCTTTGATTGAGAAGGAAAAAGCAAGAGGCAGAGACAGAGACACACAGACAGAGAGAGGGAGTAAGAAAAAAAATGGATTTATTAAAAACAATCTTTTAAACAAATGTTTCTTCTTTACTGCAAAACAATCAGTAATACTTGGAATAATATAATAAGAAGAACAACAGCACCTGTTAATGCAAAGCAGGTTCACTTAAGTTCATTTTGCTTTGCTGAGACATTAAAGGAAGTGAGTGGATACAATCAAACACTTTTGTTTGGACCTTGTTGAAAATCTAATAGGTAGTTTGCTTGGGTTCCTTCCTCCCAGCGCCGCACCCCCCCCCCCCCGCCCCGCTTCCTTTTATTGCTGTCATTTAACTCTTAGTTATCCAGAAATCCATTAATTAAGACAATTTATTTCTTGTGCGTCATGTGTTAATTTAGGGCTCGCTGTGTCACTCCGTGAACAAGAGTGAGATGCTAAGCTACCAATCCCAGACAGGAATTTTAAAGCAAACTCTCTTCTGACAAGAGGGCTGGACAGGAGAGAGGTTTGTGGAATAGGTGAGGCCTCTTTAATCTTTATTTCAGGTCCTCTAATACCTCTTACAAACGTTTTCAATTACTCAAATGTGGCTCTCTTATTTTCTGAGGTAATGGTTTATAAAATTTAGTATGCGTAAGAATCACCTGAAGGGCTTGCTAAAACACACTGCTGGGTCCTGCCCCCAACATTTCCAATTGAGAATGAGGCCATGGATTTTATGCCTGACCTGTTCTTCGGTGATCCTGATATTGCTGGTCTGGGGCAGTCCTTTGCAAAACACACTCTAAGTTATGTGGAGGCATCCTTTGGCTAGGCTGACCATTCTGAAATCTAGAGTAGGCATTTTTTCCTACTTGTCCCCTTCTGTCACTGTGTCACTTTTTAGGAACCCCAGTTTACACACTTTACACAACTCTACAGGTCACGAGCACTGGTGACTTGTGCAAGACTAGGCACCTGTTACAGACTCTGCTACTCAGAACATTTCTCTGGGAGTTTTTTTAAAAATTGAGATCAGACATGTACAAATCTCTCTCTCTCTCTGGTACAAAGTGCCAGGGCATGAAATGTAGGAGGTCTTGGCATTTCCTGTATGTCATGTAACCTAGTCCAAAGGGCAAAGGATAAAGTAGATTTGCTCTGAGAAGCAGTGATGAGAGATGGAAAAGCTTGGGAGGATTGAATTCCAGCTGTCCCTGAGACTAACTTTCCTGTTGTCTGGATAAGTGAAATGAACTAGTAACCTGCCAAACAAATTACCATTTCTCCTAGCCAGCCAGAATTGGGTTTTTGCTACTTACTACAGAAAAGATACAGCTCTTTCATCTGTACTTGTCAATGCATGCGTTTCTCATAAGGAGTTAAAACCATGTAAAACCAGGTAGCAAAGCACAAATATTGAGTGTACAAGTAAACTGGCTTATGGAAACACATCCTGAATCACTTGACTCAGAAAACATGTTTCTAACGACAGAACTTAAGACGAACAAATTCTTGCTCATGTATGTACCGTCTAAGCTCACCATGACCATTTGAAAACCTGGCCCCAGTGTCAATCTCTTCAGCCAGACCATCAGGAAGCAGAAGGAATATTTCACAACAAGAAGCTCATATGCTTTAGTAGCTAAGACCACATAAATAGCTCCTGAAACACACTCGGAGGCTCTAGGGTGACCCACTCTTCCCACTTTAATCAAGACTATCTTAGTTTAAACATTGAAAGTCACATGGTATACATGTGTCTTTTTGAACTGCAGTTTTCTCAGGGTATAAACCCAAGAG
Organism: Cervus canadensis; assembly: GCF_019320065.1. NCBI lineage: Eukaryota > Metazoa > Chordata > Mammalia > Artiodactyla > Cervidae > Cervus > Cervus canadensis. The sequence goes on from NC_057391.1 coordinate 85,659,567, forward strand.
TGAGTTTACTGGGTCATATGGTAGTTTTATCCCTAGTTTCTTAAGGAATCTCTGTACTGTTCTTCAGGCTTCCCAGGTGATGCTAGTGGTAAAGAACCCGCCTGCCAATGCAGGAGACATAAAAAGACGCGGGTTTGATCCCTGGGTTGGGAAGATCCCCTGGAGGAGGGCATGGCAACCCACTCCAGTATTCTTACCTGGAGAATCCCATGGACAGAGGAGCCTGGTGGGCCACAGTCCACAGAGTCACATGGCTGGGCGTGACTGAAGCGTCTCAGCACACGCGCATACTGTCCTCCATAGCGGCTGTATCAATTTACATTCCTACCAACAGGGCAAGGGGTTCCCTTTCCTCCACAACCTCTCCAGCGTTTATTGTTGTAGGCTTTTTGATGATGGCATCTGACTGGTGTGAGGTGATACCTCATTGTTGTTTTGACTTGCATTTCTCTAACAATAAGCGGTGGTGGGAGGGAGGCTCAGAAGGGATGGGATATGATAGTTATGATTGATTCACGTTGGTGTACAGCAGAGACCACTATAGCACTGTGAAGCAATTGTCTTCCAATTAAAAAATAAGATAAAATTAAAGTCCCAGGTCCCCGGAATCCCTTCAAGTCTTCAGCAAACCAAGACAGTTGGACAAGCTACACTGAGCCCACTGTTTACTGAAGAAGTGATTTTCTGCCCTTTTCTTCTGAGAAAACTGTGGTCTTTCAAAATGGAAACTGAAAAATAAAAGCTGATGGTTTTGGTTTCAAGAGAGCAGGAGGTGAATGAAACCTTAGCAAATCCTCACATTAACTACCCATTCTCAGCACATCATTGATCTGTGACCATGCTATTCTAGGTAGTTTTTTTTCCCACACCGAGGACCAAACTTAGCAAACTTCATTTTTTCCTTTTCACTATTTATCTAGTACAATTGAAAATTTATCTGTATGCAGACCAGTTAATGTTAAACTGTGTAGAAGCTAAAGATGTTGATGTGCTTCCCAGACTGTTACTAGTCTTCCTCATTTTTATTAGCAAAGTCAGCATTACATATAAGTGGCTGATATTATGTTATCAATATGGTAGTCTTTGGTTTTACATAGAAGACTCTTCTGGACATAATGTGTCAATCTCAGGGCAATTTCTGTTGTTGAAATGGATAAATCATTAATTGACCCAAATTGAACCAGTGCTCATTTTGAACAATACTTTATTAAAATATTGATTGTATTGTATTCTGGTCCAATTATCATTTAACCAAATACACTGTGTCCTGTCAAAGATACCAAAATACAGAGAAAAAAATTCACCAAATGTCTGTTGAATGAATAAGCATATGGCAGTGTGACCATTTGGAATATATTATGGAAATTTTAACAAGAAATTTAAATGTATATGCTTGCAGTTACCTATCACTTCTGGGTTAATGCAAAGCAATGACTTTCTATTTCACCCAGCAACTCCTCCTTTTTTTCCTTCTCTCCAGTTTCCAAGAATCTGCTCTCATTATTGCTGTTTCCTAAGCTTGAAAACCAGGAGGCTTTCACCTTCCATGACCACAAATCACCTGGTCTTGTAAATGTCCTATGATATTCTCTCTGGTGTTTCTATTCCGGCTCAGGTCATATTAACTTCAGCCTTGATAATTATATTAATAACAACCTCTTCTCTTGGGGCTCTCCCCTGTTCTCTACACTTTAAGCCACTGTGACACTGTCATGATCCTTATTTTCTTCAAGTGTCATTTGATCCTTCTCCTAGCATGCTGAAAAACATCCATCACTCACATCAAACAACTGAGTAAAAAGAAAAATCAGGTGCATATAAAACAATGATCATTTACAAGATACCTGCAATAATGGTCAAAATTAAAACTGTATTATTTGAATCAATTCTGACCCAAATTCACTCCTGACATTTGAAGCTGGGGTGTCTTTCTAGCTTCCACTGTGGATTTCACATCTTCCTTGTAGTATTTTTGCTACCAGGCTTCTGGGAATTTCTAAGAGGAGTCAGCGCCATGTGATACATTTTGATTTCAGAGAATGACAAACTGGTGGTAATGGAACCAAGCTTGCAAGATCATTTTCTTTTTTCTTCTGTGAATGCAAAACTTCACAGCTGCTAGTCTAAAGAATTAGCCCAACATAGAGTCCTAATTTGTCCCTGTGTTCTTTTCTCTTGAAAAATGCTGTTTATATTCTTTTAAGAAATTACATAGTAAAAAGGCAACATCACATAAAAATAACTGTGACAAAACCTAACTATGAACATAAATATTTATAAAAATGAATAAAATTTCTGAAAGATTCTAAACAAATGTGAGTTTCAAAAACCAAGATAACTTGAGCTATAGAGCTTAGCACTACATTAGACATTTCAAGAAAGAATGAAGCTTTTCACCTCAAGTAGGTTAGAATAGCTTGATGTACAAAAATAAAAGACAGAGGGACTTTCCTGGCATGCAGTGGTTAGGACTCTGTGCTTCCATGGCAGGGAAATGGGTTTGATCCCTGGTCTGGGAATAACATCCTATGGAAAAGTCAAATGAGCATTTTGGCTAACCCAACAGATAAAAAGAGGATAGGTGGAGAATAGCTCAAGTGTTTTAGTTGAAGGAAATATAAGTAGATAAGAAAGAAGTGACTCCCTGGGATTTGGGCAAGCAAAGAAAGCAAGTCAAACTCAGGTTTAAGAGATGGGTGCAATCTACCAGGAAGAAAAGTGGGAGGAGGCATTCCAGTGGAAGGATATGAACCAAGAGCCATGAAAAGGGTCTCACTTAGAGCATCACCAGGCATGTTGGATAGCCAAAGCTCAAGATGATAAGAGGAGGCTCAGAAAAAGGAAAAAGTGAAGTCGCTTAGTCATGTCCAGCTCTTTGCGACCCCATGGACTGTAGCATACCAGGCTCCTCCATCTATGGGATTTTCCAGGCAAGGGTACTGGAGTGGGTTGTCATTTCCTTCTCAAGAGGATCTTCCTGAACCAGGATTGAACCTGGGTCTCCCACGTTGCAGGCAGACGCTTTACCATCTGAGTCACCAGGGAAGCCTCTAATTTATTACTTATTATTGAATAATAATAGATTTATTTTGAAGTGCCTCAGATGGAGGGTTTCCAGATTTGTCAAATAAAAATCATGATTCCCAGTTTATACCTTCACATTCGTTGGTTACCAGAGATGCTCTGTGAAACGCATGAAGCCTTCACCACTTGGAAGATGCCAGATTGATTGAGCAGCCAATGAAGGCACATCTGAGCACCAGCTCAGAGGTGATACTCAGGAGGATGGGGAGTCATTCTAGCAAACATCATAGGCATTATATGATGCATCTTTATATATGATGTTCCTAATGGGTAAAATAAATGGGTACAAGAACAAAGAAGTGGTTAGTTATGGTTCCATTCAGAGTTACTTCCAATGAGTCATTCAGGGACTTTATGCTTTTCATTCTCATGAATTAAAGGCTCTGGTCTTCACACAGAGCATATTTGCCAAAGTCCCATTGAATAATAACTATGGTTGCCATTTGGGATCTTTGGACTTCTGAAGTCCATAGACCAATAGGTAAGATGTAGCCAAGGTGGCAAAGACAATTAATCCTGATCATTAGGAAGAGATAATCTTCCTGTTCCATAGTGGTGACCATGTGATCCACTTGGGGGCATCTTAGTAATTACCCTGCCACATTATTTCTGTAATTCATCAGGTAGTTACCTAGGTATGGTGACAATGAATTCAGTGTCCTCAGGGATGAGAATTTGGGTCATGCCATAGGTAAGTCACCAGTTTCAACAGAAACAATAGTCAAAGATGAGAAAACATAATGTAGATAGTGAAGGAAGGAAGGACAAGCGTCATTTGCAGACTCCAGGCTCCCTCTTCTAAGTTTACTCAAAAGAGAAGCTATCAGAATCCTACAAGATCTGCTCCCAAAACATATATGAGGAAATGGACCTGAATAATGCAGTGGATCAGTATTGGTAAATATGGGGATGGGTTGTCTAGACTCACCTCCAAGAAAGGAATTGCCACTCAGTTGTGAGCAGCATCGTCAGTTCCTTTGTTGTCTACTTCAGCAGGGAATGGCAACCCACTCCAGTGTTCTTGCCTGGGAAATCCCATGGACAGAGGAGCCTGGTGGGCTACAGTCCACGGGGTTGCAAAGAGTTGGACATGACCAAGCAACTAACACTAACACTTGATGTCTACTTCAACTTCTGAGAGTCATCTGATCTAAGGTCTTCCCAGGTAACCCGTAGCTGGTGACTGAGGGAGTCACTGGCAGAAAGACCTGGCCATCTTCACCCAAGATGGGACCACTACCCCTTCTCTCTGAAGTGCTCTCCTGGGTTGGGTGAGGGTTTGGCAGGCTGTGTTGCTCTTCAGCTTCTCCTCTGCCCACTAATAATCCCCTTTCTTAATTTCACAGATGTTGATCTCCAAGAGGCATCTCACTTTCCAAACCCAACCTAAGATAACTGACAAAGGATTTGAAAGGATTTAAACTGGGTTTCTAGGGATATGTTAAGACTTATGCAACCCCAGGGGCAAGTTCTCATTGAAAATTAACAATTACATGTGCACCCTATCACCTGATGCAGCAGTAGAGACAGTAGTTATTAAAAGAAACATTTTTTGATCCAGAAAATCTAAGCTTGCATCTTGACCCTACCACTCCCTTAGATCAGTAATTCTCAATTGGGATAATCCCCCCAACACACTTTGCAATATTTGGAAGCATTTTTAATGGTTGATAACAGAACAGGATGCCACCAACAACTGTGGATAGAGACCATGAACACTGTTTACAATTCTACAATGCACAGGACAGCGTGCACAATGATGAAATCCCACTCTCAAATTTCAGTAGAGTTAAGGTTGAGAAATCCTGCCCTAAATGACTAACTTTCTGGGAATTACCTACTCTTACTAAGTACATTCATTTCCTCTTGTTGCTATAATAACCACAAATTGGATGACTTAAAACCACACAAATTGATTCCCTTACCATTGTGGAGGCCAGAAGTTGGAAATCAGGCTCACTTGGCTAAAGTCAAGGTCCTGGTAGGACTGGTTCTTCTGGACAGTCTAGAGAAGAACCTCCTCCTTCTTCTAGCAGTCACCTGGTTCATGGAGCTTTCTTGTATCACTCCACCCTCTGCCTCAATAATCACGTCTTCTACTCTGTGTCTTGACTCTGCTAATCCCCTTACATTAGGAGTCTTGTGATTACATCAAGCCCAGAAAATCTCTCCATCTCATTCTAAGGATTAGGACACAGGCACCCTTGGGATCACGCTATCTACCATACTAAACCTCAGTTTTCTCATCTGCAAAGTGGAGATAGTGAGAGGGCATGTGGGCTTCAGTGGTTGCCACTTAAGGGCTCAGTAGCTGTGATACATGGGCTTAGTTGACCCTTGGCATATGGAATCTTCTGGACCAGGGATCAAACCTGTGTCTCCTGCATTGGCAGGCAGATCCTGTTTTGTTTTTTTTTTAACTTTTCTTTATTGAGGGAAAATTGCTTTACAGGATTTCGTTGTTTTCTGTCAAACCTCAACATGTATCAGTCATAGGTAGACATATGTCCCCTCCCTTTAGAACCTCCCTCCCATCTCCCTCCCCATCCCACCCCTCTAGATTAACACAGAGCCCCTGTTTGAGTTTTCTGAGGGCAGGCAGATTCTTAACCACTAGACCACCAGGAAAGTCCTGCCATAATTATTGCTAACATTATTGAGTCCTGACTAATATTTAACTAGAGCTATAGCATTAATTCCACTTGTAATTCAGGTGACCCAGGTTCGATCCCTGAGTCGGGAAGATTCCCTGGAGAAGGGAATGGCAACCCACTCCAGTATTCTTGCCTGGAGAACCCCATGGACAGAGGAGCCCGGTGGCTGCAGTCCCCGCGGTTGAAGAGTCAGACACGACTGAGTGACTAACACTTTCACATAATATTAATAGAGTACACTAGGCCGTGATATAAATAGTGCACATGGAATTTATATCATAGTGCAAAAACCATATTTTACCCATAACCACCAGAGCTTTATCTAGGACGGCAGACACAGCAAGTGCTTCCATATTTCTTGGATACTTCTAAGCAAGCCTCTGGCTTTGGCAAAGCAAGAGATTTCTAGTGGTACATCTTATTACATGGGTGGTCGAGTTATTGAACTCTGTTGACAAAGGGCTGGATTTTCCAGCAAGATGGAGCTTCATTAAAATTCTGCAGAGACTGAAAATTCAATAATCTTTCTCACAAAGCACTGCATGAGCAGGGCTGATTAGGCAATTTCTCTCTCATTCCATTTCTTTTGCTAAAAGCATTGTTACTTCTTGTTTGTTACAAAAAGACAATCATTAAATGAGCATTCGCTATAGGTGACTAAGCGGAAAGTTTTAAAGGTGCACTGACTCCTTTCTCAGGGCCTAATTGAGGGCTTGAAAAGGGAGGGAAAAAATTAAACAAAGCATCTTTTCCATATTCCGGACTGAAGTATGCAAAACATGATGCTAATAAGTATTTTGCAGCTTATTTCTTTTAGACTTTTGATCTCCTCCTTGTTTACACAAACTTGCTTCTTATCCACCAATCCAGTGCTGCCTTCTTCTTTAAACATTTTTTTTTTTTAATTGAAGGGCCTTCTTTTTCTACTGTGCAACCCTCTTTTTACTCAGCTACATTTTTCTAGAAGAATTAACTCATGCTGCACATAATACACAATTTTGCCCAGTGAGTTTCACATTCCTACAATTAAATCTATCATAATTATTGGAATTGAGAATAGATAATATCAAATACCTTCATTTCAACTCCCACTTCATATCTAATACTTGATTGTATCAGTGGAGTAACTCAAGAAACCTGAACTACCACATGTAGATAAGATTTCAGGATAAGACTAAGAAGATTTCTCCTTTCATTCATGTATTTTCTCTCTTTCTTTCCTCTTCTCTGCCTTTATTTTTATATCCTAGCAGGAACAGGCTTTGTCATGGTAGCTTTCTCTACAGAACATTACTAAGCTGGCTTTTCCATGAGGGCAGAGATTTTTTTAAATCTGTTACTTTCACTGATACATATATCAAGTATTTAGAAAAGGGTCAAGCACATAGTTATTCAATAAACACTTGCCTAGTTAATTATTTAATCTTGAGGGCAATAACAGGTAAGATCTGTCTCATGCAGATGCCCTATCTATAATAGTAATTTGGCATTCTTCAACTTGAGTTTTTATTAAGATGGGAAAAGTATTAATTGAAAATATCAACCTACACTATGAGAAAATAAAGTTATATCTATGTCATTGTCTATTATTTTAGGTTTCATTATATTTAAGAAATGGAAATGATATCTACTGGAATTCTGATAAAATATTTATTTTTCTTACTTAAGGAGCCTTTGAAAGATCTTTACTAGGTATTCCTAAGAATCTCTTCTAGTCTGGGCCAAATTCCTCATCTTGCAGCATCCAAGTCCTACTGATCCTCTTAAGCTCAAGATGCTCAGTTCTTGTCCCACAACTTGCTCTAGGATGTCACCTTTTTACGTCAGGGCTTTTATCCTCAATATTTTACAAATGAGTCTAAAGATCAGACTTTAATCTGCAGGTCTCTATCTACTCTATTACAAAGAGTATTTTAACCCCAGCCAATGCTTTTGTAAAATACCTGCTGTAAATTACTCATATGGTCAGTTTCCAGAAGGTTCCACCTGCCCTGACTCAGCTGAACACCTTCAAGTTCCGCCCCCGTGTCTTGCAGATGCCTCTGCAACAGGAAGGACGTTGTATTCTGCTTCTTTTGACTGAAAGAGAAACAGGTATGCTCCTTTACAGGCGAAATTGCATTATAGCAAATTCCATGGACCTCCCAAATTAATATTTGGTTATATGAGAATTAGAAAATATAAAATTGATTGCCGGTCCCACAGCTTCGTCTCCCTGTGTCATGAGTTTTGAAACGAAGAGGAGTCAGGTAGGATGGACAGAGTGAGATGACTGGCAGAAAGGGAGGTGTCTTCCTTGTGGCAGGCTGGACAGAAGCTCCTTGCAGGACAGCTGTACGGTAAGCCAAGTTATGGAAATCCCAGGCAGGAGAGACAGACGCTAGACATCAAGAGGGCTGAGATGGTGCCCCGAGCGATTGGAGAACTCCTGGAGCTGACTCACCCTGATAGGCCAGTACAAGACACTGAGAAAGCTGGACTCTGAGCAAAGGCTTCGGGTCAGTGACAACTACGGAAGGCAGGGAAGAAAGCAGTAAAACCTACATTATAGGCAAGAGCAGGACCAGGCCAAAAGATGACTAATATTTATGTAATTTGAGTCCAGTCAGCCAAAAGGCAACGGATTAAGGAACTCTTTGGACTCTAAAGAACCCATGCTCCAGCTCCTTGCTCTAGTCCTCTCTTCTTTCCACATAACTGTCATGCTGTATGAAAAATCATAAGACAGTCTATCGGTGTAGCCAGCTCACATGCTAGCTATCTCATTGCATTGTCCGTCTTCCTTTCCCACTTTGGAATCCTATGAAAGTGAAAGTGAAAGTCGCTCGGTTGTGTCCGACTCTTTGCGACCCCATTGAGTACACAGTCCATGGAGTTCTCCAGGCCAGAATACTGGAGTGGGTAGCCTTTCCCTTCTCCAGGGGCTCTTCCCAACCCAGGGTCTCCCACACTGCAGGCAGATTCTTTACCAGCTGAACCACAAGGGGAGCCCTTGGAATCCTATACCCTCAGTAAATTTTCTTCTTCACCTTCCTTGAAAGAAACCTACTCTCAAACTGCTGAAATGGCAAAATCATTTAGTGTTCTGGATGACATAAGTGTTTGAATCAGTAGACTGAGTCAAGCAGATTGCCCTCCTCAATGTGGGTGGACATCACTCAATCTATTGATGGCTTGAAGAGAATAAAATTGCATGGCAAGCAGATTATTTACCATCTGATCTACCACAGAAGCCTTAAAATTGCAATAGAAGGATAAATTTCCTCTCTGACAGCTTGAGCGGAATTTTGGTCTTCTCTTACCCTGAACTCAGATACCATAAAGTGTGAAAGTGTTAGTCACTCAGTCATGTCTGACTCTGTGACCCCATGGACTGTAGCCCACCAGGCTCCTCTGTCCATGGAATTCTCTAGGCAAGAATACTGGAGTGGATAGCCATTCCCTTCTCCAGGGCATCTTCCTGACCCAGGGATTGAAGAACCTGGGTCACCTGTATTGCAGGCAGATTCTTTACCATCTGAGCCATCAGGAAAGCCCCAGGTATCATAAGCTCTCCTGGTTCTCAGGCCTTTGGAGTCAAAGACTAAACTATATCACCTGATTTCCTGGGTTTCCAGCTTTTAGACAGCAATTGTGGAACTTAGCTTCAATATTCAAATGAGCCAGTTCCTCATAATGGCACTCTCTCTCTCTACATATATATATATATAATATATATATATATGTATAATAGATCTCTCTTGTACACATATATACATACATGTATGTGTGTATATATTTATATACATATATATTCTGTATCTCTGGGCAATCCTGAAAAATACAAAATGTAATAGAATATTTCTGATTTTCTCTATTAAATACAAAATACTGAAATAACACTTTTCCTTTACTACTCAGAGACAGTATTGTAAGCATTCATTTTCAATAGAATGTTCTATGGTCATTTTTGAGATGTTGTGTCTTTTCCCTCAGGCTCACAGTCATCATCTCTTACTGATATTAGGATGCCTATCTCCAGTGGAAATAGAGCTGACAAAACTACAAAGATATGAAATAAAGATTTTAGCTGCACTTTATCTGAGAACCTATTTTCTGATTCATAAAATAATAGTAATCATTGTCATGAGAAGTGGAAAAAACAAACACAAGCCTAGTGCATAATAGGTGCTCAAAACAGTAAATATTAGCATTGTGAAAAGCAGCTAATTAAAATGATTAGTGTATATTAGAGGAAGTAAGAGCATGAGGGATAGATGAAGGAATGGGAAGATAATACTGGAGCATAGAAGCATAAAAATTTCTGTGTCTTTCCACTGTCCAGTAAATTTGACGCTACCTATTTGATTCTACTCATTCTCTAAGGTATAGCTCAAAATCTCCACATCAACAATCCAGGATTAATCCCTGTATCTGTCAAGATTCAACCAGTAAGGTATATACATACATAAAAAATATATATGTGTGTGTGTGTGTGTGTGTGTATACATATATACACATATATACGGGCTTGCCTGGTGGCTCAGACAGTAAGGAATCTGCCTGCAATGTGGGAGACCTGGGTCCCATCACTGGGTCAGGAAGATCCCCTGGAGGAAGGCGTGGCAACCCACTCCAGTGTTCTTGCCTGGAGAATCCCCATGGACAGAGGAGCCTGGCAGGCTACAGTCCATAGAGTCGTAAAGACTCAGACATGACTGAGTAACTAAGTATATGTATGTGCATGTATACACACACACACACACACACATATGTATGCATGCTAAGTTGCTCAGTCAGACACGACTGAGTATCTAAGTGTGTGTGTATATATATATATATATATATATGAGAGAGAGAGAGAGAGAGAGAGAGACATACACACACACGCATGCGTGTATTCTAAGTTGCTCGGTCGGACACAGGTCTTTGTGACCCAATGGACTGTAGCCTGCCAGGCTCCTCTGTCCATGAGGATTATCCAGAATAATGTTCTCTTCTTGAAGTCAGCTGACTATGAATGTTAATTAAATTTACAAAATACCTTCACACCAACACCAAGATTAGTGCTTGATGAATAACTGGGAACTATAATATGGGCTTCCCTGATGGCTCATTGGGTAAAGAATGTGCCTGCAATGCAGGAGGCATAGGAGACGCAGGTCCAATCCCTGAATCAGGAAGATCTCCTGGAGGAGGAAATGGCAACCCACTCTAGCATTCCTGCCTGGGAAATTCCATGGGCAGCGGAGCCTGGCGGGCTACAGTCCAAAGGGTCTCAAAGTGTTGGACACAACTAAGTACAAGCACAATAGACCAGCCAAGTTGACAAGTAAACTGACCATTACAATCCTTTACCCTGTAACCTTCATATTTCCACTGAAGTACTAACCCTTGTGGGTCTTGTTTTAGAATTAGGTAAATAGGCATATGCTTTTCTTCCAACAAAGAAAATATTAAGAACAAAAGACATGAATTAGCTTTGTTGTCTCCCAAAGTACTGAAACTGGAAGTCTATACTTATTTGATTAATTACATTTCTCCACAATTTCACTTTAATAAAGAATTCTGTTTTCAGATTGCTGAGTTTGCAAGAAGTTTTATCTCTGCAGTACTTTGGCTAAAGGAAGTAGCTAGTGTTCGTTTTTTTCATTCTGTAGGAGAAAAATTATGTAACTCCAAAATTAAGACCTTTGGAAGATATGTGGGGGATGTGTGGGTCTGTGGAAGTTTGTTGAACAAAATAGGTTAAGACTTCATTTTACCTTTATTTTCTCAATGTACTATCTGTGGGCTTATGTGTCTATATAGATTATAAATTTTAGAAATGCTGTTCACTATGTCTGAACTGTTAATCCCTCACAGATAGAAAAGTTAGCTGGATATATAGATATAGATGTATTTTATTATTTTAGTAGTAGTTAATGTTAATTACTGGGGGACATGGCAAACAATCACCGGTTCTGGAAGTACTTTAGAGTTAATCCTTCTACGTGGCCATTAATCCTGCCCACTCAGAAATAAATGAATAAAATAAAAATAAATAATAATGAGGAAATAATTTTATCTTGTAGAAAATGCAGAAATAATTATATTGTGCCCTGGGTTATGTTTAAGGATAGAAAGAGGGATGAAGAATAATATTCTAATAGAGACAACAATGGATAATTGGGAGATGACTCAGGAAAAGGATGCCTCTTAAAAAAAAATAATAAAGAAGCAAATATATCCAAGTATTATTTCCGGGTATATGGTTGTTGTTTAGACATTAAGTTGTGTCTGACTCTTTTTCGACCCTGTGAACTGTAGCCTGTCAGGCGTCTCTGTCCATGGGCTTTCCTACACAAGAATACTGGAATGAGTTGCCGTTTCCTCCTCCGGGGGATCTTTCCAATCCAGGAATTGAACTCGTGTCTGCTGTTTGACAGGCAGATGTTTTACCACTGAGCCACCCAGGGAAGCAATCTATAGGTATATCTTCTCCCAAAAAGTGAGAAAACAAATAGAAGCACAAAAGCAAAAGCTACTCTTTTGGCTCTAACTCTGGACAAAGAGAGGAATTTGAACAGACCAAGGTGGCTGAGAAGTAAGCCTCTGGTCACCTCAGGATCAAAGGATGGAAGAAATGTCCTACAACAAAAGTGCAAGGTGTGGAATGGAATGCCTGAAGGCAGGGTGCTCTGACAAGTGTCCAGTGGCTCACAAGCCCACAGGTGGACACAGCTTAGTGAAGTGAAAGTCGCTCAGGCGTGTCTGACTCTTTGCAGCCCCATGAACTAAATAGTCTGTGGAATTCTCCAGGCCAGAATACTGGAGTGGGTAGCCTTTCCCTTCTCCCGGGCATCTTCCCAACCCTTACATAAGAGCATTCTGATGATGATAATCAGGATGAGAGGAAGTACTTGAGAGGGCTATACTAAGTTGCGCAAATGCAAGACCAACAGGTGCCCACTGTCCTGAAGGAAAATTTTAACAAAGATTTTTGTGACTTGATGAAGATGAATCCGTCTTGTTTCCCTCTGGTAGGCAGGTTCTGAGACAGGGTGAAAAAAATATGCATGATTAGATCAGGACCAGGGCTTCCTGGGAGGAAAGGCAGAGCTCAAATGGGGTGTTTGTGTGTATGTGTGTGTGTGTGTGTGTGTGTAGGGGAGGAAGATAATGTACTAATGTGATCAAGAAGCACAGCTAGAGGCAAGATGAGATGCTGAGTGAATTCATCAAGGGAAGGAGATTGTGGTCTGAGAAGCTGAGCTAAACGGTAGCCTCCAGGGTCATAAAGAAGGCGGGTTCCAGGAAATCAAAATCCTTCTGTTCACATTTGCCCTTGGAATGCAAAGTGACTTGGAGAACCACAGCTGAGTATAAAATGGTATTTTCCCTTATGCATCTGTTAATGCTAAGCCACTTCAGTCATGTCTGACTCTTTGCAACCCTATGGACCATATCCCGCCAGTCCCCTCTGTCCATGGGATTCTCCAGACAAGAATACTGGAGTGGGTTGCCATGTCCTCCTCCAGGGGATCTTCCCAACCTAGAAATCGAACCCATGTCTCTTATATCTCTGGCATTCATAGGTAGTTTCTTTATCTCTAGCGCCATGTAGGAAGCCCATTTTCTCTTACACTCTCTGTGAAGAAGCCTAAATGAGGGCAGGAAATGTAATCAAGAACCAGCCTCACTCAGTGAGTTTAAATCTCCTGATCAAAATTACTGATTTCCCTGAATACCAAGAGTCCCTACTTTGAGACTGCTAAACCATTCTTGGAAATTTTTGAAGAACCATGATTAAAAGGAAGGTGCAAGCAGATTGAAGACAAGCAAATAGGGTTCTGTGAATGGTTGCCTGGTGAGATGATTGTCAATTTTGAGAAACCTATTCACTTAAAATATAGGTGTGAGCACTTCTCTCATAGTGATTATTACCTCACTTTCCAACATTAATTTGCAGTGAAGATCTCATATTGGAGCTACTTAATTTTATTTTTGGATCATTTTTATCCTGGTGAACTAGAGCAGAGTCCTGTTTAGAAGTAATGCCTCTGAATTTTAGCACAGCACTGACAAGCTGCCTCCCTTGAAATGCTGCGGACAAGATGGAAAGATACACCTGAATAATATACAATTAGGTGGCTTAGTAAGTAAATATACTAAGTATAATAAATACGCAGGTTCAGTTGCTCAGTCCTATTCAACTCTATCGTGACCCCGTGGACTATAGCCTTCCAGTCTCCTGTGTCCTTGGGATTTCCCAGGGAAGAATACTGGAGTGGGTTGCCATTTCCTACTCCAGGGGATCTTCCAACCCATACATATAACCTGAGTCTCGTGCTTTTACCAGTAAGACACCCAGGAAGCCCATATGATAAATATACTCAGTCACAATAGATTTCTCTCTTAGGTAAAGTTATTTTTGGATTTTTTTTTTGAATGTTTCAAAATTAATGATTAGTAAGAATAGTAGCAGCTAGTTTTTACTGAGTTTTTACACTGTTCTAGATGGCACCAGGTTATGGGTACTTTCTCATTTAATCTTCTCCAAATGCTCTAAGATGAGACTTCTCTGGTGGTCCAGTGGTTGAGAATCCGCCTGTTTTCAAGGGAAACAGATTCGAAAACAGATTCGACCTAAGCCTGTGTACCACAGCTACTAAATCCGTGCCCTGGAGCCAGAGAGCCAAAATTGCTGAGCCCCCAAGTTGCAGCTACTGAAGCCTGTGCTCCTCCATAAGAGAAGCCACGGCTATGAAAAGCCTGCTCACGGCAACTAGAGTAGCCTCTGCTTGCTCCAACTAGAGAAAGCCCATGCACAGCAGTGAAGAGCCAGTGCGGCCCAAAGTAAATAAATAATAAATACAAAATAAAAGAACTCTGTAAGATGGATATTAATATTATCCTTACTTTAAGCAAGGAAATGGAGAGAGATTTGCAATCACAGCTGAATAGCAAAATGGCAGTGATATCTCACTTCAACTGTTATTTTTGAAGTCTTGGAGAAATCTTAGAAATAAAAGGAAGACTTGGACTCCAGCTACTGACAACAAAAATAGCAAAATAAAAAAAAAAAAAACCTGTGGAAAATTCTAGCAAAAGTAAGAAAATGAAGACTGAGACAGAAGTGGATGTTTTGTGTTATTTGCCTCTGGTACCTGGAGCTAATCACTAGCTGCCCTCTTATTGGGAGAAACCTACAGTGGTGAACCAGACCTCAAGGCTAATAAAAGGGTAACTCCAAAACCTACTGTAATGAAGAATGGATGGTACCAATTTTCCTCAAGCATTCACTCCTCCCCACTTCATATCAAAACCTTTAAGGCTGGTGTGATACTCTAGGGAAACTGCCTCCGTCCACTGCTTTTCCTGGGTTTAGTAGATGAAATGATGACCAGGAGAACTGCGTGGTGGAGTGACAGCAAATGGGAGTGGTCAACAGGGGGTCTCCGGTACCTGGATTTCTCAGGTCTCAGGTCCATCCTTCCCTTCTCCTTCAACACATTAGGCCTTAGAACTGATGAACGCTTTTTCCTAAATTCTTCTCCAAATCATGTTAGCAATCAGAGTGGCCGGTGCCCCCAGGGAACACAAACTCACAGGCCATGATAACTAAACACTAGAGTGGTAAAACTACCTTAAAAGGCATGACAGGACTTGGATCACATATATACAATCTCTAGTAAAAGTATTAGAGAAAAGATGTATCAAGATTTTAAAATATTTCAGGAAATATGGAAATGTATAATCATAAAATGAGGGAAAAAATCATTGGAAAAAACCCACTGGAAATATTGGGCTTAAAACACATAAAAATTTGACTTCTCTAGCTGGGCATGATAGAGTAAATGGAATTAAATGTTCTTTTCAGTGGTGAACAATTAGAAAACTAAAATCTATGTCACAGACACACTCTATTTTCAGACATTTGACAGCAAGCAGCGCGTGACTGTGGCAGCTCAGAAAAGGATAACAAAAGTATGAGCTCAGTAATATCCCTGAATTTCTACTTTAAGGTATTTCTCAGGTTGTGGCAAAAACATAACCAAGTTGAGCTGAAGAGCAGAGACGGGAAGCTGAGGCAGGTAGATATTGTGGAACAGATGGCTAGAAATGAGGAAAAGTTCCAGAAAAATCCCAGCAAAGTCTACTCAAGTCTTTGACTAACTACTGAGTTGAGGGTAAACCATTCCATCAGTCCAGGCTAAGAATCACCATAAGGAAGTAATTCTCAGAGCTCACGTAGGGTGCCACAGTGTTCAAGTTTTAACCTGTGCAAGTAGAGAAACCTCATTGAAGATTCAGGATATTTAGTAGTGACCTCATAATGGTCATGCTTTATGCATAGGGCTGAAGTAGTTAGGAGAAATAGCTCTCTAAGTGGAACACAGAGGGAAACTGAGACCCTGACAGGAATCCATAACATCAAAACTATTTTCCTAATAATAATAAGACGTTATTTACCTTTTTCAGTATGGTGACATTTTACATGAAAGGTGCAAAAGCAATCATGGGTAAAGTTGATTTAGCCTTCATCAAGGCAGTAGTGCACGATGGTATTAATTAGTCATTATATTCTTCACCTCAATGCACATGTGGTTTTTTAAAAAAGCACCATTGTGAATGTTCTTGATGAAGCTGTAAAAGTAATTAATTTTGTTTAATCTCATCTTTTGTTTACACATATTGTTCTTATGCTAGGTGACAATATCAGATGTACACATAAAGCGCTTCAGCTGTATGCTGAAGTGTGTTGATTGTCTTATGGGAAAATATTTGTCCAATTGTTTGAAATACCTGAAGAACAAGTTTCCCTTTATTCATGTAATACAAGCAGAGATTTCTTACATTTTAGTTGCAATGTGGGATCTGAAACCATATTGATGAGCTTGTATACTCTAGGAGTAGTGGGGAGCTTTATTAATCTATAAAAACTACAAAGATCTACAGCCAATGTCAACATCATTTTGGATGGTAAAATATTGAAATTTTTTCCCCTTGAAATCAGAAACAAAGCAGGAGTGTCCACTTTGATCATTTCTGTTCAACATAATGCTAGAGGACCTAGCCATTGCAATAAATTTTAAAAGTTGCATAAATAAAAGGAAAAATGAAATTGCCCCAATTTTTAGAGGAAGTGATTGTTTACATTAAATAAATAAATAAATAAAAATTGCAATAAACGTTCAAAACAATTATTAAAAATAACAAATTTAGCAATGTCACAGGATACAAATGCAATATATAAAATTAATTATATTCTTAAATATTAAAAAATTAGATAGACTATATTTTATTTATTTTTTAGACTATATTTTAAAATGATATGTTACAGTTTCATAAAACATGACACTTAGGAACAGATTGAACAAAGGTACTCAAGTCCTCTACACTGAAAGTTATATGACACTACATTATTTGTGGGGATTCTTCAGTTACAGAGAAAAATTGAAGATGATTTAAATAAATGGAGAAATATGTCACCTTCACGGATTATAAGACTCAATATTTGTAAGGTGACTATTTGCCCCCAAATAACCTATTGTTTCTATGCATCCCCAATAAAAATTGCAACAAGCATTTTTATAGAAATTGTTGAACTGGTTCTAAATCGGTTTAACTGTTTCTAAATTCTAAACTGGTTTTAAAAACCTGTAATAACCAAAGCAGTTTTAAAAAGGAAAACATGTGGAGGACTTAAAATATCTGTTTTCAAGACTTAAATATACAATTGGTAATCGACCGTATATACAAGACTTTAAATATCCAGTTAAACATTGGTTAAAAAAAGAGAGAGAAATAGACTAGAGAATCAAAAACAGAACCCCTACAAATAAAAGCAGTTGAATTTCAGCAAAGTTGTCAACACAGTTTATGAGAAAAGAAGTTCAACAAACAATGCTTGACCAACTAAATAGCCAAACGATAAAAAATGATATTGATCCCTACCTCACACAGTATATAAAAAATTAACTTCAGATTTATTATACAGTTATCTATAAAATCTACATCTATAAAGCAACTAGAAGAACACACAGGAGAACATTTTTGCAGACTTGTGGTGTTTTTCTTAGAAATAAAAAAGCATAAACCATAAAACTAGAGTTTGCTAAGCTTAATCAAACAAAATGCAGAACAGTTACTCTTCTAAAGGCACCACTGAGAAAATAAAAAATGTCAAGCCACAGAATGGCAGAAAGTATTAATACAACACAAATATTAAAGTGCTGTACAAATAATTCTCAAAGCTCAATGATTAGTTTAAAAAGTATAATGAAAATATCAGCAAAAAAATGAACAGACACTTCACAAAATAGAAAAAGAGCCAAAATTGCACATGAATGATGGTTAACATTATCAGTAGTCAGAAAAACATAAATTGAAACCAAAGTATCAACAAAAACTCACTAAAAACTGCTGGAAAAAAGGTAAAATGGTATAACCATTTTGGAAAACAGTTTGGTAGTTTCTTAAAAATCAAACAACAATTACCATATGACTGAAGTATTTCACTCCTAAATACCCAACAGATGGAAATATATTCACCCTGAAACTGATATATTGATACATACAACAACATGGATAAATCTCAAAATAACCATACTAAGTGAAAGAAGTTTATCAAAAAGTGCATGTGAAATATGATTTGATTCATATAAAATTCTATAAAATGTGAATTCATTTATATTAATGGTAGGCAGATCAGTGGTTGATTAGGGACAGAAGTAGAAGGAGGCATGGATTATAAAGAGGCAAGAGGAAATGTTTAAGGGTGATAAAATTATTTGCTGTCTCAATTATAGTTTTGCAAGTGCTTGCAGATGTCAGAACTGATCAAATTGCACTTTTTAGATACTTGGAATTTATTGTCCTGTCATTGTACATTAATAAACTTGTTTAAAAAAAAACTTTTAAAAACATTTTCATCTATTTCCCCTGAAGTAGCCTAAAAATAATGAAAAATCCAGTAGTGATGAGCACCCTTAGAAACCCCTATGGGAATCAAGTTCTTTGGGAAATATAGTAGATTCCAGGTTTAGAGCAGGAACTGAACATTGAGCCTATAGCATGTTATCATATCAGAAAAGAAGGAAGCGATCAAGGACTATTAAAGTCCTATCAAAAGGAATCATGGATTATGAATTCTTCATTGCATAAAAAAAAACCCACAAAATCCCTCAAGCCTCCATATTCATTCCCAATCTTTAGGAAATAGACCACAGGGATGCAATCAGCCAAATGAAGACTATAGGAAACAAATTGGTTTATTTCATACAAAAACAAAATTAATTAGTGAGTTCACTTATTTCATTAATTTAATGAAAAGATGTTAAACACCAACTATATATTTATTACTATTTTTTCATGTCATGAATGTGGTTCATTCATTAATTTTTTGACAAATAAAATTGTAATATATTTAAAACATATAGCAGAATGACTTGGTACAGGTAGTATATGTTCTGTACGAAGGTCAAGAAGCAACAGTTAGAACTGGACATGGAACAACAGATTGGTTCCAAATAGGGAAAGGAATACATCAAGGCTGTATATTGTCACGCTGCTTATTTAACTTATATGCAGAGTACATCATGAGAAATGCTGGGCTGGATGAAATACAAGCTGGAATCAAGATCGCGCCAGGAGAAACATCAGCAACTTCAGATATGCAGATGACACCACCTTTATGGCAGAAAGTAAAGAAGAACTAAAGAGCCTCTTGATGAAAGTGAATGAGGAGAGTGAAAAAGCTGGCTTAAAGCTCAACATTCAGAAAACTAAGATCATGGCATCTGGTCCCATCACTTCATGGCAAATAGATGGGAAACAATGGAAACACTGAGAGATTTTATTGTTTTGGGCTCCAAAATCACTGCAGATGGTGACTGCACCCATGAAATTAAAAGACGCTTGCTCCTTGGAAGAAAAGCTATGATGAACCTACACAGCATATTAAAAAGCAGAGACATTACTTTATCAACAAAGATCCATCTAGTTAAGGCTATGGTTTTTCCAGTAGTCATGTATGAATGTGGGAGTTGGACTATAAAGAAAGCTGAGCGCTGAAGAATTGATGCTTTTGAACTGTGGTGTTGGAGAAGACTCTTGAGAGTCCCTTGGAATGCAGGCGATCCAACCAGTCCATCCTAAAGGAAATCAGTCCTGAATACTCATTGGAAGGACTGATGCTGAAGCTGAAACTCCAATGCTTTGGCCACCTGATGCAAAGAACCGACTCATTTGAAAAGACCCTGATGCTGGGAAAGATTGAAAGCAGGAGGAGAAGGGGATGACAGAGGATGAGTTGGTTGGATGGCATCACTGATGCGATGGACAATAGTTTGAGCAAGCTCTGGGAGCTGGTGATGGACAGGGAGGCCTGGTGTGCTGCAGTCCATGGGGTCACAAAGAGTTCGACACAACTGAACACCTGAAGTGAACTAGCTGAAATATATACTCTCGGAAGGAATTCCCACCATTGAGTTAATTAACACATCTGTCACCTCACATATTTATCTTTTTTGTTGTTTTTTTTCTATCAGAAACATAGTTCTACTCTCTTAGCAAATTAATTCAAAGTATATAATATAGTATTATCAACTATGTGTGTATGTGCTCAGTCGTGTCCGACTCTTTGTGGCCCCATGGACTGTAGCCCACCAGGCTCCTTCGTCCATGGGATTTCCCAGGCAAGCATACTGTAGCAGGTTGCCATTTCCTACTCCAGGAATCTTCCCAAGCCAGGAATCAAACCAGCACTTCTTGTGTTTTCTGCATTGGCAGATGAATTCTTTACTACTGA
The DNA here is from genome assembly GCF_019320065.1 of Cervus canadensis. NCBI lineage: Eukaryota > Metazoa > Chordata > Mammalia > Artiodactyla > Cervidae > Cervus > Cervus canadensis. The sequence continues at coordinate 85,680,078 of NC_057391.1, forward strand.
GCTACCTGGGAAGCCCTGTATGTGTGTGTGTGTGTGTGTGTGTGTGTGAGTCACTCAGTCATGTACGACTCTTTGTGATCCCACAGACTTTAGCCCTCCAGGCTCCTCTGTCCATGGAATGCTCCAGGCAAGAATACTAGAGTGGGTAGCCATATCTTTCTCCAGGGGATCTTCCTGACTCAGGGATTGAACCCAGGTCACTTGCATTGCAAGTGTTCATCTTGTTCATCTTGTTCATGACCTTGTTCATCTTATAAACAAAAGTTTATATTTATATACCAGTCTATTTTCCACACAATCCAGCCCCTGGCAACCCTTTTTTCACTCTCTGTTTCTATGAATTTGCTTTTTATTTAAGATTCCACATATAGCTGATATGATGCAGTATTTTGTCATTCTCTGATTTATTTCACGTGGCATAATGCCCATGTTGTCACAAATGGCAGGATTTCCTTCTTTTTGAGGTTGACTAATATTCTGTCTATCATCTATCTCTGCCTAATTGTCTTTATCTATTCATCCATCAATGAATGTTTAGTTTCCATAACTTGCTTGTCGTGAGTAATGCTGCAATCAACACGAGAGAGGGGCTTCTGCAGTGGCTCAGTGGTAAAGAATCTGCCTGCAACATGGCAGGTGCAGGAGACGCAGCTTCAATCCCTGGGTCAGGAAGACCCCTGGAGCAGGGCATAGATGCCCACTCCAGTATCCTTGCCTGGAGAATCCCATGGACAGAGGAGCCTGGCACTACAGTCCCTGGGGCTGCAAAAGAGTCGGACATGACTCAGCAACCGAGCAGGCACACAAACACTGGAGTACGGATATCGCCTCATGAGAACGGTTTTGTTCCCTTTAGATGTAAACCCGGAAGTGGGATTGCTGGATCGTGTGGTAGGTCTATTTTTAACTTCCTGATGAAATTTCATGTTCCTTTCCTTAGTGCTGTATCAGTTTACACTCCCACCAAAGGGTACAAGGCTTGCCTTTCCCTCATATCCTTGCCAGCATTTGCTATCTCTTGTCTTTTTTATTTGATAATGGACGTTCTAACAGACAGGAGGTGATACTTTGCAGTTTTGGTTTGCTTTTCTCTGATGATTAGTGATGTTGAGATCCTTTTCATGTATCTTTTTGCCATTTGTAAGTCTTCTTTAGAAAAACGTCTATATAGATTCTTTGGCCATTTTTTAATCAGGTTGTATTTCTGCTACTGAAAGTGAAAGTTGCTCAGTCTGACTCTTTGCAATCTCATGGGCGATATAGCTCATGGAATTCTCCAGGCCAGAATGCTGAAGTGAGTAGCCGTTCCCCATTCCAGGGCATCTTCCCAAACCAGGGATCAAACCCAGGTCTCCCACACTGCAGGCAGATTCCTTACCAGCTGAGTCACCAGGGAAGCCCAAGAATACTGGAGTGGGTAGCCTGTCCCTTCTCCAGGGCATCTTCCTGACCCAGGAATCGAACTGGGGTCTCCTGCATTGCAGGTGGATTCTTTACCAGCTGAGCTACTAGGGAAGCCTACTGAGTTATATGAATTTCTTGTATATTTTGGATAATAACCCCTTATTAGAGATGTGGTTTGCAAATATTTTCTTCCATTCCATTTTGTTGATTTTTCTTTGATGTGAAGATGGTTTTTAATTTGACATAGTCCCCCATGTGCTTCTCTGCTGGCTCCGATGGTAAAGGATCTGCCTGCAATGAACGAGACCAGGATTCAATCCCTGGGTCAGGAAGATCCCCTGGAGAAGGGTCTGGATACCCACTCCAGTATTCCTGCCTAGAGAATTCCATGGACAGAGGAGTCTGGCAGGCTACAGTCCATGGGGTCACAAAGAGTTGGACATAACTGAGTGATTAACACTTTCACTTCCACATTTCCTTTTTGTTGATGTGGTGTATCACACTTATTGATGTATGTATGATAAACCGTCTTTGTCTCTAGGAATAAATCCCATTTGATAATGGCATATGATCTTTTTAATGTACTGTTGAACTTAGTTCACTAATATTTTGTTGAGGATTTTTACATTTGTGTTCAGGATGAAGTTACTGGTTGCTCCAACCACAAGATTTTCTACAATTAGCTGGAGTACTATTCAGAAAAGATCCAAATTTTATCTACCAAAAGCTGAGGCAGGTGATTCTTAATGGAAAGATAAGGGAATTAATATTTGCTACAGTCCAGGGCAATTTTAGATATTGTATCTACATTGTGTGCTCATTGGAATGTCAGGAAAATTGGGAGTTTCATGACCTGTAAAAAGGTTGGTAACAATAAGACACAGAGAGATTAAGTAAATTGGTCAGAGTCACAAAGCTAATAAGGCACGGTCTTTCCATTGCATCACATATTGAAAGTCTCTTGCCTTGCTCAGCAAACTTTGGCCTCCTGGCCTTTAATGTTTTAATGACAGGTCACTCATGTTCTGTTTTATTTGCTTTGCCTTGCTGTGGTTCATCACTATTCTTATTAAGCATTTACTGTTTGCCTGGATTGGTCATAAAGGGAACCATTGTTTAAATATACATTAGTGGTATTTTGTCCATCTTTTGTTTACTACTTGAACCTCAGATTTGTAGGACTGCCCTTTTGGGAAATAGAACAATTTTCAGAAAGAGGATTTGTGGTATCTTTTTTTTTAAAGGCATTTACTACCATCCTAGCTGTATAATATCTTTTTTTTTTTCTCAAAAAGTTAAGTGTGAACTGTTTAGTAAGTAATTCATATCAGCCAATTCTCTTAGTAATCTCAGGTGCTTGTTTGGCTGATTTATAAATGTGCAAAATTTCCAAGTTCTGTATTCCCTCACCTGATTGTTGCCAATAGCTATTTGGCAAGGTTTACATTATATCTTAATGGTCCAAATTTGTTTGCTTCATTTTTCCTGTTAAAACTAGATTCAAAGAAAGAGTTCAGTCTCTCAGCTACTTTAGAACTGTCTTCAGTTTCATACCCATCCTCACTGTTTAGCAGCCTTAATTTTCTCCATCTCTCCATTTCCCCGGGCCTATTTGTAAAAGCTTCCTTTGTACTCTGCAACCTGTGTTAGCAGTCATCATTTCACTACCTTTATCTTCTCCTACCAAGTTTCACCTGATGTGGAATATTTCTCTTCCATGCTCTCCTTTCTAGTCATGTCAAGCGAGAATTTTGCTCTCTCATCGGCCTCCTGTGATACCACATTGAATGTGTCAGGCAATTAACATTGCTGCTTTTCACAAGAATTGAAGCACTATCCTGATAATTCGGGTTTGAGCTCCACTTCTGCCTGAAATGTCTAGATAATTGCAGCATGTGTGGGTGTTGTGGAGTTTCTCTCTGCTTGAATTATCCAAATCATTGCTTTAATTCCCCACATTGCTTTACATATAGAGTCATAAACATGAAGAAAGTAGACCTGGAAAATGACGGAATGAAGGGAATTTTGCATGGGATCTTTATTCTGCTGACGGCTACTATCTTATTTCTTTACCGAAGCGCCTCAGGTCACCACTGTACACTTACTTACCTGTTATCCTGGGTTGAGGAGTCCTTTCTGTGTGAACCGCAGCTCAGCTGGCTGGGACTCAAGGGTCTCTCATAGAATCCAGGATATTTTAGTAAAGGGTCTCTCACATAACCCAGAATATATATATATATATTGCTATCTTTAACACGTGTCTCTGATGAATAATGCTATTTAAGAATGTCAGAGATAAAAGGAGACCAGAATATCAATCAGCCTCCCTCCCCTGCCACCACCGTTTTATGAATGTAGTAACTGGGACCTAAAGGGATAAAGTAACTACATATCTTTTCATAGAAAATCAGTGCAGAGATAAAATCAAACACAAGTTATAAGTCAGCTGTCAACCAAAGCAGCACATTGCCAAAAACCAAACAACCACCCCAAAATGGTTGACTTAATGACCTTTTCACTAAATGCTTATGAAACAAAACACAAACGTAGTCGTGCAAAGTATGACTTAGGGAAAACTGGATGTGATCCCAGAGGCCCGCTGCCTCCTGGACTCTGCCACCTTTTGCTGAGTAGTTCAAGGTGGAAAGAAGACAAGAGTGACCTGAACACATCTTTCCTCCAGAAAGCAAGGGTCACAGGTGTCAACCACTGTATTCCGTTTCTCCTGCTTATTTTCTGTAGATCTGTGCAAGAAGCCAGCTCTGAACTACCAGCTATAACTCTGGTGCCGACACAACTCCAACCTTAGAAACGACAGTATCTAGATTTAGACTGGGTGTCAGTGAGGAAGATGCGCCCTTCCTGTGGCTGCTTCCGGTAAACGTGAGAACAGCTATCCAAAGCCTAAGACTCTGACTGTGGAATTCGCCTCTGCTCCCATGCCTTTCTGTGGCTGCCATAGAACACTCCATCTTTCCGTCCCCTTTCTCTTTTCCTGCCCGGAGAAGTCTTCTCTCCGACCTTCTCCTTCTCCCCCAGGCTTGTTGCACACGTGTGTGCATGTGTAAGTGTGTATGTGTGTGTGTGTTTGCAGTCCAGCTCTAGGTGTCCAAGCAGACGTGTGGAGTTTTCCATCTTGCCCTTCAAGGTGGAAACTAGGCAGAAAGAATTGCTGACAGTGAACACCGCCCACCACTAGAGAGCAGCCAAAGCCAACATTTTCCTGGGCAAAGCCCTCTTTTTAATAAGTTATTTTCAAAGGAGCCACGTTCTTTTCGTCTTCTCATCCTCTTTTTCACCTTCTATCTTTCTCTGAGCCAAATACCCTGCCAGTATCCGTCACAAGGGAACATTCCATATATCTATTCAGGTGTTATGGGAACAGTGAAAACTCTGCTCAGAACGTTTGCTCTTGAAATCTCCACAGTTCTGTTCCATTAGCACAATCAAGCTGACCTATGTGAATTATAAAATGTCAAAGATGTAGATACTTCTGCAGTAAAACAAAATGAGTTACCCCCATAAATTGATGAGCAAACAAAATCAGATCCTAGTAGGTCCTTCCCTAAACCACTCTAGGGGGACCGACAGAAGACAAACCTAAGAAGGGTCCCAAGCATGCCTTTAGGTTTGGTTTATCCTCACGGACAACACAATTTTTCCAACGTTAATAAAGAATGAAACTGGGCTTCATATAGGCTGTCTTTCAAATTTCAGTAGGTCTATGTTTACATTGTTCAGTTTAATGAACAGTAAAATAAATTAATTTTTGACTGGTTAGCCTGGTATTGTGCAAGAAGAATCCTATAGTCTTTGAGAGTGAAAGGTAAAGGAGAAAAAGGATTTTTGAAATCTGGAAGACTGAAGATTCAGAATTGTGGACTGTGGATTTGGTTTTCTATTTTTTTTACATTTATATTTGAAATTTGTCTCTGCCACTTACCTGAAGTTGACCTCAGGCAGTTTATTTAAGCTCTCTCTAAAGGTCAGTTTCTTCCTCTGTAAGGCAGAGGTCATAACTGGTTTTTACAATGGGACTGCCATGAAGATGAAAGGAAGATGTATGCAGTGCACTTAAAGGATTAACTGTGATTGTTCAAAAGGCTTAGCAGGTGCCAGGCTCTCCACTGACTTTTTCTGCCTTATTCTGCTACTGGTGTATCTCCATATATCCCATTTTATTTTTAATTTTATTAAATATTCATTAAATATATGTTACATTCCCAGTATAATTCTGGTCCTCAAGTCATTACAATGCAGTTTTACAAAGAGATAAAGAAATATGAAGGAGTAAAGTATAAAGAAGACATATTTTACAATATATGATTTTAAAAGGGACATATAAGACACATATGCTATACAAACTACCCTCTGGACACCCAAGTGTCTGTACAGTTTAGTGGTGTATACATGAGTTCTTTTTTTAATTCTTTATAAACCAGTGTTTCTTTATGGCTTAAATAATTGGTTAATATCACCTTTGATATTTTTTCTTACTGCTGTTCAATCACTCTGTTGTGTCCGACTCTTTGAGACCCCATGGACGGCAACACACCAGGCCTCCCTGTCCTTCACCATCTCCCAGAGTTTGCTCAGACTCATGTCCATCGAGTCGGTAATGCCATCCAACCACCTCATCCTCTGTCGTCCCCTTCTCCTCCTGCCTTCAATCTTTCCCAACATCAGGATCTTTTCCAATGAGTCGGCTCTTTGTACCAGGTGGCCAAAGTATTGGAGCTTCAGCTTCAGCATCAGTCCTTCCAATGAATTTTCAGGACTGATCTCCTTTAGGATGGACTGATTTGAAACCCTTGCTGTCCAAGGGACTGTCAAAAGTCTTCTCCAACACCAGAGTTCAAAAGCATCTATTCTTCAGCGCTCAGCCTTCTTTATGGTCCAAATCTCACATCTGTACATGACTACTGGAGAAAACATAGCATTGAGTATAGAGACCTTTGTAGGCAAGATGATGTCTCTGCTTTTTAATACACTGTCTAGGTTGGTCATAGCTTTTCTTTCCAAGGAGCAAGTGTCTTCTAATTTCATGGCTGCAGTCACCATCTGCAGTGATTTTGGAGCCCAAGAAAGTAAAGTCTGACAGAGATAGTGTTATCACCAATGTCTAGCAGGTGGAATACAGCTCAGTCATGACAGAGAGCACTGAAATCTATTCCCACAGTCTTTCCAAGGGCTTCACCAGCAGACAGTGACTCTCTTGGGTTTGATTGCATTCACCGCCTGTTAATACAGTTGATGCGATAGCAGTGTTGCCAAACTCCTTGAGTTGAATTACTTTAACTGATGCCCTGAGCGATAGGGCTCCACTCTAAGTGCTAAACGGAAGTCAGTTCACATGTTTTTAGAGCACAAAATAAAGTTCAAACAATTATCACCGCAGCGATTTAGGGAAGGATCCACAGGCGATAGAGTGGGACTTAGATGAGTTGGATTTTAATAACCAGAGCAAGAGAAAGGGGAAGAAAATGAGGGTGTACAAGGCGGAGGGAAGAAAATCATTAAAGGCAGTGAGAAAGTAGGAAAAATAGCATTTATTGATTAACTCCTATGTAAACTAGACACCTTCATGCCTTTAACTTGTTCATTGCCTCCACAAGCCTGAAAGGTTTACAGGAAGGGCCCCATATTGTAAACTGAGGAAACATGAGACTGAGGATACAACCAGGGAGAGGCAAAACCAGGATTTGTATTCAGATTGGCAGATTTCAACTATATGTCCATTATGCCACATGGCCAGAGGCATAAAGAAGTATGATTCCAGGGGAAGGAGATGCTGAAATTAAAGTAAAAACTATTGCATTGTCTCCTTGAGAGACAATAAACGTTTCAACAGGGTTATGAGAAAGGGCCTGCTAAACATTGAAAGTGATCACCAGAAATTGCTGCCTTTTCCTCCTGTGACAAGATTTGTTCATAGGGGATCACTAACAATCAGCAACTACGGCTACTCAAAGGGTTAGTACAGGAGAATAAATCTAAAATATAATAGACTAAAAAAATCACAAGCTAGTTCGAGAATAATAGATGATGAGGGGGAAAGAAGCTATGGATGAGAAAAGAAGATAGCCATTATGAACATACAAAATGGTCACATGTTACTATAAATCATATATTTGAAATAAGGCTATTTTCTTCCTAATGCTGCTCCACCATTAATTAAACTGTCCCAAGTTTAAACTCCTACCCTCTCCTTAAATAGTTACAAAGAACCCATTTTCAGGATCCCAAAGACACAGCCCCAAAGCTACCTCTTCCTAAAAGCCTTATTTAATCCTCTAGAGTTGTAATTCATCGCTCATTTCTTTGAATTCCTAAGAGCATTGTTGTTTGGAATGATATGCATATGCTCAGTCATGACTCTTTGCAGACTCTCTGCATCCCCATGGACTGTAGCCCACCAGGCTCCTCTGCCCATGGAATTTTCCAGGCAAGAATACTGGAATGGGGTACCATTTCATACTCCAGGGGATCTTCCCAACCCAGGGATCGAAACTGCATCTCTTGTATCTCCTGCATTGACAGGAGGATTCATTACCAATAGTGTGACCTGGGAAGCCCATTGTGGTTATTTATTGATGGCTTATTTATTGGACTGTATTTATTTATTGCTTATTTATTGGACTGGCTATTGGACTGTAAGATTCTGGAAGCTATGGTAAGGATGATTCATTATGAGATGCCTTTGCTCCACATTGCATGCAGTAAGCACTCAGAATATTTCTTTGGTAAATGGTAAAAGTGTTTCACATCAGTTAACATCAGTTTCTAAAATCAAACTTCATGCATACATGAATTATTTTCAATTTGCTTTTTCATTAGTTTTCACATGGTCACTGTACTAATTGTGTATCCTAGGGATTGGACTGTATTGCTGAACCAATAAACTTGTTGTATCTGGATTTCTAAAGACAGAAATGGCTTTCAAAGACTCAGAATTCTGCATACACTTAGTTATAAGCAAAATACATATTGTTAATGCCATTAGCAATACAACAGTGGTTGTAACTTTGGTTAAAGCTACCAACTAAAATTTTTGATCCAAATGGTTCCATAATTTCAAACTTCTGTACTCTTTCAGTAGTCAGTGTCTTTTTTAACAAAATAAAGAAATGAGACTTAGTTGTGGTGAAAAACCAGGTAAATAACTGTGGACAAAATTCCCAAGGCCATAATGAACTGAAGCCTGAGACTCCTGGGCTTTGTCAAAAAGCAGACTGAACCACTCAGAAACAGGGATTCTGCAGGATGCTAGGGACTGAGGGGGACGTGAAAAAGAGGGGGCTGGAATAAGACTGCTGTTTGGAGCCAGGGAAATAGGCTTCTCTTCACTTGGGAAAAGCATATGTGTGTGTTGGGGTGGGAGGCAGTGGTTACTTTGAAGTAATGCTTTTTAGCAAAGGGTCACTTTATATAGGCGACTTCCCTATAGCTCAGGTGATAAAGAATCTGCCTGCAATGCAGCATACCTGGGTTCACTCCCTGGGTCAGAAAGATCCCCTGGAGAAGGAAATGGCAACCCACTCCAGTATTCTTGCCTGGAGAATCCCATGGACAGAGGAGCCTGGTGGGCTACAGTCCATGGGGTCACAAAGAGTCAGACGGCTAAGCGCCTAACAAAACAACACTTTAGTTTGAGATAGTTGGAATTTACAGGAAAATCATAAGAGCAGAAAGGACTTCTACATAGACTCCACTTAAATTTCCCAACTGTTTCTTTTTTCTTCCTGTGTTTTAAAAATTATTTTTACTTATTTGCATATTTATGACTGTGCCAGGTCTTCATCGCTGCACAGGCTTTTCTCTAATTGCAGCTACTCTCTGGTTTTGGTGTTTGGGCATCCCATCGTGCTGGCTTCTCTTGCTAAGAAGCATGGGCTCTAGAGTGCTTGGGCTCAGTAGTTGTGGTTCCCCAGCTCTCGAGTGTCGGCTGCATCGTTGTGGTGCATGGGCTTGGTTGAGGCTTCTTCAATGGCTCAGTGGGTGAAGAATCCAGGGGAGATGCAGGTTCCGTCCCTGGGTCAGAAAGAGCTCCTAAAGGAAGAAATGGCAACCGACTCCAGTATTCTTATCTGAAAAATTCCATGGGTAGAAGACTCTGGCAGGCTACAGTCCAAAGGGTCATGCAAAGAGTCAGACTGAACAACTTAGCACAAGCAGAAGCAAACACAGGCGTAGTTGCTCCATGGCCTGGACCAAGGGTGGAATCTGTGTCCCCTGCATTGGCAGGTGGATTCTTTACCACTGCGCCAGGACGGAAGCTCCTTTTCCTCTTTTATTGAGATATAATTGGTGTACAGCACTGTATAAGTTAAAGGTATACAGCATAATGGTGTGACATATATATCACGAAATGATTAACTACAAAAAATTTAGTGAATATCCATCATCTCATAGATATAAAAGTGAGGAAACAGAAAAATATATTTTGCTTGTGATGAGAACTCTCAGAATTTGCTCTAACAACTTTCATCAATATAACACACTGCTGTTATGATTTTATTTATCACATTGTACATTACATCCCTAGTACTTATTTATCTTATAAGTGGAAGTGTGTACCTTTTGACTGCCTTCATCCAATTCCTCCCTATCACCCTTGTCTCTGGTGATCACAAATCTGATTTTTTTTCTAAGATTTTATTTTTTTATATCAGAAACTAACACAGTACTGTAAAGCAACTATACTCCAATAAAAGTTAATAAAAATAAATAAGTAATAAAATGTTTGCTTGCTTTTAAAGTGTAATTTAGACTCTCAAATTGTTAACATTTTACTGCATCTGGTTCATCACTCTCTACATATATGTAAATACATATGCTTGAGAAAAAGTTTCAAAAATTAGGTCTTTTTACCCCCAAATACTCACATTTTCATAACCATGGTAGAATGATAAAAATAAGATAAATAAGTCTGATACAACACTATTCTATAATCTTCAGGACTTATTTTAACTTTGATCATTGTTTTAATGCTATCTTTTATAGCATATATGGAAGAAAAAAATTTTAGGATCAACATTGCATTTAGTTTCATGTTACTTTCATCACTTAAATGAGTTGCTTTCTTTTTGAATTGGCTTTAATGACACCAAGATTCTTGAAGAGTACAGGCAAAATATTTTGAAGATGTTTCTAACTTGTGGATACCTGATGTTTCCTTATAATTGAACTTGTGTTACACCCTCTAGTCAGGAATACAATGAAAAATGATATTCCATCATCTTCTGACTTACATTTTAAAATGAAAAGTCTGCTGTAATCTTTATCATTTTTCTCACTAAGTAACATGGATTTTTTTCTCTTGCCTCTGTTAAGATTTATCACATTATTTATACTGGTTTTCAAGAATTTACCTACCATTTTTCTCTGTTAGTGATTTTATTTTGCATGGGGTTCACTTTGCTTCATGAAGATGTAGTTTTATATTTTTCATCAATCATAAACATTTTTTTGCCAGTATTGTTTTAGGTTATTTTTTTGGTTTTCCCTTTCTCTTTCTTTTCCATCTTCTGTTGCAATTATGTGTATGCTAAATTGCTTGATATTTTCTCTCAGGTTAATAAGCCTCATATTTTCATCCTTCTTTGTCTATGCTCTATTCTGTTAGGATAGTTTCTATAACTTTGTACTTAATAAGTTCACTAATCTTTACTTCTGCACTGTTCTGTTGTATGTTTTATTACAATAGATGTTTTATTTCAGATATTATGCTTTTATAAATAGATGACTCTTTTGGTACATTTTATATTTCCCATTTCTTTCCCCTTTATGTTCATATTTTTCTTTAAATCCTCGAGCATGCTACATATAATATCTATTTAAAAATCCTCTTCTGACAATTCCATTCTCTCATTTCTGTGTTTGTTATGTTTACTTATTTTTCCTCTCCTTATGAGTTACATTTTCCTGATTCTTGACATGTCTAGTCATTTTTATTAGATATTGTATCTTGAGATGTGTAAGTTTTTAAGTGCCTGGATTTTATTATCTTCTGTTAAATTTGTGAGGCTGTGCTTTGGTGAAGAGTCAATTTACTTCAGATCAGTTGGATAATTTTGAGGCTTGGTTTCAAGCTTTGTCGGGGCAAGTCTTGACTAGCCTTTCCTCTCACAGTCATTTAGCCGCATGTGTGCTTTGTCGTCCAGTGTGTCTGACTCTGCTACCCCATGGACTGCAGCCCACTAGGCTCCTCTGTCCATGGGATTATTCCAGCAACAGTACTGGAGTGGGTTGCCATTTCATCCTCCAGGGGATTTTCCTAACCCAGGGATTGTGACTCCTGCATTGGCAGGCAGATTCTTTACCACTGAGCCACCTGGAAAGTCCCCAGGATTATGTAGTCTAGCTGCTAATTATGACCCTTTTAAGATCTCATTACTGTTTTCATTCACTCAGTTGTGTCCTATTCTCTGCAAACCCATGGACTGAAGCTTGCCAGGCCTCCCTGTCCTTCACCACCTCCCAGAGTTTACTCAAACTCATGTCCGTTGAGTCGGTGATGCCATCCAACCATCTCATCCTCTGTCGTCCCCTTCTCCTCCTGCCTTCAATCTTTCCCAGCATCAGGGTCTTTTCAAATGAGTCAGTTCTTTGCATCAGGTGGCCAAAGTATTGAAGTTTGAGCTTTAGCGTCAGTCCTTCCAATGAATATTCAGGACTGATGTCCTTTAGGATGGACTGGTTTGATCTCCTTGCAGTCCAAGGGACTCTCAAGAGTCTTCCCAGCCCCACAGTTTGAAGGCATCAGTTCTTCGGTACTCAGCCTTTCAATTGTTCAGCTCTCATATCCACACATGACTACCAGAAAAAAACATAGCTTTGACTATACAGGCCTTTGTAGGCAAAGTAATGTCTCTGCTTTTTAATGCACTGTCTAGGGTCTCAGATATTTAGTGAAAACTCCTAATTCTTCATTTTGAAGCATGAACATTTCTTCACCTTCTGTGTGTTCAGGCAGTATTTCAGTTTTAAGCTCCATGGAAGTTGTTCTCTATTCAGCTTATGGAATTTCATAAAAGCATGGCTTAATTATCAATAAAGCCTTGAGATTACCATCATGCAGATTCTTTGGAGCCCTGTGTGTCAGCATAGTAATAGTAGTGGCTGCAGCTCTGTTCCTCCTGAAACTAAAATTCCTGCCCTAACACTTCTGCCTCCTTTATCTCCGACTGTTTACCTTAACTCAGTAAGATTGTCATGTTGTTCTTAGAACTCCTTTCCCTCACTGTGGTCTAGAATGTGCCTCCAGTCAGAGAGTCAGGTAAATCACAGGGCCCATTTTCTTTATTTCTCTGCTCTCAGGATCCCTGTCTTGGGCTGTCAGTTGTCCAACATCTGTAAACAATGAGTTAATGTATTTTTTGTTCAGTTTCCTTGTTTCTTTACCATGGGAGACTAAGTTTATGCCCTGTTAAATTTTCATGGCCAGAACTAGAAAATTGTCCCTTCCTCTCTAGTCTATTTTCCCAAGAAGCATTGCCTGTATAAGACAGTATTTTAGGGCTTGATATTTTTTTATGTCCATGCTTTGATCTACCAGGATGGTTTCTCAGTATTTTTGCACTAAAAAAAATAATTTGTCTTTCTGAGTGTGGTTTTACTTCAGTCTTCTCTTTTCTGCACACTTTTGCTCTTTCCCTCTTGTTCTCTACAAGGACTCATTGTGGGAGTTCAAGAACTAGCTCTCTTCAAAATTATTATTTTTCTACTTACAGGTAATTTGAGGTTGTAATATTTGTTTGTTTTATAATTATGATGAAGTTTGTGACTTGTATGCTTTTATTTATTCTTCTTGATATTTTTATAGGTATTTTTAGGATATGTAGGAAAGGTGACTATCATTATCACACCTTCCTGAAAACTGTGGCTATAGCTTTAAAAATAAAATATCATTAACAAATTAAAGAATAAAAATCATATGATCATCTCAATAGGTAGAGAAAAGGCTTCTGATAAAATTCAACATTCATTCATGTTAAAAACTCTTCAGAAAGTGGGCACAGAGGGAACATACCTCAACATAATAAAGGCCACAAACCCACAGGTAACATCATACTCAAAAGTGAAAAGTTGAAAGCAGTTCCTCTAAGATCAGAAAGAAGACAAAGATGCTCATTCTTGCTGCTTTTATTCAATGTAGTTTTGGAAGTCCTAGCCATAGCAATCAGAGAAGGAAAGAAAATAAAATGAATCCAAATTGGAAAACAGGTAAAATTGTCACTGTTTGCAGGTGATGTGATACTTTATATAGAAAACCCCAAGGTGCTACCAGAAAACTACTAGAGATTATCAATGATTTTAGTAAAGTTGCTGGATATAAAACTAACATACAGAAATATGCTGCACTTCTATACATTAATAACAAAATATCAGAAAGAGAACATAAAAAAAATCCCATTTATCATCATGTCTCAAAGAACAAAATACTTATAAACAAAGCTACCTAAGGAGACAAAAGTCCTGCTTTCCAAAAACTGTAAGACACTGATGAAATAAACTGAAGATGATACAAACAGGTGGGAAAATACACTGTTCTTGGATTGGAAGAATCAATATTGTTTGCTGACTATGGTACCCAAGGCAATCTACAGATTTGATGCAATCACTATCAAATACTAATGGCAATTTTCACAGAACTAGAAGGTAGCTCAGCTGGTAAAGAATCTGTCTGAAATGAGGGAGACCTGAGTTCAATCCCTGGGTTGGGAAGACCCCGTGGAGAAATGAAAGTCTACCCACTCCAGTAGAGTCCATGGGTTCACAAAGAGTAGGATAAAACTGAGTGACTTTCACTTCACTTCTTCAGAACAAAGCATTATAAAATTTGTAGAAACACAAAAGACCTCTAATAGCCAAAATAAACTTATGAAAGAAGAATGAAGCTGGAGAAATCAGGCTCCCTGACTGAAGACTATACTGTAAGGCTACAGTAATGAAAACAGTATGGTATTGGGACATAAATAGACACATAGGTCAATAGAACATGATAGAAAGCCCAGAAGTAAACCCACAGACTTATGGTCAATTATCTACAACAAAGGAGGCAAGAGTACACAGCGGGGAAAGGAAAGCCATTTCAATAAATGTTCCTGGGAAAATCGGACAGCTAACTCAAATGGATTAAAGACCTAAATGTAAGATTGGATACTATAAAACTCCTGGAGGAAATCATAGGCAGAACACTCTTTGACATAAATCATAGCAATATTTTTTGGATACGTCTCCAAGGATAATGGAAATAATAACAAAAATAAACAAGTGGTACCTAATTTAACTTAAAAGCTTTTGCACAACAAAGGAAACCACTGGCAAAATGGAAAGACAACCTACAGAATGGGAGAAAATATTTGCAATTGATGCTACTGATGAGGGATTAATTTCCAAAATATACAAACAGCTCATACAGCTTAATATTAGAAAAGCCCAATCAAAAAGTGGGTAGACGACCTAAATAGACATTTCTCTAAAGACATCCAGATGGCCGACAGGCACATGAAAAGATGATCAGCATCACCAATTACTGGAGAAATGCAAATCAAAACTACAATGAAGTGTTATCTCACACTAGTCAGAATGGCCATCCTTAAAAAGTTAGAGAGGGAGCAGAGTAAAAGGGATCATCC
This sequence comes from Cervus canadensis, assembly GCF_019320065.1. Taxonomy (NCBI): domain Eukaryota; kingdom Metazoa; phylum Chordata; class Mammalia; order Artiodactyla; family Cervidae; genus Cervus; species Cervus canadensis. Next base: position 85,695,122 of record NC_057391.1, read on the forward strand.
TGCACTTGGATGGGATGTAAATTGGCACAGCCACTCGAGAACAGTATGGCGGTTCCTTAAAAAACTAAAAGTAGAGTTACCATACAGTCCCACTGATGGGCATGTATCTGGAGGAAATTGTAATTTGAAAAACTACATGAACCCAGTATTCATAGCAGCACTATTTACTATAGCCAAGACATGGATGCAAACTAAATAAAGAGTAGAATAATGCCATTTGAATCAATATGGATGGACCTAGAGATTATCATATTAACTGAAGCAAATTAGACAGAAAAAGACATATATATATCACTTACATGTGGAATCTAAAAAATGATACAAAAGAACATATTTACAAAAACAAAAATAGACTCACATACATAGAAAACAGACTTATGGCTACCAAAAGGGGAAAGTGGGGTGGGGGCGACTGAGAGAGAAATTAGGAGTTTGAGATTAATGTATATACAATACTATATATAAAGTAGGTAAGCAACAAGGACCTACTGTATGTCATAGGGAACTATATTCATTATCTTTTAACAACTTATAATGGAAAAGATTCTGAGAAAAAGTTATATGTATGTATAACTGAATTGCTTTGCTGTACATCTAAACTAGCACAACAATGCAAGTTAATTATATTTCAATTTAAAAAGAAATAAAAAATAAACCTCACCATCAACCACTGCCACCCCCCTAAAAAGTATCCTAGGACATAGTCAGACAATGTGAAAGTTGCAAAATTGAAATGATTGTAAATTAGGTCTGCATTATCTTCACTATCACCAGAAAGCAGGAATACCTAAATTCCATTATGAGAACTGAACCTTGCTTTTTTTTTTTTTTTTTGAACTTTGGGATTCTAGATAGAGACTATTAAAGTATGCCAAATCTATATACATGAAGGGGTAGAGGAAATCTGAAAACTAAAGAATGTTAGCCGACAAAATCAGCAATCAAGACACAAGTTATCTCTCCCTCACAATATATTTTCTAGTACAGATTTAAAAAGGCTGTATGTTTTAGGATGTGCAATGGAATAAAAAGAGGAAAAAAATTCACATTAAAAATCTTGTAAGAAATATAAAACAAAAATAGGAAACATGTAACAATTCAGAAAAAAAAAAAGAATTAGAAACTTTGGAGATAAACAGCACCCATGGTTCAGTTTATTATGGCTGAGGTGTGATGTATATATATGTGTGTGTGTGTGTATACCATGTCTTCCTTATCCATTCATCTGTTGATGGGCATTTATTTTGCTTGCATGTCTTGGCTATAGTAGATAGTGCTGCTATGAACACTGAGGTTCAGTTTAAACTGAACATTGTTGAAATCTACCATACAAAAACTATCAGCAGGGGGTCCCTGGTGGCTCAGTGATAAAGAATCCACCTGCCGATGTAGGAGACACAGGTGTGATCCCTGATGCAGGAAGATCCCACCTGCTGCATAGCTGCTAAGCCCGTGTGCCATAACCACTGAGTCTGTGCTCTGGAGCTGCAACTACTGAGACCTCACTCTGCAAACACTGAAGCCCCAGCCCCCTAGAACCTGTGCTCTGCAACAAGAGAAGCCACTGCCATGAGACGCCTGTGCAGTACAACCAGAAAGTGGCCCCCATCCCCTGCAACTTAGAGAAATGCCCACGTGGCAACAAAAAACAGCCAAAAAAAAAGAAAAACCCAATAAAATTATTTTTAAAAAACCTATCAGCAAATTATTAACAAACTTGCAGTCATATATTTAGAAACACATAGAGACCCAAATAAAGTTAGATTTATTTAGCTTACTACAACAAGGGAGAGTGCACCATGGAAGAACCTCAGTAAAGGTAGTTGAGGGTGTGTTTGTGCATTGCCTGGGTTAATTGAAAGAGGAATTAGGGAAGTGGGGAAGACTTCTGAATTGGATATTGTTAAGAAGGAGGAGAGGTTAGCAATTCAACGTTTGGGTATGGTAATAATTTATTTGCTCATACTAAGTAACATTGGGCTATCATTGGTAAGAAAATAACAATAACAGAAGAAGCACTTGTCACCTATTATTACAGCCAAAATATGACCTTGTATAGAAGAGGTGCATGCTTGCCATTGCCACATGGTAATGAAAATATTCTTTAGAGTTTATTACCAGCATTGTTATATTCATTGGAAGGACTGATACTGAAGCTGAAGCTCTAATACTTTGGCCACATGATGTGAAGAACTGTCTCATTGGAGAAGACCCTGCTGCTGGGAAAGATTGAAGGCAGGAGGAGAAGGGGACGACAGAGGATGAGATGGTTGGATGGCAACACCAACTTGATGGACAAGAGTTTGAGCAGGCTCTGGGAGTTAATGATGGACAGGGAAGCCTGGTGTGCTACAGTCCATGGGGTTGCAAGGAGTAGGGCACAACTGAGCAACTGAACTGAACTGAACCAGCCTTGTTGATTTTCACCATCTCTGGGAACTAATGAATTAGAATATAGTTTAAAAGAATTCACTCAGAATTTAATGTGAAGAGTCAAAGAAATACACATAAAGACAGAGGGACAAGGAAGCTTGAACAAGAGAATGATTAAGAAATGATTAAGAAGTGCTAGTTGAAGAGATCAGAGCTTTCGCCAGAGAGTTTTCTGGAATTGAGTAAAACATTATTCCTCAGATTAAAGTTCCCTCCAGTGCTTAGTAATAGTAAATAACAACACCTAAAACATTAATAACAAGATAAAAAAGGATACTTTGTGTAACTGTAGAGTGTTGATTGCAGCCATGAAATTAAAAGACACTTACTCCTTGGAAGGAAAGTGATGACCAACCTAGACAGAGTATTAAAAAGCAGAGACATTACGTTGCCAACAAAGATCTGTCTAGTCAAGGCTATGGTTTTTCCAGCGGTCATGTATGGATGTGAGAGTTGGACTATAAAGAAATCTGAGCGCCAAAGAATTGATGCTTTTGAACTGTGGTGTTGGAGAAGGTTCTTGAGAGTCCCTTGGACTGCAAGGAGATCCAACCAGTCAATCCTAAAGGAAATCAGTCCTGGGTGTTCATTGGAAGGACTGATGCTGAAGCTGAAACTCCAATACTTTGGCCACCTGATGCGAAGAGCTGACTCATTTGAAAAGACCCTGATGCTGGGAAAGATTGACGGCAGGAGGAAAAGGGGACAACAGAGGATGAGATGGCTGGATGGCATCACCAACTCAATGGACATGAGTTTGGGTAAACTCCGGGAGTTGATGTTGGACAGGGAGGCCTGGTATGCTGCAGTTCATGGGGTCGCAAAGAGTTGGACATGACTGAGTGACTGAACTGAACTGAACTGAAGTTCCTATATCTTTAGATTTGTTAGAACAAATTATGTGAATATATGTATGTGAAAAATTAAGATAATCTCATAACTTCTAAATATGCAGAGAAAAATTCAGGGGTTATTTTTAAAATTATCGTTCAAAGAGAAAACAAGGAAACAGAAGAATAAAAGCCAAGGAAAAGAAGGATAAACAGTAAGCTTGAGTTGAAATAGTAGAAGTAATTGTAAATATGTCAGTGATTATGGTATATGTTAATTTATGAGTTAGAAGACAGACCATCCATATGAAGTTTTTAAAAAATATAGCTCAACAATGTTTATTTTTTTAAAATCACACAGACATATTAAACATCACAGGGATAGAAAACACTATCAGGCAAACACTAATTAAAATGAAGCTGCTGTGCTGGGCATGTTACCCCGAGAAAACGATAACTGAAAGAGATGCATGGACCCCAGTGTTCGTTGCAGCGCTATTTACAATAGCTGGGACACGGAAGCGACCTGGATATCCATCGACAGATGAATGGATAAAGAAGTTATAGTAGATATATACAATGGAATATTAGCCATAAAAAGAACACATCTGAGTCAGTCCTAATGAGCTGGATGAAAGTAGAGCCTGTTGTACAGAATGAAGTGAGTCAGAAACACAAAAGCAGGTATTATAGATTAATGCATATTTATGGAATCTAGAGAGATGGTACTGCCAATCTGCAGGGGAGCAATGGAGCCGCAGACATAGAAAACAGACTCGTGGACATGGTGGGGGAAGGAGCGTGTGGAACAAATTGAGAAAGTAGCATGGAAACATATAAATTAGCATAGGTAAAGTGGATAGCTGGTGAAAATTTTCTGTATGATGCAGGGAGCCCAAATCTGGTGTTGTATGACAACCTAGAGGAGTGGGATGGAGTGGGAGCTGGGACAGAGTTCAGGAGGGAGGAGACATGTGTATACCTCTGGCTGATTCACGTTGATGTATGGCAGAAACCAACACAGCATCGTAAAGCAATTATCCTCCAATTAAAAATTAAAAAAAAAAAAAACTAACCCACAGTGAGATGGTTCACACCCATTGATGAGACTTCACTCTCATTAGGACGACTACTATTTAAAACAGAAAACACAGAAAACAAGTGCTGGTGAGGATATGGAGAAATATGGACACTTGTGTGTTGCTGGTGAGAATGTAAAATGGTACAACTGCTGTGGAAAACAGTATGTCAGTTATTTTTAAAAAAGTACACAGAATTACCATATGATCCAGGAACTTCACTCCTGGGTTTATTCCCAAAAGAACTGAAAGCACAAATGCAAACAGATATCTCTACACCAGTATTCATAACAGCATTATTCACAATAGCCAAAAGATGAAAGCAACCCAAGTGTCCATGGATGGATGAATGGGTAGATACAATGTGATATATGTGCACAATGGGCTATTATGCAGTCATGAAAAGGAATGGAGTTCTTATATATGGATGACCCTTTACGAAAAAATTTTGGTGGTGGTTGCACATTGTGAATGTAATTAATGTCACTGAAATGTACTAAAAATAGTTAAAATGACAAAATTTATGTTTTTTTATATATTATATTTTTAACACAATTTTTAAAATGAATAATGTAATTTCTCAAAGGCAAGGGTAAGTCCAGCCCTCTTGTAGAATATGGGCTGGCCTTAGTTGATGCTGCTGGACTTCCTAAGCCGGATCATAAGAGGCAACCCAACTTGTACCTAGCTCTCTTGGCTGGGAGCCCTGAGCCAGCATATAAGAGGTCCAGCTACCCTGCAACGTCATACTAAAGAGACCTCATAGAGAGAATGGCAGCAGCAATTTGAGTCTTCCCCACTCAGGCATCAGATGTGTGGGAGAGCCTTCAGATGATCTAACCCCAGCCTGGGCTGTCTCAAGCTATCACCAAGCAGAGCAGAGAAGAGCTTTCCCACCAAACCCTGCCCAAATCACAAATTCATGAACAAAATAAGTGGTGCCACTATTTAAAGCCACTAAGATTTGGGGGAGTTTTTTATGCAGTGATGGGTAAATGGTATAGTAAACATATTACTTATGTGTTAGAATTTATTTCAATTTAATTTAAAAATTATCATATACAAATACAACAGATTTGAATGACAAAAAAAGCTACTGTAGCTATAATAGCACACAAGTTAGAATTTAAGATAAAAATATATGGTCGTGATAGGGAGAAAAATCTACCAAGATTTAAAGATCATGACTTATAGACACTTACCAATTGAAAATTGAGATATACAAAACAAAAGTGGACATAATTACAAAAAGAAACTGGCCAATTCACAATGGAGTAATGATTTATACCACTCTTTTCTCAGAAACCAGTATAAGAAGCCAACAAAAATTAGTAAATATGGTAAATTTGAAAAATAAAATTAGTAAGATCAATCTATTAATAACAGACTTTAAATACAACTTTGTATCCAGTATATAAAATATATAATACTTTCAGGTACTCATGGAATATGTACAAAAATTATCAACAAAAGAGGTTTGACAAACTCCACGAAAAGATATTATAGATCGTATTCTCTAACCACAATTTGATTAGATTAGATAAATGATAAAAGTAGCACCTGCATGAAAACAAATAAGCAAAGAGACAACAGGTTTGTAAAACTTTAAGTGTACTCAGAAAGTCTACCTAGTTCAAGATAAACCACCAGCTGAATTCAAGTCACTCCCTACCCACTTCACTTCTACCAATCCATATAATTAATAAACTTGATCGTCATAAGACCAGAACTCTGTTGTTTCATATTACAAAATGAGTTGCAGATATCAAAGAGCTGTGTTAAAATATGGAGAAATACTGTATTTGCTAATTTCTTGAATCAAAGAAGTTTTGAAAGAACTAAGATAATTTTTTTAGAAATGTGGCACAAATAAAAAAGCCCTTTATTAATAAAAAATGTTTTTTTAACATGCTTGCAACATTTTGGTTAATGAGTGCTTTATTACATATCATGGTATCTTTTAATGTTAAGTACTGAAATAATAGCTTATGGTAGTGAAATTTCTGGATTATTTTGATCTTGTTCCACTTAGGTAATTGCATTTACCCAATTTTGGACAGAGGAGTCTGGCAGGCTACAGTCCATGGGGTCGCACAAGAGTCAGACACAACTTAGTGACTAAACAACATCAACAATTATAGCTTTAGCCCTCAGAATACTGTAACTTTTCCAAATTTCTGGTCAATTGAACATTTAGGAATAGCCAGTTATTGTTTTTCTTAGTCATTCCCATGACCATTGTCTTTGTTGAGGTTACTGTGTTGCTAAGAAAAAAGAACTTTAAAGCCCTTCCTTCATTTCCTATGTTGGGAATTTAGGAGATTTTGTTGGAGTTTTTTAGAAGCAATAAGTGCATAAGTCAAGGAGATAGAGTTCAAAACATCCCCTTTGTTACTGATAAGGTTATTAGAACACATGGTCCAAATGCAGATTAGGGATAGGCTTCCTGATCTGGCATCCTAGCTTTACCCAAACTTTTTTCCAAATCAGAGCCACTGGCAACAAAGAATAAAGATGGACATCTCACTTAACAAAGGAGCAAAGCAGAATTCAGGCCTTCTATAGACAAACAGATGCCAGGGTGAGGGCACAGGAAGATTAAGGGACATGTAGTGTGTCCATTATATTCTTTCCATTGCTTAATTAGAGAAGAGACTTTGTTTACAGGCAGGGATGAAGAAAGGAAGAGGGAATTAAGGGTGGTATCTGATCAAGCTTTTCAGGTTAGAGTGTATCAAAACATTGAAGATGGAAAAAGAAACATCTCACTGTTCCATTTTCTTTGGTAATCAGTAAGCATGAATTTGTGCATAAACTCTTATTATGAGAGTGTTTCATTATTTTATCTCAAAAACAAGGTAACCAGGGTCCAAACTCCCCCATAAAGACTCAGGTGCAAAGACACCAAGCCTGTCCCGAGTTCCAGGAGGCCAAGCTGAGCATGCTGTGCAGAGGGACCAGATGGCGTCAAGCGTAAGCTCCCAGGTGAGTGTGGGCGTGGGGAGCAAAATAGTGGAAAAACCCCAAAGGTCAGTGAGAGACTTGAGTAAGATAACAGTAAACACAATACGGAGTTCCGGAAGCATGATTCCACATAGAGAAGGGATCTTTTGTGCAGCAACATCTTAAATTGGGACTGTTGAAGGGGAAAAGCCAGTTGGAAAAACACGGAAGATATAACTAGCTAAAGAGTTAAGAATCTGGAATTCTGGAATTCTGGTGACAGTCAGTTGAGGAGCTTTGGGGAATTATTTCCTTCTCAAGATCATTTCTCAAGGAAATAATTTCCTTCCCAGTTTCCTCATTTATTCAATAAGGAATTCATCATAGATTGGCTTACAGTTATAGAATTTCCATTATACAAAGTCCACAATGAAAACCAAAAACAGAATTTTGAACTTTCACCAGAAAGATTATTGAAATATGCTTGCAGGAAGGATTCCATTGAAAGAAATATTATTTGATTTTAGTGTTTTCCATAGCTATGTATTCCTCAGGGTCAACAATTTGCCAGAAAAATACTAAACTGTTTTTCTTATGCTCTGGAACAACGTTTTCAGGAAGGTATGAATGTGATTAGATAGACCGCTAAATTTTAGCCAGAGAGAAGACACCTTCTTGAAGAGAGCATCAGCATTTCCAAAATGCCTTTAAAATTTGAAGAAATTATTTCCAAATGTAATTTTTATATTTTAAGTTGATTTATATTTTGAAAACGAAAATAAACCATTGCATTTTCGTAATGCAAAATACTGTCAGTTGAGCTTTAATGAAATCTTGACTGGTACGGTCGGGTAGACAGAATAAACATTCCCTCCCAAATAGAAATGTTTATTCCAGGTGGAAGCATGAGACAGGTTCGGGAGGGCAGACGGGGGATATTAAGAAAAGGAGGTCAAAAATATATATGCCTTAGCTTGGATTTCCTTGAAAGTTGAACCTGAGTGAGTATGCAGTAAGTTTATTTAGGAAGAGTATGAGGAATCAGGAGGGAGAAAGAGGAAAGACAGAGAAGAGGAAAGAGAAAAAGCCAACACCGGGATGCTTTCTACAGCTGGGGTTCAATTCTATTGGAAACCTCTGATCGGATTATGAAATACCTCCTGTTGTACGGGAGGCTGAAACCTTTATCCGTGGACTCTCACCCTTCAGTTGAGAATTGTCCCAGGGGCAACAACTCCCCTTACTTCTGATGTCTGTTTCTATGATGTTGGTAAAAGGCCCTCAGAAAGAAAAGCAAAACAAACATATCACTTACATTTAAAGTAAACATATACTAAGTGACGATGAGATGAAGCTGAGCTCACACAGAACTGACCACCATAGCTAAGCACTAGAAGTATTTACTACAATAGGTATTCCTGGCCAATATTTAGAACTTTTCTTTGTTAAGTGAAATGATTTATTATAGAGTCTGATTATCTGGATAAATGCCTCAATTCTACCCAGGGGCAAATATTCAACATGTTCTTTTTTACCACAAATAAGTTGTAATTCTCTTTTGTAATTGACTTTTCCAATTCCAAGTCTGTCTCTTATACCATCCCATCGTTTGCATATTTCTTAGCTCTTTTCCTTTCTTAGCTCTCCTCTCTCCATTCATTCAGCAAACATTTGCTTGTTTCCTATTATAGGCCAGGAGATGTGAGGGGGTATGCTACGCACAGTGCTAAGCACTTCACCTGAATAATCTTATTTACTATCGTGGACAATCCTATGAAAGACATACCATTGTTATCCCCATTTTATAGATGAGAACATTCAGATTCAGTTCAGTTCGGTTCAGTTCAGTTGCTCAGTCGTGTCCGACTCTTTGTGACCCCATGAATCGCAGCACACCAGGCCTCCCTGTCCATCACAAACTCCTGGAGTTTACTCAAACTCATGCCCATCAAGTCGGTGATGCCATCCAGCCATCTCATCCTCTGTTGTCCCCTTCTCTTCCTGCCCTCAATCCCTCCCAGCATCAGGGTCTTTTCCAGTGAGTCAGCTCTTTGCATGAGGTGGCCATAGTATTGGAGTTTCAGCTTCAGCATCAATCCTTCCAATGAACACCCAGGACTTATCTCCTTCAGGATGGACTGGTTGGATCTCCTTGCAGTCCAAGGGACTCTCAAGAGTCTTCTCCAACACCACAGTTCAAAAGCATAAATTTTTCGGCGCTCAGCTTTCTTCACAGTCCAACTCTCACATCCATACATGACCACTGGAAAAACCATAGCCTTGACCAGACGGACCTTTGTTGGCAAAGTGATGTCTCTACTTTTTAATATGCTATCTAGTTTGGTCATAACTTTCCGTCCAAGGAGTAAGTGTCTTTTAATTTCATGGCTGCAATCACCATCGGCAGTGATTTTGGAGCCCAAAAAAATAAAGTCTGACACTGTTTCCACTGTCTCCCCATCTATTTCCCATGAGGTGATGGGACCAGATGCCATGATCTCAGTTTTCTGAATGCTGAGCTTTAAGCCAACTTTTTCACTCTCCTCTTTCACTTTCATCAAGAGGCTTTTCAGTTCCTCTTCACTCTCTGCCATAAGGGTGGTGTCATCTGCATATCTGAGGTTATTGATATTGATTCCAGCTTGTGCTTCTTCCAGCCTAGCGTTTCTCATGATGTATTCTGCATATAAGTTAAATAAGCAGGGTGACAATATACAGCCTTGATGTACTCCTTTTCCTATTTGGAACCAGTCTGTTGTTCCATGTCCAGTTTTAACTGTTTCTTCCTGACCTGCATACAGATTTCTCAAGAGGCAGGTCAGGTGGTTTGGTATTCCCATCTGTTTCAGAATTTTCCACAGTTTATTGTGATCCACACAGTCGAAGGCTTTGGCGTAGTCAATAAAGCAGAAATAGATGCTTTTCTGGAACTCACTTGCTTTTTCAGTGATCCAGCGGATATTGGCAATTTGATCTCTGGTTCCTCTGCCTTTTCTAAAATCAGCTTGAACACCTGGAAGTTCTTGGTTCAGTGGCTTGGAGAATTTTGAGCATTACTTTGCTAGCGTGTGAGATGAGTGCAATTGTGCAGTACTTTGAGCATTCTTTGGGATTGCCTTTCTTAGGGATTGGAATGAAAACGGACCTTTTCCAGTGTTGTGGCCACTGCTGAGCTTTCCAAATTTGCTGGCATATTGAGTGCAGCACTTTCACAGCATCATCTTTCAGGATTTGAAATAGCTCAACTGGAATTCCATCACATCCACTAGCTTTGTTCGTAGTGATGTTTTCTAAGGCCCACTTGATTTCACATTCCAGGATGTCTGGCTCTAGGTGAGTGATCACACCATTGTGATTATCTGGCTCATGAAGATCTTTTTTGTACAGTTCTTCTGTGTATTCTTGCCACCTCTTCTTAATATCTTCTGCTTCTGTTAGTTCCATACCATTTCTGTCCTTTATTGAACCTATCTTTGCCTGAAATGTTCCCTTGATATCTCTAATTTTCTTGAAGAGATCTCTAGTCTTTCCTGTTCTGTTGTTTTCCTCTATTTCTTTGCATTGATCACTGAGGAAGGCTTTCTTATCTCTCCTGGCTATTCTTTGGAACTCTGCATTCAAATGGGAATATCTTTCCTTTTCTCCTTTGCTTTTCACTTCTTTTCTTTTCACAGCTATTTGTAAGGCCTCCTGAGACAACCATTTTGCCTTTTTGCATTTCTTTTCCAAGGGGATGGTCTTGATCCCTGTCTCCTGTACAATGTCACGAACCTCTGTCCATAGTTCATCAGGCTCTCTGTCTATCTGAACATTCAGATACAAAGATGTAAAGTGACTAGCCTAAGGCCACACAGTTACTAAATGCCTGAGGCATATCCTAGGCACTGGACATAGTCCCTGTGCTCAGGCTGATTTGAGAAGAACAGTGTAGGCATTTACACCATTATCCCCAGTACCTCACAACTTCTGTACAGATACCCTCTCCTGTGTGGCTTTGCGGATCCTCAGAGTAGAGGCATGATATATTTTTTTCACCCTGTGGATGCTGGGTCTGGCCACATGACTTGCATTGGCCGATGGAATGTTTGCAAACATGATATAAACAGAAGTTTAAAATTGATTGCAAAGTTGAACTAGTATTCTTACACTTTTCCCATGCATGTATGCAGACTTAGCTTTGAAGGAGAGTTTGGAATTCGCTGGGATTTGGCACAGCTAGAATATGAGGCTTCACAGAGGAATAGATGACTAGGGTGTCCAACTATCCCAATCTGTATGGAAATGAGGAATTTTCCAGGAGATAGAACCTGTAATGCTATCACTGGGATATCTCTGGGCTAACCAGCATGGTTGGTCACCCTAGGCTGGAAAAGTAACATTATGGACAAGTAAGAAGATGGTTTTTCTTTTCACTTACTCAAGTGCTTTATAGAAAATAAAACAAAATTAAGGAGAAATTGGGACTTCCCTGGTGGCCTAGTGGATAAGACTCTGCCTGCCAATGCAGGGGACATGGGTTCGATCCCTGGTCCAGGAAGATCCCACATGCCTCGGAGTAACTAACCCCGTGTGCTGCAGCTACTGAGCCCGTGCTCTAGAAACTGTGCTCCTCAACAAGAGAAGCCACTCCGATGAGAAGCCCTCACACCACAAGGAAGAGTAGCCCCCGCTAGCTGCAACTATAGAAAGCCTGCACAAACAGCAATGAAGACACAGCGCAGCCAAAAATAAATAAATTAATTGAAAAAACATTAAGGAGAAATTAGTGGAACCTAGGGAGTCATGAGTGCATAGAGGAAAGTACTTGATATGTATGTTCTTTGCTATCTAGATCCATGCAAAGATTTACCTTCCTAAAAATATCTCTCCTGAAGTTATAAATGCATACATATGATTGCACATTTTGCTCACTTGAGCACAAACTTTAAGTATAGGGAACAATTCAGTCAGTAAGACTGACATAATGGTAACAGTTCACAATAGGGGAGAGAGGGGCATATGAGAATCTAGAGGCTGGACTCTGATATAGCAAAATAAAAAGTTCAGTAAATTTTCTCCCCACCAAATATTATAAAAGTGGAAGAAATTCAGTGTTATGAAAATTGACCAAAATAATACAACAAGTTGAGAAGTGTGTATTGTTTTAAAAAAGGAAAAGAAAGCTGATATTTTTTACAATAACAGTGAGGGTCTGTGATATTTCCTCCTGAAGCTGCTCCCATCCCTCATCTCAGCTAATAGGGCAATGCATAAAACAAGCAGCTTTGTGTCTGGAGGGGATGTCTTGATTTGGATCAGAACACAACCAGTGTTATCATCTAATAAAAACCGTGACAAATGGCACACGAATTGGGAAGCAAATGGATTTAAGTGGCAGTGAATTGGGAAGACAAGAGGTTCAGTTAGCCTGAGGTTACAGTCCTGGCTAGAACAAAAGATGGAATAGCAAACTAGCCAGAAATTTTACAGAGATGTATTAGAAACACATCTGCAGAGGAAAGACTGGAGAGAGCCCAAGCCATCCACACATCCGGGGCTGATTTTGATACTGCCTAAAACTGCGCAGGAGACATGACAGCTCAGAGGCAAGCCAATCTGGGCACATTTAAAAACTGCCTGAACGTTGAATGCACTCCTTAGCAGAAAAACATCTCCACCAACATAAAGTGCAAACTATTCTGGCTTGAGGTGTTTGAACACAACTTCTGTCCAATCAATAGCTGACTACTGAGCTATGCAAAAACAGAGATGTGACTTTGAGGTATTCAGGCTTAAAGGCAAAAACAAGAATTAAAAAAATATATATTTAACAAATATACCAGTAGCTGCACAATATAGGGAAACAAATTCCATAAATGCAGTTCAGATAAGTTACAAAACAAATAAGCAACAGCAACAAGAAACTGAGTGGGATTACAATCAAGAGTTGCAATAATAGGTTATCCAAACATCTGGTGTTCTACAAAAATAAAAAACTATATGACATGGAAAGAAACAAAAAGTGTATCCCATTCTCAAGAAAAAAAAGAAAAAGGTCCCACATTTGGGATTTATCAAGTAAAGACTCTCAAGGAACTGTTCAATACATGTTCAAAGAGCTAAAGAAATTCTGCTTAGAGAATTAAATGGTAGTATGATGACAATAAGTTAACAAATAAGGAATTATGACAAAAGGATGGAAATTTTTAAAAATAAAAATTTTGGAATTGAAGAGTAGAACAAAGAAAAAATGATATTTTTGTAGGGGCGCTGAATAGCAAATTTTAAATAAAAGAAGAACCAGTGACTTTGAAAACACATTAAAAGAATTTACTCAGTTTTGAAGAACAGAGAAAAAAAAATGAAGCAAATTGAACAGATCCTAAGAGTCCTATGGGACAATGTCAAGCATACAGTATATGTGCTATGAAAGTCCTCACTGGAGAAGAGAGTGAGCAAAGGGCAGGAAAAAAATGTAAATAAAGAATGATTGAAAATATCCCGATACTGATAAAAAACTTGGTGTAAAGAGACTCAACCAACCCTACGTAGAATACAAACTCCAAAATTTTATACTTAATTTTATACCTAACTCCCAAAATTTATACCAAATTTTATATCTAGTAAAATTATTGAAAGCCAAGAATCTTAAAGGCAGTAAGAGAAAAATAATTCATGACAGCCAGGAAATAAAAATACCATTAAATGACTGAATTTTCATTAAAAATTATGGAGTTGAAAAATCAATGAAATGACACAGTCAAGTACTAAAAATGTAACTCTCAACTGAGAATTCTATGTTAAGTGATATATAGGCATTCTAAGGTAAACAAAGACTGAAGGAAATGTTTTTCTAGGAGCATTGCCTTATGAGAAATACTGAAGAAACAATGAAAATGACCATATAAGCAATTTTATACTAAAAAATTAGTCAACTTAGATGGAAAGATGATATTTTTAAAAAGATACAAATAACCACAACTGATTCAATATGAAAAGGAATAGGTGTATGAAAAAAAGAAATTGAATTATCAATTAAAAATCTTCCCAGAACAGCTACCATCTAGAGTATTGCCAATTGCTGAGGCAAAAATAAAGAAAAAGTTCTACATAGGACTGGCAAATCCACTTAAAAAACAAACAAACAATTTTTCACAAAGAAAAGGCCAAGTCCAGATGACTTTCACTGGTGATTTCTAGTAAATAGTTTAAGAAGAAATAATACCAAAAATTCACAAATTCTTTTGAAAAATAGAGAAAGGTACAATTTCCAACTCATTCTATGAGGCTAGTATTATCCTCATATGAATACCAGCCAAATCACAGAAAAAGAAATGTACAGGTCAATACACCTCATGAGCAGAGATGAAAAATTCCTTTTTTAAAAAATTATCAAATTGAATCTAACAACATATTAAAGAAGATTATCCAACGTGCATGCTCAGTCATGTCTGACTCCTTGTGATCTCATGGACTGCAACCCACCAGGCTCCTCTGTCCATGGGATTCTTCAGGCAAGAATACTGGAGTGGGTTGCCATTTCCTCCTTGGGAAATGGCACTTGGGAAGCCCTATCCACCCTGACCAAGTGGGAATTATTTCAATAATGCAAAATTGGTTTAACTTAAAAAAAATCAGTTATTGTGATAAATGATGCTAACAGAATAAAAGGAAAAGTAGTTATCTCAGTGGGTGAGTAAAAAGGCATTTGACAGAATTCAACCTTATTCATGATGAAGAAAGACTCTCAACAAACTACTAAAAAAGGAAATTCTTCAACCTGATAAAGGGGCTGGATGTAGAAAGACTGTGTACAGACAAGGTAGAAGTTATTTGGGTGATGAAAATGTTCTAGAAGTCTATTATGGCTATGTCTGCACAACTTCATAAATTTACAAAAACTTACTGACCTGTACACTGAAATGTATGCATTTGTGTAATGTAAATGTTATCTCAGTAAAGCTATAAAAATTAATACACAGTGAGGGGTAGATGGTGGGGAGACTTAGATGAAACAACTTAGGCAATATACTGAAAATTGTTAAAACAAGGTTATAGACAATGGCAAGGTATTTAGGTGATAAGGAGTGTAGGACAAAGTTAAGAGATGAACCTCTACTAGGCCCTCTACTTTTGTGTGTGTTTGAAATCTATCATAAGAAAAAAAAAAAAAGGCTTTAAAAAAAATCAAAATGTTGAAGGGAAAAACAACAACTGGGAACTTTGCAGGGAGCAAGTGTTATGCAAAAATACCCCTTGGGTCATTCTGACATTCTTCCTCTCCTTTGGGAAGCACCTTCTTAAGTTTCTAGATGTTTTACATAGTTTTTCCTTTGGTTAGTGCATTTGATCCTAATATTTGAAGAAAGGAAGATAGACAGTGTTATCTCTGCTATGTAGATGAAGAAATCACAGTTCAAGGTGAAAAAAATAGAAAGGGGTTAAGCTAAGGACAGTTTGGGTGCCCAGTGCTCTAGCCACTGCACTGGGATGCCCCTTGCACCGGCCCAGGATGAGACTGGACCCAAGCTAAATTGTGTGATAGGTAGGAATTGTCTTCAATGTCCTCACAATGTCCCACCTCTGTGAAAACTCTTTTCTCCTAATTTGGCCTCACTGACATTGCTTTGCCTCACCCTACACTCTATAGCCCCTAAAATACACATACACGTTCTGTTTTGAAACTCTTTACAAGGCAGTCCTTTTCAGTTAGTATTCCATATTCTTCCTCCATCTAATTTCCCTACTCCATTAGCATCTTCTTTTTGAATTCTTGGTTGAAAATGTTCAATAAAATATTCACTCCAAAAGGTTACTAGATTAATGCTAATCTTACGAGAAGTATATACATATTAGGAGAGGTAAAAAAAAGCCACAAGGAATACTTGTCTTACTGAAAAACTTTAAGGTTCTATAGAATGTTGATAGCGAGAACACTTGGAGGTAAGGAAAAACTTTATTGGGCCTTGTATGTTACCTTCCAGCCAATATATTAAGGCTTAACCCAAGATATCATTAATAAGCATTGAGGGTGATGAACAAATCAGCATGAGTGTATAAACCAAGCTTCTCTTTATTCATGATGGAAAATGATCTTCCATTGTCATTTCATATGAAAATTCTGTGATGAGTCAGCTATAAATGGGGCTCATGTGGATTTAAAAGGGCAGAGGGTGGTAAACAGTATTTAAAATGTATCTCGGGTCCTCTTCCTTTCTTCAGTGTGGGGATGTTCAACAAGGATGTTCACTCTTGCCTTCAAATGTGTCTCAGTGAATCAGAATACTAGATATTTGGTTTAAGGTGGGTATTTTTCTCAGAGTTCTTCCCACAATTCTTTCCAGTTGAGTCTCTGTTCTTTGCACCACTCTCTTGAACACTTTCTTCATTGAGATCACCATGTTGCATTAAATATGTGCATATTTATTCATCCAAAAAAAATTTTTGAGCATCTGTTATGTGTCAACACAATTCTGGGTGAATGAGACATCAGCAGTGATCAAAATAAAGGAAGATGCTGCCCTTGTGGAGGGAGGCAAGGTGAGGGAGACAGACAATAAAAGATACATGATGTAGGATGTTAGGAGCTGGTAGATGCTTGGAAATGTTAGCAGTGCATATAACCTAACATTGCAGGACACATGGGGTATTGGAGGAGCTATAAAGATGTTAGTGTGGCTGGGGAAGGGAGAATGGGATGGAGGTGGGTAGGGAAGAGGAATAGATGCCAACGTATATGATAGATTACATGGGGCATGGTAGACCTCTGAAAGTTCTGACCCTTCCTCTGACTGTAATAAGGAGCCATTGCAGGCTTCGAGCAGAGGAATGGAATCATCTTATTTATATTTTATAAGAATCACTTCCATTGTTATGTATAGAATAAGGAGAAAGGTAAAAAGAGAGAGATTAATTATAGAGCAATTAGAAAAAACCAGGTGAGAGGTGATAGTCCAGAGTGATAGTGGTGGAGACAGGGAGAACTGTTCTTCTACTACTGATATAGTAAATACAGATTCTAGAAAATTTTCTTTTCTAGACCAGGGAATAGGTCTGTCTCCCTCACTAAACTATGATCTGGGCATGCCCAAAAGTACTATGTTCAATGCATGTGTGATTAATGAATTAAGAAATGAATTAATGAATATTGGATAGTTACACTCAATCTGAAATACAAAGAGAATACAAAGCTATTTCAAGACAGCAGGGCCACACTAAATATTATCTGTGGCCACAAGCCAATAATTGTTGTAGAGCTCAGCTGTAATCACCTTTGTATATGAAGACTTCTGGTAATTTTCATTTGGAAATATCTGAAATAGGTATTTCCAGAATAGAATTGGAAAGTTTCTGCCCGAGATTTGTCCTCAATAGATTCATAAAATGAACCTTCTTTCTTTCAGCAGCTGTTATTAAGGAAATGTGTGCAAACATACAATTTTGAACTGTTATTAAGTTCCTAAAATATGGTGAATGGTTGTCAGGCCATGGCATTAGCTTTCTAACTCTGATTCAACCTCCAGGCTCCCTTGTTCCCATAGACCTCCTATACCATTCCCAGGGCATTGTCTTTAAACATATTTCTGCTTAAGACCTTTCGATAATTTTTCATTGACTTCTCACTTAGGGAAAATGTTCTCAACCTTGGCGTCCTAGGCACTTCAGAATATTTAGCTTTGCATTTCCAACCATTACCTAAACTCAAGACAAGTATACTTATTATTGACAGAAATTCATATTTTTTTAAGGAGACAGGTTCTGAAGATGAACTTTCTGGGTTCAAGTCCCAGCCAAACACAAGAAGTCACCTCTCTAGTCCCAGTGTCAGCTGTTGGGAAAATGGAATACTAACAGTGCCTACATTATTCCTTGCAAGGATTTATTTAGATAACAAACATAAATCTTGCTAGACTCTAAGTTCCGTGAGTTCCAAATTATTCCATGAGCAGACTAAGTCGCTTCAGTCCTGCCCTACTCTTTGCAACCCTATGGACTGTAGCCCACCAGGTTGCTCTGTCCATGGAGTTCTCCAGGCAAGAATACTGGAAGGGGTTGTGATGCCCTCCTCCAGGGGATCTTCCCGACCCAGAGATTGAACCTGCATCTCTTACATCTCCTGCATTGGCAGGCATGTTCTTTACCACTAGCACCACCTGGGAAGCCCAAATTAGTCCACACTGAATCCCAATGTCATATATGTAGCAGATACGGAATTTATATCCAATGAATAATTTTATATCTGAGTGTGTACTGTCTGCCTGGTACTTTTCTAAAATCTGAGAATATTATAGTCATTCTTCTCAGGAAGTTCACCTTCTAGTTAAGGAAGATAATAAACAAAAATGCAAATAATATATATTTAATTTCACATATTGATAAATGTCATCAAAAAATTAAAATGGGGCAATATACAGGAGTGCCTGGTTTGTGGCCATAGAAAAACTCTCTGAGGAAGTCACATATGGACTGAGATCTAATATTAGGAAACAAAAGTCACACAAAACAAGAGGAGGTGAGGACATTAGAGGTGAGAGGAATCGGAAAAGACAGGTTCTGAGGCAGGTGTGTTCAATGAGCAGAGAAAAGACCAGCACATCTAGGTCATCAGGTCAGTGGTCATGGTGAGAATAACACAAACTGAGTTGAAACTGGTAGGCAGGGCCCTTCGGCTAAGATGAGAATTGCTGCTGTTCAGTCGCTCAGTCGCGTCCAACTCTGCAACCCCGTGGACTGCAGCATGCCAGGCTTCCCTGTCCGTCACCAAATCCCAGAAGATAAGACGTTGAAATTGTATTTTAATGTAATAGGAAGCCACTGGAATTTTTTAAGCAGAAGAATGGTCACAGTTCCTGGGCAGTTGTATAGAAAATGGATTTTAGGGGACAAGAGTAAGAGCAGGGAAATGGCTAAGAGCTCATATTGTAATCCATGTAAGAGATTATGGTGGTATGCCTTTGTCTGATACAGTGGGAAAGGAAAGATTTAGAATATATTGGGTTGTCCAAAAAGTTCATTTGGGTTTTTCTATAAGATGTTATGGAAAAACCTGAACTAACTTTTTGTCCAACGCAGTAGTTTGAAGGTAGAAACAAAGGAATGAGAGGAGCCAAAGATGGTTTCCTTCAGGACCATGTCTTTCGTGGGCCCTTCTACCATGAAAATAATATTTAAAATTATATTTTATGACTGTGCGTGTTAGTCGCTCAGTTGTGTCTGACTCTTTGCGACCCCATGGACTGTAGTCCATCAAGTTCCTCTGTCCACGCAATTCTCCAGGCCAGAATACTGCAGTGGGTAGCCTTTCCCTTCTCCAAGGGATTTTCCCAACTTAGGGATCGAGCCCAGGTCTCCTGCATTGCAGGCGGATTCTTTACCATCTGAGTTACTAGGAACAATAAAGAATCTGTCTGCAATGTGGGAAACCTGGATATGATCCCTAGGTCAGGAAGATCTTCTGGAGAAGGGAATGGCCACCCACTCCAGTATTCTTGCCTGGAGAATTCCATGAACAGAGGAGCCTGGTGGGCTACAGTCCATGGAATCAGAAAGAGTCAGACATAACAGAGCGACTAACATTTTATGACCATATGGGTATAAAGACAAACATAATCCAAGATAGATTATATTATTTTCCTTCCGGTTGGCAAAGAAGTGAAAACATTTTCATGGATCTCTAAAACTATTGTGGACCCTAAGCACTGTGCCTAATAGATAAATTGACTGGTTCTATTTTTTAAAAGTTTAAGGTATACGGCATTATAGTTCAACATCTATACATAATATAGAGTAACCACCACCACAGTCTAGTTACCATTCCTACCATACAGTTGGCCCTCGTCATCCATTCCACCCACCTCCAACTCCCTTCCCTTATGGAAACCACTAATCTGTTCTCTGTATCTATGATTTTGTTTTTGTTTTGCTTGTTAAGGGGTTTTTTGATTGCTTGTTTTCTTTGTTTTTATATTTCAAATATGAGTGAAATCATGTTATTTGTCTTTCTCCATCTTACTTATTTCACTTTAGGTCCATCCACGCTGTCTCAAATGGCAGAATTTTATTCTCTTTTAAGACTGAGTAATAGTCCTGTGTGTGTGTGTGTGTGTGTGTAACATCTTCTTTATCCATTTATCTATCAGTGGACATTTAAGCTGTCTCCATGTCTTGGCTACTGTAAATAATGCTATAATGAACATAAAGGTGCATGAATCTTTTCTGGTTAGTGTTTTCATGTTCTTTGGAAAAAATACTCAGAAGTAGAATAACAGGGTTATATGGCAGTACTGCTCCTAAATTTTTGACAAATCTCCTTACTCTTTTCCATAGTGGCTACACCAATTTGCAGTCTCACCAACAGTGTACAAAGGTTCCCTTTTCTCCACATCTTCTCCAACATTTGTCTTGCCTTGTTTTTTTTTGATAACAGCCATTCTAACAGGTGTGAAATGATATTTCCTTGTGCAGTTGAGTTTGCATTTTCCTGATAAATTAGTGATGTTAAACAATTTTTCATGTCCCTATGGGCCATTTGTGTGTCTTCTTTGGAAAAATGTCCATTCAGATCCTCTGCCCATACTCTGGTTCCGTTTTTAAAATAAAAGAATACAAAGTTTAGTAGAATATGTTTGAAAATAGTAAGACCTTAATGCATATTAACTATCAAACTATTATTACTATTATTATGTATTGGACATGTTCTATGCTTCCTAATCTGTGTGAATTTGCTCATGCTTCACCTTAAATTCCTCTTTACATGTCAAAAACTCATCCGTCCTTCAATGCCCAAACCAAATGCCAGCTCTTAAGTCTTTTCTGGATCTTCAGTTCAGTTCAGTCACTCAGTTGTGTCCAACTCTTTGAGACCCCCATGAACTGCAGCACGCCAGGCCTCCCTGTCCATCACCAACTCCCGGAGTTTACCCAAACTCATGTCCATTGAGTCGGTGATGCCATCCAACCATCTCATCCTCTGTCGTCCCCTTCTCTTCCTACCCTCAATCTTTCCCAGCATCAGGGTCTTTTCAAATGAGTCAGCTCTTCGCATCAGGTGGCCAAAGTACTGGAGTTTCAGCTTCAACATCAGTCCTTCCAGTGAATATTCAGGACTGATTTCCTTTAGGATGGACTGGCTGGATCTCCTTGAAGTCCAAGGGACTCTCAAGAGTCTTCTCCAACACCACAGTTCAAAAGCATCAATTCTTCAGTGCTCAGCTTTCTTTATAGTCCAACTCTCACATCCCTACATGACTATATATGCATCTTCAACTGGTCATAATTCTTCTCCTGTCTGACCCCACAAGTCCATGTTGTTACTTCCTCTCAGGGCTCTAATTAAAGCCCGATGTTCATCTATGTGCTTCTCTCCCTTACAAGTTTTTGGTTTCTTTTAATGCTTGCGATTTATCTTGCACCATGGCTCTATCTCTTACTGTGCCTAGCCAGGTGTATTGCACAGAGTAGAGCCTCAATACATATTTGTTAATTCAAATATCAAAGAAAACAGCCAGTCAGCCAAGTACCCTCACCAAAGTCTTTCGGGGCAAAGCTGATCTCCCTTATTGCTGCCCAGACTCTGGCACATAATTACTTTGAGACCATCTATTAAGCAACATACAAATTTCCTCCTGAGAAATCTGTATGGAGGTCAAGAAGCAACAGTTAGAACTGGACGTGCAACAACAGACTGATTCCAAATCGGGAAAGGAGTACATCAAGGTTGTGTATTGTCTCCCTGTTTATTTAACTTCTATGCAGAGTACATCATGCAAAATGCCGAGTTAGATGAAGCACAAGCTAGAATCAAGATTGTTGGAAGAAATATCAATAACCTCAGATACCCAGATGACACCACCCTTATGGAAGAAAGGTAAGAAGAACTAAAGAGCCTCTTGATAAAGTGAAAGAGGAGAGTGAAAATGTTGGCTTAAAACTCAACATTCAAAAAACTAAGATCATGGCATCCCATCCCATCACTTCATGGCAAATAGATGGGGAAACAATGGAAACAGTGACAGACTTTATTTTGGGGGGCTCCAAAATCACTGCAGATGGTGACCACAGCCATGAAATTAGAAGATGCTTGCTCCCTGAAAGAAAAGCTTTGACCAACCTAGACAGCATGTTAAAATGCAGAGACATTACTTTTCCAACAAAGGTCCATCTAGTCAAAGGTATGGTTTCTTCAGTAGTCATGTATGGATGTGAGAGTTGGACTACAAAGAAAGCTGAGCACTGAAGAATTGATGCTTTTGAACTGTGGTGTTGGAGAAGACTCTTGAAAGTCCCTTAGACTGCAAGGAGATCCAACCAGTGAATCCCGAAGGAAATCAGTCCTGAATATTCATTGGAAGGACTGATGCTGAAGCTGAAGCTCCACTACTTTGGCCATTTGATGTGAAGAACTGACTCATTGAAAAAGACCCTGATGCTGGGAAAGAATGAAGACAGGAGGAGAAGGAGATGACAGAGGGTGAGATGGTTGGATAGCATCACCAATTCGATGCAGATGAGTTTGAGCTAATTAGGAGTTGAAGGACAGGGAAGCCTGGCGTGCTGCAGTCCATGGAGTTGCAAAGAGTTGGACACAACTGAGCCACTGCACTGATTAAACAACAGAATGCTAAAAGAACAAGGAATGCCAATTGTGACTCCCCACTTTGCAAATGGTGCTGCCAGGCTTCTAAATAAAAACTTCATGGCGCATCCTTCCATAACACCAGCTAAAGTGCAGACAGAGACTTGTACTTTGTTCACTCCCAGAACCCTAAATCTGGAGTCTTGGATAGTCTCCATCATAGTTGATGATGACTGTGATCTATGGCAGCTGAAAGATAAGGATTCTGATTAGACATAGAAAGGAAATCAGATCTTGAGTAAATGGAAACATTACTTATTTCAATGACGTTTGTTCTAATACTTAATATAGCACACTGGGCTTGACTTTGTGGAAAAGACAGAGATGGAAGATCCAGTCTTTGTTCTCAATAGGACTTTTTTCTACAGCAGAAGATGGAGCTGGTGGGTAAAAGACCCTGTGGGGTGCCAAACATGAAGATGGCTGGTGTCCTCAATAAGAAGAGGCTACTGTTTAGCTCCAGCATGGAAATTGTTGTGTGACCTTGGACAAATCAGCCCAAATTTCTGAACTTCAATTCTTTTCTCTGGAAAAAAAGCTAATTTCTTGCTACCAGGAATGCTGGCTTGTTTTACTACTCAGTGAACATCATAATTTCTGTGCTTTTCAATAATTTAGAGGCTTTTATTGCTCAGTTTTCAGTTAAATACACAAGTTGCATTTAAATATGCAAGCTACTATTTTGGGGAAGGAGAGAGGAATTAATACCTCAGTAAATTAACAAACAAGCACAATTGAAATAATTCATATATGTATCAACAATTATTTGTTGAATGCGAACTAACAGCAAGGCAATTTGATTGGCGTGAATCAGTGTTTCTCAGATAGTGTCTATTTCATTCCTTAGGGAACATTTGACAATTTCTAGAGATATTTCTGGTTGTTTATTATACTTTATGCTTTCTAACAAATAGGATTTTTTTCCTAACCCTTCTCTTGGAAGATCTTTCTTAGTCTCTCCTCTCAATCAATCTTTTCTTACTGAAATAACCAAGACGATAACAATTGACCCTCAAATAACAAGAGTTTGAATAGCACTGGTCCACATAAATGTTATCTTTCTCTGTCAATATGTACTGCAGTGTTACATGATCTGAGGTTGGTTGAATCTGACAATGCAGAGGCAAGGATACAGAGGGCTGATTATAAAGTTATACATGAATTTTCAACTGTGTAGAGGCTTAGCGCCCTTAACCTCCATGTTGCTCAAGGATCAACTGTAATTCCCAACAAGGAGTATAAAAAGAGGAATCATGTACTAATAATTTTAGGCCAGAAAAGCCTTGTAGTGGAGGGCTGTCTCTGACACTACAGGACGTTTAGTAGTGTCCTTCACCGCTACCCACCAGAAGCCAGTAGGACTTCCCTAGTTGTGGAGAACAATATCTCCAGAGTTGTCAGACACCCCGTGGGAGACGGGGCATGATCACATCTAGGTGAGGACCACTGGTACAGGGGAATGAGAAAGAATCAAGAGGTGTGGTCTGACTCTTACATCCATACATGACTACTGGAAAAACCATAGCTTTGACTATATGGACCTTTGTGGGCAAAGTGATGTCTCTGCTTTTTAATATGCGGTCTAGGTTTGTCATAGCTTTCCTTCCAAGGAGCAAGTGTCTTTTAATTTCATGACTGCAGTTACCATCTCTAATTTTGGAGCCCAAGAAAATGAAATCTGCCACTGTTTCCATTTTTTTCCCATCTATTTGCCATGAAGTGATGGGACCAGATGCCATGATATCAGTTTTTTGAATGTTGAGTTTTAAGACAGCTTTTTCACTCTCTTCTTTCACCCTCATCAAGAGGCTCTTTAGTTCCTCTTTGCTTTCTGCCATTAGAGTGGTATCATCTGCATATCAGGGGTTGTTGATGTGAGAGTTGTACCATAAAGAAGCCTGAGTACTGAAGAACTGATGCTTTCAAATTGTGGTGTTGGAAAAGACTCTTGAGAGTCTCTTGGACAGCAAGGAGATCAAACCAGTCAATCCTAAAGGAAATAAACTCTGAGTATTCATTGGGAGGACTGATACTGAAGCTGAAGCTCCAGTACTTTGGCCACCTAATATGAAAAGCCAATTCATTGGAAAAGACCCTGTTACTGGGAAAGATTGAGGGCTGGAGGAGAAGGGGATGACAGAGGATGAGATGGTTGGATGGCATCACCGATTCAGTGGATATAAGTTTGTGCAAACTCCAGGAGACAGTGAAGGACAGGAAAGCTTAGCATGCTGCAGTCTGCACAGTCACAAGGAGTCGTACACAACTTAGCGAGTGAACAACATCAAAAGCCTTAACGAATGCTCATAACTTTTGAGCTGTTAATTACACTTCTAGGGCATCTATCATAAAGAAAGAATCCTAAAGAGATATTTTTAAGGGCCTCAATGTCTAATTTTCCTGGAGGAAAGAGGTAAGTAAATTCTAGAATTGATACATTGTGGAATATTATGCAAACCTTAAAAATATAATGTTGAAGAAGATATTTCTCTGATGTTGAGTGCATAAAAAACTGGTTGTTAAACCACAACTCTATAAGCAACACTCAGTATAAAAGCAAAGCAAAAAAAATGTCAAAAAATTTTAATAATACTATTTTTAGATATAAGACAAATATGGTTATTTTATCCTTTTCATTGCATATATGAATCCTTGTTATATATAAATGTAGCCAATTAATTTTTCTTATTGTTATGAGACCCAGGTCAATGTGAAATACTTATGGGGTATAGTTGGTAATGTCTCTCTGTAATCATGAATTGAGCATTACAATGCTTTCTTCAAGTCTCTTATTACACTGTTTTGAAGAAAAGATATTGGTTCTACTGTTGGCACCCTGCTTACTGGTAGAAAAGAGCAAATGATCAGTAGTTAGTTTCCCTTTTGCTCCAAAATTTGGCATGCAAGACAAACCACTGATGAAATGCATTTGCATTTGAATTATGTCTACCCCAGAGCCAATCCCAGGTCTCTTCCAAAAGCTTTTTATGTGCGATGTGAGTACTTGTTCAGTTTGTTCCAGTGGTGAGGCTCTCTACAGAAAAAATGACTTCCAGTTTAGCTGAGTGAGAATAAAGCCTGCCAGGAGAAAGCCATCACTTTATGAATATGAAATGTCCGTAAAAGAGACAGCTTCAGTAACTCATTCCTCAAAGGAGATACGGATAGGGCCAGAAATCAGAGTGCAAAGGGGTAGCTTTTAATGTCTACTGCAAACCCTGCCTTATAAAACAAGTAAATGTATATATTTGTTGTCATCAAATTTATGTTGTCATGCTTATTTATGAATAACTTGGAATCAAACAGTTTAAAAACATAGTATTAATGTGTGGGAGTTGTTTTTCTAATCCATTGAAATTTTTCCCCAGTATTAAATTAAATGGTAGGCAAAAAGCTTGAAAAGGACACACACACACATCATATGTGACTGCTTCAGCAATTGCACTTGAAAACATAGTTACTTTCTTTGTAGTCATACCTCTTTGACTCAATGCAGTCATACTTTGAAAACTGATCTTTTCCGTAGCTATGCTGAGTTTGCATGTAATTGGACATATCTAAACATTCGTATTTTTCTTACATGCCATGGGAAAGTGGCAACATCCTTTCTTTGTGGTTTTGGTTAGCATTTACACACCCTTCCCAAAACACCACCAGAGAATGTTGTTTCACTGATGGGAATGCAATGATATGCTTCACATATGACGCCCTCTACTAAGGATGCCACCCAAGAAGATCAGATAGTCTACTGTGGGAGCAGAGTAAGTCATTTTCAGTATGAAATTACAGCCACTGTCTGGATTCAACTCCCTTCAAACACAGGGTGTGATGATTCATCCTTTTCTACTCCTAAGGAAGTTCTGTCTGATATGCAATGGGCTGAACGGTAAGAAAGTGTGATATGTATTCATATACGGTATTTGTTTTCTTCTTTCTGACTTAACTCACTCTGTATGATGGACTCTAGGTCCATCCATGTCTCTGCAAAAGGCACAGTTCCATTCCTTTTTATGGCTAAGTAATATTCCATTGTATATATGTACCACATCCTCTATCCTTTCCTCTGCTGATGGATATTTAGGTTGCTTCCATGTCCTAGCTATTGTAAATAGTGCTGCAATGAACACTATTGCATGTATCTTTTGGAATTATCATTTTCTCTGGCTTTGATTTCATGTATATGAGGTACCCATAATAGCCAAATTCATATAGTCAGAAAGTATATTGGTGAATTCCAGGGCCTGGTGGGGGGAGTGGGAATGTGAAGTTCGTGTTTAATAGGGACTTAGTTACAGGTTAGGAAGGAGAAAAATTTGAGAGCTGAACGATGGTGAGAATTGCACAATAATGTAAATGCACTTAGTGCCAATGTACTGTACAGTTAAATATGGTTCAAATAATATGGTTTATATTATGTGACCACAATTTTACCACAATTGAAAAAACATTTTAAAAAAAGGAATGGTACGTAGATGGACGATTACTCAGCCTGGACATGGTAATGGTTTTAGTGCATGTTCCAACCCGTTTCCCACCCAATGTTTCAAATTCACATGACTGCCTCTCATTTTTCACATGTATGTTTTTTTCAGTCCCTGCCTTGTATCCAAAGACACGTGAAAGGAGGTGTGTTTCAGGGAACTCCACACAGGATTAAAGGTAAGAGATGTTGGATGAGTCCCAGTGAGCATTACATACCCACAATTCATTGAGCTCCTGCATGTAAAGTGATAAGTACATTGCAATCTGATGTTTCATGCTTTTTAATCCTTGAAACAACCTTATAAAATAGACTCTTCTCCTCATTTTACATATTTGGAAACTATGGCACAGAAACACCCAAGTTCTTGTGGCTGCAATACATGGAATAAGCTGGGATTTTAAGAAGAGTCTGTTGGGTCTCTAGAGAAATTGATTAACCTTTCTGTGTTTCAGGAACAAAATTCTGAAATATTCTAGAGTTTATAGCTATTCATCCCTCCAAAGCCCCATTTAATTCAGGTCAATTAAGCAAGGCCTCTACTGCATTTGGTTTTGTATCTAAATGCTCTTTAGCTTTCCTGAAAAAATCCAACAATAAGCCTCCAAAGATGTGGCTACAGACAAAGGTTGAAATTAAGTTTATTACATACTAAGGATGTGACTCCAATAGGGTTTTTCCAGAAACAAAGGGGGCAGAGATGTAGCAGAGGTTACACTGAAAAAAGACATATGTCACAAGATGAAAACACATAAGTCTGAAATAGTGACTGAAATCTCAGACACTGTAGATTACCACGATAGTATCTTTGCAGACTTTATGAAAATATGAAGTACATGTAAAATTGTAGTCATCCATCCTTATCTCCTCTTTCTGTATTAGTATTTTGTAACTTTCCTTCTTCCCAGATTATTACCAAGACATGGGGTTTCAACAATGTATCTCTTATATAAGCATTTGCATTAAAAGCGGGCCATGTGATAAGGCAATTCTGAAACAAAGGAATGTATTCTAGCAATAAGACTTTAGACATCTGGCTGGCTTCTTAGGGGAAAGGAATTTCCCAGGGCCCTACAAATTACTATTTACTCAGACAGTGACGGAGACCCAAGATGACTAGACTTCCTATGTTCTCTTTTCCCAAAAAACTGTCCTTAAGAAAGTTTTTGACACACAGAAAGTTATCAGCTGCTGTATCTTCATCTCCAGTCTTCAAACTCCTCTGAGTTCCTGCTTTGCCTCCTTAATTTTTCATTACAAGTCTTACCTCAATATTACAGAGACGTCTTAAATCCATGCACACCACTGAATGCATTGTTTCTGTCCCTGGACCTGACCCTCTTCTTGTTTCTCATTTTCTGACTATGCCACACAAGATGTACCTAGAGTCTGTCAAAGAGAGGGAAGTAAGTCAGAAATAGAAAGAAAAAAAAAGTATCATATATGAACACATATATGTGTAATCTAGAAATATGGTGCAGATGAACTTCTATCCAAGGAAGGAATAGAGACCCAGACATAGAGAATGGACATGTATACACAGGAGGGGAAGGGGAGGAAGAGACAAATTGGGAAATGGGGACTGATGTATATACACTACCATGTGTAAAATAGATAGCTAGGGGGAAAGATTGAGGGCAGGAGGAGAAGGGGACGACAGAGGATGAGATGGTTGGATGGCATCACCGACTCGATGGACATGGGTTTGGGTGGACTCCGGGAGTTGGTGATGGACAGGGAGGCCTGGCATGCTGTGGTTCATGGGGTCGCAAAGAGTCGGACATGACTGAGTGACTGAACTGAGCTGAACTGGACTGAAGTGGGAGCCTGCTGCATAGCACACGGAGGTCAGCTCACTGCTCCGTGATGACCTAGAGGAGTGGGATGGGGCTGGGGCTGCAGGGAGGCTCAAGAGATAGGGGATATATGTAAATATAGAGTTGCATCACTTCATTGTGTAGCAGAAACTAACACAACATTGTAAAACAAGTATTGTCCAGTAAGTTAAAAAAACAAAGTACAAAAAAGAGTCTTCAACTCTTCTCGTACCCTTAGAAGATTCAAACTGAGGTTTGAAGTTCTATTCCTGAAGCATAGACTGTACACCAGCATACAAACTTCATTGTCAAGCCTCTGACTGAAGTCTTTGTCATCTCTGGCGTGGGCTTCCCTAGTGGCTCAGCGGTAAAGAATCCACCTGCCAATGCAGGAGATATGGGTTATATCCCTGGATTGAGAAGATCCCCTGGAGAAGGAAATGGCAAACCACTCTAATATTTTCTTGCTAGGAAATCCCCTGTGAAGAGGAGCCTGGAAGGCTGCAGTCTGTGGGGTAGCAAAGGAGTCAGACACAACTTAGCACGTGAGCAACAACAACATCTCTTGCTTGGATGTCTTAAAAGCCTCCTCTGTGATGTGCTGCAAAAGTTGCTCTCCTTCATAGCATATCCTACCTTGCTACTAGAAATACAGGTGACCTTTGAACAACACAGGGTTAAATGTGTTGACCATCTTCGCAGCTGAAAAGCTGCATATAATATTTATACATCGGCTCTCCGTGTACGTGGTTCTTGTTCTTCCACATCCACATTTCTACACTCCCGGATTCAGCTAAGGCAAATTGTGTCACTGTAGTATTTACTGTTGAAAAAATCTGTGTATAAGTGGACCCACACAGCTCAAATATGTACTGTTCAAGGGTCAAGTGTACTTATGTAATAGAACAGATCATATTTAATCTTCTGCTTGAAAATATTTGTTCTATAGGCCACATCCGAGTTCAAACTCCTTCCTGTGAGTCAAAGCTGTTTAAAATCTACCTTCATTTACTTCTTTGTTTCAAATGGTCACACATTCTTTACTGTCTCAATAGCCTACAAAACTGAAATGTGAAAAACTCGAAGTTTTCTTTCTTTCCTGTGATCAAAAAATGGTCTTCAGTGACCATTTCCATGCTGTACTAATACTTAAAATTTCAGAGTAAATTCACTTATTTCTACATTTTTCCCTATTCTTGTCCAGTAACTTCCTAGTCTCCTCCAGATTAAACCTTAATTGGGATTTTCCCCCTCTTCAGTCCCTTCCAAGTGTTCTATGCTTCTTCCTCTTCTTGGCCCTGATTCTGAGGCTCTGGGTGGTTCATTGCTCCCTTTTTTTTACTACAGAATAAGCAGCACACTTTCTGGTCTCAGTGATCTCGCTAGCATCTGTAACTAAGGCCCTCATCCTGTTTCCAAGCTTAGATAACACCCAGTGCTGTTTGGCATGTGGCACCTGATCCATCTGACGCTTCTCCATTGACTGCGATGCAGCTTTCCGCCATCTACATTCTAAGAAAGATGCAGCTACACCCTTGTTCACTCCATGCAGATGATCCAGGCCTTCACTTTATCTTTTGATTGGGATTTTAGCTTTCCCTCTCACCTAATACTTAGGTTTTATTCATGGCCTCAGAAGACATGGAATATTCCCCAAGGCATTTTGGGACCATGGGAAATTGAGAAAGGGGTGTGACAGGGAGATATCAATGTCGTCACATTTTCTACTCTTCATATGTGGGACTCGAGGGAGCTGCTGCATTTTCAAGAACCTACAGACAGGAAGTAGGTGGCAAATCTTCACAAATCTAGAATCTCAATCTTATAGGAAAGTTTACACCAGGGAAGGGCACAGAGAATAAGGTCCCATCATGAACTGTCATCTCTCCAGACTGTTTCTCTTTTCAGATCGGAATCTTCTCATAGAAATAACAACATGAGAAAAGCACAGAAAAAAAAAAAAAAGTCCCATCTTTTTTTAATCTCCTTATTGAATGTGTGCCACATTGAGAAGATTAGAAGGAAAAATCTAGCATCTTTTATTTAAGATCCTTATATTTTAAGGTCTCTTTTATTTAAGATCTCAAAACAAAGCCAAAAGCCACTCTAGAAGGAAGTGAAATAATATTTACATAAATGAAAGAATATGCCAATTTTCGAGATTGGAAAATATCTAGTAGTGAAATTCTTTCACCTGTGTTAAGATTATTTGTCTTACATAAAAAAAACAAATAGAGCATGTTGGCAATTTACTTGGCTTGAATTAACAGCGATATGTTTGTATGATATTATTAAGATAAAGTTGGTGCTTCCCCAGTGGTTCAGCAGTAAAGAATCCACCAGCAATGCAGGAGACAGAGGAGACAAGGATTTGATCCCTGGGTTGGGAAAATTCCCTGGAGGAGAAAATGGCAGCCCACTCCAGTGTTCTTGTTTGGGAAATCCCATGGACAGAGAAGCCTGATGGGCTACAGTCCATGGGGTCTCAAAGAGTTGGATATGACTGAGAACAAGCTTGAGCATTATGATCAAGTATTCTGTGGCCATTTTCCACTTAAAATTTTCCCATTTAGAAGAATCCATAAAAAAAACAACACACAACTAATATTTAAAATGAAGCTTCTTTTTACGAGACCAAAAATAACCATTTGATTGTATAATCTTCAAAGTGTTTAATTTATATTAAAACTAACTCCAGAGGCTCTGAAACCTTAAAAGGAAGATCATTTATCTTGACTATTTGATTTTCATATAAATATTACAATTAGCTGATTAACTTATAAAAAAGAATTCTGATATTTTTATTGACATTGCCTTTATTTATAGATCAATTTAAGGAAAATGGACATATTCACAGTATTGAATCTTCAATAATGTTTAGTGAAAGAAGCCAAACAGGAGTTCATAATATATGACCCATTTATATCAAGTTTAAAAATAGAATATAAGTTGATTTACCACATCTTAAGCACACCAAGTACTTTCATGCTTCTAAGCTTTGCACATACTGTCTTATTCCTCTGTTTCATGACAGTCCACTCATCTTTCAAGGCCCATGATAAATGTCACTTCCTTCGTAGAGTAAAGAACCAGATAGCCGTAACAGCCTCTGAGGTTAATTGGTTGCATCAGAGGCTCCAAATCTTCATAGATTCCTAGGTGTTCATACTTTGCCAGGTAACTTTGTAATGTTTTGTCTGACTCTGAATCTGGCCCTAAAATCTGCCTAAGCCAATGAGATGTTAGAAGACCTGAATTGAAAAGAGGCTTGAAAAGCACCTACATAATTGGCCTTCTTCCCTCTTGACCTTTGACATTGACATAAGAGCATTTGGCTAATCTGCTGCAAGAAGAAAGCCAGATAGATCAGAGCCAAGTAGCCTAGTTGTCCCAGATGAGGCCTGCTCAGATCATCCATCTGCCAGCAGACATTCAGCCTTTTGTGAATGAGCCCAGCCAAGATCAGCAGAGACATCTAGAAGAACTGCAGCTGACTGCAGATGAAAGAGCCAGCTTAGCTGAGATTATCAGTTTACTCCAGATCAGCAGAACCCTGCAGACTCATGAACTAAGTGATCGCTCGTTATTGTATACTAAAGAATTTTTTGGCAATAGACTATTAATATAACTTAGAACTTGTTCTATCTAGTAAGAATTGAAATACCATAAATAAAATTTGATTTGTTGGGTCTTCATGCATTGCTCTTTTAAAATGTGAAAGCCCATTGGTTGCATCACACAGGGTCTCAGGAAAAAAAAATTGGCACAGTAAAATTAGGCTAATTTCATGATAGTTTAGTAAGGAAACTATTTATAAGGGGGCAGGCTGAGGGTCTTTTTAAGATTTAAAAATTTTTTAAGATTTTCTTTGATGTGGACAGTTTTTAAAGTCTTCATTAAATTTGTTGCAATATTATTTCTGTTTTTATGTTTCAGTTTTTTTGGCCATGAGGCATGTGAGATTTTACCTCCCTGACCAGGGATCAGACCTGCACCTCCTGCATTGGAAGGTGAGGTCTTAACCACTGGACCACTAAGGAAGTCTCAGGCAGAATATTTTTTAAAATACAAGAGATAATGAAGTATCCCAAGACAATTACTATCCCTTGATCCAAAGGATTTAGGAGAGAGGGAGAGCAATCATTAGACCCTAGAAAGTAAAAGTTGTGTGGAAAGGGGACCTTGAGAGGAGTTGTGACTTTTCATTGAAAGGGGACAGCAAGTGGCCTGTGGCCCCTGCAGAGGGGTAGCAGGTGACTTAATATCTTGGCTTCATTTTTATCTCTTCTTCCTGTCTTTTGCCAGGGACTGCTGTTGGCCAAACCAAACCTAAAGCCAAGAGGCTAGAGAGCTCTTTGATATAATTAACATATGGTATGGTCTGGGCAGAGAAAACGGTAAAGAATAGTTATGAGAAAATGTGCAGGGGCAAGCAGAAAATCTCCAGCAAAAATTGTTATATATGTATATTCAGCTGTCTGTATGAATCTGTCAATCCCTTCTTGGGAGACTATTTTCATATTGGGAGGGATATTGACAGACTTTGTTGTTGTTCAGTCACCCTGTCATGTCTGGCTCTTTGAGACCCCAGGTTACCCTGTCCCTCACCATCTCGCAGAGTTTGCCCAAGTTCATGTTCATTGCATCAGTGATGCCATCCATCCATCTCATCTTTTGATGCCTCTTCTCCTTCTGCTCTCAATCTTTCCCACATCAGGGACTTTCACAATGAGTCGTCTGTTCGCATCAGTTGACCAAAATACTAGAGCTTCAGCTTCTACATCCGTACTTTTAGTGAATATTCAGAGTTGATCTCCCTTAAGATTGACTGATTTGATCTCCTTTCTTCCCAAGGGACTTTCAGGAGTCTTCTCCAGCACCACAGTTTGAGGGCATCAATTCTTTGGCATTCTGCCCTTTTTATGGTCCAGCTCTCACAACCGTACCTGACCACTGGGAAGACAATAACCTTGAATGATCGGCAGAATGTCTCTGCTTTTCAACACACTGTCTAGGTTTGTCATTGCTTTCCTACCAAGAAGCAATTGTCTTCTGATTTCATGGCTGCAGTATCCACCCACAGTGATTTTGGAGCCCAAGAAGAGGATATCTGTCACCACTTCCACCTTTTACCCTTCAATTTGCCATGCAGTAATGTAGCCAGAAGCCATGATCTTAGTTTTTTTAAAAATATTTAGTCTTAAACCAATTCTTTCATTCTCCTTCTTCACCCTCATCAAGAGGCCCTTTATTTCCTCTTTGTTTTCTGCCATTAGAGTGGTATCATCCACATATCCAAGGTTGTTGATGTTTCTCCCCCCATCTTGATTCCAGCTTGTAACTCATCCAACCTGGCTTTTCTCATGATTTGCTCAGCATATAGGTTAAACAAACAGGGTGACAGCAGACAGCCCCGTCGTACTCCTTTCTTGATCTTGAACCAATCAGTTGTTCCATACAGGGTTTTAAATGTTGCTTCTTGACCTGCATACAGATTTCTCAGGAGACAGGTAAGATGGTCTTGATATTCCCATCTCTTTAAGAGCTTTCCACAATTTGTCATGATCCATACAGTCAAAAGCTTTAGTATAGTCAATGAAACAGAGATAGATGTTTTTCTGAAATTCTCTTGCTTTCTCTATAATCCAGTGAATGTCGGCAATTTGATCTCTAGTTCCTCTTCTTTATAAACCCAGCTTGGACATCTGGAAGTTCTTGGTTTGCATAATGCTGAAGCCCTAACATGGAAGATTTTAAGCATGAAATCAAATCTTGTATGAATTCAAAGTAGAGGTAATGAATAGTTTCAAGGCTCTAGATCTAGTTAACAACGTGCCTGAAAAACAATGGACAGAGGTCCATAATATTGTACAGGAGGTGGCAAACAAAACCATCCCAAAGAAAAAGAAAAGCAAGAAGACAAAGCAGTTACCTGAGGAGGCTTTACAAATAGCAGAAGAATGAAGAGAAGTGAAAAGTAATGGAGAAAGGGAAAAACACATCCAATTAGAGGCAGAGTTCCAAAGAATAGCTAGAAGAGACAAGAAGGCCTTCTTCAGTGAACAATGGTTAATAATTAGAAGAAAACAACAAAAGGGGAAAGACTAGAGATCCCCTCAGGGAAATTGGAAATATCAAGGGAGTATCCTGCCCAAAGATGGACACAATAATGGGTAAAAATGGTAGAGATCCAGTAGATGCTGAAGGGATTAAGATGAGATGGAAAGAATACACGAAAGGACTGTACAAAAATTATCGTAATGAACTGGATTACTATGATGGTGTGTTTAGTCACCCAGAACCAGACATTCTGGAGTGTGAAGTCAAATGGGCCTTAAGAAACACTGCTGTTAATAAAGCTAGTGGATGCAATGAAATTCCAGCAGAACTATTCAGATCCCTAAAAGATGATGCCATCAAAGTTTTGTATTCATTATGTCAGCAAATCTAGAAGACCCAGCATTGGCCACAGGACTGGAATAGGTCAATCCTCATCCCAATTCCCAAGAAGGGTAGTACCAAAAATGTGCTAACTATTGGAAAATTGCATTCATCTCCCATGCTAGTAAGGTCATGCTTAAAATCATCACCAGAATTAGGCACCATAAATAGGGAAGAGTAAGGTCTGTAGAAGCAAAGGGGAGTATGTTTACATTTTTCCCATTTCACAGTGCACTTGAGAATGGCCCTTCCTAGAATATTCTACCCACTCAGTGAGTAGCAAATAAGTAATTGCTAAATTTACTTTGTCCATAGGTTTGCAAAGAGTTGGATACAACTGTGTGTTTTATATTATGACTTCCCAGAAGGCACTAGTGGTAAAGAATCTGCCTGGCAATGCAGAAGACATAAGAGATGCGGGTTCAATCCCTGGCTCGAGAAGATCCCCTGGAGGAGGAAATGGCAACCCACTCCCCTATTCTTGCCTGGAAAATCCCATGGACAAAGGAGCTTGTTGGGCTACAGTCCATTGGGTCACAAAGAGGAGGACACAACTGAGCACACACACACGCACACACAAACTGACTTCATCTGAACTAACGTGGAAAATCTAACACATGTACACATGTACATATTTTTGGTCTTCTGGTACCATAGTCTTCACTTACGTTTATTTTGCTTTGCCAGTGAAAATAGTATTAAAGATACAGTAAAATATTATCCTCTGTTGTATTGTTATTCCATAGTGTAATTTTTCTATTTCTCTATCTACTTTGAGGCAAGAGTTATAAGAAGACGAATATTTCTCTTGTGATATATATTTCTGTTTATTAAAAGAGGGATGCTTGAATGGCAGGACCCTGTGCTGTAGGAGACAATTAGCAAGCAAGGGAGAAGAAAGCTTTCATTAGTAGACCTTTTGGAGGATAATCATTATTCTGAGATTGATCTCAGCAAAGATTAACAGATGCAGATCAAATTGCTTCTGGAATATACTCTTGTTTTGCTTTTAGTCCTCAACTTAATTTGAAAAGATAATTGAGGCAAGTTAATTTGGCAGAAAACATCATGAAAGCATAAAGGCACTAATCTTAAAAAAAGACCTGGGTTCAAATTCAGGCTATGCTGTGTTACCTCAGGCTAGCACCAATAAAGTGAAGACAGTCCTGCCTAGCATCACAAGGCTGTTATCAATGTTAGGTGAACCACAGTCTTACCCAAGGAGGGATCTTTGATATCCCTCTTATCACGTAGCCAAAACAGTCTGCATGTCCAGGCTCAGTAGAAGAAATCAAAGGAATGTAATAGAATCTAGGTATAAACTATCACACTAAACACTTTCTAGGAAGAGGTTGCCCCTATCCTGTCTCAAATGCTAGCACAGGACTATATGCATCACCAGTTAGCCTGTCTTAGTCCATTTGGGCTGCTTTTATATAATGCCATAGATTGAGTGGCTTTTAAACAACAAACATTCATTTCTCACAGGTCTGTATTCAAGGAAGTCAAAGATCTAGGTGTTGGCAGATTTGGTTCCTGGTAAGGGCCCACTTCCTGGATCCTGGGTCATAGATGTCTGCCTTTTAACACCATAACATCTCACAGCAGAAGAGGTCTCTTTTATAAGACCATTAATCCCGTTCATGAGGAGGGTATGGCAACCCACTCCAGTATTCTTGCCTGGACAGAGGAGCCTGGAGGGCTACAGTCCATGGGGTCGCAAAGAGTCAGACACAACTGAGCGACTAATCACAGCACAGCACAATCCCATTCATGAGAACTCCACCCTTATAATTCAATCACCTCCTAAAGTCTCCACCTCAAAATACCATCCTGTTGGGGATTAAGCTTCAACATATGAACTCAAACATTCAGTTTACAGGATAAACTTTTATTCACTGGTGCCCAAGAGTCAAAACTATGGATCCAGGTATCCCTAAAATAAGTGCTGGATTGCAACCAAGATTAATTCTGTACCTACACATCCAGTCTCTGAACCTGAATAAACTTTCTTAATTAAAATTTTCTCCCCCTCATCATCTCTCTGAATCCTTGACAATGTTTATAAGCAAACACAAACATGGTAAGCCCATAGTCATTGAATAAATATTATTTGGATGCTGTTGAATGACGTGTTCAATGAAAAATTTGACTAGTGGTTGGGTTCATCTCTTCCTACAACCTGCTTTGAGTCATCTTTGGTTTGCTATCCCATTCTTTCAGTGTGATTGTGTATTTGACAGTGATATTATGGCTAATGGAACAGAGGTGACAGTTAAGAAGCTTGTTCATAAATTCTTCATCCTTATTTGAGGTGTGTGTGAAGTTATTGTCAGGAGCAGTGTTAAGTGGCAGCCAGCGTGTTGCCTGTCACAAGCAAAGGCCTGTGATTCTGGCCTTAGAGCTCTGTGTTGAACTTCTGAGGATGTTGAGCCATTTGGGGAAAAGGTCTAGTATAATTAAGCTTTTCCTCTGAAATGATTCTGCAAAATCAGTTGAGTTCTTAACCATGGTGTATGTGAGTGCATACACCATTGAATGCGAAAGATAGTGAAGGTGAAAGTCGTTCAGTTGTGTCCAACTTTTGTGACCCCATGGACTGTATAGTCCATGGAATTCTCCAGGCCAGAATACTGGAGTGGGTAGTCTTTCTTTCTCCAGGGGATCTTCCCAATCCAGGGATCGAACCCGGTCTCCCGCACTGCAGGCAGATTCTTTACCAGCTGAGCCACAGGGGAAGGCCAAGTATACTGGAGTGGGTAGCCTATCCCTTCTCCAGTGGATCTTCCTGACCCAGGAATTGAACACGGGTCTCCTGCATCACAGGCAGATTCTTTACCAACTGAGCCATCAGGAAAAAGCCCACTTGAATGTGAGTGGTGTACTTCTGTGAATGTATATGTTTGTATATTGACCCTTTGTAATACAGAGTCAAGTTCTTCTCAGTCTGCCCTTTCCCACACACATTTACAGAATCTTTTTAATGTAAGAAATAATTTGGAAATTGATTTGAGCCCATGTTTCACCCAAGGAAAGACTATGCAAATCTGTGGCTCCTCACAGTTATCCCACCACAAAGAGATAATGCAAAAGCTGGGAGACAGCTGCCTATTTCAGTGGTTTCTGTGTAAGTTATTAAGGCTCTTTATACTTAATGTCAGACTTCTGTTCATTGTAATTTCCCATCAACTGTAAAGCACATCATTTATAAAATTGACGGTTTTGGGGGGAGAGGTAGATAACTTCTCTTAATTTTATTAACAAAAAGTTTTAAGTGCAACCTATTTCTTAAAATATTGAAATGTGGAAAACACAGGTTTTAATGTTGTGACAAGGTTCTACATTTCACCCTGTTTATTTAACTTCTATGCAGAGTACGTCATGGAAATGCTGAGCTGGATGACTCACAAGCTGGAATCAAGATTGCTGGGAGTAATATCAACAACCTTAGATATGCAGATGATACCATTCTAATGGCAAAAAGTGAAGAGGAACTAAAGAGCCTCTTGATGAGAGTGAGAGAAGAGACTGAAAAAACTGACTTAAAACTCAACATTCAAAAAACAAAGATCATGGCACCTGATTCCATCACTTCATGGTATATAGAAGGGGAAAAAATAGAAGCAGTGACAGATTTTATTTTCTTGGCTTCCAAAATGACTGCAGATAGTGACTGCAGCAATGAAAATAAAAGACTTGTTCCTTGGAAGAAAAGCTATGACAAACCTAGACAGCATATTAAAATGCAGAGACATCACCTTGCTGACAAAGGTCTGTATAGTCAAGGCTATGGTTTTTCCCATAGTCATGTGCAGATATGAGAGTTGGACTGTAAAGAAGGCTGAGTACCAAGGAATTGATGCTTTCAAATTGTAGTGCTGAAGAAGAGTCTTGAGAGTCCCTTGGACTGCAAGGAGATCCAAATAGTCATCCCTAAAGAAAATCAGTCCTAAATATTCATTTGAAGGACTGATACTGAATCTGAAGCTCCAACACTTTGGTCACCTGTTGCAAAGAACTGACTCATTGGAAAAGATCCTGATGTTGGGAAAGATTGAAGGCAAAAGAGAAAGAAGGTGGCAGAAGATGAGATGGTTTGATAGTATCACTGACTCAAGGGACATGAGTTTGTGCAAACCCTGGGAGATAGTGGAGGATAAGGAAGCCTGCCACGCTGCAGTCCATGGTGTTGCAGAGTTGGACATGACTCAGCAACTGAACATCAGCAACAACAAGTTATGTTAATGTCTTATTCTTCAAGAGTAGATTGCATTGTCTTTGAGAATGAAGTTCCTGGGATCTAAAACATTCCCAGAAACGAGTCCATGTTAAGAAAAAGTGGTTTACCTTCATTGCAAAGGCCTAGAACTGACTAAAAATCCAGGAACTGCTTTTCATTCCTGAGAGCACCCAAATACTTCAGTCTTAAGTCAACATCACCAAAACTCTTTTTCTATTAGATGATGAAGAGATTCAGCAGTGGTGGCTTTTGTGGGAGTATATCATGTCAGAAACTGAGTGACCCCAGGAAGGTTTGAAACAATTGCTTTGTTTTGGGAATGGGGTCCTCATGGAATACATACATTTTATCCTGAATGTGATACCATACAGTGGCACTCAGTGACCTAAGAAAATGACAGTGAAAGTTTCTGAGTTCATTCCCCCTTGGCTTCACCTATATGCCTGAAGTACTGAGTCAGTGTAGGTGCTCTTGAAGTTTTTCTACAAGTTCATGAAATTGATCGTAGAGCACAACTGAAATACAGTATCACACCTGGAAACCTAAAAATCAGAATTTTCGTTAAGTCCTGGAGAACTTCAGTAGCATCAGGAATATTGAACTGCAACTGTTTAAATGTGTTCTCCTTAATGAGTGACATTTGTTTACTTATCTGTAGCAGTAGCCACATTTATGGACAAAATAAAATTCTGGAAAGATTTTTCTGTCCACTGAGGATAGCAAGGAGCTGGAGGAGGTGTGTGGAATACAGGATCCAGCTATAGTACATGTTTTAGCCAGCTTGGGCTGCCATAATGTAGTACCACAGACTGGGTGGCTTAAGCAACAGGTACCTAACTTCTTACAGTTCTAGAGGAAAGAAGTCCAAAATTGAGGGGCCAGCATGGTTGGGTTCTGGTGAGAGCCCTCTTCCTGGCTTATGGACATACCTTCTAGCTGTGTCTTACGTTGTCTTGAGAGAGAGAGAGAG
Organism: Cervus canadensis; assembly: GCF_019320065.1. Classification (NCBI taxonomy): domain Eukaryota; kingdom Metazoa; phylum Chordata; class Mammalia; order Artiodactyla; family Cervidae; genus Cervus; species Cervus canadensis. The sequence continues at coordinate 85,735,968 of NC_057391.1, forward strand.
AGAGCTCTGGCCTCTCTTTCTAAAGCCTCTGGTCTCTCTAAGGGCCTCACCTCCAAATATCACTTTGGGCATTAGGGATTCGACATATGAATTTTGGCTTCCCTAGTGGCTTAGATGGTAAAGAATTTGCCTGCAGTGTGATAGACCTGAGTTTGATCCCTGGATTGGGAGGATCCCCTGGAGAAGAAAATGGCAACCCACTCCATTAGTCTTGCCTGGAGAATTCCATGGACTTCTCTTGCCTGGAGAATTCCGAGAAGGCCGGTGGGCTACAGTCCATGGAGTTGCAACGAGTCAGACACAAATGAGCGACTAACTAACATACAACACAAATATTTAGTCTGTAACAGCATCTAATCTGAAGTCACCCTTGAATTGTAGTTTAAAGGATGGATAAGCCCAGAATGGGGAGTAGAAGGAAACAAATATTCTAGGTAAATGATAAACAGCAAGATAGAGGGTGTTAGTTGTCAGAAAAGCAGAGGAAGGGATGTTTATCAGAACCACCTATGTTGCTTATTCAAAATAGACACCCCCACATGTTCCTCCAGTCTCGTAAGCAGGGTGGGTCAACTCAATGTAAGTTGGAAACAGCCCTTCTAAAGGACTTTGGGTTTGTTTTGTTTTTTATCTTGCTAAGTGTCTATTCTCTCTTTCTCTGATAATAGCACCTTGACCTTCCTTTGAAAAACCACCATTCCTTCACTCCAGATCTATGCCATCAGAATTGCTCCAATCCTGTTTGGATGGAAGACCCATGAACCAGTCCTGCCATCAGATATCACATTTCCTGGCACGTGACCCAAACCATGGCAGTGAAAAAGTCCAGCAGTTAAGACTTCCCTTTTCAATGCAGGGGTTGGGGGTTCAATCCCTGGTCAGACAACCAAGGTCCCACGTGCCTCATGGCCAAAAACCCAAAACATAAAACACAGAAGCAATGTCATAACAAATTCAATAAAGGCTAAAAGTGGTTCACATAAAAAAAAATCATTAAAAAAATAATTTAAAACAATTTTTTAAAAAAGAAAAGACAAAATCAATCTCAGGATTTGGGTTGAAACCATTAGAAAAAAAGTGACTTGCTTTAGCTGATATCATGATATCACTTAACTGGAAGATTATAAGACGAGAGTTGCTGTTGTCTGTCTTTATGCTACACGTAGAGAGCTTGCCTAAAAACTAAACACACAGAGAAGGAAAGATTGCCCAGAGATGTGACAATGTGACATAACTTATTTCTTACAAAATATTTATGGATTTGGATCTAGCCATGCCAACCAGTCCGCCCAGACCTTATTTATACAAACAAAGAATCCTGTCTTTTTCCTTAAGAGAAATGGAACTGAGTTTTCTGTCCCTTGGAACTGGGAGAAGCCATGTTATACACTTCCCTAGAGGATTCAGATACGTCCTCCTCCACTTAGACGCTGGTGCTCTGAAGAGCTTATAGGAAGTCACTGGACTAGGGGTGAAGAGACCTGGACTCTGGGCTCGATCCTGCTATACTCCATCTACAAGGTGTTTGGCAAGCCAGTCAGGTTTCAGACACTTCAGCCTGCTCATTTAAAAGAATGTGACTAAGGAAATATTCAGTGTCTGTTTCAAAAGGCTGCCATGAGCTTCTAAACAAGGTAAAGAATGAGGAAGCACTTAGTAAATGGAAACCTTGTACTTAGGCAAGTTACTGTCATCATGGTGTAGCAGGCACTGAGATGCATTATTCTCCAAGCAGTCAAGGAAAAAATGATGGTCAGAATGCAGCAATGTGTTTACCTGTGCTGAACTGGATTAATGATTTATTTGTGAGCATGTTCCTTGACGTCATAGCCAAAAAAAAAAAGGTCCTATACTTATGAATTCTGGCCAAGTTGTTGTTTGTCTGTTTTTGTTTTTTAAACCCAATTTTGGACAGCGAAGAGCAGAAGAAGGGAAACTTTCCACAGCCCCTGGTGTACATGATCTTTCCTTATCATTTCCATTCCCACTGTGGGATTTTGCTCTGTTGAGGACACAGACCTATTTACTCACAAATCCTAGGATGCTGAGCCCTGCTAATTCCCCTTAGAACACAACTGATCTCATCACCTAGAAGCTATGTGAGGAAGTAACAGATTAAACAAGCTCTTCTGTACATTTTGCTGGATATTTTTGGATTTCTCAGGAAGGTGTTCACTTACTTCAGTTCTGTCTGTCATCTCTGGGGTCCTAGATCACAAGTACATGCGCTGACATAGATGGGGAAAGGAGGAACACCTACTACTTTCCAAACCCTTTCCTTTATGAGGAATCCACTGGCACAAGTGAATGCAGAGAACAGGAAGACAAGAAGGGCCCAGTTGTCCTGAACAGACAACTGTTCAAGGTTTTCATGAAAGCCCTGGTGGCTCTTTCCTGAGACGCTATTATTCCTTTTTATATACATAATAGTGAGTATTGGGAGGCTTGGGTTTCCTTATTAAGTCAGGCGTTTGTCAAATTTAGCTCCCAAGGGACAAGAATAAACTTATTTTCTTTCTTTTTCCCCAACCAGATTCCATAGTCCCTCCCCTCCCATATTTCTCTGTTTGCCCGAGGAAATGAGCTTTCGCCCACACTCCCCAGTTCCCAAAGAGGTAACTATGTTTTCTGTGTTAGCTGACACCCACTGCTGTAGGAGAGACAGAAGGCGGGAATATGGAGAGACCAGCCAGGCCTGCTAGAGGCCACGCTGAAGACAGTCAAAAATGTGGCCAGGGCTGGAACTGTGCAAACAGTGGGTCACCACTGCTCTCAGGACGGGTAACATTAGAATCCCCGAAGAGGGTTTGGTGACTGCAAAAGTCTGTCCTTGAGTTCATGATTCTTGGCCCAGCTGCAACATTCCCCTTCAAAGTCGTCTTATTTTTAGATAGCACCTCCTCCCAGTGGCCTGAAAAGGTCTACGTTATTTCTTATCCAGAGTGGGAGCGGACTTTACTCTGCAAGTCTACATGTGCTCTGGGTCCACTAATGAGATGCCAGCCTCTTCCGTAGGGTTTCAGCCTCCTCCTCCCACGTACACACCCCACTAGTGGTGAGAGAGAATCTGAGCCACCCTCCTTGGAAACTAACTTTGTGAAAATAAGGAAAACAAGCGATGACTCTTTTCTCTACATGGCACAGCTACTTTTTTTTCACTGATCTGCTAATACATTAAAGACACGTGAACTGTCTTTAGACAAGAACACGTGAATGTCCTGCTGAATCTTCTGCCAGCGTGACAGGCTCACGTGACCTCTTTGGGTTTCCAATTTGGATCTGTTGGTTCTGTTTTCAACCTTAACTCCCCGTGGAGAAAGAGACGAATTTTTAGAAAATAAGTCACTGTGTCATCCACCCTTGACTTCAACGTCCATTCCCAAATCAGGAACACAAAATGGGAAGTTCAAGCAAAACTAACGCTAAAGGTCAAGTTCACAAGGTTGCCTATTGGCAGGGAGAAGAACTCTGAACCAACTGACCTGCTTGATGAAGGAGGCATTAGCATTAGTCAGATGGAACAGTTTAGTCCATAGAAGCAGGTGAAGCCAGAAGACCAAGTTTTCCACCTGGGAAGTTGGAGTCTAGGTGTCAAAATAAGATATACACACTGCAGCAGCCTAGACAACAGCCAAAATAAAAAAGCAGTAAGCCACTTAGGAATACAGCCACTTAGGAATATAGTTTTTTGTTGTGAATTTGAAAACATTTCATACTGCTACTTTCCTATTTTTTTGCTTATATGGTTTTCAAGAACCAGCCCTCTTAGAGGGCTAATTTATCACTCTGCCTGGTAAAAAAAAAAAAACAAAAAAACAAAAAAAACCTCATAACCCTAAGTTAGGTAAAAGAAAAAAGTAATCTTACAGTTCCTGGGAAGCAAAGAGTGCCAGACTCCAGCATGGGAAAGCTACTGGGAAGGCCTAGCTGATGCGGTCCCGTGCCCTCCATAGAGGCAGGAGGAGGCCTTTAGCCCTCATTTGCTCATGAAACAAAGTTGTTCCCGAGAGTGGAGATGGACAGCATCCTTCCAGAAAGCCTTCAGAGACACGCCTTACACAGATAACCACCCAGGAGGCTGGTGGGCTGGAAGATCCCCACAGGGGATATGGCCACACAATCCAAAGGATTAGTAATGGGAAGCTCACTGGGTATCCCCCTTCTTCTCAGGTACCGGGATTGAGGGTCCACAGTGCCTCTCAGCTGGGCTCACCCGACTCTAGTCCTCAGGGATCACCTGTGAACGCTGTGAAGGTGTGCACAGGATAGGAGATGCAGCCAGGGTCGTCCTAGGAAGCCTGCCCTGTTGCTATTTTAACCGTGGCACAGCTGGGCAATAGAGGAAGAGGAAAAAAGTAAGAAGATTATTAAGGGCATTTTGCCAAAAGTTAATTAGATTACTCTATTAACATGCAAATTTCCCTCTCTCGTTTGAGCCAAGATACCAGTATGTGTGGACATTATCGAGGAGCGTATCTGCAGAAGACAGTGGATTTTTTAGTTGTTAAACAGCATGTTGGCCAACAAGAAATCCGTGTGCCACTGGGGGAGAAGCGCTCCCTTGTCGCCGGTCGGGGAAGGCAGCAGCTGCTAGCTCTGGGGCTTATGTAAGGCGCTGCTTCAGCCCTTGGGCCCCAGTGCCCGGTTTCCAGCCAGGATCCAAGGGGTCAGCGTGCCAGGTGAATGAAATCCTGCCTTTGTTTGACTGCCCCAGAGTCTCTCGCCCTGGGACGTTCCGTGCAACAGAAACCCAGACGCACTTATTATACAGAAACCCAGGAGGGGAAGAGGAAGCAGGCTTCTAGGTGCCAAAGGCAGTGGCAAAAACTGAATAGGCAAGAACGTTCTCCCAGCCAAGTCAGCAGAGTGTCCCCAAGTCTCAGAGATTCCACAGTCTATGAGGTTGGGAGAGAGCGTTCTCAAAAAGCAATCCAACTACTGTAACACAACACACACATCAAATGTAGCCCTGTTTTAAAGACATGGAGCTCTATACAGAGAATATTTAAGTGTTTTTAAAGTGCATTTTAATGCAGATTTTTAATTGCATGTATTGACTAGATTGAAGGCTGTTGGGTCCCTGCTAAACAGACACAGACTATGTAACCCGATAATGACATCATGGGTCCATTAAATTCAAGAAGACACATAATTCAGTTTTAGGTAGTGTCATAAATTATATAATTATGTTTATTATAAAAGTGGTAGAGAAATGGAAAATACTACTTAAAATATCACAAATCTAGCCCGATCACCAGTATATGCAAAACAATGTAAAACGTTGTTTTACGAGGTTAAGTTGAGACCTTAACCTCACATTTGAATTAAGTCTGTTCTCAGCCTTGCCTCTTAAGAAGCCAACAACAGCAAAGAGATGCTTTACTGGGTATTTACAAACACTCACACATACATAAATATGACAGAAGGGACAGTGAATTTTAAGCCCAGTGAAACATCAGATATTTATGGAAACCCTACGGTGTGACTGACACAATATTATTATTATTAATAGTATTATTGTTGCACATCAGGTGATCTGTGGCTCCTACCTTCAAACATAAAGCAAACAGTATAATAAATTCATATTTGCAAGACTTCCATGGTTCAGTCGTTTCTTTGATATGTGCTGGAATGCCTGAAGATGTACATTCTGACATCAAGGTGATAGCTTCACAGGATGGGGGAGGGCTCCACCATGAGATGTAAAAGAATAATTAGCCTCAAAAGTCAGGGTGGCAGTCAATAATACTTACCAAGTACCCACCCCAAGGGCAGCTGGGGCCTGCAAGAAATCTGGTTAACAAGCAGTTTCTGACCACCTATTCAGTATGCAATCAACTAAGTGCTGCGAGAAATAAAAGAGAACGACACCGAAAGCCCAAGCTTGTGCAGGATTTTCTTCTAAACACAAAATCTACACATGGGAATTGACCTGGGGACACTTACAGGGAAGCATGAGATACTAACCTGCGTCTAGCTGATTTTAGAAAATACATATAGCATACCTAATAAAAGAGCCCCCAAGTTTAGGCAGGGTTAGTCCCAAGCTTCTCAGAGAAGGGAGAGGTGTGGAGGCTGGTTCATTTCATTGGGAAGTCACATGTTTCACTCTGCGCTTTATTTCTGTATTTCAAGGGTTTTATTTCGCTTAATTGCCAAGTTAAAAATGCAATCCGAGAGCACTAGTCTCTGACATTCTGTTGGAGACCAGGTTCTGTATGAACACCTGGAAAGAAAGCTTAAGTGACTTGGCAGGGCTGGCCAAGGGTTGTAACCCCTCCAAAGCAGTCCCTGAGGCACTGTTTAGGAAGCCTCTCTAGCCATGATCGGTCACATAGGAAAAGAATGATAGGACTTGAAAGTGCTAAAAAGTCTTTTACTTTTTTTTCCTCTCTGGGATAGCTGCAGTTTTAAATTAAATTACAAATCTGCCAGTGGTTTCAGCTTTAATTTAATTCTTCAAATATATATTGAATTGGTTCTGTGGGCACTGGAGGAGATGGTCTGTGATCCATCCCAGCTCTGTGAGATGGAAGAATCTCTGGTAAGCCACACTGGGAGCATCACAGAGGCCTATGGTACCCACAGTCTTCTGGAACAGTCTACAGAGAAACACACCCATCCTTTGCAAAACAAGAGAGTCCTTCAGAGCCATTCCCAGATAGCCAAGAGGAGAGACCAGTGGGGTCAGGAAGGATTGCTTGAGGCCAAGGTTGAGAATGGACTGGCTGTGAAGAGAATCAGGGAGGGGCCGTGAGCACACTAGTCTAGTCCAGGAAAACTGTATAGCCTGGGGTTAGTAAGGCAACATCACCAATGACGTCCCTGGTCCTGGAGCTTTGCAAACAAACATTAGAGACCTAACAATGGAGATTCTCAGTAGGTTTTCCTTTTGTTTGTCCTTTATAAGACAAACACTAAAATAATAGACTTCCATGAGTATATTCATGGTATGCACATTCCAGCTGTAATCCTCTTTCTTTCTCATTCAACAGGATATCCCAAAGAATGTATAAATATCCTTGAATCTGTTCTGGTTTAATATTTTAATTGAGATTAGTTTTCAGGGACAAAAATCAGACATTGTTATACAGAGGTTACTTTTAATGAGTATGTTCATAGTATATAAAATGTGACACAGTTGTTAAGTTATTCTAGATTTTTAAGTATGTAGTCAATTATATAGAAAAAGCATCACCTTTATGTATAATGAAATAAGGTATGTAAAAATAAACTTGGAAAAAATTTGAGTTTATTTCTATTAATTAAAATATCAGGGATATTATCTTCATCACTTCTGAAAGATAGGCTGTTTTTAAAAACTAAAGGCCAGTAACTGTCAAAGTCAAGGGAGTAGAAAAAAAAACACTAAAAGACTATGTGCATTTTCTTCTTCCTAAACCTCTAAAATATCACATGCACCATTGTTTCCAGCATTAACTTGTCTAATTCTAAAATTGCAAACCCTTTTCCCTAATCAGTACATATTGGTGAATTGCAAATTCTCTTTCTTCTTCTCTGATAAGAAATGCACTTTTCTTTGTACTTAATTCTGCATCCTGTTTTAGATTTCTCTTGCTTGTATTTTAAAAAGCGAATTATTTACAATTCTTGGTAGTTTATCCATTAGCAATTACAGTTGCTAATAGCTCATGAATAACAGCAGTACACTGGGAACCACTGTTTCAGAGGACTGGGCTGCTCAGTCCTGTACTAAAGAGAAGAAAGCCACAGAGAAAGGGCAGTGTTGAGAAGCAATGCTAAAGAGAGCTTAGGTTAGCCCAAGTTTTAGCAACTAGGAAAGCACTGATGGAGCCCAATGTCCTGAAAAGTGAGCTGGAAATATATAGACTTTTCCTACTAGGACATGGCAACCCACTCCAGTATTCTTGCCTGGAGAATCCCAGGGACAGAGGAGCCTGGTGGGCTGCCGTCTATGGGGTCGCACAGAGTTGGACATGACTCAAGCAACTCAGCAGCAGCAGCAGCAGCTACTGGAAAAAGAGAAGTGGCACCTTTTTAGTGAATCAGTGCGATGCCCAGCATGGGTATGCACAGAAACAGAAGCCCAGGTATGGCAAAAGAGTAGTCATCAATATTAAGACAGAAAATTGTGTATGGAATGAAATATAAATTAGCGGTAGCTAGTTACTTATAGGACTTCCCTGGTGGCTCAGATGGTAAAGAATCTGCCTACAATGCGGGAGACCCAGGTTCAATCCCTGGCTTGGGAAGATCCTCTAGAGAAGGAAATGGCAACCTACTCCAGTACTCTTGCCTGGAAAATCCCATGGACCGAGGAGCGTGGTAGGCTGTAGTCCATGGGGTCACAAAGAGTTGGACACAACTGAGTGACTTCACTTTAGTTACTTATAAACCAATATCTAGAGATGTGAACCCAACAAAAGAAGACTAAAAGTAGATAGCATGGAACAAAGGTAGCCAGATTGATATTTAAAATATGTTCCTAGCAAGTTCAATAGTTCTTAAGTGAAGAAAGATGCACAATTAAATGTAAACCACACCTCTACTATTCTACTTATAATCAGTTACATGAGTGTATATCAAATGCCATATTTTTTAAAATCCGGTATAAGATTTCCTTAACTCATCTAAATCAAGATTCTTATTTCAAAAAAAAAAATAATAATCTTATTTCCAAAGTCCTAATATTTAAGGATTGTAAAAACAGAAACTCTCAAATTTAGAGTAAGCTTGACTAAGAAAGGCCATAATTTTGGTGTTCAAACAAGATCTACATTGACCGAGTTTTTCTTAATGGGTACATATATTTATTTATTTATTCCATAGATAGTCTGCCTCCTGAGAAATCTGCATGCAGGCCAAGAAGCAAAAATTATAACTGGACATGGAACAATGGACTGGTTCAAAATTGGGAAATGAGTATGTCAAGTCTGTATATTGTTACCCTGCTTATTTAACTTATATGCAGAATACATCATGCAAAATGCCAGGCTGGATGAAGCACAAGCTGGAATCAAGATTGCCAGGAGAAATATCAATAACCTCAGATATGCAGATGATACCACCTTTATGGCAGAAAGTGAAGGGGAAATAAAGAGCCTTTTGGTGAAGGTGAAAGAGGAGAGTGAAAAAGCTGGCTTAAAACTGAACATTCAAAAAACTAAGATCATAGCATCCATTCCATCACTTCATGGCAAATAGATGGGGAAACAATGGAAATGGTCACAGATTTTATTCTGGGGGGCTCCAATATCACTACAGATGGTGACTGCAGCCATGAAATTAAAAAACACTTGCTCCTTGGAAGAAAAGCTATGACAAAACTAGACAGCATATTAAAAAGCAGAGACATTACTTTCTCAAAAAAGGTCCATATAATAAAAGGTACAGTTTTTCCAGTAGTCATGTACAGATATGAGAGTTGGACCTTAAAGAAGGCTGAGTACTGAAGAATTGATGTTTTAAAACTGTGGTGTTGGAGAAGACTCGAGAGTTCTTTGGACTGCAAGGAGATGAAACAATTCAATCCTAAAGGAAATCAATCCTGAATATTCATTAGAAGGACTGATGTTGAAACTGAAGTTCCAATACTTTGGCCACCTGATGCCAAGAACCGACTCACTGGAAAAGACCCTGCGGTTGGGAAAGATTGAAGGCAGGAGGAGAAGCGGATGGCAGAGGACAAGATGGTTGGATGGCAGAGGACAAGATGGTTAGATGGCATCACTGACTCAATGGACATGAGTTTGAGCAAGCTCTAGGAGAAGGTGAATGACAGGGAAGCCTGGCGTGCTGCAGTCCATGGTTTACAAAGAGATGGACATGACTGAATGACTGAACAGCAACAATTTTGTGGCACTTACCATGATCAAGGCACTGTTCTAGACTTTAGGACTGAAGCAGTGAGCAAGGTAGACAGAATATGCCCTTATCTGAGGCCCAAATAGAAACTTTCTGCTATATGGTTTACAGAAAGCCAGCTTGCATTTGACTCATCTTGCAACCTTCTAAAGTCTCCCTAGTTTCAACTATCTTTGAAACTTATCTCCACATGTTAAACCAGATTTCCAATATAGAGTTCAAGTCAGGGCACAGTGATTTTCCTCCTATGCTTTGAGAAGAAAGCTACATTGGAGATGTGAATAAAGACTTTCTATCCTCCATGAACAAGGAGTTACTCAACACTCAAAAAATAATTAGATTATTTCCTTCTTTTTTGACTGGATAACTTGCGTGTCTCTGTGCGTATGTGTGTGACCTTAGACTGAAAACTAGAAAACCAGAATAAAAAGAGGAATGCTTAGTAGACATCCCCAAGCCAATCTCCTAAATGTCCATATTTTGTTTTTTATTGAGTTTTAACCTCAAATCAGCAAAGGCAAACACGCAAGAAAGAAATGTCAAGAAGAAAAATTTGGGGCTGATAAAAAGTACCAGATTTTTATAATAAAATACTTTTCCACTTATTAACCCATCCACAATGTTCTCAAGCGAAATATTCCCCTGGTTGCATGATAGTCCAGTTCTGCTCTGAATTGTGGACAAATGACCTTTCAAGGAATACATTTTGGTAACACATAATTTGGGGCAGCATTCGCCTCCACACACAATTGGGATGGGAATTGTCTTCACGTGTTTTGTTTTCTCTGGCAACTGGGTTTCCTTGTTATAAGCTCCAACTTAGGGCAACATAAAAGGTAAATGCATGTTTGCAATTTTTGTTTATATAATGTATGTAGGTTGAATGTGTCTCTGGGATGATGTAAGGGCAAATTCCTAGAAACAGAACTGCTGGGTATTAAATATATATATATAAATTATTACAAAGCCATAAGAAGCAATTCCTTACAGACATTGTATGAAAAAGGGACTTTATGACACACATATAAAATAAAACCAAATAGGCAAATGAAAAGTGGAACACTTTTTCCTGGTATCATCTCAATAAATAAATAATTCATCATCAACACCCTGCCATACTACTTATCAGACAGGTCAACAATTATATTAAAATATCTTTAGGATGAAATTCAATCCACTTCCCCCATAAACAGATTATTCTCTTTCCCTGTTACCAAACTAGGGTCAGTTCATTCAGGATTGATTACCCTCACATTCCCATACCACACCCGCGACAGCAAGAAAGGATGCTGTGACTGGTTAGCGATGGGCAAGCTGTAACTCTGTTTTTTTTTTTTTTTTTAACTGGAGTATAATTAATTTACAATATTGTGTTAGTTTCTGCTGTACAAGGAAGTGAATCAGCTGTATGTATGCATATATCCTCTTCCTTTTGAATTTCCCTCCCACTGCCTTCCAATAACTCTTTGAAAGTATGCTCTCCATAGCCCTCCAGGCAATCCTGAGCAATCCACTGGGGTGGCCACAGATATGAAATCCCTTTGCCGTCAAACCAACTGAAATGAGAAGATGAGTTTAAGGAGTGAAGTGAACACAGGTGTCTGCCAGGAATATCCAGATAGTTAGAAATTTCAATTAATTATCTGCTGAACATTTGGAAAATCCACAGCACCTTGTTAGGAAAGGGGAGAAATATTTTTGAAAAAAATGTATGTCATCTTGTAAGTCAAGAGGATTGCAACCTAGGTGAGGAGGCAAGATTAGCCTATAAGCATAAATAATATATTCTCCATTGCATAGGTACAGAGACACATTGCATGCATGCTCAGCCGTGTCCGACTCTTTGTGACCCCATGGGATATAGCCCACCAGGCTCCTCTGACCATGGGATTTCCCAGGCAAGAATACTGGAGTGGGTTGCCATGTCCTCCTCCAAGAGATCTTCCTGACCCAGGGATCGAAACTGCATACTCTGAGTCTTCTGTATTGGCAGGCAGATTGTTTTACCACTGAGCCACTTGGGAAGCCAAGTGCTAAAGAAATTCAAAACAGACTGAAATCAGCCCGGTCTGGAGTTATGAGTAAAATTTTCATGGATGAAACTTGAAATGGAATTTAAGCTGAATAAATTTTTAACTAGAAAAAGGGGAATTTGAGCATTCCAAACTACAGGGAAAAAATCTAATAAAAAGCAAGGATGTGGGACTAGGTATGGAATAGTCATCAGAAAACAAGAAGACTAGAGTCATTACAAAGGAAGAAACATGGCAAGAAATCAAAGAGTAAGTGTGAAATAAGATAAAATGGATCTGAAAATGCAAGACCAGAAACAAAGACAGGCATACTTCGAGCTGATACAGGAAGCAATGAGTCCCTGAGAATGTTCTCCTTTTCACATCAACTCAGTAAGTTTTTAATAGGTATGTGAACTGGAATCTTGATACGTGAATTGGAATCCTGGTGTTGCCACTTATTAGCTCAAACATTAATCTCTCTGCCTCAGTTTCTTTATTTTTAAAGCAAGGATTGTATTATCACCACAAAGTGGAAGTGAGGAATAAATGAGTTAATATTTGGAAATCTCAAAGAACAGTGCTGGGTATATTGTAGGCAGTGTCTGGAAGTGTTAAATGCATGGAAAGTGTGATATGGTCTTCAGAAACAAGAGTAGATCTGAGATGTCCAGAGCAGAGCAAAACCTATGGCCCATCGTCTTTTCTCTGATATTTTTTTCTACTCCTCTTAAAAGTGGTGTCAAGGAAGGTCATCTGGCTGAAAGTACATGACTCCTGAGTGTGAAGACATAAATCAGGCTCCCATAGGCAATTTGGAGTACTGAGAAACAGAACACACCCGTGGTTTCAAAGGACACTTTATTTTATGTTCCTGGAGATGGAGGGGAGGCTTGAGCAAACAACCTGCCAAAATGGTCTCGGATTTCTTTGAATGTGGAAATGAATTTTCACATATGTTCTCTCAATTTCACACTCCATGAGCTACCACAATGCCAACCACAGAAGCTCAAGAGGTCAAAAACCCCCTCTTTTTATATGGAATTTTAGAGTATGTTTGCATAAATCGGTTCCCAGAATAATCCCCGAATCTGTGAGGGAGATTCTCTCATTATATTTTGCAGAAAACAAAACAAGGCATATTGAATGGGTGAACATTGTGACCGGTTGTCATAAAACTAGTCTGGGTGAGAAGGGAACCCGCTATAGGGACCTGAAGACAGGGTAATGAAGTGATGAAAGCATCAAATAGATGCAAGCTTGAATTCAGTCTGCAGCTCTAACATTTAGGGCTGTACTAACTGTGTGACCTTAGTCAAGTTATTTTACCTCTCTGAGCCTTAGTTTTCAAACAACACCTCCTTACTGGGCAATAGGGAAGAATAAATGAGATAAGCGCACACGTACACACATGCACACACATGTATACACATGCACACATGTGCACACACATGCACACATGTATACACATGCACACACATACACGTGCACACACATGTACGCACATGCACACACATGCACATGTTTACACACATGCACACGCACAAACACACATGTGCACGCATGCACACACATACACATGTGTAAACACATGCACACACATACGCACATGTACACACATACATATATAATATTGTATAATGTATATATTTACAGACACATGATGTGTACTAAATAACTGTCAACTTCTATTTTTATTACTCTAAAGCTTACTGCTTGCACAAGCAAAACAAAAGCTGGTGAATTTCTCTCTGCAGAAGCTACTAAGTCTATTTCAGTGGGGTCAGAGCGACCCAGGGGTCAGAAATCAAGCTCCCTCTCTCCTCCACTGCACTGGAAAGTCCCATGGGACTGAAACTTCTGGGTCTGATGCTCCTCTACCTCTTGCTGTCAGATCTTGGGAGAACTCCCCACACTCCTCCAAACTTCTAACAACCAACAAAAAAGGCAGAGAGTGGGGAGTGGATGAGGGGGTAGCAGTGATGGACAGTGCATACAGAGCCTACCCTGCCTACTTCATCAGCATTTGACAAAGGATGAAATGTGACGATGCATGTGAAACTGGCATACTAAGGTCAAGGGGGCAGGCAGGTGGTTTGGTGGTTTAGTTGCTAAGTAGTGTTCAACTCTTGCAACCCCTTGGACTGTAGCCCACCAGCCTCCTCTGTCCATGGGATTTTCCAGGCAAGAATACTGGAGTGGATGGCCACTTCCTTCTCCAGGGAATCTTCCTGATCCAGGAATCAAATCCAGATCTCCTGCATTGCAGGCAGATTCTTTACTGACTGAGCTATGAGGGAGGAGGAGAATGGGGGCAGGTAAATGCCAGGAATTATCGCAGGGAGTTTTGAATGTCTTCTACTGGCTCTTTGTTGCATGTACTTTTTACAAGGTCATGCTTTCTCTTTAAAACGAGTAGCTAACATTTAATCAAATAAAACTCCACAATACATTTGCCAGTGATTCCCTTCCTAGCACACACTTGATTTTCCTCCCCATCAGCACTCAGCTACCATTTGTGGAGGTGGCCAACTGACCTGCCTAAGGAACTGTTCCCTACCCTCAACTATCAAACTGACCTCAAGGAAACTCTTCCACCCTTCCCTATTTTGCTGCCTATGAAAGGAACACAGCAAACATCAAGGTTATCCCAATCTCCATATTCACTGCAAGCTGTAGAACATCTGGGGCAAAGAACCCAGAAGTGAATGAGGAACTCCATGTCCACCTGGAAGCTTGATGACTTGTTTACTCAGGGAGGAGCTGATGCAGGTAAAATAGGCTCACTCTGCCCAGACCTGGTGAGATCAGTTAGACTCAGAACAGCAATTTAGAATCTTACAAAGGAGAAATGGCTCTTTCTGGTAATGAAATCTATTTGACAATCCAAGGTTAACAGATATTTTTTGAGTACCTAATATGCACAAAGCACTATGAATACTATAAGGACATTCAACTCTCCTTTTAAGAAGACTGCAACCAAATATGGTATATCAAACACTCACATCATAGAACAGGTTTTGTTCAAATGTAGGATTCTGATAGAAAAGTAACATGGAATACGTTTAGAATCACACTGTAGAAGATTCAGGATACACACAGCTACTGTTTTTTGAGTACATTTTACCTAGTATCTAACATCTCATTGAATCTGTCCCAAATTCCTAAGAAATAGTTATCATCACCTCCGTATCATACATGAAAACTGCATATCAGAGATATGAAATAGCTTTCCCCAAATCACCTAGCTAGAAATAGGCCAAGCTCAGATCTGTACCCAAGTCTCTTCAATGCCAATGCTAATGGAATTTCCAAAACACTTCCCTCCCTCTACAGATGCCTGCACAAGACACTTTTATTAAAACCTATGTAGTTAAGAATCATCGAAAATTATTGAACAGGGAAGAAGATCAATTTGACATTAATTAGTAAAATAGATTAGAAACAGGGGAAAGATAATAAGGGAGATGGCTCAAAAGCTATTTTAATTGTCTGGCTAAAGGAGATGAAGTTCCTATCTAGATCAGTGGCAACAAGACGCAAAGAAAGGGCAGAAACAAGAGACGCTGCAAAGATTAATTTACTAGGTGTGGCAAATGTCTAGCTGTGGAGAAAACCACACTGAAATGAGATGGTCACTGCTGGCTGAAGTGAGTACCTCCATGAAAGATGCCTTAGAGCAATGCACTGGCCTTGTGCTTGACCTTCCAGTGAGATAAGCTCCTATTTAACTGCAATGTTCCATGATTTTTAAGTTGGGTCAATAGGGCCTATTGTGCTGCAGAACTGTTCAGATAAACACAAGAGTCACTCCAGTTGGCCTGAATTCATGGTCCGCCTCTCCAAAAAATTATTTGAAGAATAGCCTTTAGTCCCCACTGACTCCGACTAAGGATATGTAATCAATGGTCATCTTGTCACAAAAGGGTCTAGCTGGTCAGGTGACCAGGAGTTCTGGTCCAACATGAGCTGAAGTTTGGCCCCTAACCTCGTAAGAAAACTTTCAAGCATTTAAAAATATTTAATTTACTTTTTTTTTTCCGAAACAGAATAAAGGAGGAAGAGAAATAAGAATTTCTGAATTTCAAAAAAAAAATGCTGTTTTCCAAGAGAATGTGCAATTGTAAAGCTTTTAGACAGTCATTTTAGGTGATACTTATCTCTTTTTAAATTAATGGGACTTGCTGCCTCCAAGAATCTCTCTGGTCACTTAGGATTTATCCCACATGTTGTTAGCAAGTGGCAATATATAAAAGACAAGATCTAATATTCAAAATGCTTGTAATAGCAAAGTCCTGCCTGCCAATTTTAATAGCATTAAAATGATCTCACTCCTCTAGTAAATCTGCTGCCTTTCAACAACTGGAAGCAGACCAGAGTCACCTTCTGTCTGCTGCATGAAGCCAGAACTCTGAAGACAAGAAAAAAAAAATTAGTGCTGGTATTAACTCTGACCTCCTGATCTTCTATTACCCCCATTAGACTCGACTCAGATAGAAGCCCAAATTTTCTGTCTTTCTAAAAAGGGACAGCTGGACAGCAGAACACAAGGGTATCCAGGGCCTTGTAAAATCACTGAGATGAAACTGCAGAGAGGAATAAATGAGGCAGAGGCACCCTTTCCTATGTACATGAAAAAGAAATTAGACTTCATCAAAAGTAATATGTACAGAAGGGAGACAATTGTAGGAAAGGTCTTTCAGTTGTGCTAGGGTGGAAACCAAAGTGATCTATAGGATGGACGAGAACTGGGGTGGAGCCCAAAGAGTAGAACTGGAATGTCACTGAGCACCAACGTAAAAACCAAGGCGAAGAAGAGAGAACCATTTCTCAGGGAAGAAACTGGTCACCCCAGAGAAGTTCCTTGGTTATTCATCCTTGCTAAGCCCATAGTGAGGAGATCAAGGAAAAACTGAGCTTTCACTGGCAACACAATGAACTACACACAGCGGGCTGCCCATCTTGATCAAGCTAGTAGGTAACCTGAGCAAGTCATTTAAATTATCTAGTCCTTTGTTCCTCAGCTATAAAGGTGGTCCCCTTCCAACTCTATGGTTTTCTACACTAAAGATTGAACATCTATGAATTTCTAACCTAATCTCTCGAAGTTGGAGGATTGGAAGAGCTTTTGAGGAAGAGCTTTTGAAATCATTGAGTCCAGTTGCTTTTTCCAGGACTTAATAAGGGCAATAAAGGGCGATGGAATTTTGAGTTTGATTTTCTTTACTTAATCCTCTGCCTAGAACATTCTAATAGGTGCAAGTTAATCTAATGAGAAACTTTACATAAATTACCTTTAAAATCCCTTTGCATATACCTTGCCAATGCCAGTGTCATGAGCTCAGTCGTGTCTGACTCTTTGTGACCCCATGGACTGTAGACCACCTGGCTCCTCTGTCCATGGAATTTTCCAGGCAAGAATACTGGAGTGAGTTGCTGTTTCCTTCTCCAGGGGATCTTCCTGCCCCAGGGATCAAACCTGCATCTCCTGTGTCTCCTGCATTGCTGGGGGATTCTTTACCCTCTGAGCCATTGGCTTAATACCTGAATAAAAATTATACACGCACCTAGCCTAGGAAAAAATGATGTGGAAAATAAATTTATAAAGGGCAACTCCTCTATAAGCAAGTCACCTCAGCAATCTTTTGTGTGGAAATTTTCCTTTTCTGGAGCATTGAAAAACTGAATTTGGTCAGGCAAAAACAAATTCCAACAGAAAATTTTTGTATAACTCTAAATGTCCTCAATAAAATATATTCAGAAATCCTCTCTAGAGTTGAATTGTTTTGTATCGGGGTCAAGTTCTGAAATTACAAAAACATATCTCCATTTTGTTATAAATATTTTACCAAAGATCTAATCTCACTGAGAGTAAATGTCAAATTCCGTACAATGACCTGCAGCTCTACACATCTCTCCATCAGCTCCACTGGGTACCACTTTATCTTCATCTCCTACCCATGTCTCCCCCTCTACCCAGCTCACAATGTTTATTTTTCTCCAGCCACACTGAACTCCTCAGTGTCCCTATAATGTACCAGGTATGCCCTTGGTGGAGAGCCTTTGAACTTGCTGTTCCCTCGATCAGAATGCTCTTCCTGCCAGATATCCAAACAAATTGTTCTACTCCTCTCAGTGGAGTCTTACCTAGAGGTCTTATGTAAAATTGCAAAATGCTTTAACAATTTTATTTTCTTCCTTTCGAACACATCACTACTGACAGAGCTGGGTGAGATGGAGGCGGAATCTAAGAGGGAGGGGATATATGTATGCACACAGACAATTCACCTCCTTGTACAACAGAAACGAACACAACACAATAAAGTACTTATAGCCCAATGTTAAAAAAAAGATCCAAAGAAATTAGAACACATCTGATCTAACACACTAGACATTTTACTTATATGTGTTAGTTGTATGCTCTAGGATGCCAGATGTTTTATCTGTTTTGTTGCGCTTTAGCATCATGAGCAGTAATGGCATAAATAAGGTAGGGACCTAATAAATATTTGCTGAATTAATGAATTATAAAAAAACATGACACTATGGTCTTTATTAAATATTTACTTCTACTTTATTGACTATGACAAAGCCTTTGACTGTGTGGATCACAACAAACTCTGGAAAATCCTTAAAGAGATGGAAATACCAGACCACCTGACCTGCCTCCAGAGAAACCTGTATGCAGGTCGGGAAGCAACAGAACTGGGCATGGAACAACAGACTGGTTCCAAATCAGGAAAGGAGTACATTAAAGCTATATATTATCACCCTGCTTATTTAACTTATATGCAGAGTGCATCATGAGAAATGCTGGGCTGGATGAAGCACAAGTTGGAATCAAGATTGCCGGGAGAAATACCAATAACCTCAGATATGCAGCTGACACCACCCTTATGGCAGAAAGTGAAGAAGAACTAAAGAGCCTCTTGATGAAAGTGAAAGAGGAGAGGGGAAAAGTTAGCTTAAAACTCAACATTCAGAAAACTAAGATCATGGTATCTGCTCCCATCACTTCATGGCAAATAGATGGGGAAACAGTGACAGACTTTATATTTTTGGGCTCCAGAATCACTGCAGATGGTGACTGCTGCCATGAAATTAAAAGACACTTGCTGCTTGGAAGAAAAGTTATGACCAACCTAGACAGCATATTAAAAAGCAGAGATGTTACTTTGCCAACAAAGGTCCATCTAGTCAAAGCTATGGATTTTCCAGTAGTCATGTATGGATCTGAGAGTTGGACTATAAAGAAAGCTGAGTGCCAAAGAGTCAATGCTTTTGAACTGTGGTGTTGGAGAAGACTCTTGAGAGTTGCTTGGACTGCAAGGAGATCCAACCAGTCCCTCCTAAAGGAAATCAGTCCTGAATGTTTATTGGAAGGACTGATGCTGAAGCTGAAACTCCAATACTTTGGTCACTTGATGTGAAGAACTGACTCATTTGAAAAGACCCTGATGCTGAAAGATTGAGGGAGGGGGGAGAAGGGGATGACAGAGGATGAGATGGTTGGATGGCATCACAGACTCAATGGACATGAGTTTGAGTAAACTCCAGGAGTTGGTGATGGACAGGGAGGCCATGGGTCACAGTTGGACCAGACTGAGCAGCTGAACTGAACTGAAAATGACATTCCCTCATTCATTTTACAAACTGTCAACAATGAGAAACAGGGCATGAAGTCCTTCAGTGAAACTCACTGAAGGAGTTTCCCAGGTGGAACAGTGGTAAAGAATCTGCCTGCCAATGCAGGAGATGTGGGTTCAGTCCCTGGGTTGGGAAGATCCCCTGGAGAAGGAAATGGCAACCCACTCCAGTACTCTTGTCTGGAAAATGACACAGACAGAGGAGTTCGGCAGGCTAATGTCCATGCGGTCGCAAAGACTTAGGTATGACTTAGCGATTGGGTATGCATGTATGTACTCATTGAAAGAACTGTTGTGAATCACGTGATTGGAAATGCATATTTGTGGAGTTCCTAATTTGTTAGGAAATACATGTATGTTTGTTCAGTCACCCAGTCATGTCAGACTCTGTGATCTCATGGACTGCAGCATGCCATCAATATCTGATGCTGGGAAAGATTGAGGGCAGAAGGAGAAGAGGGCATCAGAGGATGAGATGGCTGGATGGCATCACTGATGCAATGGACATGAATTTGGGCAAACTTCAGGAATTATATATATATATATATATACACACATATATATATACATAGCTTCATATATATATATATATGCATATATATGTATTGATATTTAGTATTGACTCAAAAGGGTTCAAAACAGATGTTAATCAGACAAATGATATACTTATAGCCTAGTTGTAACTATGTATAAACTTTCACTAGTCAATACGAATATTAGCATTTGATAAGTTGACTTATTCTCAAGATTTCTGGTGTTGTTTCAAATGGAGAAACACCTCAAACTGAGATAGAAATGTCAAGAATTCTAGACTTCATGTTTGGTGCCATAACATTCCAAGACATTGTGGCTTATTTAAGCATGATTTACTTTCCCATTAAACATTTCACTCAATGATTGATGTAAATCTAGAGGTTTCCCTCCATCAATGGCAGCTGCAAAAATTCATCAGAGTTTGTGAATCTCTCCTAAAGTGTGGCTTCATTTCCACCCTCTAGAAATGAACTAACTACATTATCTAACTCATCCTACATTATCCTTTGGAAAATAAGAGTAGGATGAATACAACAGTTTCCTTCATCTGGTTTGAAAATGGATACTAGTACTTCCCTGAATAAACCCATAATTCTCTTCATCTTGCTTCTCATATTACGTTACTTTCAATGTTGACTGGAATGTGTCCAATGGAGGATAAGGCTAAAGACTTTTAAATTTTGCTGTACACTGTTGATTTGGTATAGAAGGAAGACATTTGTCAAGTTCTTTCTTCGTATAAAGGAAAATTATATTTTACTACGATGTCTTTTAAATATCACACAACCTAGTGATAGATAAGGCTGTGGACATCAAGAAAACTCACAGTCATAATCTTCCTTCATCACATCTTATAATTTAACTAATTCACACAATTTTTAAAAAATATTTAAGTACTTTTTAAAAATTTATTTTTAATTGGAGGATAAAGTTAGCCGCACAATTGTGTCCAACACTTTGTGACCCCATGGACTGTTGCCTGCCCGGTTCCTCTGTCCATGAGATTCTCCAGGCAAGAATACTGGAGTGGGTTGCCATTTCCTGCTCCAGGGAGGATAATTGCTTTACAATATTATGCTGGCCTCTTCCATACAACCACGTGAATCAGCCTACCTGTCCTGCGCATATGCCCCCTCCCTCGTGACCCTCCCCTCATCCTCTACCCCATCCCACCCCTCTGGGTTTTCACAGAGTATCTAGGTGAGCTGCCTGGGTCATACTGAAACTTCCCACTAGCTGTCTATTTTATATATGGTAATGTATATGTTTCAATGCTACTCTCTCAATTCGTCCCACCTTCTCCTTCCCCTGCTGTGTCTGAAGTCTCTTCTCCACATCCGCATCTTTATTCCTGCCCAGCAATTATGTTCATCAGTACCATTTTTCTAGATTCCATATATATAACACACCTTTATAAAGAGTGATGTGAAGAGAGCTGGTAACCAACTTCTTTTCTGAGCAAAACATTTGTAACTTTCCTTTTTCCTCTTTCTCTAGCAAGTTGAATCAGTTTTCCCTTCCTTCGGCTAAACATCTCAAATTCCTTAGTAGTGGGGGGTTAGACCACACTGGTTCATGTGTACCAGCTAGTCTGATAAAATCTCTTTTGCTGAATTTTCAAGCATGAAGCACCCTAGAGAAAGGTAAACTGGGTTGGACCCATGGGCTGAGTTTTGGAATAAGCCCTAGGTTATGAGTCAGATGACCTGAGTTGCTGTCTTGTACTGCCAGTTACTAATTCTGGGAGGAGGGACAAGTCATTTAACCTCACTGAACCTCAATTAACTTTTCTGTGTAATAAAGGGGGGAGATATTGTGCTTTTTATTTCACTGTTTGATGGATATTTGAGGACTAAATAACACAATGGTATTACACTGTTTTACAAACTGAATGATATCATATAAATGTGATAAATTATTATAATTGCTCCAATTTTTGCCAGTTGAGTTTTGGTCCATGCCTCATTTCCGGTAGTGCTGTGTTCTAGTTATTTATCATTACATCATTACCTTTCACTATCCAAAACCTGCAAAAATTATTTAGCTGTTCTGAACTTTTGTAATGGTCAATATTGCTGAAAATAAAAAGTTTGGAGGATGCTCTTTGCAGAGATTTTCTTGTGATTTTTTTTTTTTTTTTTTAGTTAGATCAACCCTGGGAAATTTATTTTATTTACAGCACATCCCATTATTCTCTGGCAAGATCAGCTCAGTTTCCTCAGTGCCTTTCTCTTTTCTAGTGTGTCTAATACTTCATCTGGCTTTAATGTCAGAAAAAAACCTTAATCTAGTAACTGTGATACTTCATCCTTAATGGCCCACGTAGATAGCATCCCCAGTGATAGCCAATTCCCTAATACACATGTATCTGACTAGTGCTTCATTCTTGACCACTAGAATCTGAATAACTAATTCAGTTCAGTTCAGTCGCTCGGTCGTGTCTGACTGTTTGCAACGCCATGGACTGCAGCACGCCATGTTTCCCTGTCCATCACCAACTCCTGGAGCTTACTCAAACTCATGTCCGTAGAGTTGGTGATGCCATCCAAACATCTCATCCTCTGTTGTTCCCTTCTCCTCCTGCCTTCAATTGTTCCCAGCATCAGGGTCTTTTTTAATGAGTCAGGTCTTCAAATCAGGTAGCCAAAGTACTGGAGCTCCAGCTTCAGCATCAGTCCTTCCAATGAACATTCAGGACGGATTTCCTTTAGGATGGACTGGTTGGATCTCCTTGCAGTCCAAGAAACTCTCCAAGAGTCTTCTCCAACACCACAGTTCAAAAGCATCAAATCTTAGGTGCCCGGATTTCATTATAGTCCAACTCTTTCATCCATACATGCCTACTGGAAAAACCATAGCTTTGACTAGAGAGACCTTTGTTGGCAAAGTAATGTCTTTGCTTTTTAATACACTGTCTAGGTTGGTCATAACTTTTCTTCCAAGGAACAAGCATCTTTTAATTTCAAGGCTGCAGTTACCATCTGCAGTGATTTTGGAGCCCAAAAAATGGTCTCTCACTGTTTCCATTGTTTCCCCATCTATTTTCCACGAAGTGATGGGACTGGATGCCATGATCTTAGTTTTCTGAATGTTGAGATTTAAGCCAACTTTTTCAGTTTCATCAAGAGGCTCTTTAGTTCTTCTTCACTTTCTGCCATAAGGGTGGTGTCAGCTGCATATCTGAGGGTATTGATATTTCTCCCAGCAATCTTGATTCCAGCTTGTGCTTCATCCAGCCCAGCACTTCTCACAATGCACTCTGCATATAAGTTAAATAAGCAGGGTGACAATATACAGCCTTGACGTACTCCTTTCCCAATTTGGAACCAGTCTGTTGTTCCATGCACAGTTCCAACTGTTGCTTCTTTACCTGCTTACAGATTTCTCAGGAGGCAGGTCAGGTGGTCTGGTATTCCCATCTCTTTAAGGATTTTCCAGAGTTTATTGTGATCCACACAGTCAAAGGCTTTGGCATAGTCAATAAAGCAGAAGTAGATGTTTTTCTGGAACCCTCTTGCTTTTTCAGTGATCCAATGGATGTTGGCAATTTGATCTCTGGTTCCTCTGCCTTTTCTAAAACCAGCTTAAACATCTGGAATTTCATAACTCATGTACTTTTGAAGCCTGGCTTGGAGAATTTTGAGCATTACTTTGCTAGTGTGTGAGATAAGTGCAAATGTGTGGTAGTTTGAACATTCTTTAGCATTGCCTTTCTTTGGGATTGGAATGAAAACTGACCTTTTCTAGTCCTGTGGCTACTGATGATTTTTCCAAATTTGCTGGCATATTGAGTGCAGCACTTTCACAGCATCATCTTTCAGGATTTGAAATAGCTCAACTGGAATTCCATCACCTCCACTAGCTTTGTTCAGCGTGATGCTTCCTAAGGCACACTTGACTTCACGCTCCAGGATGTCTGGCTCTAGGTGAGTGATCACACCATCATGCTTATCTGGGTCATGAAGATCTTTTTTGTACAGTTCTGTGTATTCTTGCCACCTCTTCTTAATATCTTCTGCTTCTTTAGTTCCATACCATTTCTGTCCTTTATTGTGCCTGTCTTAATATGAAATGTTCCCTTGGTATCTCTAATTTTCTTGAAGAGATCTCTAGTCTTTCCCATTCTATTGTTTTCCTCTATTTCTTTGCATTGATCACTGAGGAAGGCTTTCTCATCTCTCCTTGTTATTCCTTGGAACTCTGCATTCAAATGGAGATATCTTTTTTTTTCTCCTTTGCCTTTTGCATCTTTTCTTTTCTCAGATATTTGTAAGGCCTCCTCAGACAACCATTTTGCCTTTTCACATTTTGTTGTCTTTGGGATGGTCTTGATCACTGCCTCCTGTACAATGTCACAAATCTCCACCCATAGTTCTTTGGGCACTCTGTCTCTCAGATCTAATCCCTTGAATCTATTTGTCACTGGATTAATGGAAATACTGGTTTAATATATGTTCTTCATCAAGGTTTAAAATTAACATTTTAATGCATTTTTAACGCCTTTGTTGTTGTTGTTTAGTCATTGTGTCAGTCTTTTGCGACCCTATGGACTGTAGCCTATCAGTCTCCTCTGTCCATGGGATTTCCCAGGCAAGAATGCTGGAGTCAGTTGCCATTTTCTTCTCCAGGGGATCCTCCCAGTGCAGGAATTAACCCATGTCTCCTGCATTGACAGGTGGAGTCTTTACCACTGAGCCACCAGGGACGCCCTTACCTATGGTCTTTCTAAGGTTCTTTCTCTGAAGAGAGATCCAGCTCTCCTTTTCTCTTCACCTTCCATCTAGTTAATGCTTGCACAGCTTTCATCAGAAGGTAGAAGTCTCTCTGATCTCACTTAGTAAGTTAATTCCTTCCAATGTAATTTCCCATGGCATTATGCCTTTTTTCTTCTTACTATTTATAATGGTCATAATTTCATATTTATTCACAGATTTTTAATGATTTTCTTCCAACTCTAAGCATCAAGAAAGTATAGACTATCTTATATTTTACTTTTCATCTTAATGCCCCTGGGCCTAGAAAATAGCAGGCATTTAATAAATATTAAATGAATTGACAGGCTCATTTATGGAAAATTCATGTTTTTTATTAAGGAGACTTTTTTTTGAATCACCTCCTGAAGGTGATCAAAAAGGGTCAGTGGGAGTTCTAATCTGCAAGCAAAATTGACCCTCATTCTGGCTATTTTGAATAAGAGTGGATTTATTTGAAGGACTTTTCAGGTAAATGGCAGCAGGCATTCACCAACAAATGAACTGGATGCTGGGAGACCAGCTTAGAAACAGTAGGAAATAAGGGTACTATGATAGTTGAAGCCAGAAGAGGAAATACAACTGTCTCATGCGCAAAAGAGGAAAAGTTGGTCTGAAGGTCCCTTCTGTCGCCACCAGCAGTACTGGCTCTCCTTCCTCTGCAACTTTCATCCCCGTTTACGTGCTGAAATGAACGTGGTCTCCAAACATTATCATCTTCCTGTGTCAATAACTAAAGTGTAGATGTGTGTCCAGCCTATCTGGGCTCATAGAAGTTTGGAAGGAACAGAGGGAATGCTTTTGTTTGCCAAGCTCAGGTCATGTGCCAGACATGGATATAAGAAGGATTTTCAGTGGGAAAAGACCATAGCAGACAAGCACAGGTGTGAGGAATTGCAACCCAACCCAGACTATTTCCATTTAAGAGAAAGAATTCCATGGGAAAATCAAGGGGATAAATTCTTGGCATCAAAAAAAAATCTCATTGACACCAATTACCAGCAATTAAGTAGTCAACATAATTTCAGCTAAAAAGAAAAAAATCTGAAAATAGTAGAATAAAATAAGAGGAGAACATTGAGACTCCTTCTTGTAGATCCAAGAAGATGTGTGAAATGCAGAGATGATAAATTCTGCTCAGGTTCAGATGTAAGGTTTAATATGGACACTGCCGGTCTTTCAGAAAACCAGATCAGAAGAATCATTAATGAATTAGAATCCCACTTAAGCTATTTTTTTGTGACTATCATCATCTATGACTAGCAAAGGTGGAACAATATCTTTCCTAAATAAACCTATGCCAGAAGTTAGAGGACAAAAGTTAGATTAACAGAAAAAAACTTATTCAGTTACTATTCAGTTACTATGATGCAATGCAACTGGATATTGTAGCCATATGCTTAATACCTTGAAAAGAATCAGATTATTAATACTTACTGTCACATGCCGCTCTGTAGAAACTTCCATATCATTTCCTGACTCACTTTTCATTGAAATTTAACTCAGCAGTACTCATATCTGTGCATATGGGTCTCTCTAAAGTGAGTAAAATCCAGGGGAAGCTGAGGAGGAGAAATGAAGAAAGTAGGGCTCTTGTCTGCAAGTAAGGCGCACTCCTCTGGTCTAGAAGGTTGTTTTGTGCAGGTACGTCCTTGGTGCAATCATAAGAAGAGAGTTTAAAATGAGAACATCTGGCTGGGGAGTCCCCAGAGGTTAAAGACCCCATGCTCATCCCAAACGGGTTGTCACCGAGGTTGTGAGAAATGCTTATTCTCTTGCATTGTCTAGCTTGCACTGCAAACAGGCCCAGGTGCTCCGGGCCTCCTCGGCTGCACAATTAGTAGCAAACCATGCATGGAGTACAATTGCCTGGCCCCTGAGTGACTTGGCTTTTTCTACTGGAGAGGCCAAGAGCAAGCTGGCACTTCCCCACCACTCAAGTCCCAGCTGGCTTCTCTTTCCACAGGACTCCATCTCCACCTCATCAGCGCACATCCAGCCTGCCTGGGTTCAGGGAATCTTGGAGGGAACAGAAGGGAACATTTTAGCTTGATTGCCTTCAAGGACAACTCACCACACTGATTGTTTGTCTATAAAGGGAAGTGACAGTGTGTCTTAAGATTTTATTTTACTTGCAGAGGAATTTATACCAATACAGTCAACTGCTCAAAATAATGCCGCAAAGGAGGGGTCATTTAGTTCACATTTTTAATGGAAAAAATTAAACAGGAAAAACTTTTTATATGAAAAGAATGAACCAAATCCTTGAACTCAGAATGACTTCAGCCATTTATCTACATGATCTTTTAAAAAGCATAAATCAGATTATGTCATTCACTGGCTTAAAATCCCCAGTGGATACTCTTGTGCCTAGAATAATCCAAACACTTTACACACCACGTTCATTACTGCCTTAGGACCATTTCTCTGAATCTTCCCTCTTCATTTATTTTGCCCACAACCCACTACATATAGAACTTCTCTGACCAGGGATTGAATCTGTGGCCCTGCAGAGGAAGCCCAGAGTTTTACCCACTGGGCCACCAGGAAAATCTTTCCTTCTGCTTTAGATGTTTTCATTCCCCTCTCCCAACATCCTCAACCTGGCTGGCTCATTCCTACTATTTGATTCTCAACCCAAGTGCAACTTCATGAGCGAGATCTTTTCTGATTATTTTAATGGGCATATCCCAACCCTAGGTATTTGCCACCTTGCTTTGTTTTTATTTTAGCTTATTTCTTGTCTCTCCCACTAGAATAGAAACTGTATGAGGCAGGGACCTTGATTACCATATTCACCATGGTAGACCCACCTCTTGGAATAGTGCCTGCTGCAATGTTAGGCACTCAGATGATTTGTTAAAATATAGCAACTCACACACTTTCAACAATTTGAAATATACATATGTAATATAAAGACAAATTTTCATATTTAAAATATAAATATATAAACATATATAATAATTACTACAATATGTTGTGAGGGAACCTTTCTACCTATGGTAAAGTATAAAATAAAGTAAAGTGAAGTCACTCAGTTGTGTCCAACTCTTTACAACCCCATGGACTCGAGCCTGATGGGCTCCTCTTTCCATGGGTTTTCCAGGCAAGAACACTGGAGTGGGTTGCCATTTCCTTCTCCTCTCCATATGCTAATTGTATCAATTAATACCATTAATTGATAATATTTAGTAAAGCATACTAGGGCAGCCTAGTATGCTTAAGATCCATCTTAAATTGCTATTCTGGGGGCTTCATAGCTTGCGGAAGCATAACCAGTCTCTGTCTACGTCTTTCCATGCCTTCTGTCCTGCGTTCCTGTGTTTCATCTCAAATCTCCCTCTGCTTGTGTCTGTCATTGGATTTAAGGCTCACTATAAATCTAGGGTAATTCCATCTCAAGATACTTAATATCTGTGAGAAGCCTTTTTCCAAAATAAGGTCACATTTACCTGTTCTGGAGGTTAGCACCTGGACATGTATTTCAGGGGGAGGGGCAGGCACTATTCAATCCACTACCCCTGTACTCAAGACAGTTAGCCTCATTTCACTTATCTTCCTCGTCACACGCAAGAAGCTGGAAACTGACAGTCCCCACGTCCACCCCAGTGGGTTTAATGCCTGGGCATCAGAAGAGAAAGAGGACCAGAGGACAGCACACCTCTGGGCGTGAGCACATTCCAGTCCAAGAGATCAAGACAGACTGGCCCTTCTGGTCGTGAGCAGTGCCTTCCATAGAGGAAGGTGACCCACCGGAAGTAGACTTCTCACCATTCATCTTCATGACTCCTCATCCTTGGAGACTATTCAGAAAGATACAGGAGTGAGCCTGGATAACCATTCCAAACCATTCCCGAGCTCCTGGGAATGAAAAGAAGTTTCCACTTATAGAAATTCATAAAAAGAAAATATGGGATCCTGTACTCACATCTCCTTTTTCTGGCCTTTAAAAGAAGCATTAACATGAACAGTTAACAGTATAAGTCAGTCTAGAATGTTAAAAAAGACAGCTCCTGGAGGTTAGAATGAATATACATAGGTATATTCATTTAGTCATTTATTCAGTAATGTATGTAAGTGACACCTAGGTTCTGTAAATGCAATGGTGATTGAGGCATTTATGGTCCCTGGCCAAATAGGACATATAGTGTGGTTAGTAGGACCACGTGCCATATTATATAATTGTATCTTCCATTGTCTGCATTGTAATACCAGAGCATACACTAGGGGGTTTGTAACAATTTTAAAGGGGTTAGGGGAAGTAGCAGCATTCAGACTTGGAATAAGACTTAGAACATAATTTTGAAGGGTTAAGGGAAGTAGTAGCAGTTAGACTTAGAACAAGACTTAGAACCAAAGACTTCACCAAAACGTCTGGGTGAAGAGAAGCAGGGTGGGGAAGGCGGCAGATGAGAAAGAACCTGGAATTGCAGCAGCTGATGAGGTAAACAAGAGTTAAAACAAAAGGGCCTTGTGAACATGCTAAGATATTTGGATTCATCCTACAAGCTAGTGACATCATTAGATTTGCATGTTGAAAGGTTCACTCTGACTACAGCATGAAGAACTACCTAGAGTAGCGTATACCAGCAGTGCAGAGGCCAATTTAGAGTTTCTTGTGATAAACCATGGTGTTTATTGGCATGTTAGATACCAAAAGAAATCAAAATCCCCTGTGGCCCCCCAATTTAGCCATCCCCATCTCTAATTCCCCAGTCTGTGGGTTACAATGGCCAGTCCAAGGAAGAAGGAAGTTAAGAAACACTGCTTGAAATTCACTGAGTTGCATCTTTTAGCTTCAAATTGGAAGTCAAAAGTAGAGATTATTGGCCTTTGTAAGCAAAAATTGGCTTCAAGCATAGCTAGATCTGGAGACTCAATATCGTCAGTACTATGTCTCCATTCTCTTTCCATTTCTTAATTCTGTTCTGTTTTGTGTTGGCATCACCTTTAGTCAGATCTTCTCCAGAGTGGTGTTCCCCTACACTAACTCAAGGCACCTCTTCCTCATCCCATGATCAGTAGGAAAAGTACATTGTTTCTTGAAACAATTGTGACAAAATTCTTCTCATTGGTAAAAATTAGATCTTTCCAACGCTGAACCAACAAATATGGCAATAAAATAGAACAGATTTGTTAGGTTGAAGTGAGGTGCTCATCCCTAAAGTGGGGCATAGATCCATCTTATATAACATACATAGAGTGAGGGACTGGTAATTTTCAAAAGTAAATTCTAAGTGTCATTATCAGAAGTAAAGAATGTTGATTCTGGACTAGCAAAGCTAAAAGCTGTCTACCATACATCCTTATTTTTCCAACCCACCAAACACAGACTTACATTATTAATATGCAGTTTTCCATTAATAATTTCAGGTTGTGGACAAGAATCCTGGCCTTGGGAAAGAAAGGTTAGAAAAACTTGAACTTTTTTTCTGAGCAAACCTGGCTTCTTAGTCCAACCAGGCTGTGGCATTATATGTGTGTGGCAGCCAGGGGGACTGCATTTTAGGGAAGAGAAGAGTGTCAGCTGGTTATTTCATGCCCTAAATTCCAGTTTAGGTCTTAACGAAAAGCACCTTGACTAAAGTCATCTTGTATTCTGGAAGTGAAACCCAGAGAACAATTAATAATACAAACCCCAGGACTTTGTATTTCTCATTGGAGATCTCTCACATTTCATATAGAGCAAAATTTCATTCAAATCTCATTCCCAGAAAGTGCAACTCTGTCAATGAAAGTATCTGTGGGGGATACAAAAATTATCTTGGCCGAATCAATTTCCAGGAGTCTACGAGTAAGGACTCTGGCCAGACAGAGATGTAAGGAGGCCATTTTGGCTATAGAAACCACCTGGAAATCCAAAAGTAGCAGAGAATATAGCAGAATTCTTTGGAGCTAACACCCTTGAATAGCATCAGATTCTGATATGTCTTATCTCTGTTTACTCCTCTTTGGCCAAAGAGTCATGAAGTTATGATGGAAATAATGACTCTTCTTTAGGATATGCTATTATTGAAATTTTGGACAATGGACCGAAACTTGGCATTGGTTTTATTTGTTTGCAATAGATACCTGTCTTTTCTGTCTGCTTAAAGTTTATTTCCCTTTATTGTAATAATACCCCCGTCTCAGTGATTCAGGTGACATTCCAGGGGAGAATATGTACCCCTGGCCTGGGAAAATACTTTGGCCAAGAGTGATCAGGTCATTGATGAGCATGTGACCTAACTAAGGTCAGTGAAAGTCAGACCAGGGGAGAAATTCAGCTTGGGCACCCTTTAGCTATAAGCAATTTTACCCATTTCTATACAGGCCCAGCAGCATTAGGGAATTCTGAAGACAGTGGTTTTATTTCCATTATCTACTGCTGCCTAACAAATCATCTCTCAAAATTTATTAGGTTAAAAATGCCATTATTTCATTTGCTCATGATTCTCTGAGTTCTGGCAGGTACAGTAGGGGTGGTTTATCACTGCTTCTCAAGGCCTGGAGCCGTCAGTGGGAGGCCTCAAGTGGTGAGGGGTAGTTGAACAGAGGTCATGTGTTTGGAACCCTGGTTCTAGTTCTTAGATTTCTCAATGCACTTTCTGGCCTCTGTACATGACTAACTTGGGCTCTCTTAAGGCATGGTAGATTCAAGGTAATACAATTCCTTTCCTGACAACTGGATTCTAAAACAGAATATCCAATAGAACAAAATATTGAATATCCAGCATTGGTAAAAGCACTTACTAATGACCTGAATCTTTTTGGCTAGAGTCACATGGTCAAGGCCAGAGTGCATATGGAAGGGGTTAAAACAAGAGCATAAATACTGAGTAATGATGTTCAGTTGTGAGGAAGGAACACTCATACACCAGGTCTACTACAGGTTTGGATGCTGAATTTCTCACAAAGATAATGAACCTCTCTCAAGTTGCTTCTCAGAGGCTATAGTTAAATGGTAATTACTCAGTCAGGAAAGAAAAAGCATAGTGGCCACCAAAATATTGCTATAGCTCAAAGACTGCCTTGTACAAGGAAAGCTTTACCTTGGGCACTCTGAGAAATAACTACATGATGTCATGCATGCATGCATGCTAAGACACTTCAGAGATGTCCAACTCTTTGCAGTCCTATGGACTATAGCCTGCCAGGCTCTCTGTCCTTGACATTCTCCAGGCAGGAATACTGGAGTGGGTTGCCATGACCTCCTCCAGGGATCTCCCCAACCTAGGGATCGGACCCACATCCCTTATGTCTCCTGCATTGGTAGGTGGGTCCTTTACCACTAGTGCCAGCTGGGAAGCCCACAGGATATCATGAGGAGTACTAATTTCCTACTTGAGCTTGGTGCCCTACAATTTTGGTATAAATGGAAATGTAACTTCCTTTTCTAGTTGAAATCTGGTGAGGTCTGAGCTTAGGATTTGTAGAGAAGAACAACAATAGCAATGATAAATATGTGGTATTTTAAAGCCCAGACAATTTCTTTAGCTTTCACCCAGTTCCTCCACATAACATCTGAGTCACACACAGCCAGCATTTTCTATAATATTTTAGAGCAAACTAATCAAAGAATTATAAGCTCCTTCATGAGGAAGAGCACAAACTAACCTGTGATTTTAAAAGTTATAATAAAAACTTTTATCACAGGGAGTCAGCTATACTACAACTTATCAAAGTAAATATTTTCTATCTTTTCCTCATTAGTCTAATGTTGGTTCTATTAGCCAGCGTTCTCCAGAGAAACGCAATCAATAGAATATATACAGATGTATAAAAGAGATTTATTGTAAGAGGTTGGCTTGTGCAGTCACAGAGTCTGCAAAACCTCACAATCCGCCATCTGCAAGCTGGGAGTCCAGGGAAGCCAATGATGCTGATGGTTAAGGCAGGGGACGATGGATGTCCCAGGCCAGTAAGAGAACAGGTCTGCCCTTCCAATAAATTTTCATTCTATTTAGCTCCCTAAATGGCTCAGATAAAGTCCACTGGCCTTGGTGCGAATGATCAGCTTCCTTAGTGTATGAACCAAATGTGAGTCTCCTCCAGAAACATACACAGATATGGACACACTCAGGCACACCCCAAAACACTCACAGACACACTCAGAACTAATGTTAAACTACCTATCTGGGCATTCCTTAGTCCAAACAAATTGATGCATAAACTTAACCATCTCATTGGCTAGGACTACACAATCTGCTTTTCTAAGAGGAAATGCTTTTGAATGGATTTGATTTAAAAGCTTATCACTTGTCCTTTGCCCTTAACTCCTCTCACCAACAAAAGGAAACACAAAATTGACCTCCTTTACCAGTTACTGGTGACGATGACAGATCTCTTTGAGAAGAAACCAAAATGATAATTAACAGCCCAAATGGGAGGGTAAGCTGAACCCCATGTGATGATATTACTATATGTTTCAAAGACATTCCTCAAAAAAAAAGTAGTCTGCTTGATATGAGAACTTCCCATTATGGGAAATATGAAGAAAGTGTGTCTTCTCCACATGTGAGATGAGAAAACTGACATTTCCTATAGAAAACAGAGTCCTTCTTATTCTAGTTTTGCTTTTTTTATTCCTTTCTTCTGGCAAACTCTCTTTCATTAATACACTCAGACAGGTTGAATGTCAAACATTTAATCTGTACAAACTCAGTTGGACCACAGTGAAGTAATATAAGACTGATCTAATGAAAGAGAAAATTACACCTGAAACTAACACAACATGTATTCAACTATAGTGCAATAAATTTTTTAAAAAAATGAATATCAGACTTTCTCCTCTAGCATCTATCCTCTTTAGCATGAAAAGTCTTTGACTTTGGTTAGTTAACCATCATATTTGTATAGCAAGTCAAGTATACTAGGTACTCCTCTAGGTGATCTTCTAAATATTCTTCTAGGATTACAGGAGTGAAGAAAACAGAGCCCTGGCTTGCTGTTGCTTCTGCTGTTAAGTCACTTCAGTCGTGTCCGACTCTGTGCGACCCCATAGATGGCAGCCCACCAGGCTCCCCCATCCCTGGGATTCTCCAGGCAAGAACACTGGAGTGGGTTGCCATTTCCTTCTCCAATGCATGAAAGGGAAAAGCGAAAGTGAAGTCGCTCAGTCATGTCTGACTCTTAGCGACCCCGTGGACTGCAGCCTACCAGGCTCCTCCATCCATGGGATTTTTCAGGCAAGAGTACTGGAGTGGGGTGCTATTGCCTTCTCCGAATAATACCTAGAGCAACCACCAAAATATGAATACAAAGAGGTTTACTAAAAAGAGAATTTCTAGAGTCAAAAAGAACTAAGTTTGTATGTTTTCCTATGCTTTCTAATTGTGTGTTACAGTCAAGTAACTCTAACTTGACTTTACATTATTTTTTATCAGATCAGACTAGAAGCCCTGCCTCCACAATGCATTTGATTTTTACTAGTTTAAATAAATATTTGAAGTAGTTTTTAACTAAGACACGTATGTAAAGTTCCTATCACAGTGATTGGTATGTATGACGTGCTCAATCAATTACATCTGTATTATTTATTATTTGTAAATAAATGTAAGATTGGCCTTTCCTTTAAAAAAAAAAAAAAAACGACAATCTAAAGTGTGAGAAGATGAGTCTCTCTCCCAGGTGCTGGAAGTACCCAGTGCCAGGCTGACCCAGGCAGGAGGGAGGCCTACTCTTTAAAAAGATGTGGCAGTTCTCTTTAAACCTGACCACACAGAGCACCTCATTCCCTTCATGGCCTTGACATCATCCCAGTCCAGTTTGATATCTGGAACCTCATCTTCCAGCTCCGGATCCTTTCTCAAGGCCCCCCGTGGTGAGGCAACCACGATGGGCAGAGGGCCACATTCCTCCCAGAATGCCACAAATGGAGACTCTTCTTATCAGCCAGCTGTTGGTGGGTTTCCTGGTGAGAGAGCCCCTGGAAGAGGCCCCTGGTGAGGTTGAGCATGTTGACGGAGCCAGAGACCTTGGCGTACATGTCTTTGATGCCGATGAGCCGGCAGATGGTGGTGATGGCTCGGTGGCAGCGGAGGCCATAGCCTCTGGGTTGTTTCTTCATCTTGATATGTGTCCTTTTAAATGTTAAGGAAATATCATGGTGTATTTGC
This sequence comes from Cervus canadensis, assembly GCF_019320065.1. Classification (NCBI taxonomy): domain Eukaryota; kingdom Metazoa; phylum Chordata; class Mammalia; order Artiodactyla; family Cervidae; genus Cervus; species Cervus canadensis. Next base: position 85,770,854 of record NC_057391.1, read on the forward strand.
ATCTGCCCATTCAGTGGCTTTCCCAATGGCAAAACCTGTGGCTCCTCTGCTGTTCCCCACAGCGACCAGGACACGGACGGATCTCTTCCTTCCCTCTTTGATCGTCATGTTGAAAACATTTTTCACCTCAAGTATCCTGGTATCAAAATCATCATATGTTTCTCTATTGGGACCGAGGTCAGGGGGGCCAAGAGTGATGCCGCCCACTAGTTTCCGCTCCATCCTCGCTCCCGTTTAACCTTCATCTTCCTGTTCCGGTCCCACTCCTCTCTTTGTTGGACCACATCAGCCTCCACCTTTTCTTGCTCTTCCTTGCTTCTTTGAGTGATGGTCTGTATAGCTCCGCTTTTATAAGTGGGGCATTCAGACCAGGCCATAGGAAGCCACGACACCCTTCACTGATGATCTGACCCCTGTTCTTGCATTTATGTGGGCAGGACGGGCAAGGAGTGAGGGGAAAGGCAATATATACACAAAAAATTAATTAGAATTCATGAACTGATTAGTGCTATGAAGAGAATAAAATGGAGATAGGATAGCAAGTGACTAAGGGAAGGAAGACAAAATGGGCTGAATGAGAACAAGCCCTTGGGTAAAGGAAGATGATGTTGCTTTAGCTAAGATACTGGGACTCATTCTGAGATCAGTTCAGTTCAGTTGCTCCGTCATGTCCGACTCTTTGCGACCCCATGAATTGCAGCATGCCAGGCCTCCCTGTCCAACACCAACTCCCAGAGTTTACTCAAACTCATGTCCATTGAGTCAGTGATGCCATCCAGCCATCTCATCCTCTGTCGTCCCCTTCTCCTCCTGCCCCCAATCCCTCCCAGCATCAGGGTCTTCTCCAGTGAATCAACTCTTTTCATGACATGGCCAAAGTATTGGAGTTTCAGCTTCAACATCAGTCCTTCCAATGAACACCCAGGACTGATCTCCTTTAGGATGGACTGGTTGGATCTCCTTGCAGTCCAAGGGACTCCCAAGAGTCTTCTCCAACACCACAGTTCAAAAGCATCAAGGTTGGTAAATAGCTAGTGTGAGGTCACAAATGGGCAGTCGAAGACTGTCACCTAAGTTTTCTGACTCCAAGGGCTTTATAGTGACTGTGTAATTTATTGCTGTTACGACTTTGCCAAATTAACATTTGTTCAGTGGAAATACAGGACGCCAGATGATGAGCCATGGTTCAACCACTGACCACAAGAACAAGTGAAATAAACAAGTTTATCACTCACAGGTCCTGGAGGAAGTACATGGCATGCCTTGAAGAGCCACACAGCGGGGGTCAAGGCAGACAGAGAGGGAGGCAGGATCTGGAGTACATGTCCATAGGTGGAGTGCTTTGGGGTTCCCAGGCTAGGACCTTATTGGTCAGTTCAAACTGAAAGACCAGCCCCATGGGGGCCTTATCTAAGTGGAACATAGGCCTATACCTACTGGGAGGCAGCAGAGATCATTGCTCACAAGGGCTGCTGGGGAAGTCGTATCAGGAACTCACCTTTGCTTGTGACCCCATGGCTGCTATTTAGGGCGCGTGTTTGCGTGAGGGGCTACTGTCAGTTTAAGGCCCCTGCAGGCTGCTTGACCAAATAAAATGGCAACTGAGGCAGCACTACCATGGAAGAGCTTAGATAAACTCTCAACACTTGTCCAAACAGGGACATTCTGAGAACAACAAGGGGACATGCATGAATGAAAAAGGTGATAATAGTTTAAGTAGGGTATTTATCTCTGGAGGAATTTTGGTCCTTTCACATATATTATTCAGCCTATTCTCCTAAGGAAAAGAGAGCTTCTCACAAGTAAGAGACCTGTTGCAAATAATAGGCAAAGTATTCCACAGAGATTTCAAGAAACATCCTTACATTTTACAAAGCCAATATAAAAACTTGAGAGGCCCTAGTTAAATGAAATACAAAGGATCTCAAAGGGAATACATATGAATATCAAATCAGGAAATATTTACTATGCACATAATAAACACCAGGACCAATGCTAGGTTCTGGGAAACAAAGACAAATATGAGACTATTGCCCTGGAGAAACCCTATTCAGCCAGCTAAAGAATATTGCCTGCAACTTAAGAATACTTTATATGTGTCAAAAATAAAGACCATGAATGGTTTCTGCCTTCTGTTTTCTCTTCAGTTCAGTTCAGTTCAGTTCAGTCACTCTGTCATGTCTGACTCTTTGGACCTCATGGACTGCAGCAGGCCAGGCCTCCCTGTCCATCACCAACTTCTGGAGTTTACCGAAACTCATGTCCATTGAGTCGGTGATGCCATCCAGCCATCTCATCCTCTGTTGTCCCCTTCTCCTCCTACCTTCGATCTTTGCCAGCATCAGGGTCTTTTTAAATGAGTCAGCTCTTCACATCAGGTGGCCAAAGTATTGGAGTTTCAGCTCCAACATCAGTCCTTCCAATGAACGCCCAGGACTGATCTCCTCCAGGACGGACTGGTTGGATGCTTTCTCTTATGTTTGTATAATCCCTAAATGGGAAGACTTTGACTACCATTGGGTGTATACTCCTAACTGGCCGCTTGTACTTCTCTTCCCACCATGTCTATGAAAAAGTGAAAGTGAAAGTCACTCAGTTATGTCTGACTCTTTGAGACCCCATGGACTGTAGCCCACCAGGCTCCTCTGTCCTTGGAATTCTCCAGGCAAGAATACTGGAATGGGTAGCCATTCCCTTCTCCAGAGTATCTTCCCAACCCAGGAATCAAACCCAGGTCTCCTGCATTGACAGTGGATTCTATACCTTCTGAGGCACCAGGGAAGCCCTAAGTATTCCTCCAAAAAGAATATTATGATTGCTATGACTTTCATCTTCACAGCAATGTTTGGAAGACAAAAGAGATAAAGAGATGAATACTGTTATGAGAAAACTGTTTAAGGCAAACCTTGAAGATGGCAACTTCTCTGGGTATCTCCAGTTTAATATTTTTCTTCCCTGCCATAGAATTCTCTGTGAAATCAGTATCTACTTCTATATTCCCTATTCACTCTGAAACTCAAGCCTTGGGGACAAATCTGATGTATATGAAGTTGAATCAACTGGCTCCTCATCCCTGGGTATTTATGGCTCAAAACTTGTTACTAATTACCAAAGAAAGGCTTTGTTCTTTGTTGGAGAAATTTCAGAAATCTTGGAGAGACAATGGAAGAGGAGTTCTGAGAGGTAAGGTGCCTGTTGAGATGAAGCGAAAAGCCTTGCAGAAGGGAACACTGAATCCAAGATATTCCAGGAAAATAAGGGCTTTCTAATGTCCCAAGGGCCCTGAGAGATGGCCATGCCTTTCAAGGGGGAGCTCTGGGAGTTGTGGTGGAGAGAAGGTGAAAGAAAACCAAGGTTGACATTGTGAATAGTCCCACTTTCTCCCCTTTGTGACCATGGTTAATAGAGCAATGGGTTCCAAACGTTTTCAAAGTCACTCAGCAAGCTGGCTTGACTAATAAATCAGGATCTATAAAAAGCTGGTATTTATTTTCTAAGAAAGTCATAGGAACTCAAACTTAGGAAATGCTTTCCCCCGTTCATTCCTTACTGACAGGAGATAGTGAACCAGGACCTCCAAGGCAGCGGGGGAACAACCTGTCACAGCTTGTAAACCAGACGCTTCTGGGTCAAAAGGGATGTGTGTCACTAACCTGGCCTGACCTCCTGCATGTTATGTAACTAAGTTTCTTCACACGTAAAGTTGGGGACAGCGTAGAAATTTAACCAGAGGATGGTTGTGCAGGTTTTTGTTAAGCCAAGGGCAACAGAGAACGTGCACTGAGAAAAGTCAATACACATTTGTCAATTGGCTTGAAATGAAAGAGAGTCACAGTGGGAAGACTGTGGTGAGTTGTAACCTGCCCAGTCTTCCACTTCTGTGAAGTAACAGCCAGCCTAGTGGGAGAGGATGGTCCAATAAACATCCTGATGATTGCATCCCTTCCTTGCAAATCACTCCAGTGAGACCTCCCAGGTGGATGTAGATGAGAGGAACCCCATTGCCAGAAGAAGGGGGCCAATTTGAAGACCAGGCAAGGAGCTCAAAACACAGCCAAAGCATCTGCCTCCATGTCTTCATGATGCCTCCCTTTATGCATTCACTCTTTCATGTGTTAATTCATTAAAAGAGTGAGCATTTACTAAGCTTCCACTCTGAGCCAGGAATTGCTCTGGGCATGTGAACTCAAGACCCCATTCCTGCCCACAAGTTTACAGGGCAGTAAGGGAAGACATAATTCAGTGAGTGATGTAAGTGTCTTGACAAGGAAGATGAGAGGACGCTGTGGGAAACCAGAAGAGGAACACCTAGCCAAAACATCTGGAGGGAGAATTAGGTAAACCCTCCAGAGGAGGTGATGTCCAACCTGAAACTGAATGACATGAGTTTTTCTAGCAAAAGTGTCAGGAATAAGAAAGTAGTGGTTCTGGGAGAGGCTTTCAGAAAGGGAAACCATATGCCCAGAGGCTCAAAGACCTTTGCAGACTGGCCCCTACAAGGTAAGCAATGTACTAGATACAATGTGATATATTCAGATGAGCAAGGTACTACTCTAGGAAGCAAAGCACAAAAAGCCTAACAAATAAGATGGCTTCAATAATAGCTTTACTGCGCCTCCATGAGTCAACGTTGCTTTACTCTGTCTAATCAGTTCAGTAATCTGAGCTTCTATAACTTATTACCTTTGCATCCTCTTATTCAGCATCTACCCTCAACTACCTTATCTTGTAACAGTGACAACAGTAATCTACACTGACAACACTGGCCCTGTGGGGAGAGCCTCTGGCCCCGAACTTGTGTGTTCCCTGTTCAGTATCTAACCCAGAGATACCCACTTCAGCAGACATTTGTTCACTCATTAATGGCTTTACCCAGGGCAGGGAGTGCCTGAGAATAAAGAGTAAATATCTGAATGGTACAAACACCAAAGAGGAAGGGCAAGCCATCGGTCATGATTCAAGGACATAAAGGTGAAGAGTTGCAACTGGCCCTGGAAATTGGCTTCTGAATACCCAGTAATGCTTTCAATCTGATGGGCTGTGACTATCCCTTCCAAGAATTACTGAAACCCTTAGGGCCCTCCAGATGTTGCCTGGCCTGGGGTAACACTGGAGAAGAAACCTCAAGGAGTACTGTGATCTCTCCCTGGCCCCTGGTAAATGGAGCACCTGACCTGGTTTCGTCTTTCCCATCTCACGGTTCAGGATGATTCAGCCAGCCTGGAGCTCCGGTGGAGCGCTGTCTGCCTGAACTCTGGTGTCCTGCCTCATGGCCTGGGGTCTAGCTGCCAAGTCTCCGTGGCAGCCTGGATTCCTGGACTTCTGGGTTTTCCTTGTCATCATCTGGTTGTGAAATAAAGTGCAGCCTCTGGTCTCCTGGCAGTTTCCAGTGTCTGCTCCATTTCACTTGCATGTACTCCACTGGATTCTGACAGGTCACCCTCTACATGAAACCACAGTTGAAAGCCATCTCAAATGAGGCTCTGCCGGACCCTCTCTGGGAGTGAAAGAGAAGCCAATAACAAATAAAAGCAAACCTTTGAAGCAGAGCATTTAGAGGTAATGTCCCTGGGTGTGATGTCCTGTCTCTGCCTTGTCACTTCTTTTGCTCCACTTATGTTCTCTTCTTTCCAAGGAAGTTGCTCAGTTCTGTCCAACTCTTTGTGATCCCACTGATTGAAGACCACCAGGCTCCTCCGTCCATGGAATTTTTCTAGGCAAAAGTGCTTGAGTGAGTTGCCATTTCTTTCTCCAGAGTATCTTCCCCACCCGGGGATCAAACCCAGGTCTCCCACATTGCGGGCAGATGCTTTACCCTCTGAGCTACCAGGGAAGTCTCTTCTTCCCAAGTAGATGCTAACTGATCAGTGAAAAGCCACATAAGCAAAGACCTATTGGAGATCTTGAATATGGAACCTGGCTTATGGGTTCTGATGATATGGGAAATGGCTTCAGAGCTATGTTTTAGAACTGGTATCATCTTGGTTGATCCAAATTCTCCTTTAGAGTGTTGTAGAAATACTATGGGCTTTCAGCTTCAGCAACGAGAAGTTGGAAAGTTTTACCTCTGCCTGTAGTCAGAGTACATAACTCTTACTTGAGAATCAAAATGCCAGCCCGGCATTTCAGAACATTCTTCAACAGAGGAAAGTCACTCTCATCTCCACACCCCTGTCTGCCATTATTATTATGGTTCTAAACATCACTCTCTCTTGCCACCCCAGAAGTTAACAATGAAACAAGAGCCTATCTTGGAAGAACACAATATTTTAAGCAAGTCTAAATGCATACTGTGTAGATAAAGGATTTACTGTTGCCAGAGCAAATCATAGATTAGTTATCCTAGGCTAAAATTATTATTCAAAATACAAATATCCAAAATATAAATGATGATTCTCTTGTGGCAAAGTTGTGGGGAGGGTAGTTAAGTTTAGCATTAGTATTCTCCTTGGGGTTATTGTTTTTTATCACTAGGGATGCCTGAGTTGCTAAGCTCACCCAAGATTAGAAATGTTTCCAAACTGCCTCAGTGTGCACACAGGTCAGAATATGTCCCCATGGGACCCCTGGCTCTTAACTGCAACTCTTAATCAGGTTCTTCTGGGGCACTACCATTCCAGTTTCATGAATATCATTATCAAGCCTGATTTTTGCCCTGTGGCTGCAACAATGGACTTTTGACCTAGTACGTGTTTTTACTCTCTGAACCAAGTCATGTGTTTTCTTTTCCTCTCCCCCGCCAAGGTGAGATTTTTTGGGGGGGATGTGACATGGAGTTCTGGATTTATTCCAATCATTTTGGTAAAATAGTACCTGGACCTTCCTACCTTGGTCTTTCCTGGTGGCTCAGATGGTAAAGAATCTGCCTGCAGTGCAGGAGACCCAAATTCAATTCCTGGGTCCGGAAGATCCCCTGGAGAAGGAAGTGGCAACTCACTCCAGTATTTTTGCCTGGAGAATTCCATGGACAGAGGAGCCTGACAGGCTACAGTCCATGGGGTCGCAAAAAGTTGGACACGGCTGAACGACTTCCACGTCACTTCACTTCACTTTGACCTTAACTATCCTGATTCCTTATAATATATGTGCTTCTTCTCATGGGGAAGTAATCACCAGATTCCCGGACTGGGGAGTCTCAAGGTAAACACTAGGGTTGGTGCTTGCAAATCAGGGCTGTTCAAATTCAAATCCTAGTAATGAATGGGCAGAGGAAAGAGAACTCCATCCCTTGCTAACCTTCTCTTTTCAACAAGTTCTTCCTTCTCGACAGAACTACAGCTGATTGAAAACATAGATCCCATGTCTTCATGTAACGTGAAGCCGCAAAGTCCAGTTCTTCCTTAACATTTTCTAGCAATAACATCTACATTTCAGACACATTTTCAATGAATCTAGCAATTGGGGTATTAGAGCAGTAGGTGGCTGGACTGGTATTCACACCCTGACAACTTCCTCATGAGGCAGAAGAGTGGAGAGGTAAGGCTGGGGGCTGGAGGCTGATGTTTTCAAGGCTTTGAAGTCTCTCCTCCAGTCAACCCCTTGCCCATGCACCTATTTGGGGAAAAATAATCCAATTCTAGATAGGTGGAAGCATGGAGTGTTGTATTGCTAGGAGCTGCATGTGGAGGTGGGGTAGAGGATGAGGGAGGGGATGTCTTGGACTAGTCCTGTTCCTAAAGCACTTAAGAATATCTGACGATGAGTGATCCCTTCCCATCCCACCCCCACTAGAACCTAGGAAAAGGATCTGGTGCAATCATAGCTAGCAAGATGTATAATGCATGGGAACGAAACCAAAACTGATTTTAAGAAAAGTCCTCTTAAATCATAAGAGAAACTCTGGGGCTTCTCAAGTGGAAAGAACAAAGTAATAAACAGGAGTGACTCTGCCCAGAAAGCTACTAGGTACGATAGAGCCTCTCAAATAGACATGGATTGTTTGGTTAATGCTAAAAAGGCTCTGTCTTCTTCCCAGGGGACAGAACGCAGGTGTCAGAACACAGGTGAATGTCAGGGAGTTGGAAAGCTGACGCAGCTGCTGAAAGTTTTGATATTCATTTACTCAAGCAAGGTCACCATGGTCCTTTTCTCAAGTACAAGGTCACCGTGGAACTAACTTAGGTATTTTTTCACTGTGTCACCAAAATTCTTCCTATTATATCATTGCTATTCGGAAAATATACAAATGTGCCTTAATAGTATCTTCCTTTAGAATTAAAATCTTTGTCTGGTTATATCTTATTTTCTGTTCCCTTCCACAGGAAAACTTCCAGAAAGTTGTCTATGTGCTGTCTCTATATCCTCACTTACATTCACCTTTTTGCTTTTCCTATTATTAATGGCTTACCAGTCCAACCTGGCTTCAGTACTGTCATCAGATTCCACTGAAACTGCTCATGTCAAAGTCAGTGACCTCCATGTTGTCAAACACACAAAGCACGTTTTTCCGTCTTCCCTCTTGTATAAAACACTCTCCTTTCTTGACTTCCAGAACAATATTCTCTTCTGGGTATGTCTGCCCTCTGTTACTGGCCACTCCTTCTAACTTTTTGTTGTTGTTGTTTTTTCCTCTCTCTTCAACTTTCTTCATACAACTCCTTCTTCATAATACTCCTTCAGTATTCTTGCCTTGAGAATCCCCTGAACAGTATGAAAAACCAAAAAGATAGGACTCTGAAAGATGAACTCCCCAGGTTGGTAGGTACGCAAAATGCTACTGGAGATGAGTGGAGAAATAACTCCAGAAGAGACGGAGCCAAAACAAAAACAACACCCAGTTGTGGATATGACTGGTGATGGAAGCAAAGTCCAATGCCATAAAGATCAATATTGCATCGGAACCTGGAATGTTAGGTCCGGGAATCAAGGCAAATTGGAAGTGGTCAAGCAGGAGATGGCAAGTAATTGAATTCCTACCTCTCTGCTAAATATTCCTTCATTTATGTTTTTGGCCCATACCTCTTCACTGAGCTCCAGATCTGTTCATCCATCTGCCTGCTTGACAGCTCCATAACCTCGTGGTCATTCGAGGATCCACATTCCCAAGGCAGACTCCTGTTTTCTCCTGCATTTCCCTTCTCCATGTCAGTAAGTAAGATCATCAGTTATTTAACATTAAAGTTATAAAGGTAAGTGCAATCCCCTCCCTTATTCTTCCTTGTCCCTCTCACCCTTCACACCCAATCCATCTAGTGTTTCAGTGTTAGTCACTCAGGCGTGTCTGACTCTATGCGATCCCAGGGACCATAGATCACCAGGCCCCTCTGTCCATGGAATTCTTCAGGCAAGAGTACTGGAGTGCATTGCCATTTCCTTCTCCATGGGATCTTCCTAACCCAGGGATTGAACCTGGGTCTCCCACATTGCAGGCAGGCTCTTTACCATCTGAGCCACTGGGAAGCCCGATCCATCAAACCCTGATTATTTATCTCTAACATGAATCTCAGCTCTGTCCCAGATGCTACATCTGCATTGTCACCTCCACATTTTAACCATCATCCTCTCTGGTCCTAACAACCATAGTAGCCTCTTGGCATATCGCCCTGCTTCCATTGCCATTCATCTCCTGCCAATTTTCTTTACCGCAGAGACAATGATCTTTATAAACATGTAAATAAAATTGCATTGCCTGCTTATTCAATTCCTTGGATGAGTGCCTGACACATTTAGAATAAAATCTGGACACCTGCAGCACCCTGATCTGACCTCAATCTCTCTCTTCAATGTACCTCATTCCTAATCATTCCTCCAACATACCAGCCTTCCTCATCACTCCCCTCCAGCCATCAGGTAAATCCTCATCATAATTCCACATCATAATCCCATGCTTATTTTCTTCATAAGGCATATAGTAGGCTTAAAAATATTTCCTTAAATAATACCCACACTCTAATTCCTGGAATATATGTCATTTTATGTGGCAGAAAAAACTTTGCAATGGTGATCAAGTTAAAGATCTTGAGATGGGGAGATTATCCTGACTTCTCCAGAGGAAACCTAAATGCCATCACAAGTGTTCTTTATAAGAGGAAGGCTGAAGAAGATGTTACCACGAAAGAGAAGGTAGCAACATGATCATGGAGGCAGAAACTGGTATGACGAGGCCACAAGCCCAAGAATGCTGGCAGTCATTAGAAGCTCAAAGCGGCAAAGAGGGGCTTCCCCTCAGAACCTCTAAAGGGATGGCAGCCCTGATGACACCTGGATTTCAACCCAGTGATACTTATTGGTCCTCAGGAGCATTAGAGAATACATTTCTGTTAAGTTCCCGGGTTTGCAGTCATTTGCTACGGCAGCCACAGGAAAATAAGTCAGGGTTACCATAACCCGTGATGATTTTATCTATTTATTTTAGTCATGTTCTCCCTTTTTAGTCTGTAAGCACTATGAGAGCAGAATTACATCCTTCTCTATTGTTTTCCATCATATGACCAGTACTTTGCCATTAGTAGTTCAGTAAATGTATTTTGGGTGAATTGATTAATTTACCTTTCAATAAAGTGTTGCACTTTAACAGATCTTTCAAAGTTTTACATTCAACCATTTGTCTATAGGCTATGATCTCCAATATCAGTCAATGAAGTGGGAAACTTTTCTTCCTGTCTCAGCTCCACCCAACCCAAAGCCAATCCATCAGCCACTCTCCAGACCTAAATATGTATTTGAGTTGGCCAAAAGCTTTGTTCAGGTTTTTCTTTTCAGTTCAGTTCAGTCACGCAGTTGTGTCCGATATTTTACAACACCATGGACTGCAGAACGCCAGGCCTCCCTGTCCATCACCAACTCCTGCCCATTGAGTCAGTGATGCCATCCAACCATCTCATCCTGTCATCCCCTTCTCCTCCTGCCTTCCCAGGAGAAGAATCTTTCCCAGCATCAGGGTCTTTTCAAATGAGTCAGCTCTTTGCATCAGGTGGCCAAAGTATTGGAGTTTCAGCTTCAGCATCAGTCCTTCCAATGAATATTCAGGACTAATCTCCTTTGGGATGGACTGGTTGGATCTCCTTGCAGGCCAAGCAACTCTCAAGAGTCTTCTCCAACACCACAGTTCAAAAGCATCAATTCTTTGGCACTCAGTTTTCTTTATAGTCCAACTCTCACATCCATACATGACTACTGGAAAAGCCATAGCTTTGACTAGAAGGATCTTTGTTAGCAAAGTAATGTCTCTGCTTTTTAATATGCTGTCTAAGTTGGTCATAACTTTTCTTCCAAGGAGTAAGCGTCTTTTAATTTCATGGGTGCTGTCACCATCTGCAGTGATTTTGGAGCCCCAAAAAATAAAGTCAGTCACTGTTTCCACTCTTTCCTCATCTATTTGCCATGAAGTGATGGGACCAGATGCCATGATCTTAGTTTTCTGAATGTTGAGCTTTAAGTCAACTTTTTCACTCTCCTCTTTCACTTTTACCAAGAGGTTCTTTAGTTCTTCACTTTCTGTCATAATTGTGGTGTCATCTGCATATCTGAGGTTATTGATATTTCTCCCAGCAATCTTGATTCCAGCTTGTGCTTCATCCAGCCCAGTGTTTCTCATGATGTACTCTGCATATTTGTTTGTAACCAACCCAATATATCTTTCTCCAACATCATCCCACCTCCACTCTATTCCAAACTCCTAGCCTCCCTTCCTGAACTAAAAAAAAACCCTTCTTAACTGGTTTACCTACTTCACTTTTTTCCTCTTTCTAATCTGAATTAGAAATGACCTAATAAACAATTTATTATAATTTGTTTATTATAATAAATAATACATAATCCCATAACATTATGTTTAGTGTCCTTCAGTGACTTCTTTGACCAACATCATTAACACATTCTACAAAGATTTTATTGTTTGTCCACTCCTACTTCAGCATTTCAGCATAAAAGCAATTTTTTACCTTCGTACAGTAGCATGGCGACTCCTACTTTTGTACAATAGCCTGGAGGCTTCTTGAAGTCCTCCTTCCCACCACAAAGCCTTGGAAAATATTCTCCTCTCTCCACTTTCCTTGAGGTTATGTATTAAGTTTTGTGTCTCCCTCATATCCCAACCCCCAGTGTAATGGTTTTTAGAGGTGGGGCTCTAGGGAGATAATCAGGTTTAGATGAGGTCAAATGGGGTCTCTATAATAGTACAAGGGCCCTTATAAAAAGAGAAAGAGACCAGAGCTATCTCTCTCTCTTTGTCTACCATATGAAGACACACAGAAAGTAGCTACTTGCAAGCCAGGAAGAGGGTCCTCACCAGATACTAAGCTTGTTGACTTGATATTAGACTTTCCCACCTCTAGACTGGTAAGAAATAAATGTCTGTTACTTTACCATTCAGCCTATGGTTGGCTTAGGCTGACTAAGATATTCAGTTCCTCTTCATCCTCTTCCAGACTGTGTACTCTAAGAGGGCATGAGGGTAGAAATCATATATCTTACTAAAATTATTTCTGTAGTCACAGCATTTATCAAAGGGTCCAATTTAGCAGTAGATTCTTTCCAACAATTAAAAAATGTCGAATGAGTAAATGGTAACAAATAAAAATATTTTAATTTTTTGAAAGAAATGCTTTAATTTTTATGGTGACTTTAAATATTTCAAAGTGTTTTTACACATTATTGCACTTAATATTCCTAGGGAATCCTGTAACAAAGACAGAATAAGTAATCTAATTCTTTTCACTTTTGTCAGATGAAGAATCAGGCTCTTGGAGGTTTAAATGACTTAGTCAGGATGATATGGCTAGGAAGTTTTAAAAGGAGTAAGTATGCTATCCACAAGTGTAGAACACAACCTGCACTTTATATACAAGCATAAACTTACTGTCTTAAGTGTAGCGTGTCAAGCAGTGTGCTAAACACTGTAAGTGTATTAATTAATTTAATCCAGAAAATAACCCTATGAAGCATGTACCCCTGTATTCTCATTTTAAGGTTGAAGAAATTGATTTGTGGTTGCGTAACTTTAAAAAAAAACCCACTGTTAATGTTTGGGAGAAACGAGGTTTAAACTTAGGTCTGTGTCATTCCAATGCCCCAGATTCTTAGTGGCTCACCTGGGAGATTCTTTTTTAATACTGAGGCATTTTAGATATACAAAAAGCATAAAAAATTAGATAATGTGATCCATTAATTTACCACTCAGCGTAAGAAATAAAGCATCACAGATAAAAGTATGGTTTCCTAAGTCTCTTGTCATATTTTCTTCTCTCACTGGTAGAGTTAACTAGTTTTCATTAAGAGCAATTTCAGCATAAAGTTTACACCAAGAAGACCAATCAGTCTTTGGAAGGAGGAAGCTTTCTCTATTGTTCTAATCCATGCATGAGGAAAAAATGTACAAGGAAGAGTAGCTTGTGCAAGACCCTCCACCCCCCCACCCCTCTCTCATCCTCATTATATCAATGCAGCATTTAGGTGGAGAAAACAAATCATTGTCATTATAGTCAATTGGTCTTTTGTCAAGCCTGATCCAATACGCTTGGTCAATGAGGAGCTCCCTGTAAGCAGTGCTTTGGAAATTGCCTCATATTCTGGATACTTTGCAAGTCTCCTCTGACTAATGTAGCACTGGACCCTCCTGGGAATAGCAAAATGTTTCTGCTACATCTCCTTACTCCCACACAGGGCTAATTCAAACTTTGGTAAGATTTTAGATGTGGTAATTTTTAGAATACTTGGAAACCAGACCTTTGAGGGAGTTAAGCTTCTTCACCTGTCAACTGGTTATTGGAAAAAAATCCATTAGGTAGAAATACCACCCTATTTTTTTTTTTTAACCAACTAATGGAATCTTTGATACAAAGAGGACATGATTATAGAATCCATGGAATGCTCCTTGGGCATTGCCCTATTTAACTTGGAGAGAGTCTACTTGCAAAAAAAAAAAAAAAGAAGTGTGGCAGATCACTGTTTTCCATGACACAGATGTATAAAACATTTGGTCTCAAATTCTCTTTCAACAGCTGGTATTTTGAATCTGAGCTGTGGATTGTACTATTAGTTCAAAAAGCTTGTGATGCTGTGAAAGTGTCCATTGGCTATAATGTTTTCCTTAATTGTGCCTCCTTGCTAGTGCACCTTCTTCATGGGTTCTTCCATATTCTGAAAAATTGTACTAGTCCTAATAAATGAAGCAAAGATCTATTTAATTAACTGATTATTACATGTCCTCTATCAGATAACTGGAATATGGAATCACTCTGTAGTCAGTCTAGGTCTCTAAATAGTTGCATACTTGTAAAAACAAAGAGAAAACTGGGACATAAAAAAAGTAATAAGCAGTTTCTTTTAACTACAGGCTTGAACCGAACACTCTTTGGTTCTTCTTCAAGTAAATTTTTCCTTCTTTTTGCATAATATCATTAACTTTAAGATGAGGACTGGCTCAAAAGAAAAACAAACAAAGAAAAGAGAAAGAAAGGAAAGTTCCATCCATCCTCAGCAAATTAATACCCCTGAAGAAGAGTCCATTATGGATATTCCTCTAAGGAAAACTGAAAAAAAAAAATGCTTTTTAGTACATGTCTCTGGAAGGCCTTTTACAAAGTCCAAGGACAGACTGACCATGGAAATGGACATGAGACAAGTCATTCTGGAACAGTCAAATGAACCTTGCTAAATATCCCCAAATCAAATAATGAGCACGCTTGGTTCCAGGCAGCTGCAGGTGGAAATGTGCCTGACACTAGTCACCAGTGTTTGCTCTTGTCTGGGATGCTTTCACACTTAATTCTCCACCTCCTGCCTCCCTCCCATCTTCTCTGCCTTTTCTATTCCTTGCAGTCAAGAAAGATTCATAATGGAATGTTGACTCGGTGATCTCATTCCAAAGCCCTGTCTATTTAGACACAATAATTTGAAGAGGAAATAAAACTAGTCATATTGGAAAAGGAAAACTAATAAAAAGGTTTTAGTCAGTCACTTAAAAGGAAGAAACTGAATTCAATCTCTGTTTCATTCCCAAGCTGGTTTGTGCATGTAGGCCAAGCCTGGATAATAACACAAGCTCAACAAATCAGGATTCTGTTCTTGAGAAATTCAACATGTAGCTGAAAAGCCCTCATATTGGGGCCCTTCACTAATAGCTGATTTGCAGTCATTTCTGAAGTGGAAGGTAGCAGCTGTCTCACAGCTGGCTAACATCATGGACTGGGGATAGCACTAGCAAGTGACAAATAGCCTTTTGAATTTCAACTGTCAGGTTGATGAAGGAAGAAGAATGTACTTCACAAAAACTTCAAGGAGGAATCTGAGTAAATTTTGTATTCAATGGTCCCAATATTAACAAAAAGACTAATTAGCCATGGAAATTCAGTTATAGTTTTACCCCTTCTAGAAACTGGATTTGCTTCCTCAATACATGGAGGCCAAAAACCTAAAAACTCAGGAATGATAACTTTCAACCCAAGCATATTTTTAAATGAAAGTTGGCTTTTATATGTATTGGTATAAAATATTAAAAAGATATATATAGAGAACTAACATTTATTTAACACCCACTCTGGGTCAAGAATGATACCTGGAAATTCACACACATAACCCGGTTAAATTGCCACGACAGTCCTATGAGCTTCTGCAAAAAGAAATAAAAGTCCCTCAGCAGTGTCCCATTGTGGAGTGATACTCAGAAAGAACTAAGTTGCTTTCTAACAACACTTAATACTTAATGAGATTAACCTCAGTGATAAAACACAATAGAGAACAGATACATATTTATCACATTTACTCTAGACAGGGAAGAGCTTTTGAACTTTAAGCTGAATTCTGACAACTCTCCTAGTGGGTGAGATACTTGGTCCTGGAGGACAAGTCTTGGGGGACAAAATAATTCTCCATAAACAGTGGAAAGAAAGAGGTTATTTCAGTGGGAAAACTGTAAGAAGTAAGAAGGCAGCTCATTTAATAGGATCCAAAGAGACTTGATTTGGAATTAAACTAATAGATAATTCTAAAACTCCCAAAGCCATTTGCTCTCTGATCTTCAAATGTAGATAAAAGATAGAACTATTTACTTTGTGATACACTGGGATTCCTATAATGATAACCAAAGTGTGGTTCTTTGTTTCCAATTACTTGCTATATAACTATTTATGGTTTATATGGGGCATAGGTAGAACAATTGCAATCTGAGAGGAAAATCACAGAGTCCTCTTAATTAACTTAGCAATTTTGTTTAAAACTTTTTAAACAGCTTAAAATAAGTAACTTTTAACCATCCCAGTAAGTTTTTCTAAAGAAGTTTTCTAATCAAATCATTCAGTAATTTTAATATTTAAAAGATAAGAAATCTGGGACTCAGAACAATGAAGTGACTGTCACATTTTCCATGGCTTCTCAGAATTAGGGTTTTCTTTCCTGGTTGCATTGTATCCAATGTGGTTTTTCCTATACCACTGGGTCTCACTGTGCCAAACTATTTCTCAGCTCACTTCAGAGCCATAATGAGTTAGTTAAAACTATGGGTTAATGTATTTATTTACCTATAATTTTAAGGGGGTGAGTAGTTGTATCAGTAACTGTAACTGTCCAGTTCAACCCAGATGGTCAACCTTACAGCCTTAGGTAGACCAAGCTTCCAAGAATTTTCTCATGGCATTAGGAACATGTCAGTGTGTAAAGTTATTTGTCAGAGAACAGCATGAACTCACAGTCAGCCTGTTTGGTAAGGTTTGTGTGACTAAATCTGATAATGGTGTCAGTGTTTTGGCAGCATGACCACAAAAATTACAGGTCAAATCCAGCCACTTATGATCCTATCTGGAGTTCCCTGATGAGAGAGGACATGCTGTATTGCCAGGCCCATATGAGATTAAGGTAATCATTTTAATAGTAAAAGACCAAAGACATTGGGAAATATTTATTAGCAACTAGTAAGCAATTCCTACCTTGAATTTTGGCTTGAGTCCTGTAGTATCATTAAAGTATACCTGAATTACATGAGTTGGATATTGTGACATAATGAGAAGAGTAATGTGTCCTGCATATTGTGCTGAGACCACTACCCAAAATATGGAAGGATATACATTTACAGATAGAGAATTCTGATAGATTTGAAGAAAACATTTGGAACTCCACTGAGACTCTTTATAAAACCCTTGAAACTTTTCACTGACTCATGGTTTGCGGATTAAAAACCAGGCAACCTTGTTTAAAAAGCTGATGCCTTCTGAATGAATTCAATAGATTGTTGATGAATTATCTTGTTGAATGATTGTTTATCTTGGAAAATTATCTCAATGATCAGCAGGCATTGATACCATTGGGCCTAATATCTAACTAAGGTAACTATCATCTTTGGAAGAGATGAATAGATTTCATTACAGTAGTTTCTTTCAAGTTTCTTGGAAAGGATCTAAGGTGAGATGCTGGAAGATTGGTAATCTACCTAAAAGATCAGCTTGAGCCTCTCTTAATCATCACAAGAGTAAAGCTATTAGGAAAGAAAATGAACGAGTGCATTGAATGGCAATCTCACTGTTGTCTTAAAGAGGAGCTGACATTGCCCATTTGACTTCCTACTTCATGTTCTGCCCTTCATCTTATGCACTGGTCTCCTCCAAGTCTGCTCTATATACTCACTGCTCCTCAAATATCCCTAGAATTTCACTTTTTCCATAACGTCTAAGTGTGATGTTCTGGCTAGGTAATCTTCTTGTCTAGAGTCTAGGAGTAAGTGGTCATTTTGATTCTCTTTGTATAATGACTTTGTTAAACATTTTAAAATATGTAATTTTATATATCTTAGTTATAGTTTATTAAATACATGTTAGCAAAAATTTTATTAAAATATTAAGAATATTTCTAAAATATAAATAGGATAATGATTTCCTTCTTTAAAGTACAGAGTTTCCCATGTTTTCCTGCACTGAGGTGAGAAGAATTCTCAAAAAGCAAAATAAATGTCACTGTGATTATAATCTATCTGGCATTTAGGAAACAAGATGGACTCTTGAAGTTCTTTAAGACATCTGTGTCTATTGGCCAATTAATTAACTATGTTTTTCATGGAACAATCAGCTATCAAAGTCATCGTGAATCAATGATTTAGCATGTGACTTCTGAAGCCA
This sequence comes from Cervus canadensis, assembly GCF_019320065.1. Taxonomy (NCBI): domain Eukaryota; kingdom Metazoa; phylum Chordata; class Mammalia; order Artiodactyla; family Cervidae; genus Cervus; species Cervus canadensis. The sequence continues at coordinate 85,788,898 of NC_057391.1, forward strand.
GATTGCCTGGATTTGAAACCTGCCTCCTTCACTTTACAGGCACCTGGTCTTAAGCAAGTAAACCAACTTCTCTGTCTGCTGCTGCTAAGTCCCTTCAGTCATGTCCAACTCTGTGCCACTCCATAGACGGCAGCCCACCAGGCTCCCCTGTCCCTGGGATTCTCTAGGCAAGAACACTGGAGTGGGTTGCCATTTCCTTCTCCAATGCATGAAAGTGAAAAGTGAAAGTGAAGTCATTCAGTCCTGCCTGACTCATAGTGACCCCACGGACTGCAGCCTACCAGGCTCCTCCGTCCATGGGATTTTCTAGGCAAGAGTACTGGAGTGGGGTGCCATTGCTTTCTCTGCATCTCTGTCTAGCCTTCCTCATCTCACAAAATGAGAACAATAGCAAGGTTCGCTTCACTGGATTATTATAAATTAGATTAATACAAATGCTTATGTTATATATATTATGTTGATACAAGTGAAGTGTTTAGAACAATCTTTGGCACAAAGTAAGAACTCAATAAGCAAGCTGTTATTATACTCTTGGAACTAGTTCACTTTCACTCACTCAGATCAGCACTTTTTACTTCCTGCTTAACTCTTCTTCCTGCTAGATTCCTCTTCTGATTGACCCATGCCAATACCTCACCCTGACTCACAGTACTACAGAAACTCCTTAGTAACACAGAAACTTCTTAAAGACCACATCCTTTACTTCTTGAAATTTCCCACATAATCTAGCATTATATTCAGCCTAGGATGGGTAAAAACTTAAGTATTTATTGGCACCAATTGCCCTAGTCATCCCCTGACAATAAATGGTCCGTCAGGCACAGTTTCCTCTCCGGTTCCTTGGTGAGATGACCCAGTGCCATCTTGAGAATTATTAGAGAGATGTTATAAGCAGCATGACTCCAATTAAGGCTTTAAATCTTATAGGGTGTGATCTGCAATATATTCATGACTTGTTCTCAGTGAGTTATTGAGCAAAAGGACAAAAGCCAAGAACACATGTGAAGCTAGATGCCAGTTAATAGACTCTGATATTCAGACTATGAACTAGATCAAATTGTTCTTTTGAAAAGAATAACCACATTATTAATAAGAGGTAGGCTGGAGAGAAATCAAATTACAAGTCACTGACATGTAGCCAAGAATCCAGTCTACCAAGATATTATTTTCTATTAATACATTACCTACTTACCTGTGTGAGCTGAGAAAACAGCCAAAAGTAAACATGTAGACAATTCAATCAGTGCTGGAAAAATGAATTAGAAGTGTTGCTCAACTAAAGTCATGCCACTTTACCACTTTCTACTTCATTTATTTTTTTCTTCCTCATCTATATAGAAACAGGGGAAAGTTAAACTACTAGATAATATATGAGGATTTTTCTTCCAGCTTAAGCTTTCCATGATTTCAACTTTGACCAGGCAACCAGAAGCATATTCTATAGGATCTGACATGGTCCATGACTGTAGGAAACTAAAGTAGGATCAAAGGAAGTGAAAACGAGTCTTGCAGAAGAAGTTGAAGCCGCTCTTTTAGTACAGACCTAGTAAATGACTTTGTAACACTTTTAAAAACAAAAGCAAAAGAGGAGAATCATCTTACTGGTTAACCTTCTCTCTCTAAAAGTTCTAAGCCAGGCATCTTTAGATTGGGTGGGGTTGACAAATAAATATGAGAAGTATATACATATTTTAATTTAAAAATGATATTTTTGGAAGTATCTATCTAAATCAATATTTTATAAATCCAGTAGTTGAAACGTGTTAGAAAAATCTGATACTTAAAGCAGCTCTAGGACTTCCTTGGTGGTACAGCGCATAAGAATCCACCTGCCAATTCAGGGGACAGAGGTTCCCTCCACGGTCCGGGAAGATTTAACAGGCCATGGAGCAACTAAAGCCACAATTATTGGAGCCCATGTGCCCTCGGACCCATGAACCACAACTACTGCACCAGGCACTGCAGCTCCTGAATCCCACCCACTCTAGAGCTTGTGCTCCACCAAAGAAGCCACTGCGATGGAAAGTCTGTGCACTGGAACAGGCTGCAAGAGCAGCCCGTTAGCCACAGCTAGAGCAAGCCCCGTGCAACCATAAAGACCCAGCCCAACCAAAACTAAGTAAATACACTAAAGCAATCTATAATGATTCTTCCTGCATACCACAAGATTGACAACTCTTATAGATGATTGAAAATTTTCACTTCTTTCATTAAGTAGAGTGCATCTCTACCTTAAAAAGTAGTGCCACAAATTGCTGGCATTCCAAGTTTGGGAAGCCTAGTAACTGAAGATAGTAAATATAGAATCCATTTGGGAAAATAAGAAAGTAGTGCCACAATGTCAAGGTTTCTTACCAGGTTTATTCTTGCCTTTGTTTTGTGAGGATTAAGCAAGTTAACATATAGTAAAGCCCTTCAGAAGGAGCCTGAAGCACAAAACACTCAGGAAATGTCAGCTATTGTTATTCTTGTTGCTTTTTTTTATGGCAGTATGTCCATAAATTTCCAACTATTCCCTAGTGAGGTGGGTTAGAGAAATCTCTTTCTTATTACTCCTTTTCTGTGAACCTTCCCTCACTACCAAATTCTCCCTGAAGCAAGTAAAAGCTCTAACTGGAAAAACAGGATTCAAGTAAATTCTTCAGAGGATTTCACAATCAGATTTTGCTCAGGTAATGCATAATTCATCATACTGAGTTCATATTTTTGCTAAGACAGAAAGGCGGCTATTAGCTTTAGTGATATTGACTTAAGCTGTAAAATCACACTTTTAATTCTATGTAGCCTTTTCTTGTCAAGTTTAATTGCTTATTTATCTGCTTTATCACCTATAAAATTGTTCTACTTATTGAACAATTGTTCTATTTCTTTTAAATTTCACAAGTGTTTTTGAAAATCTTAAAACTTAAACCCATGCTTCCAATTTTGATAAATGCTACCAATTTTTCTTTTTAACATGGTACCAATTCTGATATAAAATACAGAAAGAGGCAGTATAGAAATAAAAGATGGGTTTGGGAATCAAAATTTAGTCCTTTCATTAATCATAATGCTTTAGGCACATTACTTATTCTCTTCCAGCTTCAATTTCCTCATTTTTAATATAGGGACAATGATAGTTCAGAGTTCATAGAGTTATTGTGGGGAGTTAAATAATTTAAAATGAATGTCAAGGACCTTGTATGTGGTAAATTTTCAATGCTTATAATTTTATAGAAAGAACTGAGCTGGGTAGCATCCCAGAGGTCTTTAGAGTAGCCTTTAAAGAAAATTATCAGCCTCAGCAACTACGCTTCCAATAAAAGAATAAATGGAGATATATACACTGTTCTTTAAATATGGATATTTACTTGGGTCTTGTCCATTTACACTCAATTTGATCTAAGTGCACATATATACACAGAGACACACATTCAGGTAGCAGTGTATCTACATGTGCATTTATGTAGACAACACGTATATTATTGGTCTGTAACTTTCTCTGAACACATTTGAGCATACATTAATGAGTCTCTTCTGAATTCAGAATTGGCCCAGTATGTCCTCATTAAAACTCAAATTTTCTATGATCTAATGTTTTCCTACAACTTTTAAAATATTTATAATGTATATTCTTGATCCATTATCTCTTTGGTTTCTAACACTTTACATTTAAATCTGTCCTCCATCAAAACTTTGGAAAGAGCATCCTCTTTCCATAATTGTCTCCAATCCACCTGTTTCCAAATACATTAATCATATTTCTAGGTCACTTCCAAGCCCTGTTGTGTCTATTGGACAACACCAAAACTGCTCTTGCTAACAGTAAAAAAACCACTCAAGAATAGAAGAGCATTCAGTTGATTTCCATATTGGTAAACTGATTTTTATCAATGGTACAGAGTTAGTAACCTAGTCATATTTAGCAGATATATAATAATAATAATAAAGATGATGTTGCTGACATCATCATAACATAGGGGCTTTGAATTATTTTCTAGTGTCATCACAGAGTATGCAAACTATGCGTGTCCTCCTTATTAAATAGATTCTGCCCACTCTGCACGCCTGCCACCCCTGCTCCACTTCTTTCGTGACCAAATGCACCGATGACAGGGGTAACGGGATAACTAGGGCTAAGAGTACAACACATGTCCTCCAATAGATAAAACCTCACTGACTCATACTGACCTCATGATCCCGCTTTTGTCAGGAGCTTATACCCATTAATGAAGCTAACTGGCCTACATGCAATTGATATTAATTAGGTTATTGAATAAATTGAATTAACACTAATATGGTTTCTATGCCCTTATGGTCTCAGGAAAAGCCCTGACTGTCAAATGAAGTTGTATCATGCACATCCTTCTCTATAACGAACATTGCATACGGGGACTTACACAGATGGTCTGACTCTTCTGGGTTCATTTTTGTCACTAATTGGTGTTTGTCACTAATTGGTGCTTTTTTACATTGCGTGTGCCCGTTAGCTGTTATTGTATTTAGAGTTATTTGAAGCTTAAATCTCATTGTTTTTTCTTTCCTATTTCCCTCATCATTTGTGAACATGCTATTTTATATGGCATTATATTTATGGTTTTCTGTGATATTGGTTGTCTGGTATTATTATCTTGCCTCTACCTCTCTTTTAAAGATATATCTTCTGTTTTCCCTATAAATTTACTTTCCACTGCTTTCTGAATTTTCATTTAAGGCAGATGCTCTTAGAGTGGAATTAAGACAAAAGACAGGAAGATATACACTCACCTTAACTCATCAAGAAAAAAATTCATGCAGTCTAAGATCTGTTTTGGGGAGATTTTAATTTCAACTCAGGAATCCATAGATAAAATTAAGGGATTTAAGATCAGCATAGAGTCTTTGTATTAAATAAATAAAAATAATAATAATGAATTTATATTAATATAATATAAAATAATTAAAATAGTGCAAGTCTTAGAGTAAATGATAATAATAGAGTAATATTATAAACCTACAATAATATACCCTAATAATGTATATTATATGTAATTGTATATTTCTAATATATGTCAATATTAATTCATATAATTGAAATTGCTATGATACTAATATATGGTCTTATTTATATTAAATAACATTATTTTAATGTTATTAATTGACATATGATTAATTCCAAACACAGCATCTTTTATGCCATTTTTAGTTTCATTGTGACATTTGGCAAATCTGACGCAGGCATCAGCAGATATCCCATTTATCTCTTCATTCATCTATTTACCCATTCATTCAATTAACAGGCATTGAATCCTCTTCTCTGTGCTCCGTACTTTGCTAAGAACCGAGGACACAACTTAGAGACAAGACTGAGAGGCACCCTGATGCCCTTAGGTAACTGGCATTCTCACGTGGTGAGAGCAATGTAGGGTAACATTCCTTCTACCTGCCTGCCACCATTTCTAGTTCTCCTCTCCTTCCAAACCTGAGAGCTGATGGCACTTTTTAACCCCTTCCTATTAGGTCTGGCCTTGTACTTTTGCATTGGTCAAAGGGCAGGGGGCACTGTCACTTCTACGTGGATGTATTTAAGAGCTAATGTGCCAACTCAATTCTGTACTTTCTGTATTCGGTTCTACCAAGGATACTGCAGAAGTGCTGAAACGCCACATCCTGTGAATAAAAAGCATCTGTCCATCTAGGCCCATGAATGACTACAATGTGCAGAACTCCCCCGTTGAGCCACTTTGAGCATGAAGTACAAATACGAAACTGACCTTTGTCAATTTTAAGCCATTGAGATCTGGAAGGTATCAGTTACGGCAGCAGAGGTCAGATCAAGATATATGTTTCTGAAGAAGCCGAGAGATGTTTAAGTTGACGCTGAGGCTAAAGAAAGGCTCCAAACAGAGCAAAGAGAAAGAGTTTAAACATAAACTGAAATTTTAAGTATAAACTGAAGAAACAGCGGGCGCAAAGGACCTGAGGAGGTAAAGAGCCCAGAATATTCAAGGAACTGAAAAATTCCAGCTCGAACAGGGTCTAAAAGCAGAAGACAGTGGCACAGGGGTTGTGGGGCCATTCCTATGTCTTCTGGCTTTTGCAAAAGGTGAAGAAGAGAACATCTACCCAGTAGTCAGCATCTGTGTCCAGGATTGACCCAGGATATTACTGCTTTTCCCATTCACTTTTCCTGATTTTCCTGTTCACTGAGAAGGCACAGACAAAGTGTTTAGGAGAAAAGTAGAGACAGATGACGTAGAGAAATAATTTCCTCAATAGAAGATCACCATTCTTTGAGCCCATAATATGCAGGGTATCCTGATGGGCGTGGATGCAGTCAGTAGGGAGAGAGTCAAGCTTCGAGGGCTCTGAAGCATACCCAGCTTTCCAGGAGCTTTCCAGGCCTCTGCAGGGCCTGAAGAGTACAGATTGCAGAAGTTCCACCTTTATTAGCTCCAGAGCCCACTCATTTTATTGTATTTATTTTTAAATTAATTTTTGTTGGAGTATAGTTGGTTTACCATGCAGTGTTAGTTTCTTCTGTATAGCAAAGTGAACCAGTCACCTCTAGACATAAATCCACTCGCTTTTCGATTCCTGCCTCGTATAGGTCATTACAGAGTATTGAGTAGAGTTGCTAGTGCTATACACTAGGTTCTTAATAGTTATCTACAGTAGGGTGTATCTGTCAATCCCAGTCTCCCAGTTTATCCTGCCCCTTTCCTCCTTGGTAACCGTGCATCTGTGTCTCTGTTTCTGTTTTGTAAATAGGTTTATTTATACCATTTTTTTTTTTTTTTAGATTTCACATATAAGCAACATCATATAACATTTGTCTTTCTCTGTATGATTTGCTTCACTCAGTAAGACACTCTCCAGGGCCATCCATATTGCTGCAAATGACAGCCCACTAATTTTTATGTGTTTTTCTGATTTTAAACCCGTGGGAGCTCCTCAGTGTCTACTAAAGCATTCTTCAAATTTTCAAAAACTCCCATGTCTTCTGAGATACATAAAAGTCTCATGACTTTCTACTTCCTATTATTACGATTATGACAAACCCATTGTCCTTTCCTCATCATTAGTTAACCCCATAAAGCACCAAATCACTTAGTCAGTTACAGTTCAGGCTTTTGGGCGTGAAGTTCAAGTCCTTTCCCAGACAGACCCCAGTCTGCATTGGCAGACCTATCACCTTCACACCCACCAGGCAACAGAGCCTGCCCTTTGGCCAAACTGCACGGCTTACTGTGTGCCTTTAACTCAGGCCAACTAATATTTTAAGCTGTAACACTCTTTGTGCTCTTTCTTTAAGATTCAGCTAAAATGCCTCCCACTGTTATTATCTCTAAGTTTCCCAGACATATCTATTCAATTAATCAAGTTTTTTCTATGTTCCTTAATATTCTATTACAGCACACAATAAATCATAGCTTTGTTATTTGTGTCTCTCTTCACCATTGAAATATAAATTCCCATACAGAAAATGGGTTCTTGCTGGGGACTCACCAAAAGTTGCAATTGAAAGCCTTGAAGGAAGGGAGGAAAGCATCAAAAAGGTCGACGACAGCTCTGAAGTTGAGAAGTGTGCATTTTTAAATTCCTTTACTAAAAGTTGGCTTTTGCCTACTTATATTTTTTTTCTTCCAGTTTCAAAGGTGATGCATGTTATATGTAGAATTTTTAATATAAATAGTTTAAAGGAAGAAAATCACTTGTGGTCCCCTTAATATTTCTCATTGACACTTTTTTCCCCCTTTGGGCTTTTAAATTTCCTACATGCATTGAAAATTCTTTTCTGTGTAAGATGTGAATTTTTTGTTACTTTTGGATAACTGCATTCATTTAAAAAACAAAACAAAAATTGCAAAACATATCCTACATCTTTATATGATTTGCCTATAAATTGTGACTGTACCTGCTGGTAAGCAAATATATAAAAAATATGAAAATGTTATGTTCACTCTAAAAGTACATGAATTTAGATAGCCTAAATAGAATATGAACTTATGATGTATTATATTATTTTTAGTCATTGTTTTATAAATAACTATGAAATGTTAGCATTATATTTTATAGTCAAATGGAAGACAAAACTCAACAATATCAGCTGAAAAATATTTTTTAAAGGAAAGGTAATTTTTACTTTTTAAAGCTAATTTCTAAAGTAATATATGCTAATGCTAAAATTCAATTAGTCAGAAAGATAGAAAATGAATTGGATTATCCAAGATGTATATAATATAAACTGCTTCTTGGGCATCCTTCTAGAAATTTCTATTCATTTAGAAGTCTTTAAATCAAACAATGCTGCTGCTGCTAAGTCGCTCCAGTCGTGTCCGACTCTGTGCGACCCCATAGACAGGAGCCCACCAGGCTCCGCCGTCCCTGGGATTCTCCAGGCAAGAACACTGGAGTTGTCATTTCCTTCTCCAGTGCATGAAAGTGAAAAATGAAAGTGAAGCGCTCAGGCGTGTCCGACTCTTAGCGACCCCATGGACTGCAGCCCACCAGGCTCCTCTGTCCATGGGAGTTTCCAGGCAATAGTACTGGAGTGGGTTGCCATTGCCTTCTCCGCAAACAACTCTATATCCTTATAAATCATCTGCAATTTATTTTCTTCAGGTAACAGAGTATTTTATTTTAACCATAGCTACGCATTAGTATATGTATATATATGTTGCTGCTGCTGCTGGGGCATCACTTCAGTCGTGTCCGACTCTGTGCGACCCCATAGACGGCAGCCCACCAGGCTCCCCCGTCCCTGCGATTCTCCAGGCAAGAACACTGGAGTGGGTTGCCACTTCCTTCTCCAATGCATGAAAGTGAAAAGTGAAAGTGAAGTCGTTTAGTCGTGTCTGACTTGTAGCGACCCCATGGACTGCAGCCCACCAGGCTCCTCCGTCCATGGGATTTTCCAGGCAATAGTACTGGAGTGGGGTGCCATTGCCTTCTCCTATATATATGTTAAGTATATATATATATATGTATATATATATAGGAGGATGGATAAATAGATTTACATAGATAGATAGATGATAGATATCTCAGTCTTCTTTCTGTGGCATGCCTGGACTGAAATACACTCAACCTAACATATAGATTGTTGCCAAGATTTTTATAGATAGATATACATAGATATATGTATAGATATGTATATGCATGAATGTATATCTATCCATATATGTATATCTATATATATATCTATCTCTGTTTATCTATCCAAAATTTTTATATTTTCACTATATAAATTATTTGATTGTTTTGATTGTAATTTGTCTTAAATCCAAGCTAAAAATTCTTTATTTCAAAGAATAATTTTATTATAGTGATTGTTAACAGGTAAGTTGCATCTTAAAACTAATATGTCATACATAGTTTTTAAAATTTCTTTGGTTTCTTCCTATTGCTATTTAGAGCCTTATCTACTTTATGTTACAATAATTTTCTTAGTGATTATAATTTAATGATATTTATAATATTCCTAAGGGCTTCCCTGGTGGCTCAGATGATAAAGAATCTGTCTGCAATGCAGAAGTCCTGGGTTCGATCCCTGGGTCAGGAAGATCCCCTGGAGAAGGGAATGGCAAACCACTCTGGTATTCTTGCCTGGAAAATTCAATGGACAAAGGAGCCTGATGGGCTACAATCCACGGTGTCACAAAGAGTTGGACACAACTGGGCGAATTTGACTCACTGACTCATGATATTCCTAGTGTTTATATTTAGAGTCTAATGATATTTATAATTTTCATTAATGATTATATTTATAATTTAATATGATATTTATATTTCATTTTTCAACATTAGGCAGTATTAATGTTATATAATAGTTCCAGTTATGAAACATAACATTTCTCCACTAAAATTTTCTTCAACCTCTCCTTTCCTATCATGTCAGAAATTTATATACCATATTTTAATTTTACATTGTCAAGGTTTTTAATGTTTGCATTCAGTTAGTTATCATAATCCCACTGTTCTTCAAGTTAAGGCCCATATTTAAATTGAATCTCTATTTCTTGACTATTCTTACAAGATATATCTTCTCTTATTCTTTAGTTGATTCATCTGTTAGGATGAATTTTAGAATTCATCTCTTAGGAGGCTGAATTTTACCATAAGGGAAGTTTTTCTCTCTCTCTTTTGATTTTTGTTGTTCGTTTTCTTTTGTAATCCAGGAAAGGCTTATGAGTCCTTGCATGCTCCTCATTCTGTGACATTTATACAAAACCAACATCTTGGCTAGGTATGCAATTATTCCATTATATGTGTGTGTGTGTGTGTGTGTGTATGATATTTTGTTTCAGAATTCTATGATGACAATGAGAAAACTCTGAGACTATATCACACTTGAAATTAAACTCCTCTTTCTGTTTCCATGTTGATCTTCCACTCCTACACCCTGGAAATTCTTGTCTTCCTTTATCTGTGGAATTTTTTCTGTTTTATCTTTGAATATATATTCCATTTCTATGTTTTATACCTCAGATATACTAGCTATGTAATACTTTGATCTCCTATAGCTTCCATACCATCAACTCTCTAATTATATTTTCCTTTGTGACATCCTCAGGTCTAAATATCATGTCACCAACATGATATTTCTCAGTTTTAAAATGCTATTAGTACTATACAAATCTATTTTTTTGCTGCTGGTTTTAATGTCATTACTATTTATGCCATAGTGTATTTTTTTTCTTAGCCTTCTTCTTGAGCTTTGTCAGTGTCCCTTCCATCTCCTAATATCGTTTTGTTACCTCTTTTAATTGCTTTGATCTCATTTTTTTCCAAAGTATTTTTTTTTGTCTCTCTAATTCTTTAAGGTTATAAAATGTATTTGGTAGAATTTTCTTCTATTTCCTAGGAAGTTTATGTTTTCCTAAAATGTACTTTCATTTGCTCTTTAATATAAGTCATGTATCTTTTCATCTTTTTGTTTCCGTAGTGTTTGTGCCAAGGTCCTCTTTTGGATCCCTTCTGCTTATCACTCAGAATAGTATGGGGAATGGACGGGTGGTTGACCTGTGTCAACTTCTTTGTCATTTCTGCACTTTTCCCACCAGGTTTGCTCATCTTCTGTCCTGGGTAGATCTTTCTGCAGCAGATCACTCAGGTTAGTCTGTCACTTGCAAGGGAGCACCTCATCACATAGGCGTGTCACCTGAGGATTTGGTGTTTCTCTTGATCGGCAGTACATGCCCAACAGTCATGTTCTTCATTTTTCTTATGATCCTTCAGACACTTACTTCTTATTGTTTCAAAAAAAAAAATCATTACATGGATCTATCAGGACCCTTACCTACTTTGAGAAGAATCTGTACTCTGCTTCAGGCTCAGAGAGATGAAAACCAGCTTTCAATTTCTTCCTTCTATTTGATCCAAGCCCTACTATATGGTGGCTCAGATGGTAAAGCGTCTGCCTACAATGCAGGAGACCTGGGTTCAATCCCTGGGTCAGGAAGATCCCCTGGAGAAGGAAATGGCAACCACTCCAGTACGCTTGCCTGGAGAATCCCATGGATGGGGGAACCTGGTAGGCTACAGTCTATGGGGTCACAAAGAGTTGGACACGACTGAGCGACTTCACTTTCTTTCTTTCTTTCCTACTATATTTAATGGATGATTATAATTCATAGACCATAGTTTGGAATTTTAGTCATATTTAAGCTTTAATGCAAATATGAGTTTATATTTCCAAATTTAAGCTTTTGTGTTCATTAGGTTTCTGGCATGTGGCAGCAGTAAGAAGTAGAATAAATATGTCTACTCTGGCATATTTTGTAGGAAATCCTCTTTCTTTTTTAAACTGTTTGATAACAGTCTGTTTTAGGGAATTTATTCTTGCACATGTCAATCACAAAGTTTTTACTGAATTAATTTTAAAAAATGAATGGCATAAGTTACATTGATGTCTACTATCTATATTATATTTCTATATTCCAGGTTTTGAGGATGTTCTAAATGTTCCCAATATTCTTAAAAAATAAATTTCTTCTGGGGATAAAAGTAATGCTGAAATTTTAGAAAGATGCCTATATTCTAAATAAGAGGATTTAAACCTTCTATAATTTCACTACCTTATAACCATTATACTTTAATTCATTTTAAGGTGAATATTTTCTCACATTGCAAATTTTCTGAAATGGCTTTTGCCTTACAATTGGTGGCATCTTATAATTTAATTAGGAGTCTATTTTGTATGTTACAAGTATGTAAGCTTCCCAGGTGGTGCTAGTGGTAAAGAACACACCTGCCAATGCAGGAGACATAAGAGATGTGGTTTCCATCCCTGGGTCAGGAAGATCCCCTGGAGGAGGGCAAGGCAACCCACTTCAGTTCCTGTCTGGGAAATCCCATGGACAGAGAAGCCTGGTGGGCTGCAGTCCATGGGGTCACAGAGAGATGGGTGCAAATGAAACAACTTAGCCTGCACTCATGGTGTGTGAAAAAGTGCTGAATCATATTGCTGATGCCATCTTAGATTTGATGAAATTTATTTTCTTCCAGTTATACGTACTGTTTTAAATCAAAGTTGGAATCATATTTATGTAATTTTTTGGCCAACTGTAAATGAAATGCAACAATTTGAGCTCCTTGTAGCATCAAATAAAGCAGCATTGCAATATAATAATCCCTTTAAAAACATCATGCAATTTTATAACTGGGTGATCTAAACACCTACATGATTTAAAATAAAGAGAAGAATGACATCTGCTCCAAAATCCAAAAGTAACTTAATTCTCTAAGTCTCAGCTTTTTACTTATGTATAAAATGAGCCTACTAATAATACATACCACCTAGGGAAGCCAATGCTTCTTCAGTGACGTGTTTACTTCAATGGGGCACAGGTTAAATACTCAAAAAATGTGAATCATCTGCATTATGGTTACTAGGGTCATTAGTGATGATCTTTCAGGGAATGGCACTTTTGCATTTACCTCCAAAGACCAGTGGCTGATTCCATTCTATTAACTAGACCTGCTTACTTCATGCCAGACACCAGCTAGGCACTGGGAATACAAAGAATCACAGCTCTCACACAGGCTCCCCTATGGACCAGTTTACTTTCAGGGTCTCATTCATTTCTTTTGGTTGAAAAGATCAATTTCCTCTGAGCATTCACTGCTTCCCACTGACCACAGGCCACATCTCTTTCCTGCAGGTTATACTCACATGTAACACTTGCCATTCTCCCCACACACCCTTTGCACCCTATGCCTGCAACTCTCTTCCAGCTACCCCTTCATCTGTAGCATTCTTCCCCTCTCCTCTCTCCAGAGGCCCAAATTTCTCCTAACCGAACAAATATTTAGAATTAAGAAAGAGGTTCCTTATCATTTGGTTTCTGTTCAAACAGAAGAAAAGGAACAAGAACTAGAAAACAAACTAGTCCACCCAGTGCATTGGGCAACGCCATTCACACTGAACTCTGCTTGCATCCTTCAGTAATCCGGCCCCTCTGACGTCATTGCTCCTTCCTCCACAATCCCCAGAGCATTATTTGCAATATTTCTTATCATATTCTGCATCATAATATTTGTGTGCCTGTCTTATTTGGCCTAGATTGTGATGCCCTTAAGGGTAGAAATGTTATTTGTCCTTGTCACCAAAGCATTTGGCACACAGCACATGCTTAAGTAAGTGGTTTTTGAATTGAATTACTTCAGCCATGTTACTCTTAAGACCATTGTCAGGATTACTAATCACCTGAAATAAATCATTCCATCCACTTCTGTGAAAAACAATCAACATCTGACATTATCATATATGTGTGTGTGGGTGTGTGTGTATATATGTATATGTATATGTATATATGTATGTGTGTATATATATATGTATATGCATATATAACTCCATCCACTTACCTGAAAAAAGATCAACATTTGATATTTTCATATATGTATGTGTACATATATATATATGAAAAATATGTTTTCCAAGCCTTTCCACAAAAACAGTCATCTCTTTGTGCTCATTTCCAGGTATCAACTTCAGAGGCAAACCTTGGCAACTCCTTAACTATTCTTTTCTTCTTATTTACAAAGCATGTACACGGGGCTCTTTTCTACCTTCCCTATGTTCTTAAGTGGAAGGTAAGCATTGATTTTTTTACATATCTTGCCTTTCCTCACATATATTTTGCCCCTCTCCAAAATCCTAATATAGTTCAACTGAATTTCTCCTTGGCTTCTCAACCCTCTTGTTCCCATCAGGACTGTCATTCTTGACAGTGTCACAGTTGCCATCCGGGGGAATTTCCCTGATTATTATGCTGACTCTTCCTTTTAGCTCTCTCCTGTGTTGGTTTTCATGTTTCCAGGATCTCGACTATTTGCGTTTTGGGTTTGTTCTTTACCTCGGTGCATTGTATCTTCAGCAGTTTTCCAAGAAATTCCTTAGAATACTTACTTTGGGGTGACAGGAATGATTAGAAGTTTGACTTAGAATAGAATCCTTGGTTAGATATGACCATCCCTTAGAAATTTGAAGGCATTGCCTGCCTTAAGAGATTCTGATATATGATGTGAGAGGTGAAATACTGTTTGTGGATTGCAAGACATAAAGTCAGATAAGTTAATTGGAGAGGCAACATTAGAGGTGGGTGGGGAGGGGACAGGGCTGAACTGAAAGCCGAGCAGATTTTCCAAAGCATCATTGCTTTAAACATGAAAGAACATGGTAGGAAAGCTTGCTGGGAGTAAAAGGATTGGAAGTAGAGAGTGTTACATTTGGCCAGAAAAAAAAATGCCCTGGAACAACAGCAACAAAACTATTTCCAGCCGCTTTCTACTTGGTGCCAGCCCCTGAGAGGGAGCCTCTTCAGGGGCTGACCAAGATCTTGACACCCAGACACTCTCCCACCCCAATTTCATTTTCTTAGATGAGATTAGCTTAGCGCTCATGAATTTGTATATGACTCTGAAACATAAAATGCAGTCACACCAGGGAACAAAGCTATTCATGTTTCCTTACAATTGAGGATCTTTCCAGTCCAGCAACTAAGGCCAACAACAAAATGGTTCAAGCGCTCTTTCAAATCATCCTGCTCAAGAGGGCCCTTTGGTTCTCTATCATTAGGCAGCCGCTGTCTCTGAAATGGAAAGGTTAGGAATGCTGGCCAGGCCAGCAGCAACCTCGCTGGTACTGAGAAGTCTGAATACCAACCACATGCAGAATTCTATGAAGATGCAAAGTTCCATTTGAATCAATACCAATAAATGAATCACAGTCATACCTGTCTTCCATTAGGTACTGCCTCATGCTGTTGGAAAACATCTCTTCAGCCTTGCTGTTAATGTGCTACTTGGTCTTTCATTGTCCTCATGAATATTCAGGATCATTCCTTAAATGGTGCCTCAATGTGCCTTTTCTGTACCCTGTGAAACAAAGTTTTCTACTCACAGACACCAGATAATATTAACAGGTGGAGCCTATTGACAATTGTTTCTAAGTGAAGTTTGCTTAGATGTCTTACCTCTTCCAAAACAGATGGGGTACATGTTTGTTCCACGAAAGGAAAACTCATCACATGCAAATCCTTCACTTAAAGTTTTCTGCTTAGTCATGACACTTATTTGAGCTTTGGATATATATGATGCTAAAAATGTACTGGAGAAAGATATCTCAAATAAGGTAAAGGAGAACCTGGAGGATGGTTAGAAAAGCAATGAGAATATTCTCCTACCACCCAACTCCCCCACTGCTGAAAAGCTCACAGGGTTTTTCCTATAGGCCTTCATCTGCAAAGTGTGGTCCGCTTGAGAGCATTGTCAGATCACAAGGATCTTACTAGAAATTCATGATTTCAGGACCCATCCCTCCTCAATCAAAATCTTCATGTTTAACAATCCCTAGGTGATTTGTATAAATACTAAAACTCAAGAAGCACTGCCTATAGGGACACTGTGTCGTAAGAGGAGCCATAGGCTGTCAATCAATAAGTTTCATTACTGGTGCTGCTTTTGATCATTTGTAAATGGTAGTATCTGCTAAGTTTCCCTATTATAAAGCTACTTATTTTCTTTTTGTAATTAATAAGTATTTTGGCTTCCCTTGTGGCTCAGCTGATAAAGAATCCGCCTGCAATGCAGGAGACCTGGGTTCGATCCCTGGCCTGGAGAATTGCATGGACTGTATAGCCCATGGGGTCACAAAGAGTCGGACATCACTGAGCGACTTTCACTTTCACTCATACAGAGACACTGCGAAACTATACAAGCACCCTATTTCTCTTTGTATTTTGCTTACTAACTTTAACATCTATTGATAATACTTGACTGCAGTAATTATGGTATTAACCAAATGGTGATTTTTAAAATCTTCTAAATAAATTCTTTCTGAACAGTTTTAGAATACACATATACCCCATAGCTAGTTTCCCTGTTACTAACAGTTTACAAAAATATACTTTTTGTACCAATATTGATCCATTATTATCAACTAAAGTCCATAGCTTTTTCATATTTTCTCAGTTCTATGTACCATCTTTTTTATTCTAAAATCCCATCCAGAATGCCAGACTACATTTAGTTACCATATCGCCTTAGGTTCATCCTGCTTGACAGTTTTTCAGACATTTATTTTCTCTATGACTTCCTCATTTATTAACTTAGAATTCAATTTAAAGAACTGTCCCTTCTCCATCACTTATTTGTTTATGTTTGTATGGACTGATGGATGTTTATTTTATTCTACATATTTTAAGCCATTGGCATCATTATTTTTTTATTACACAAATTGTCTCAAATATGTTTGGAATTCTTTCAAGTTGATTCCTTGAGATGATCCCATCTGCTTTTGAGCACATCCTACTTTCTGGCATCATAAAATGTTTCAGGCTCATCATGTACTTTCCTGATCCCAGCCCTGAATCATATTTCCCTGAGGAATAGGGATCCTCCAGTTGGTGAGTGGTGTTAGAAACCAAGATCTGGAGGGGGGGCTAGGTATTTTTTTGCTACAAGGGTGTCATTATTTCTAGGCTTTCTCAATGGCAGAGCTAGAAATTATAAAAGTATTCCAAACCATACATACAGATATACCTTTTTCTTTGTCCATGTACATTCAAAATCAAGAGTTTACACTTAAATATGACTGAGTTTATAACTCTGAATACAGTTCAATAGCACAGGGTTCTCTTTAGCCTTCACTTTTTACTTATTTGCAAGTTCTTTATCTCACAAGAAGCTTGGATTTCATTATCATATCACTGTATCACTTATTTATTCACTCATAGAATACAAATAAAGAAGCTGCACAATCACTAATCCATATCTCTTGAACACTTCTTCATAGATCACAGCCTTCTCATGGTGAAGGGGCTTGTGTAACTCAATGAAGCTATGAGCCATGCCATGCAGGGCCACCCAAGATGGACAAATCATAGTGAAGAGTTCTGACAAAATGAGGTCCCCTGGAGGAGGAAATGGCAACCACTCCAGTATTCTTGACTCAAGAACCTCACAACCATCATGAAAAGGCAGGAAGATATGACACCAGAAGATGAACCCCCTGGGTCAGAAGTCGCCCAATATGCTACTGGGGAAGAGTAGACAGCAATTACTGATAGTCCCAGAAAGAATGAAGCATCTGGGCCAACGCAGAAACGATGCTCAATTGTGGATGTGTCTGGTAGTGAAAGTAAAGTCTGATGCTGTAAAGAACAATATTGCAAAGGAATATGGAATGTTAGGTCCATGAATCAAGGTAAATTGGATGTGATCAAGCAGGAGATGGCAAGAGTGAACATCAACATCTTAGGTACCAGTGAACTAAATGGACGGGAATCAGTGAATTTAATTCAGACGACCATTATATTATATCTACTACTGTGGGCAGGAATCCCTTAGAAGAAATGGAGTAGTCCTCATAGTCAGCAAAAGAGTCTGAAATGCAGTACTTGGGAGCAACCTCAAAAACAAGAGAATGATCTTGGTTTATTTCTGAGGCAAACCATTTGACTTCACAGTACTCCAAGTCTATATCCTGACCACTGAGGCTGAAGAAGCTGAAGTTGACCAATTCAACTTCACTTTTTGGTGCTAGTTCTTGGAGGTGTTGTAGGTCTATGAACACCTTCAAGAAGTAACACCAAAAAAAAAAAAAAAAAGTTCTTTTCATCACAGGGAATTAAACGCAAAAGTAGGAAGTCAAGAGATACCTGGAAAAACAGGCAAGTTTGGCCTCCAAGTACATAACGGAGTAGGCCAAAGGCCAACAGAGTTTTGTATAGAGAACACACTGGTTCCAAAAACACACTTTTCCACAACCCAAGAAATGAACTTACACAAGAACGTCACCAGATGGTCAATATCAAAACCAGGTTGACTATGTTCTTTGCAGCTAACGATGGAGAAGTTCTATACAGTCAGCAAAAGTAAGACCAGGAGTTGACTGTGGCTCAGATTATCAGATTTATATTGCAAAATTCAGGTTTAAATTGAAGAAAGCAGGGAAAACCACTAGGCCATTCAAGTATGACCTAAACCAAATCCCTTAGGATTATACAGTGGAAGTGATAAAAAGATTCAAGGAATTAGATCTGGCAGACACTATTCCTTGATATTTTATCCTTGATATTGTTTCCTTGAATATCCAGTATTCCTTGATATATTGAAGTGTTTGATAGAGAGTAAGGAATATTTAAACCTTGTTCATCAATGTATGATTACTAACATTTTAAAATTCCCATCTCAGTAAAATCCAAAGATGCAAGCATGATCTAACCCAGAAAAGACAGGCATTTCTAATTTAGGCTTCCTCTAAAACAATAGTGTGTCTTCTTTCAGTAATTTAAAGGAATTTCTAATCTGAATTTGTATCTCCAAATGAAACGTGAGCATGAAGAGAAGAGGAAGTGGCAAGTCAATAAGCCATCAATGAGAAAACATATGAGGCGCTTATTGAAATAAGTCTGGAGAGTTAAAAGGAGAGTTAGAAAGTTCACAAGGCACTTAATATTCTCAGTAGCAGCCAAAGCAGAAATAAGTAAAAAAAAAAAATTAATAATTTATAAGAGTAAAATCCACACCCTTTGGTTTGGATATCTAAAAGTCACTGTAACAGTCTGCATTTTTCAGTGGGCTCAAGGCAGAGTTGAGTCTGCCTTAATAGAGAGTTACCTCCCTTTCCCTTCAAAGAGGTTGACAACCTTCCTTAATTCAGAGCCCAACAGATAATAAGCCAAGCCTGAACATGACTCCTTTGGGTCTTTATCCAATGTCTCTTTGGATAAGAGGCACTTTGAGCAGTGCCTCTTTTCCATGCTCTTTCCTACTTCTCTCTAAATTGCAAAAAATCTCTCTCCTACAGGTAAAAATCATGGTACATGATTTCTCTCACTCTCCTTACCCCAGTGTATTCAATGTTAATACCATTCCAAAATTTTAATGGCTTTACACAAAATATATATTTTTTTAATCTCACTAACGTAGTCCTTAAAGGTTATGTAGCTTCATTGGGTGGCTTTTGTTGAGTGGTGATTCAAGGAGACTCAGGTGTCTTCCATCTCGTGCATCACTTCTGTTTGGTCCTTGGAGCCTTCTCTCGTGGGTAAAGGGGGAAAGAAAATGAAGTATTACAGGAGATGGATTCATGAGCCAGACCTATATTGCACTGGTAAAGCCCAGTCACACGGTCATGCCCACCTGGAGAGAGGATGGGAAATAGGTGCAGCTGAGTGCCGGTGTGAGAGGAGCCATGGCTTGGTGAACCACAGACTGTTTCTCCTATAGGTAGTAAACTCCTGTCAAACAGATTTCTATCTTTGCTTAAACTCATTTGATTTGCTATTTTATCACTTGCAACCAAAAATACAGACTAAGACTGTGCAGGCTTCTGGGGCAAGGTTATTTGACCTGGAGGCTGGTGAGTATGTAGAATTGGATGTGGAAAGGTCAGGAGAGGTCATTCTAGAGCAAAGTCATGGCTGGGAGAGCGTCAGGCAGGGTCAAGGGATAATAAGCAGACCCAGTGTGGCTGGAGCAGAAACAATGAAGGAAAAATACAAGGACGCGCACTGAATGTTAAACTGTGCCCTGCGAGCTCAAAGTGCGATGGAAATTCCAAGACGAGAGTCATCTGGTTAGAACAGCCAAGAAGACTTCATGGAGAAAGCAGAACTTGAGCTGGGTCATGAAGGACAAGAAGGATTCTGTTAACAGACAGAAAAGGGAGAAAAACTATTTTTATTTTGATGTTTCTGAAAGCCAGCAGACGAAATGAGGTACTACATGACTGACTAACTTATTTTTTGTGTAGAAGTACTAGGGTCTTATATATATATATATAGTTTAACACTACTGTAAACATGTATTAGTTGTTTATTTGTTTAAATGTCCATGTACCACATAGGACTTGAGTCAGTTTTCAGAAAGTTAATGTCATAATATTTTTTAAACTAAAATTAGGAAAAACCACAAATAAAAACAAGCATTTAAAGAAAGGGAGGGATTGAACACAATATATAAGCATGCAATCATATATATAAAAAAGATATATGCATATATATATATATATATCATTTAATATAAATATATATCATATTTTGGAATATGTTTATGTGTGTGTGTTTTTCTCAGAACTTCCTGGAAATTAAAGCAAAAACAGAGACGTGACCATTTACCCAATTCTCAATATCTGTGAAATATCCAAGTAATTATACTAATTTTTAATGGGAAGGAAAATTTAGCCTTCAGCCAACAGTAGAGGAAATATATCAACTGCATTTTAAACACTGAACATTGTTCTGTGAAGTTTTATATGTGCTCTTTAGAGGAGCCACAGAAGAGAGTAAATCTCAGAGGTTGCCCAATGTGTAGAATCATTGCTACCTCCTTGGTGAACTTCATGACACATCCATTGCTCACTCACAAAGAGCCAAAGCAAACTTGATTGTTAAAAGATTTTCCTTACTGCAGGCCCTAAACCCCTGGAAGAACCAGGATCATCAGAAAGGAATGTTTCTGATGTGTCTATGCAAAGTTGGTTCAGCTGCTTTGATTTAATTAACAACCAGTCAATTCAATCAATTAACAATTTGATTCCATGGAAAATATTCTATCAAAATTCAGTAATGAAAATGAAAGAGCCCACCAGTATAGATTTTTACCTACTCAGGTGGTTATGCACCATGTGAACCATGTAAGGACACAGAGATTTTTCTTTGAGTACAGTTCTGAGTATTCCTGGAGAATAGCTAGTTATCTGATGATAATGACTTGTGCATGCATGATGTTTTCAGAACTTATTTACAAGTATAGCCATCTTGTGAGGTTGTGTTTTTACCTATGAAACATGAGGTTCAATAACATGACCGAAGTCTAACATCTAGTTTTAATGGAAGGGGAGGAAGCATGGTGTTATATGAAGAACTATGGAGTTATGGTAAACAAGGATTGAGTGATTCATCTTCCTACTTCCAAATTCTTGACGCTACACTCTCAACTTTGGCCTCCAACTTTGACTTCTCCAGGTTTAGTGTGCATTTTCATTCTCATTTGAAATTTGATACCTGGCAATATTCTGAGGCAACTCTTCTGGTCTTAGCATCTTTGCCTTAAACGAGAACCCCTGTCTGGCTCCAGCAATAAAGAACAAAGCCCTTAGGTTGGCCCTTGGCTGGATCAGCACCAACTATCCTGAAGGCATCTATATGCAACACAGGCAACTCACACAGGCAGTAAGGATCAAAACAGAATTGGTATCAAATGCTGAGGAAGATTTAGACAGCAGAAGATCAAGCTCTATATACATAATATACATTGATACATACCAAAACTATGCAGGCCCTTTACTCTGGGGTAACAATGTGTTCAGGTGGGTTTCAAGTGAGATTCTCTGAACATAATATATCATCAGAAAGTATAAATGCAAAATCCTCTCCATTTCTGTTTAGTTTCTCAAAGTATTAACACACAAATTATTTTCCACCAGAGGGAGGTACATATTTAAAATTATGCTATCACTTGCACTGTTTAAAAGAACCATGTGGAATTCAGTCTCTTATTCTAGTACTGAAGTCCTATCTCCCCCCCAACCCTCTTCCATTGATAGGATCAGATTTAGGGTATCTTTAATTAATAAATAGACTGAGTGACACTGGATGGTAACAGAAACAATGCAAACAGCTACTTGTTATCCTATTTATCTGTCCTATCGGCTGATGTGTAAGCTTCCTACAAGAAGTTATTTAATGGTTCTTTAATAGAAGAAGGTTTGAGAAAATGCCAGCAGACGGCATTGGGGGTAATGACCCAGGCTACGGTGATTTAAGTAATGATTTGTCTTATCTATTTACCTGTACTCAAAGGCTGAATTTGCACATATGCACACACAGGCACACACATTGTCTTCTGGTAGACTAGGCTGCCTAAAAGCCTTTTAGTAGAGAGAATGTAAGCACAATTACATCATTAAAATATATGACTCAAGAAAGGATCAAAACTGGAAAAAACAACAAAACAATAGTAATAAATGCTGCTGCTGCTGCTGATACAATTCAAACAAAAACTACTCACTACTTCCATTCTAAACTGGCTTGGCTTTCCATCCAAAGAGGTATGGCCTCTTCCTAGAGTTGTTGGTTAGTCGCTAAGTTGTGTCTGACTCTCTTGAGACCCCATGGACCATAGCCCAGCAGGCTCCTCGGTCCATGGGACTTCTCAGGCTAGAATACTGGAGTGGGATGACATTGCCTTTTCCAGGGGATCTTTCCAACTCAAGGAGCAAACCTTTGTCTCCTGAACTGGCAGGCGGATTCTTTCTTCAGTGAGGCACCTGGCAAGCCCTTTCCTTTTAACCACTTCCTGCAAGTTTAACTCAAGAGATCTTGAGTTACCTCATACCAAAAAAGATGAATAGAAATGGCTTATTTCTTCCAAATAGCCCTTTGGCATACACACACAACAGAGCCAACTCTCACAAGCAGTGAGGACTCGCACGGGACTCTTATCAAATGGTATCTCCTCTACTGATTAATTTCTCGAGGTCCCTATTGTCTCTATTAAAGATCCTGCAGCTACAGCCATATCCAGGGTAGCTTCCCCTGACCTTCTAGAGGTAAAAGTATATTTGGAAACAATCCTTAAAGACAATGACCAGGTCAAGGGCGGTAGCATCCTACCTATTGTTTCATTTTAAGTATTGGCAAAGTAGGAGAGTCAGAAGCTTGGCTGTTAGCCTGGGGTCAGTTGGGAGCAGGAAGCCAGGATGGAAGAGGAAGGTCTACAGTGACAGGCTCCTGTAGCCATTCTAGACAATGGAATCCAGGAGCTTCATGGACCTGTTCTCTTATGCCTTGGTCAGGCCTGATTTAGTTGTGAGCACTGTTTACGACTGGTCTCTGGGTAGCAATGGTAGTACACTATTTCAAGGACACTGAGCTTGCCTCTGACCTCTGCTCCTGGTGCCCCAGACAGGACGATTCTGCCTCTGGCCGTGATGAGACGATCGTGAGGTCATTTCTGGGCAAGGTTTCTACGGAACGGAGACAGAGTCCATTGGGGCTAACATGTGGGAGACATTTCAGGGCGCTGCTTCTTAAGAGAGCTGCAAAAGACATTACTAGGTACTGAGAAGAATAGCCTGTGGGCTTTTAAAATAATATTAAAAAGGGAAGGCAAAATGAGAGTTTTCCCAGGAAAACTTGACTTGGACATACTTTATGCGGGTGGAGCAGCAGACAGCAGCACTGACCCTGCTGACCAGTTTTGGATGAAATCAGAAAGCAAGCAAAGCTGGTCTTCCCAGCCCCGGCTAAGCACCCTCAGCCTCTATATTTCCCTGGCCATTTCTGTGACCCATTCTAAGTTTGACCTCTCTGGGGGCATCCCATTCTGCAGAATTCACAAGCTGGTCTTCTAAGCTGTCCAGTACGGTAGCCACAAGCCACAAGTGTCTGTGGGGCATTCAAAATGTAGTTAGCCTAAGCTGAAATACGCCATAAAGCATAAAACACAAAACAGATTTCAAAAATGCAGAAAAATATCACTCAAAAGTTTTTGCATTGATTACATGTTGAAATGAAAATATTTGGGTATATTAGCTTAAATAAAATATGTTCTTAAAATTAAATATATTAAAATTAAACTGTTTTCCTTTACTCTTTTGTTTTTTGTAATGTGGTTATTATAAATTTTGAGATTACATTTGTGGCTTTCATTTGTGGCTCACATTTTATTTTTTTTGGACCACACTGTTCTCCATCCTCAGGGCTTTTCTTTCTAACATGATAAATTCACAAAGGTGAACTTTCTCAAATAGTGTGTGATTTTAACAGGAGGTAGTAGAGACAAGGATGTGGGGGAACAGGTAATTCCTTTGTCCCAGAATGTGTTCACATCTTCTTCATCCTGAAAAACCCATATTAATTCATCAAGATCCAGATCAAATGTCACCTCCACCAGGAAGCTTTCCATAATTCTCCCAGGCAGTGATATCCCCCTCCGTACTGTCTCAGCACTCCATGCAAATCTCTCAGAGCACTATAAATCATTACAATGCACCTTAATTTAAATGTCTTCCCTTCTAAGCTGCAAACTCCTTCAAAGGAAGGACTGAGTCTTATTTGATTTTATTAATAACAATTCTGTAAGAGGAGTACCTTATTCATTTATAAATTTATCCATTCATTCTGAAATAAAGGCTTCTGAGCCACTCAGCTATTTGCTCTTCAAACAGCCCCTCATGAACTGCCAACCTAGCTACTTACAGTGAGTTCACTTAGAAATAGCTGTTTCAGTGATGGTTGGACATGGAGTTGTAACCATGTCCCTGACTGCCTACAGAAGTGTCCTGGGTTTATGTCCCTGTATATCGTATGTAACCCAACCCATAACAGTTTGGGGCCCTGCTTCTGCACTGCTCTCTTTCTAGTGCTGTTTTCAGGGTTCTGTTGTAAACTATTTTGTTACCTCACCCCTGCAAATACTCTCCTGCTTCCAAATGCAGTGTTTTTTATGTTGCTTGGGTGTTGACTCTCCTCGAAGCCAGTGGAATATGGAATTCATTAGGAGGACAATGGAGCTATGCGCCAAAGACTTCATGAGTTAGCAAGGATTCCTCTATCTTTTCCTCCTTTCTGACAACTGCCAATCTGAGGGCTGACCTAGTCGGCTTTCCAACACACCCAAGCCAGGCTGTTAGCTTGGCCCTGCCACTGGCTTTGTTAATCCTTGTCATGTAGAGAGATGTCTCGCGTGTAGTAAAAGGAGTCGGGACTTTGCTTGGCTGGTTGGAAGTGTTTTCCATCTGCATAAATTGCCATGGAATACCCAGTTACAGACCTTGCTCTTGCAGCCAGCCGCCCTCTTTTTCTAGTGGCTTCTGTGTGAGCCACCTAGGTGTGTGTGCCAAGTCGCTTCAGTCACGTCTGACTCTTTGCGACCCCAAGGACTGTACCCCTCCAGGCTCCTCTGGCCATGGGAGTCTTCAGGCAAAAATATTGGAGTGGGTTGCTGTGCCCTCCTTCCCGGGGTCTTCATGACCCAGGGATTGAACCCGCATCCCGTCTCCCACATTGGCAGGCGGATTCTTTACCACTAGCACCACCTGGGAAGTCCAAGTGAAGTCGCTCAGTCATGTCTGACTCTTTCCAACTCCATGGACTGTAGCCCATCAGGCTCCTCCATCCATGGGATTTTCCAGGCAAGAGTCCTGGAGTGGGTTGCCACTTCCTTCTCCAGGGGATCTTCCTGACCCAGGGATAGAACCCAGGTCTCCCGCATTGCAGGCAGATGCTTTACCCTCTGAGCCACCAGGGAAGCCCAACTATATCACTTGGCTTTTGAGAAAGCAGGCCAGCTGTTATTAAGGGTGGCCTCAAACAAGGAGGCAGCCTCATTTTTTGTGAAAGAGTCATGGTCAAAATTCTATATTTAATTATCATTGAAATAATGAAAGCAAACCAGATTGTCAAACGATTATCACTGAGGTAGTGAAAACAAATGAAAGGCCATTTTGATGAGCGTCAAACTTGTTTTGGTCTTGAGAAGTTAGTGACAAGACATGGAAAGGAAAGAGGAAATCTAACGGATGCATCGCTCTTCATGTTTAAACATGAGATTACACAACTGTGGAAATTTAGTTCTCAGCTTCCCTGCTTAATTTCTACTTCGAAGGTCCATAGGGATAGTTTAGAGATAAAAATCTGGTCCCTGGAATGCTCCCAGCCCTCCCACTTTGCCTGAATAACATCTACCGCCGCTTCCCTTCTCGGTTTGGACGGCACTCCTATTGCAAAGTGTTTTCTAACCTCTCAGACAGAGAAGTTCCCGACTCTGTGCTCAGCGTTCAGCACAGTGCACAACCCATATGGGTCCTCAGGAAATGTTTGCTGAGTGAAGAAATGAAAGCTAGAGGATGTGGGCCAAAAAAATGCAAATTTAGAGCTTAGGTTCTACGTCTGCCACTTAGCAAAGAAATGAACTTTTCCGAGAGTTGCATGCTCATTAGTAACATATATATATGTGTATGTGTATATATATTTATATATAAATATAAAAAATAGTGTCTACTTCCTAGAGCTTTCTGAGAATAAGTAACCTTATGTGGGAAAAGTATTTTGTAAAATAAAATGGCTTATAAAGTTTGAAGCTATCACTTCCTTTTTCCTTTTACCTACTTACTTGCTATGAGGGTTCAAACATAATGCAACGTTTTGGAATGTGAGCCAAAATTATCTAGGTAGCAGGTTGGAGAGCGCCTGTTGACCATATTCTTCACCAAGTGCAATTCCACAGTACATCGCATATAATCCATGGCTAATATGTAGAGAATCTCTTTTGGGCAATCCAGGCAATACAGTCCAGGTGTCCCTAGAAATTAGTCATGGAAGAGGAGGCAATGGATACAGGGGTTGGTTTCATGCCTCTCACTACCTGTGACTGTCCACAGTGAGGATAAACTGAGTTTTGAGACCAGAGGTCAGTGAGTGAGCTCTGGAATACTGTTTGATGTCCAATGGTATAATAGCTTTGCCAAATGATTAAGTTGAATATGAAGCTAAACTTATCTTGCTTTCCCAGGGAGCAGTTTATAGCAAAGTCTGGAACATTCGATCAGAAAGGCAAAAGAAATGTATACAGAAACTTTGCTCACAATTCAGTATAGCATCTAGCATAAACTAAGAAAAGGGACTAATTATAAAGGAAAGGATAGAAAACATTAGTTAAGCAGGAAAAACTGGATTTGCACATTATACCAAGGTATAGCTATTTTTGATAAGTTGACCATATTTTGATTAACAATATTTATGAAGTAGTACCAAGCTGTAGAACAGAACTTAGTATGAGGATAGCTAAAGAAAGAAAACCAAACCCAGATACTTCTTTTAAGTCTTCTGAATTTTCTGAGTGAAACTGACAAGCTGTTTAACCTCTCATGCCCAGCATCCTTATATAAGAGATAAATGGTCAACATGACCAAGCTCAGTAGCGTCAACCATTGAATCATTTTTTAAGTCTTTCTTTTTTAAAATTTATTATTTATTTTTGACTGTACTGGGTCTTCATCACTACACACAGGCTTTCCCTAGTTGTGGCGAGTATAGGCTACTCTCTAGTTGCAGTTCAAGGGCTTCTCTTTGCTGTGGCTTCTCTTGTTGCAGCCTCTAGGTGAATGGGCTCAGTAGTTGTGGCATATGGGTTTAGTTGTTCTGTGGCATGAGGGATCTTCCCAGACCCAGGGATCAAATCATGTCCCCTACATTGGTGGGCAGATTCTTAACCACTAGACCACCAGGGAAGTCCCTGACCATTGAATCTTAAGAATAAGGGACTAAATTCTTCCAAGTGTAGTTGATGTACTTGTCTTTGTGATTATCTGTTACAAGGAATAGACACATAACTAACTTATATATGGGGGCTTCCCTGGTGGCTCAGATGGTAAAGTGTCTGCCTGCAATGTAGGAGACCCGGGTTCGATCCCTGGGTCGGGAAGATCCCCTGGAGAAGGAAATAGCAACCTACTCCAGTACTCTTGCCTGGAAAATTTCCATGGACAGAGGAGCTTGGTAGGCTACAGTTCATGGGGTGCAGAGTCAGAGATGACTGAGCGACTTCACTTTCTTTTCACTTTTCTTTAATTTATATAGAAGCTTATATACAAGAAGTTTTACAGGCAGCTGAGAGACGAGAAAGAAGATTAGGGCTACACAAGCATATCTAGAACTGAGAAGTCCAGGGGTGGGACAACTCACTTCTCTTAGGCAGCACTGAAATCTGCCTTTTGGCCTCTCTCTGTTTCCTCTCTATCTTGATTGGCCTCCCTTGGTTCCATATGGTCCAACATAACATCTTAGGCCATCTGCCATCATTACTTTCTAACATGTAAGAGTGTTGGCTCAGGTGTCTTTCCTTTGATCCAATCAGGTATGGCCATTACCTTCAGGGCTGCATGATAAAAGAAGGCAGTAGGTCTCAGTGTAGAGGCTCAGTTTCTAAAAGGGAGATGGAGGCAGAGACGCAAATCATTTAAGTGGCTAAAGAGATCAGTCCTGGGTGTTCATTGGAAGGACTGATGCTGAAGCTGAAACTCCGATACTTTGGCCACCTCATGCGAAGAGTTGACTCATTGGAAAAGATCCTGATGCTGGGAGGGACTGGGGGCAGGAGGAGAAGGAGATGACAGAGGATGAGATGGCTGGATGGCATCACCGACTCAATGGGCATGAGTCTGAGTAGACTCTGGGAGTTGGTGATGGACAGGGAGGCCTGGTGTGCTGCGATTCATGGGGTCGCAAAGAGTCGGACACGACTGAGTGACTGAACTGAACTGAACTGAACTGATCTACCCTTCAGGAGCAGTTTGGGGCTTGTGAATGGTGCTAAGGGTGTGGAAGGAGGCATGCAATAACGAGGAATATGTGGGAAATGATTTTCTTTATTTAGGAACCAGGCCAGTAAAGCCTAAAACCAGGGTAGACCAAAGCGTGATACATCTCCTCCCTTTTGTGTGTGTTTCCCCTCAATAGGAAATAGTGATTTCAGCCTTCTGTGAGTCACAAAAGGAAAGAAAATTCTTCAAGGGGGCCACTAATTGTGGTTTAGGAAAAAAAAAAAGTCTTATTTAAAAAAACTGTGCCTAATTTTCCCCTTACCAGCCAGTACACTCAGCATATTAGCATCAGTAACCAAAATAATATATTCCTAGATTTTAGATGTCTTTCGGCTGTCCTGTGCTTGCCCCCTGCCAGCTAGACTGTGTGATTCACACCAAGAGTACAAATGAAGGCCCCATACCATGGTCCACTCACCTTCTCTTCCACATCTGCTTCCATCTTTCACCACAAAGAGCCTTAGCCACGTGGAGTGGACTCCCACTTCAATTCATACTCCTCCTCCACAAGAGTGAGTCTTCGGCTACCCTGGGGTCAAGAGAAAAAGAACAACCATGCAATTCACTCTTGGGAGAACAGATTGGGGAAGAGGACTGATCCAGCTCTGAGAAGAACCACCTTCAGCATCTCAGGTTCCCAGAACCTGAAGTGAGGAGAGGTCTAGTGTGGGGATCACACCCTATTGGAGAGGTTGACCATAAAGTGCTCAGCCAAGGTCAAAGACCTTGATTGCCATGGTCCAAGAGCAATGTTGGCTGGCCAAGAATATTAGGAATCACCTAGGCATTCAGAGAAGGCAATGGCACCCCACACCAGTACTCTTGCCTGGAAAATCCCATGGACGGAGGAGCCTGGTAGGCTGCAGTC
Source organism: Cervus canadensis (assembly GCF_019320065.1). Taxonomy (NCBI): domain Eukaryota; kingdom Metazoa; phylum Chordata; class Mammalia; order Artiodactyla; family Cervidae; genus Cervus; species Cervus canadensis. The sequence goes on from NC_057391.1 coordinate 85,818,561, forward strand.
CTTGGGTCACTAAGAGTTGGACACGACTGAGTGACTTCATTTCATAGGCATACTTTGACCTCTGTGGAGTCTTTGACGTTGAATCTACAATTATGCCACTAAACTTAAGGCAGGGAAGGAAGAAGGCACTTGCTTGGGTCATTAGCCATAGGGGGCAGGGGGTGTCTGAATTTCTGCTCATATGCTGTCAAAGAAGGGAAGGATCATCCAATAAGACCATCACAACTTCAAGAGAGTATTTTAGGGGAAGTGCAGCTGTTCCTCCATAAAACCCCAAAGACATGATGTTTCTTGAACACTAGAAATTTAACATATTTGAAATCAGATTCAGCGTCCTTTTTCCTAAATATTTTCCTCTCCCTTCTTCCTGTCCTATTCCTGCTAGCAACACCATTGTTCTCCCAATAACTTCGACTCTCTATCCCTTTGGTTTCTCTCTTTCCGGAGCTCTTTAACATTACATGCTGTCACCAAGTCCCGTTGACCTTTCTTCTCTATTAGATCAAATGTCTATTTTCTTTCCTATCCCTGCTGCAGAGATACAGTTCTGGACCTTATTATTTCCTGTCTAGACCATTACAATAAACTCCGGTCAACTTTCCGCTAGAATCCAATCTAAACAATAACAATACTTCTGTCCTAATATTCTTAAAGTACAAATGTGTTCACATCAGTTCTCTTCTTAAAAAGCTTCAATGTCTCTCCATTGGCCAAGAACTTTTTCAAACCCCTTAACTTACATTCAAGTCCTCCAAACACACCTTGGCTCCAGTTAAGCTCTTGACAGCATGTGTTGTCGCTGTTGCTGTTGTTCAGGCAATTACAGAAAATCAATGCAAAAAATATGGAAAATGATATGAATTTGAATCCCAATTTCACCATTCAAATGTATTTTGGTCTGTCTATATATGTCCTTATTTACACTAGTGAAAATATTTTTTCTTTTTCATTTAATAGAATACTGGCAGCATTTTTCTATATTTAAAAATAATTATTAATTTCTAAAACGATATTTGGTGCACTGGCTCAAAAATAGAAATTCTAACTATGTAGTTAATTGGTCTTTATTGTAAAAAGTATGCAAAACACAGATAAGCATTAATAAGTAAACAAGTAAACTTATTCCATACTTCATAGAACTAACAATGGTCGACATTTAATATATATAAGTGTAAGTGTAGTCGCTCAGTCACGTCCGACTCTTTGTGACCCTGTGGACTGCAGCCCACCAGGCTTCTCTATCCATGGGATTCTCCAGGCAAGAACACTGGAGTAGGTTGCCATTTCCACTGCTTATATTATTTAATTATTGTGTCATGACACTTATCTAAGGTTATCTTTTTTGCTGCAGTGATTTGGAAGGTTTTCGTCATGTTTTCTTCCTGGCAATGATGAAAAGATTAATTTGTCTTTTAAAAATGTATTATAACCTAGTACTTCCTAGTTATTAGCATCAGGAATGAAAAGAGTCTGTTTTCCTAGTACATAAGACATTTATTTTACTTTATCATTCTTTTATTTCCCCATCAGTTTCACAGGTTTTGCTTCTATAATCTGAATTTTAAGATCAAATTATTATTTCTCTTACCTTTTTATGAATCTTTTATTTTAAAGGCAATTTTTGATATCCAAAATGTTTGTCACCCAAGAAAGAAATTTTGATACTCAAAGAGTTTACTTGCTCAAAACCAAATCTTAGTTTTAACTCTAATTTTCTTATTCATGAGTTTACTATTTTAACTGTCAGTTATCTTTCCTAGGATGTATGTTCAAGTAATTTCTCTTTTTGGGGGGTATAGTGATGACATAATTTCCAAGTCCCTGAAAATCTAAGATATATTACCTTTGGTGACAGTCTTTAAAATCCAAAACCCTTTTGTTCATTCTTCATTCTTATTATCTTCAATATTTTGGAGAAGATGTATGATGCCAGACCCATGTTAGTTCTTTTTAACCCAAATTGTTTAAAATTGCTTCTATGCTTTTAAGTTTATTTTTTCTCTTTGATTTTTTAAAGTCATCAAAGTATATCTAAATGTTGATATATTTCCATTAAATTTATCTGATAATTGGTGAGTCCTCTCAAAGACTTGGATCTTTCTTCATTTCAGAACAATTTCTTCTTTTGCTTCTTTATGTCATCTTTCTGTTTTTCCATTACTGGTTTTCAATCTACTCTGTGTAGAGATTTTCCTGTATCTGTGTCCAATTTTTCTCTTTTTCCCCCTCAAGAATTCTAATTTTTATACCATAGATTCTTGGAGATATTTTCAATGTTCCAAACATTGTTTTTCAGTTTTCAAAGTACTCAATCAACTTTTCATCACCTCTTTGTAATTAAGCATTTAAAAAAAATTCCCATGAAATTTTTTATGACTTTAGAATATATCCTTTCACAATGACTTGCTCAATTTTCAAAACTGTGACTTCTTGAATCACATTAAGAATGAGAATGCTTCTAAATTTTTCTTCTTCCACCCAAGAAAAAGTGGTCTTATCCTTTTGAATTTGTTATTGTTTAGTTGCTCAGTCATGTTGACTCTTTGCAACCCTGTGTTTGATGATATTCTGTATTTACATGTCAATGGCTCAGTGGCGGGCTTTAGTTGGTAAAAAAAATCTGCCTGAAATGCAGGAGACACAGGAGTGTGGATCCCTGGATGGGCAAGTTCCCTGGAGGAGGAAATGGCAACCCACTCCCGTATTCTTGCCTGGGAAATCCCATGGACAAAGGAGCCTGGTTCCTTGGACAGAGAGCTACATTCCAAAGGGTCGCAAAGAGTCATATGTGACTGAACCCAGCACATAGCTCAGCACAGGTGCAGAAAAAAATTCAGCCACACTTGGCCTCTACTAGAACAAGAATAGTCAAAGGTACTTCCCCCATTTCTCTAGGGCAAAAACTTTTGATCTTCCAATGTGTTCCTTATGACTTCTTACCCCAGGCCTGCCGTTCCTCTCAACTAGAGTCCCATCAGTGCAGTCTACCAGAGTCTTCTCTAATCTTTACTTTCCCAGGCAGAGAGCACTTGCCCTCTATAGGAGAAGTTTTAGGTCTCTCTTCTATAGTTTATGTAATATACTCTTTTTGAAATTTATTTCTTAACATTTTTAAAAGGTGACTCTTACTAATTCTTATTTTCCCACATTTTTCCATTGGTATTTGATGATGGGGGGTGTTGCTTCTGCTAATATAACCATCTTTCCAAAATCTATTTTCATTGTATTTTCCATCAATTGTATGTCCTATGATTTCTGGAAAATATGCTTTTTCTCATGCTGTTTAATTCTCCTGGAGGGGCTTTCCTAGCATCTCTTCTTGATCTAAGTCTTCCTACTGAAATAATCAAGACACAAGGAATTCTCAATAAGGTGTATAATGAAAGTGTTAACAATGGAGGTATGTGGTCTTACATGCACTCTTGTTCATTTATTAATATACACTAGCATCTACCATGAATGAAAACCATGTATGATTATATCTCATTTCCCCAATTAGAGTGTTCAGTCTTTGAAAGCAGGTACAATGCTTTGTTCGGGTTTGTTTCCTGTAAAAGGCACAAACAGAAACTTTCCCACAGGAGAGGCTCCAAAAAGAACTATGCTAAATTTAAAGTTTGACTATTATTTACCATACACTCTGTATCAATATATGTGTTAGTTCTATTCCTCATAAGAAGCATCAGAGGTAAGTATTATAATTCTTCTTTACAGAAAAGGTATCTGAGGCACAGACAAGATTAATAACTTTAAGGTCATGCAGCTAGTGTCTGAAATGAGATTCACACCCAAGTATGACTCCTATGTCCATGTGATAGTCTGCCACACCATTCTGATTCAATTAAATTTTAATTAAGTTTAGATGACCTCACCAGCCATAAAACTTGTAGAAGGAGTATAACTGGGTTAGATATGAAATACCATTCTTCCTTCACTGAGTCTACTTTATATCTTCTCTGTTTGATAAAAAATGGGAAATAGACCCCAATGTTTCTGCTGAATTTCTGACTGCAGTACTTCTGAGGCCCTTTTGTAGACTTCTCTTTCCTTTCCCCAAATAATATGGCAATCCTGATCGGGGCCTATATGAAATAACTAGCCACAACATACCTTGGAAATATGAAATGAAATTTAACCAAGAATAAAGGCTTCCACTATAGCTCAGACGGTAAAGAATCTGCCTGCAATACAGAAGACTAGGATTCAATCCCTGGGTCAGGAAGATCCCCCACAGAAAGGAATGGCTATTCACTCCAGTATTCTTGCCTGGAGAATCCCATGGACAGAGGAGCCTGGCGGGCTACAGTCGACAGGGTCACAAAGAGTCAGACATGACTGAGCAGCTTTCACTCACATTGTCTTTCCTTATGTTGTAACTATAATGACATCCCAGAATACTAAACCTACACATATTATGATCCTACTAGCCTGGGCTAGATCTATCCTTTGTGGGAGCAGCAGAAAAATAATGTGCACAACTAACCAGAATAGTAGTAATTGAAAATGGTAAGGGTAGAATAAAAAGTCCTTTAAAGCATAACTGGCAGCCCATAGGCCAAACCCAGCCTGCTGTTGTATTTTGTTTGGATTAAATAATGTTTTCAAACTATTTGACTTTGTGGCCAATATTGAAAACTTTGAAATTTCACATAAAATCCAGATATCTGGGTTTTTTTTGTTTGTTTGTTTGTTTTTAAGAATATGAAGATCTGCTCACACCAGAATTATATTCCTGCCTGAAACCTACTCAGATTGAGTAGCAGCAGGCACGGCTTGTGTCTCCAACTGTCGTCCCCTGAGTCTGAAGCACACAACACTATGGAATGGGTATAAAATGTAGAAAGTCAGGGCTGGAAAGGACCTTAACAAAATGAAGCCAGTCTCTTTATTTAAATAAGGAGAAAGGACCAGGAAGGTGATATCCCCTAGGCCACATAGCTGGTTGGCAACAGGCTACCACAAACTAGGCTTTCCTCACTTGAGTCATCAGTATCCTTAATGATGTACTTCATAATGGATAGGACCTCTCCTGAAATTGCATTTCTTGATATTTAAAGAATGAGGTGTATTTTTAAAATATCTCTCTGTTATTCCTATCTCCCCTGGACCCCTTCTCTCTTCTCTATTTGTGTTAGCACATTGCCCTACTGCATGACAAGTAAATGCTTTGAGATAGAGATGCCAAAAGATTTGAGAAAGAAGGCTGAGCATCAAAGAATTTACACTTTCAGATGTGCTGGAAAAGACTCAAGAGAGTCCCTTGGACAGCAAGGAGACCAAACCAGTCAATTCTAAAGGAAATCAACCCTGAATGTTCATTGGAAGGACTGATGCTAAAGCTCCAATACTTTGGCCACCCAATGCAAAGAGCCGATTCATTGGAAAAGACTCTGATGCTGGGAAAGACTGAAGGCAGGAAGAGAAAGGGGTGACAGAGGATGAGATGGTTGGATGGAATCACCAACTCAATGGACATGAGTTTGAGCAAATTCTAGGAAATAGTAATGGACAGGAAAGCCTGGCGTGCTGCAGTCCGTGGGGTTGCTGAGTCAGACATGACTCAGTGTCTGAACAAAAAAAAAAACCATAAATATCAACATAGTTCTTTTTTTTTCATTTATTTATATTAGTTGGAGGCTAATTACTTTACAATATTGTAGTGGTTTTTGCCTTACATTGATATACTATACAAGGTTCAGCTTGTGTAAATAAAAGTCTTAATTCTTTATTAACTTTATTATAAAAATACACCATTTTGCTCATTTATCCAACATATATTTATCAAGCATCTACTATATTCAAGAAACTACATTGAACACTCACTGGAGAGAAGAAGAACAAACAATACAAATGAGATCTCTGTCTTCATAGTCATCAATTAGCAGTACCCATCAGTAACAGAATCTTAAACAGTGAATAATCTAAATATGCGTTTCTCCAGATCAAAAATCAGAATTCTTCATAGTTCATAGAGTACAGTAAATATAACATACATAATCTATGATGGGGGTTTGTGTTTTAAACTTATTATTATTGGTGGCAAACTGGAATCAGAGGCTCAAACAAAAGCAGTAAATTAATGAGTCAAATGTTAAAACAAGATTTTTGGAACTAGATAAAAACATTAGCTTTTAATAACTCACATTTCCAGCCAATAATTTGGTTTTTTATTGAAGCTGAATTTTAAGGAGTGCCTATGATGCAAGAATATTTATATTGGAAGAAAAGTTCCTGACCACCCATCAAGTTACAGAATAATTGTCTTCTAAACATACATGTTGAATCAGAGATTTTGCTGTAGTTAGTGGCAGATGTAGGAGGAACAAATTTTTTATTTTTCTTATTTCTCAGGGAATAGTCTTCTTGCCACAAGATTCAGTCCAACAAGCATTACTGAGCACTAATTATGAATCAGGCTTAATGCTTACCACTGGGAGGATAGAAAGATGACTTTAAGATATTTACTATATTACTACATTTCCTATATTAAGTATTGGTTAAAGACAGAGATTAAGGGAGATATGAAATAGTTAATGCTTAGTCGTATGTTGTTTTGTTTAAAAAAAAATAGAAAATGAATGTAATAGGCATCCAAAAATAGCAAGAAAACAATAGAGACTCCAAGGCACACTTCAAGGGACAATGAGTCTTGAAGAGTAGGTAACTCTAGAGGCAAGAAAAAGGGGAAACCTCAGGGCAATGCAAGAGTGAAACCTCACTGGAGGTAGATAATTTGGATTCTTATTATTGTTGGAAATTAAACCCCAACCAGACACCTACAGGGGAAGGCAGGATGACTAAAATAAAATAGTATATTTGTTTTTAAAGGGGGACAAGAGGATAGCAAAGAGAAGCTAAAGAAATACAAGGGGAAGAAGGAAATTGATGGACTGACTTCAGCTCAGTTTAATTCAGTCACTCAGTTGTGTCCAACTCTTTGCGACCCCATGGACTTCAGCACACCAGGTCTCCCTGTCCATCACCAACTCCCAGAGTTTACTCAAATTCATGTCCATTGAGTCAGTGATGCCATCCAGCCACCTCATCCTGTCATCTCTCTATCATCATCCTCTGTTATCTCCTTCTCCTCCTGCCTTCAATCTTTCCCAGCATCAGGGTCTTTTCAAATGAGTCAGTTCTTTGAATCAGGAGGCCAAAGTATTGGCGTTTCAGCTTCAGCATCAGTCCTTCAATATTCAGGACTGATTTTTTTTTTAGGATGGAGTGGTTGTATCTCCTTGCAGTCCAAGGGACTCTCAAGAGTCTTCTCCAACACCATAGTTCAAAAGCATCAATTCTTCAGCGCTCAGCTTTCTTCATAGTCCAACTCTCACATCCATACATGACTACTGGAAAAACCATAGCTTTGACTAGACAGACCTTTGTTGGCAAAGTAATGTCTCTGCTTTTTATATGATGTCTAGGTTGGTCATAACTTTTCTTTCAAGAGGCAAGCGTCTTTTAATTTCATTGCTGCAGTCACCATCTGCAGTGATTTTGAAACCCCCAAACATAAAGTCTGTCACTGTTTCTGTTGCTTCCCCATCTATTTGCCATGAAGTGATGGGACCAGATGCCATGATCTTAGTTTTCTGAATGTTGAGTTTTAAGCCAATTTTTTCACTCTCCTCTTTCACTTTCATCAAGAGGCTGTTTAGTTCTTCTTCACTTTCTGCCATAAGGGTGGTGTCAACTGCATATCTGAGGTTATTGATATTTCTCCCAGCAATCTTGATTCCAGCTTGTGCTTCATCCAGCCCAGTGTTTCACATGATGTACTCTGCATATAAGTTAAATAAGCAGGGTGACAATATACAGCCTTGATGTACTCCTTTCCTGATTTGGAACCAGTCTGTTTTTCCATGTCCAGTTCTAACTAGGACGTCCTGACCTGCATACAGATTTCTCAGGAGGCAGGTGAGGTGGTCTGGTATTCCCATCTCTTTAAGGATTTTCCACAGTTTGTTGTGACCCACACAGTCAAAGGCTTTGGCATAGTCAATAAAGCAGAAACAGATGTTTTTCTGGAACTCTCTTGCTTTTCAACAGAAAATTAGATTAAGATTTACTGAGCATTGCCCAGCCCATCAGAACAAGACCCACTTTGCCCCTCAGTCTCTCCCATCAAGAAGCTTTCATAAGCCTCTTATCCTTCTCCATCAGAGGGCAGACAGACTGAAAACCACAATCACAGGAAACTAACCAGTCTGATCACATGGACCACAGCCTTGTCTAACTCAATGAAACTATGAGCCATGCTGTGTAGGGCCACCCAAGATGGACGGGTCATAGTGGAGAGTTCTGACAAAACGTGGTCCACTGGAGAAGGGAATGGCAAACCACTTCAGTATTCTTGCCTTGAGTACCCCATGAACAGTATGAAAAGGCAAAAAAAAAAAAAAAGAAAGATGGGCTTATTTAGCTAGACTCTATTTAAGAATGGTTAGATGTAGGTACTGAAATGATGTCATCAGTAAACCGTCTCAGCTCTGCTTTCCTTTAGTGTCATTTCCTAACTCCAGCAAGCATTCAGAATCTCTTACTTCCTGTCCCCACCCATACATGTATTACCTGATCTATACATTTAGGCATTTGCCTGTATTGAGTCACTACTTAATTGAATAATAATATATACAACTTTAGTAGATAACTGCTTTTTCTTTAGTCATTTGAAAACAAGAATCTTGAGGAAAGGGCTAAATATCATGTCTTTTGTATTATCTGTAGCAACTTGCATACTACCTTTGACAAAACAGATAATCAGTACATACTTGGTACATTAAAATTACATCAAATTAATCTTAAATGAGGTGCTTGTATTCTTAGTATGGATTTAAAATGATAATTTATGATATAGATATTGGATCAAAGAGAGGAGACAGTGTTAGACTGCATAAAGGGCATGAAGGTACACTAATTCATTTCTAGTATTCTCAAGGCCTACAGGCTAAAAACTAGGAATAATGTTGATGTTAAAATAACAAAGGTGCAATGTTTGATGGGAGAAGCAATTTGTCAAAGAAGATAAATTTCACCTCAGTTACCTTAAGTTTTAACAGCTGACAAAATATTCAGGTTGTTATTTCATATTAACAAATGCCTAAGGGAAATAGAAAGCAGATGAGGGTTTAGGTCTGAAGATATAGATTTGGAATTCACACCATTAGAATAGAATTGATGACAATAATAATAATTAGAGTGGATAACATTCCATAGAAATGAATAACATAAAGTTCTGCTTTCAGCAAGAGGTTCAGCTACAAATTCCAGAAAAAAATTTCTACTATAAACCCTGAGAAATTCTGGATAAAGTAAAGCAAACAGACTTTAAAATGTAATTGAGCAACAAAAAAGTAAAAGAAGTTTGCAGGTTAAAAAATAAATCTTAAAGAGACTGAAACTGAGCGCGAGCTAATGTTAAAATCACAAATTGCCACGGGCATCTCTCGACAGCAGAAATCTAGATACTTGGGTTCTAATGGCCAAGACCAGGAAAGGTGAGAAAGAATCTGTCTGGTCACAGTAAAAAGTCAAAGCTGAGTCTCCTGCAGAAAGTTACGTGAAGAGTCATTGGCTCAATAAAAAGGTAAGCCAGAAAAAATTCATCCACTGGGAAAGACAGCGATAGGGAATCAAGCTTTTGTTAGGTTTCAGTACAAAGGGAAAATGAGTCTCCACTGGAAATTCATAATGACAAGCCTGTCCTCACAAGGACTAGTGACTTGAACCATTGCTAACTTTGCATTCTAGTAAACTGCAAGGAAAACTAATCTTTAAGGACTTTTAGGTTATTAGTGGCCCAGGACACCTGACAGAAGGGAACACAAGTCCTGTCTAGAGAAACAACTGCCTTAACTCAGATTCCTCAGAAACTCCATCAATTAATATCAGCTAAAAAAAAAGAACATAAAGTTATCAAAATCACAAGTAAACAATGCACTAATAGCAAGAATCAGAGAAAAAACAGCCCAAGGTCTTCAAATGTGGGAATCATCAGACACAAATTATGTTAAAATAAACTTTATAAAAATTTGGCATGGGGTGGTGGGGTTGGGGAAGAAGAATTAAAAATTAGAGCATAGAACATGGTACTTTAAAGAAATAACCAGGAACATTTGAAAAAGAACTCAAAAGAACTTTCATACATTATTAATATAAATTTAGGGTTTCAAAACTCAGTAGATTAGTTAAACAACAGACTAGACAAAACTAAACAGAGAATTGGAGAACTCACAAGACATATCTGAAAAATAAAAAAATAATGCAGCACCTTTGAAAGTTTAAAATTTATTTTATCCTTGGAAAATAGAATTAGAACATACATACATCTATTTGGAGTTAACAGAGGAAAAAGTAAAGAAATGAAGGATAATTGGTACTCAAAGAATTGATGTCTTTGAATTTTTGGACTCCCTGAAAGAAATGTATCTTCAATTTAGAAAGAATGGCAACATCAATAAGAGTATTTTTATTTTAGTACATGATAGTGAAATTTTAAAATTCTGTTATCAAAGAGAAAATCTAAACTATAGCCAGAAGAAGGGAAAAATGCATACAAATTGGTAACAGACTGTTATTAGATTCTCAACAGCAATATAGGAAATATCAGTAGAATAATATCTCTGAAAGGTTATTTATAATATAATTATATCCCTGCCTAAAGAACAAGAGTGAAAAAGGATTTTTCTAAGAAACCCTTTCTTCTTGAAAAGAAGAGAAAGACAAAAAGTCTAGTACAAATGCAACTTCACTAAAACAAGATCTAAAGAATGAACTTTAGGAGAAAAGAAACACATTTCGTGAGGCAGACCTGATAGCTGAGAAGAACTGGTAAGCAAATAAATTGGTATATATGCAAGTAAATATAAATGAACATCTGTGTATGAAATGATAGTAATTTGAAAAAGCAGAATTAAAATAATGCACCAAAATGACATTTCAGGATATGAGACTGATATTGGGAAAAGTACAAAACTTCATTGAAAAACAGTAAAGAATACCTAAACAAATGGAAAGATGTATCATGTTCATGTATAAAAAGATGCAATACCACAGAAATGTCAAGTATCCCACAAAATAATTATAAATGCAACAAAATTTTAATTAAAGTGCTAAAAAATATTTTCTTGGAACTTGGAAAATTGATTCTACAATTTACACAAAAGAGCAAAGTGCCAAAAATAACCATGAAGCTCCTCAGAAAGACAAAGTATGCATGAGACAAGTAGGGGAAGGAATTTGTAATCACAAAGTTTTTATGGAACTGTAGTATTAGATTCGAATCATATGAAACTGATATATATTTAAAGGTCAAAAGCTAATATTGATAATTTCTCATAGTTCAGTAAAATAACCAAAAGATGTAGAGGACTTCCCTGATGATCTAGTGGTTAAGAGTATGCTTTACAATGCAAGGGACACGGGCTCAATCCCTGGTTGGGGAACTAAAATCCTGCATGCTATGGAGCAACTAAACCCATGCACAATTACTGCGCCTGTGCCTCAACTAGCAGGTCTGTGTGCCGCAATGGAAGATTCCACGTGATGAAAGGAGATCTCATATGCTGCAACTAAGACATGACACAGCCAAATAAAAAAAAAATATTTTAAGAAAAGACAATGTCTTTTAAAAAGGATATGGCATAGGATTGGTTTGCTGCTGCTAAGTCACCTCAGTCGTGTCTGACTCTATGTGACCCCATAGACGGCAGCCCACCAGGCTCCCCCGTCCCTGGGATTCTCCAGGCAAGAACACTGGAGCGGGTTGCCATTTCCTTCTCCAGTGCATGAAAGTGAAAAGTGAAAGGGAACTCGCTCAGTGGTGTCCGACTCTTCGCGATCCCATGGACTGCAGCCCACCAGGCTCCTCTGATCATGGGATTTTCCAGGCAAGAGTACTGGAGTGGGGTGCCATTGCCTTCTCCTAGGATTGGTTTAGGGAATGACAAATAGACAAGGAATATTCGGAACAGAGAACACTGGGACAGACCCAGGCATACATGAAAACTTGTCTGAACTGGCATTATAGACCAGTGGGAGAAAAAAGAATAAAATACTGTAATAATTATCTGTCAGGAGAGTAAGGGCCTCCCAGATGGCACTCGTGGTAAAGAACACACCTGCCAATGCAGGAGACATGAGACATGAGTTCTAGCCCTGGGTTGGGAAGATCCCCTGGAGGAGGGCATGACAACCCACTCCAGGATTCTTGCCTGGAGAATCCCACGGACAGAGGAGCCTGGGGGACTACAGTCCATGGGATTGCAGTCGGGCATGATGAAGTGACTTACCACTCAGGCAGGAAAGTAAAGTCAAATTAGGTTTCTTACCTAATGTGCAGACAAAATTAGCTCCAGATGGATAAAATACATACTTAGGAAAAGCAAATATTAAAACTGCTGGAAGAAAATACAGAATGTCTTTACAAATAAATTTTCTTCATCTTCTATAGTAATTAGAATTTTCAAATGGGCACACAGCTGCCTGAAATAAAGACATTTTCTACCTTTCTTTGCAGGCAGGGTCATCTTGTGATGAAAGTTTTGGCCAATGAGATGTAAGTGGAAACATCCATAAAACAGTTTCTGAGAATCTCCCCTTTTTCTCTTCCTTTTTACCTTTCTATCTGGGATATAAGATCTGTAAAGTATCATAAGGGTGGAGCAGAAAGCTAGAAGGAGTCTAGATCTCTCAGGACTTCATGGAACAGAGTTTCTTTACTTACTGCAGATTGCCTACCTCAGCATGCTTACAGGAGAGAGAAAAATAGGATCTGTCTTGTTTAAGTCATTGCTATTTTAGGTCTCTGCTCCTCACAGGAAAACCTAATGCTAACTAGTGCCATTTACGATGACACATCTTCTCTCTTTATTTCAGAAAGTTTACAAGAGAAAAACAGAATACATAGGAATAGTACTAGAGGAACATCCACTTTTAATAGAATAAATAGGAAGGGAGAAGAAAAGAAGCTATACATGCAAGAAGGGTCACATGCTATGAAATACAAGTGAGGACTGAAAACAAATTATACCCCCGGACTTGTCTAGATGAGAAGGAGGTCACTGGTGACTTTAGAGGATTGTTTCCAAAGAATTACTAAGAAGTCAGTGAAGCAACACAACACTCAAGGGATTATTGCCACTTGCAGGTTACTTGGAGGCCTTCCAGCTCCACACAAAATCGGCATATAAACATGTTTGGTGTTTCTGGGCTATGGGTGTAACTAGGTTTACCTGAATAGCCCTTACTCTGGATAATTTCCTGGTCTCTTTTCTGTAATCGTGACACACCCCGTAGGAACATGCCTGATCTACCCTATTTGGTCACAATTCAATTGACAATTCAGTTGGGATCCAACCTCTCTCTCTTCTTCACTAAATGAGGGGATTCCTTTTTTTTTCTTTAATTGTTTAGAAGGTAGCCATTTGATGCCATGGAGTGAACTACATAGATTACAGCCAATAATGTATTATAGAAGAGCAAAGAAGTGTCCACCTGTAATAGAAGACGATGAACCTTCTCAAGATGCGACTGAAAGGTGGGCCTTATATAACTTACCATCTATATGGAATCCCTGAGCACTAGAAAAAGAGAAGTGGATGCAGGTCAGAACCTAGAACTTAGCAAAATATGAGTAGGCGTTCCTCAGTTATACCCAAGGGTGATGCTTATGTGCACAAACCGAGAACACATAGGCCAACAGAAATTTTTCCATAAAAATAGTGGTAAAGAATACATTTAGGGGAATTCAGTCACTACAACATATAGCCTATACTTGTACATCCTAAAAGGGTAATAGGGAGTAAGCAGTGGAATTGACCAGTAAAAGAAATTACTGTTGTGTTTGATGAAGGAAAGTGCAGCCGTTACAAAAGCAGAGGAGGTTTGTCTCCATAGGGTGATGACTGTTGGATGTGGGGAATTAGATTTCCTTAGTACCATCGGGGGGTGGAAATTCCTAGCTTTTCTTTTAGGATTTTCTTCATTGTAAAGAAAGTTACTTATGCCAAATATTTACAGTGCATTCCTCCCAGGAGAATTGGTAGAGCACCTAAACCCCAAACAATTAAGGTAGCAAGGGTAACAGATAGAGTACAGATAAATAGAAATGCAAAAAGCAATGAAGTCTTGGTGGCTGAGTCAGGAACATCTGATGAATTACCATCCTGCAGTGTTAAGTAGGGATGGCACCTCCTATGGGAGGGACCTACGAGGACACCTAGGTCTGTGGTCTAGACACATGTTAATAAATTGCCTACATTGCTTCACACATGTTTTCTAAAATACATGAATCAAGACTTTTGCCTGTATTACATGGACTAAGTTAATACAATGCACTCCACCCCACCCCATATCCATGCTCATGGCATCCAGGCTAAAGTTCTTATATTTTTGGGAAGAAGAGGAAAAATGAGGGAATAGCAAAGCCAGGAGAGGAAACAAAAGTCAAACTTCATTTTCTGAAGCAGGAGTAGGAATGGGTGGGTTCTGGATTTGCCAGCATTCTCTCAGTCCAGTCTCCCTGGTTTGGGCCAGTTAAAATGGCTAACATTTATCAAGAGGTACTTGGAATCTCTGCCACTACTCTAGAAGACCTAGGCAACTGCAAGACCCAGAATTTCTCCCCCTGTTGTTTAAGCCACATGGTAAAAGTGTCAGCTTGGGCTTCAAGGGCATCAGGGGTCTAGCCAGCCTTGGCTCCTCAGGTAGACTCATGAATTCCTAAAGTTCAGGCTGAACACAGCCCAGCTACCTAATTTCACAGTAACATACGTTGCATTTTCCTGATTAAGTTTTCCGTTTTTCTCTATATGTTGGGAATTTACTCTATACCTCTTACTACAGCACATCTTTCATTTGTCTATTGCACAAATCTAGGCGTTTGGCCAAGATGACGAAGTCACAGCAAACCCTCGTCCATGTGGAATCTGGGAAAGGTTTGTGAATACCTTTGCAAAATGCCCCAATACAACATGTTATTCTACTAAGGAATTTTATTACAAATTTTCCTGGACTATATTTCAGGGTTCAATGCCGACCAGAAGGCTCCCTTATTTTTAAAACACCCTTTTCTATGTTTTTTCTTGTTTCATCTAGAAGTCCTTCTAGATGGGGTTAAATGGCAAAACTTCAAGGTTTTATGGTTCAGTATAATTGGAGATTATATCTGGTGCATTAGATATTACAATGTTAAGATTTTTCATTTACCAGCCAGAGTATAAACACCTACAGTACGGGAAATCATATTTTATACCATTTGTATAGATAATCACTGAAGGTAGGTTTTGATGTTTTGATGACTAGTGGACGTTTATGACAATAGGTGCTCATACATTCATTGGATATTTACTGTTTGTTATTTATTAGTGAAGTTATTCTGCTCACCTAAGAGAGGAAGAAATACAAAGAAATACAAGACATATCTCCTATCCTCGGTTCTCTCAATTTTTATGAATTGGATTGAATTCTCCCTTCTAAAAGTGATCAACATATTTTAGTGTTTTTTTGTTTTGTTTTTTACTAAATTGTCCTGTTTAGCCACAACTAATGAACACTCTGTAAATATGCATTGACTTACTAAATGGGAGACATTCATCTTTTTCTCTAAATCTTGCCTAGGTCAATTCAATTCCTTTTAAACTCCAAAAAGTCCCCTCTGAGAGCTCTATCCTTTCTCTGAATTTGTTTTTAATTATTGTACATATACAGTCACTTCTTGAGATGCCCCTCATTTTTAGGCAAGTTAAAAATAATAGCCATTGAGTGAATTTCTGATGCCTTTTCTGTCTGGAAGAGGAAATGGCAACCCACTCCAGTATTCCTGCCTGGAGAATCCCATGGACAGAGGAGCCTGTGTGGCTACTGTCCATAGGGTCACAAAAGCAACTTAGCATGCATGCAACTTAGTACATTCCCAGCACTTCTTGCTGTCCTTCTGGTAACACACCCTACTCCCGTGACCACAGAATGGGCATGTAACACCAGCTGGTCCAGTTCGAGTACTTCCCTCAGGATAGATTCAAACTCTATCCGAGCCATCTCATAGTTTGGGAGTGAGGAGCCTCCCCAGCCAGGCTACCGAGCATAAGGAGAAGCTGCTCTGAAAGAAAAAGCCAGGACCCCAAAAAAGAGAAGAGACGAAAGACCTAGGGAGCACTGAAGGTTTCTAAGTCGCTGGATTTCACTGTCCCTGGGGCAAGTTTCACACCAAGCATTTCCAGGGTTTAGTTATATCAGCCAACATATTCACTTTTTTTGTAGATTAACATCAGCTTGTCATTTTTAGTTTTGATGAATCTATGACAGATTCCTTGAGGTAGTGACGTCTTTGTATAGTTTTACTGCTTTTTCACATCTCATTGAGCCCAGCACAGGGTACACCTCACGAGGAATAGAAATTCCATTGATAGTTGTCAAAGTAATGGTTATTTACATTTCCATTGAAATTCTGGAATATAAGATACTACAAATATTAGTTAAATTACTATGTATAGGGAATTATGAGCAAGAGTCTCAAAAGATACTAAAACTTTGGTTAAGTCACCTGTTTTCAGGAACAAAATGCACATATTTTAAAAGAGTAGTGAAAGTGTTAGTCACTCAGTCGTGTCTGACTCGTTGTAACCCCATGGACTGTACCCCGCCAGTCTCCTCCATCCGTGGGATTCTCCAGGCAAGAATACTGGAGTGGGTTGCCATTTGCTTCTCTAGGGGTCTTCCTGACCCAGGCATCAAACCCCCATCTCTTGCATTGCAGGCAGATTCTTTTCTGTTTGAACCACTAGGGAAGCCCATATTTAACCATGTTGCAAATAATATTCCTTGTCATTAACAGGACACCGCCTTCGTATACCATTCTTATCCTTTATATCATCTCACAGTGGAAAGTGCCTAATGTAAATGTTTTCAGATGTTGGTTTTTTCATCACACACTAGTGAACAATCATGTAAATAATTATACACACATATACATATCAATATATACATAACTACATATATATGCATATATATACACACACACACATACATACATATGTACTGTATGTGTTATATGTATTGCTTAAACCAACTTCTTGGAAGGTTTATTTTTTGCACTTAGAAAACCTGGGGTGTAAACATAACAAAGTAACAGTTTGCTCCACAGTCCCTTTAACAGGCCCCTTTCCATGAATTCTGAGTGCAACTTGTTCATGAATATGGAAAGTATCTGAAGATTTTCTTTTAACTTGTCTTGATTTCCTTGAAGACTCTGGCACACAGCATGAGATTAAAATAACCTGGCATTGCTGGCGATTTTGCCCACAAATACCAAGGAATAAATATTAGAATGATGGATTCTCTTTCCCTTGTCAACCATGAATGTATTCCAGCCAGGGGCAAGGTCTAGAGAGTAAGTTAAAAATAAACAAGTAGAACCAAAGAGTAACTTTATTCTTTTATTCAAAGTTTATTAAAATAAAGAACAAATTTAAAAGCACACATACCACTCAGCACCAATATAATAACACTCTTTCTACTGATAATCTCCAAAGCATTTCTGTTTCTGCAGTTGAGAAGCAGAGATAACACACACACACATTCTCACCACATTTACCCAGTACTCATAGCATCATGCCCCGAATATTCTCCTTGCTAGGGAGGCGAGGATGGGCAGAGGCAAACGAGTGTGACTACATCCAACCACTAACTGAGTGAAGGACTCTTTCGTTAGCAGTTATCATTTGCACACTAGTAACTTCTGCACATTCTAATCTCCCCGTCCGGGTGCCCGATTATCTGGGCGAGAGATGGAGTCTGGTGATGATGTGATGCAAATTTAAACAAAACTGGCCAACATTCCCTACCCAATATCTTTTAATTGCTTTGGTTATAAAGTATTGGATTCTTATGTCATGACATCTTCCAATCTTCACACCCATAAAGACCGCACCAACCAGTGACACAGACTGGAGAAGCCTTGAGAGGATTTTCTTTCCTTCCCACTCTGTTCTGTGGGCTTCCTTCATTTATGTGTTTACCTATTGGCTTTTTTTTTTTTTTTTTTTTTGGTGGGGGGGATGGGAGTTTTGAGCCAAAATAGTGACTTCATTAACCATCTCTTGGGTCGTCAAAGTCTCTGCAGCAAGTTAGAAAAAAATAAACTCCATGGAGCTCCAGTGCTGCTGTCCAAGATGGCAGAGAGCCCCAACTTGCATGGGCAGTATTGTTCAGAGACCACTACGTATTTGCCATCGACTTGTTGACTCACCTTGGAATAGCACTGGATCTTAAGTCTGAGAACTTGCTTCTGGAGCTATCCAGAAGGGAAGGCATTAGGAAGTGGCCAAATATTTTGCTAAAGCCACTCTAATGGCACTCATCAGCCCTCCTCCAAAGGTGAGAAGTTTCTTTTCAGGTCTTCCCAGATCAATAGACTAAGCCCCCAGGGCCTAGTTCTTCCCAGTCTGCAACTTCCTGAATCGCCCAAGTCCTGTCCCTCTTCTTTCATACAGGACACTACAGAGAGAGGGTGGATCACCAAGCAGAGGTTGGTACTTACACCCCATCTGGACTTACATAGGAAGACTGGGCTTAGCTTGTATGTTTAAAGTAAAGGAGGAAGAAGAGAGGAGGTTGAAATCTAACTAAAAATATTTTAGCTCTGATTTTTGGCAATATCATTTTTTTAAAGAAAAACTCCTGTTTTTCTTTAAAAATTATTTTTTTAATTTTAAAATTAAATTAAAACCTCACTGAGAAATTAAAAATCTCACTGTTAATCTCCAGTGCTCAGAGAATAGCACCGAGTATGTTCTGAAAAGCTTTAAATGCTGGCAAAGGTTTTATTAATCCTTCAGTGGGACAGAAGTGAGTGTCTATTTTTTCCCTTTGCAATGGCCATCTGATTGTAATTAAGTTTATCTTCCAACTGTAAGTCAGAAATTAGGTAGAATAAATGTCCATGTTTATCCTCTTATCATCCACAGGATAGGAAGTCTTGCATGTACATCAATGTGTTCTGCTTGCTGGGGACAAAGCCCATAGTGCTTGCTGAGGGCAACTGATATCCTATATCCAGCTGGGAATTTCCCCAAAGGCACAGACATTGTCTTTAACCTGCGTCTCTGGTATTTTATGCAGCAAGGCAGCATCCATGTATGATCTCCCCATATTTCATAAGTTTTATTCAAGAGCCCAAAATGTGAAATACACTCAGACAAAATGAAAGAGAGCAGGCCTTTCTGCTCTTCTTGATCACAGAATTGGCATTTCCTGGTTAGTGGTAGGAAAGTCAAAGTGTTAGTCACTCAGTTGTGTTCCACTCTCTGCAACCCCATGGACTGTAGCTGACCAGGCTCCTCTGTCCATGGGATTCTCCAGGCATGAATACTGGAGTGGGTTGCCATTCCCTTCTCCAGGGGATCT
The DNA here is from genome assembly GCF_019320065.1 of Cervus canadensis. Taxonomy (NCBI): domain Eukaryota; kingdom Metazoa; phylum Chordata; class Mammalia; order Artiodactyla; family Cervidae; genus Cervus; species Cervus canadensis. The sequence goes on from NC_057391.1 coordinate 85,837,965, forward strand.
TCCTGACCCAGGGGTCGAATCCAGGTCTCCTGCATTGTGGGCAGATTCTTTATCATCTGAGCCACCACTTAACTAAATCAATAGACCATTTCAAAGTTGATATTACCAAAAATCAGGGGTACATTCTACAAGCAAGGTGAAGACAGAAGACCAGAGATCAAAAATATGAATATGAAAAGTCATATGAGTTAAATGATCATAACTTCAGCTACACATAGCAAGTACAGCACTAACCTGCTTCTAAGGAGGTCAGATACATTTTAATATCTGTATGAAAGTGAAAGTGTTAGTCACTCAGCCGTGTCCGACTCTGTGGAACCCCATGAACTGAGGCCCACCAGGCTACTCTGTCCATGGAGTTCTCCAGGCAAGAATACTGGAGTGGGCTGCCATTTCCTTCTCCAGGGGATCTTCCCAACCCAGGGATTGAACCTGGGTCTACCTGCATTGGAGGCAGATTCTTTACCATCTGAGCCACCAGGGAAGCCCAATCTGTATGAAACACTTATCCTATTGTGCAAGCATTTCACTTCTGCCCATTCAAGAAAGTCATTATTGATTTCACTATTATTTTCTCTAAGCAATATAATAAAGTAAGTTTTGAATAGTTCCAAGACATAAGTCTTTCAAACAGTAAATGTTTGAGTAAATCCAGATGCTATAAATAACACCCAAAATTGCTTGGAAAGTATTTCTATAATAGACAAGCTAATTCAGTTTAAAAGGCTAAACTGATAGCTCCATGTAAACATAGCCTATGGGGTTGGGTGGGAGGGAAAGGTTTAGGTTCTAAAAAAAGACATCATATATATATATATATAAGTTTATATATGTATATATAAACTTATACCTTATACCATATATATATAAATTTATAAATTTTGCCTTGTGAGAACAGGAACAAATATTCTTCAAAGGAACATACTTTATAAAAGATAAGATAGGTGGGGTGTTGATTTCAGGGTATTGACAATACCTGTCAATTTCAGGATATTGACAATCTAAGAATTTCTCTGAGCATACCAGCTAAACACTGATTCTCCTCTATCTCAAATAATGAGTTCTTATTAAGTTCCTTAAAGATACACCACAGGAAATCACAAAAGTTCATGTTGAGATAAATAAGTTACATAGTTATAGGCTTCTCCTAACTCTGATAACACCAAGCCATTTTACATATTGTAGGATTCCTGAGCTTTGTCAATTCACTTTCTCCATTGGCCCTCAACAGCCTTTCTTCCGGTAACTCTCCTGTGTTCCACTGAACATGTCTTTGTCCCTGATATTCAGCCTTTACCTTTGTAGGTTTACTTCCTACTGCTTCCTGTCTCCACCGGCCTATCCTCAGGGAGAAGAATTGCATGCACACAACCTTCTCTTTCTTTAAAAATGTATCACAGCAGGGTAGTTTTCTCATCCCCCTTTCCCCCAGACAACTGGCACTGCCTGCCTTAGCCACGTCTCATCCCCCCACCAGCTTCGCCAACATCCTGTTCCCTTATTGTATGTGTGGAACAAAGGGGAGGTTTAAAGACGACAGCCTGAGTGTGCTGCCACCAACTTTTCTTTCTCTTCCCCAGGACACCACATAAATCTCGATACCATTTTGAAGATAAAAATCAAGGGGCTATACCGATAAGCCTCGAGTTACAGGGTTTAACAACTGAGGACTCAGAAGTAATCTCATCTCAATGTGATTTTCCAGAAATTCATTAATGTCACATTTTCAAAATTTGTTTCTTTGTTGGTACATTTTGTAGAATTTAGAACAGTGAGAAGCTTAAATGTTGCAGTTAAAAATAATCAGTTAAAATGGCACTTTAATATCTAGACAATAAACGATGCAGTGATGTGACTATTACGTTGCTCCATTTAAAAAAAAAAATGGTTTTTGGTTCTTGCACACTCAGTTCCCATTTTTTTCTGATTTCAGGCAGTTAGTTCAGGAAGATATTTTTGATTTTAGATATCTTTTCTATTAGTTTTATGATTCAATTATTAATGGAATGGCCAAAAGAACCTTTGAATGTACATATAAATATAACTATATACTATGATCTGACAACATCCTCAAATTTACAATAAAAATTTAATATACAAAATTGGTTGATCTCTTTTGGAAGTTAGGATATTAGTTATTACTTATATTACTTATAAGTAAAACTATAATATCTTCATTTTAAAGAGAAATATGGTATATATATTAAAATAGCATTATAAAAATGTACTACAGAAGTCTTAGATGACTATACCTCATCTAAGAGGAACAAAGGAAAACCCAAGTCCAAATTAAATATGAATGGGAATTCCACCCTACCACACTCCATGATCCTGAGGATTGCCTTAGAAGCAAAGCCTCCACAATCGCTGATGGGAACTGTCTCACACTTTCTCGTCCTCTGTTTGGCTCTCTACTGCTGAGCTCATCATTCAGAGAACACCCAGACCAAGAAGCAGTGGGACCACAGCACATCTGTAGGGATGGAGAGGGGGCCCCCGGCCCCACTGGGCCCCCTGATGTTACCTTGCATCAGCATCACGAGGTATAATCACCTACTGAACATGTAAGCACCACAAACATGTTTCAAAAAGTAGTACAAATATTAAAATGCTTTTTTTCCCTCTCAACCCCCCTTTCTCTTCAATCCAAGAGTATAAGACAAATACATTGATTTCATATGTATATTCTCTATGCTATCTTAGTGGAGCTTCTTCTTCTAGCTTTGCATATGTTTCCATGTTTCCATGACTGACAAATTAGTACCACTCTCTACAATTTCAAGGTGAAGCTCTATGAAGCCTCCTAATCTTTCTGCCTCCTTTTCCTAGCTTGACGATTTGATTTGCTTCTAGCACTTTCTCCACCTGCCTAGAAAGTAACCATCAGATATCAGGTGACCATTCTAACACTCCAGTAGGTATCATTCTTGATATCTGCAAATATACCTTCGAGTTCTAGGATATTTAGACTGGCATAGAGCACTACATGGCTAGAAACTAGGTCAGAAGCTTCTCTAACATGTTAAACAATAAGGTCCTAACCACATGGCCTGGGCTTGAAGACTCATTCTAAGTAACAATTTGGCAAATATCCAGTTGGGCTTTATCCACGCTGAATAAGGCCCAACTAGTACCCTTTACACCAACAAGGATGGAGGCACCCCTAACATAGCAGTCATTCCGGTAAGTCTTTTCTTCAGGTCCCAGGGCAGGCATCAGCTGTATCACTTCTTTTCTCAGGGCAGAAATGAACACATGCTGAAACAAGTTTTCTTCTTTTCCATCTTGGGATCTTTTCATTCAGGGCTTTTCACCGGGAAGAGAAGAGATGGGGCTACTATTTAGCCAAAAGCCATTTAAGTGGTGAAAGTAATATCGAGATGTTAGAGGTTTATGTTCTTCTGACACGTAAATTCCCGTCTTTCAGTGAGAAAATGGGACTCAGTTGAAATAGTGGATTGAATTCTTAGTTTCCTTGTCTTTACATAAATTAAAAAAAAAAAAAACAAAAAAAGCTCTGTTACAATCATACTTTTAACCAGCTAATCTAGCCTTCATCTCTGGCTGAAATTCTTCTCCAGCCAACGCCGGACTTCTTGCAGGTTGTAAAAGAAGGGGCCCTTTCCTCCCAGATAAGCAATTTTCTGTCTCTGAACAATGCACACGCGTTCAAAGGCTACCCCATAGGCGACGTTGGCATTGTTGTCCATGCGGTCAGCCACAACCCGGCACTGGGGCGGCAAGGAGAAACGCTCCAGGAGCTGGTGGGCTGCCGCGCATCGGTCTTCCTGGTTCCGGTGCTTCTTTATCTCGAAAAACAAAGAAGAATCCCCAGGCACCGCCCAACCATCTGAAGGATGAGCCTCATCAATGTAGACCAACAGGAAGTCAGCCACGGATGAGAACTCTTCCACCAGTTTGCTGAAGGCTGGCAGCTGGTTAGTGAAAGGAGGTCAGGTGGCCGAGCCGAAGTTGACCACCAGTGGGCGCTCAGGGCTGGCGAAGTCCAGAAGGTGGCACTCAGTCCCATCCACTGTTTTCGCCTGGGCACCATTTCCGCTGGCGTCACCTCCTTCCGGATTGGAGACATGCACCACGCTGGAATTGGGGGCATCTTCACCCAATTTCACCTGGCGATGGAAAACGAAAGAGAGAGGCAATACCACGTGAAACACGCGCTCACTTCACTCTGCACAGAAACAGTTGGCTCTAATAAAATGCGCTATTTCCTTCGGAGGATATGGTAAACACATATTGACTTGAGTAAAGACCCATCATGGCAGGTAAGGTGATGAATGGCCCTAAAGAGAATAAAAGTCTTTTTCATTCTGTCTCGCCACTAAAGGTAATTTTTTCATCACTGAAGGTACTGCAGCTGACTGTCTTCATAATTAAGTTGAGACTGGTGTTCTTTACTGTCCTTACTCTGTCAGTGCTTAGCTCACAATATATAACAAATGATTAATGGACTTCATTTTAAAAGTGAAAAGTGAATGGTCTACTTTAAAATAAATGATCAGAGTTGTGGGACATGGCACCTCTTTCTGAATTCCCACTTCTGAATTCTAAAGTACTCAAGAAAGTCCTTTATAGTCTTGCCTAAAAGTCATTTAATCTGAACCAATGGACAAGGATACCAGTGGGCTTATTCCTACCCAGAACGCGAAAACCTGGTGTCTGCCATTTATAAGAAGAGTTACTCCCACTTAATCTCTTAAGTGCTGCAGCTATCCCATCTGTAAAATGGTCATTTACGATGCCCATCTTCCTCGTATGTTTATGGAAAGATGACCCAGGGAAAAGAGCTCTGTACACTGTCTATCATTGTGGGAGTGTAAGTTGCGATCACAGATGCCATGCAAACGTGAAACTGAATACCGTTTTTCTGCGTAATTGTATGTTGTAATATAATTATTCTTAGAAGTGATTCGAGCTTTCCTTGGTATGACATCATTTCCGGAGGTTTCTATGGCTACTGCATACTTTGGGGTTCTTTTGACTTAGAACGTCGCCATTTCTATTACAGAAACAAATGAATGAAAACATACACTTTTATCTTTTGTAGAATTTGACTTTTAATTTCTCATATTTCATGTGTGTTTTAGTCTGTTTCACTTTCGGAAGTCACAAGCCATTTACTTTCCTACCATACATTTTATTAACAAATTCCTCTGAATTATGGAATACTTGGGCAGAAGAGGTGTAGAGCAAAATTGTTCTAGGTGCTCCCTTTGTATGTGTTTTAAATCATTGAACACAGGCTGAAAGAAAGTTTGCTGGCCTTTGAATCTCTAAATTGATAATAAAAAGCAGGCAACATAAAAGAGCCAATTACTTCAGTTTGAATTAACAGAATTGGATCTTCCCCTAGAATGGTTTAATCAAAGCCAATAACATTGGGGACAACTTACAAGAGTATAATTGATTTTTATACACTATCCTTAATATTACAAAACACCTCCAACTGGATTCACTTTTCCCCCTCATATAAATACCACTGCATATAACATTGCTGTTAATTGAAGTTACTTACAAGCGAATTGTTAAAAACTCAACAATCTAAACTGATATAAAATAATCAAGGGGTTTCATGGAGAAGCTTCTACCTGATGTTAATGCATAACTTGTTTTAACTGCAGAAGAAGAAGTCAAGAAATCCTTTATCTCCCTTGTGGAAAATCCTAGCAGGGCAGGTTTAAAACAAGGACTATAAGCTTTCTAAAATAAATCTTAAAATAATAATCTTCTTTCTTAGAAAAGGAAGGTGGTGTTGTGATTGAAATAAGTACATTTGTTTTCAGTCACTGTCAGGAGAAAGGTTTTCTTTATATTAATGTTCCTGGTTAATTTGTAAGTGAAACTAGGTGAAGAAATCTAGTAAACCACTTTTAGCTGGACTGTTTTATATGAGCTACATTCATCTCTTGAGATTTTAAAATGTACTTAAAATGTAAAGATATACATCCTAAAGGTATTATAACTTTTTATTTTAATCTATGGGTTATTTTTGTACTTCTTTGTAGATTTAGATAAAAGGTAGCATCGCCTTCTCATTAGATCTTCCCCATTTAAAAAAGCAATAATGATTCTAGGATGGCTGCTTTCAACAATATTGTTGTGCTGTGTTTCTCAACATACTGTGATACAAAGATCTGAATGCATTCAGACCAGTCTGAATCCACTAGCTATTGTAGCAACTTCTCATTAAGTGAGGAACCCACACACAGGAGAAGAATCATCTCTGGACTGCAGACTTGTAGGTTCCTGGTAAGTAGAAAACATCCACTTGCATTTTGGAGTCATTTCTAAGAACGGAACAATTGTGTTGGCCTTGTGACATGGGCCTCTGATGCACCTAACTCTCACCCAAGCTGAACTGTTGATCCTTGCATTATACCTGATTCTTCAACTGAGTAATCTAATCTGACCTCAGTCACAGGGACTCTCTTGTTACCTATAATTAATTTTCTTGGAAAGTTAAATAAAGCACCTTCTATTTCTTTAGTGACAATGTATAGGTCAGCCACATAATTTTTCTCAAAATACAAACATGTTAGTTCAACTTAGAAACTTAGAACAAGTACAACACCTTTACTTTAAAATCAAAAGTTAGGATAAGCTACCAGATATATCATGTTCTTTAGTAGGTGTGTTTGGTGGGGCAGGGGGCAGAGGTTGGCATTTTGTTAAGCTGGAGAATGATGGATATGTACGCTTGGAATTTTTTGTTGAATAAAGTTTTGAATGAATGGTAGGTGTTATCATCTTAGTTAGAGGTCAGTGAAGCATTTTACACTTAATAATAACCTTGACCTACAGTGAACATCAGACCTCACCAAGGCAGATGATTTCGAAGGGTGAACCCCCCAGAACCCCACCGTAGAGCACTCTCACAGGCCACACCCAATGCTGTTGGTCTGTTCCTGGTCATCTCTGCTGGTCATGCATAAAATGAGAGTAGCAAGTCCTCTTCATTTTGTAAAGCAGCCATAGGACTTGACTGCAGATTAGAATGTCATAAAAAGAATTATACTTTTGTTCATGAGGGTGATTAGGTAAGAGAAAATGCATAGGTATGCACAATGCTATTACTACAACTAGGAGGGGAAAACACACACCCATGATTTGAAGGGCTAGACATGAGTAGACCAGTAGTCTGTTTTTATAAATGTCATATTCTAATCACAAAATTTGTCTATTTTTGCTAAAAACTGCTGATATGGGATACTTTAGCAACAATAAAGGAAAAAAACTTTTTAAAAAATGGAAGTCTGCTTTAAACTGAAAAAAAAAAAAATCTTTTAGATGGATATTATTGTTCATTTCTCACCTTCCTATTTGGTCATCAAGAAAATTAAGTTTGTACTATGACCAAAGTTTCAAAGGGTGAATTTCTGAGTTTACTCTGCTTCACACCTTGCTAAGGTGGAATGGGAGAATCACTGCTGTCTTCCATGGTGGAAGATTCTTTCCCCAGGAGCAAAACATTCCTTGACAAAAAGCCAAAATGATGAAGAAAATAAAGTTGGTCCATAATAACATTTAGGCTGCAGGAAAGAAGCTCGACAAAAACAAGTTATCCCCTGGTACTCCCAAACTCTGTTTTAATTTCCCACAGTGGCACAGAAAGTCTCCTGGCCACAAGTTACCTATCATCTTAATTTCTCCTTCTTAGAGGGTTTGTGTTTGGTTTTTGTCCTTAATGAGACATATTTGCCAAAGAGGCATTCAAAAGGCATTTTTTACTCTTGCGGAAGAGTAATTAGGTCGGTACCTCTTTCCCTGCCAGCATTAGCCGCTCTAAAGAGAACCCTGCCCAGTATTTAATGCCCAAACACAAGAAGCATCATTTCCACTAATTGGTCTTGAAGTTCCGATGTTCCCAAAGGGTCCCTTTATTTTGCAAGGATCAGAAAGGACATACGTAAAATGTAATATCGTCATCACTGACTTTTATGTCTCTCATCTGCACTATTACATTTGTCCTTTCTTATGTTTTTTATAATCAACATCAACACAACACCAACCAGGGAGGGAAATAAAGGGTTTGCATTTTTACAGCAGAAGACATCTCTGGGCCAAGCTCAAATGTTGTCATAGCCATATTTATAAATATGAACAAGAGTGTAAATATATGGTGTATATTTGATTCCCTTGATGATAGGATCCCTTTTGCTGACAGTTTTCAGTGCATGAGGACAAGGATAATGCTGCTTTAGCATGTGGACTGTGAAATGCAGGGCAAGGGGGAAAAAAAGAAAGAACCATTCATCAAGTAGAAGCTGGAAATAGAGCATATACTACTAACCTTGTTTTTCTTCCTTTTCCACAGCCTGAGAAAGGCCTCTGGACAAAATATCACCTAATCTCATGATAGAAAGTAAAGCAAATGATAAAAATGGGGGTAGGTATGTGGCAGAATTCTTTTTACGTCTCCTTCTTGCTCTCCAAAGCCCTGGAATGCCTCTATTAACTATCAGGAAATTTCAAATTCTTTGACATAATGACCAGGCTACGTCAATGTCCTTACAAACGTGGCCAAACAATTATTAAGCAGCATTTTAACCATTTATATTCAAATTGGCCAAACGAATCAGCGGATCAGCTACCTACTCTTTCCTCTGAGTTCAAGTCCCTGTTTGGCCATATTCTTTTTGATTTGTAACTTGAAAACATAGCTCAAAGCTCTATCATTTCCCAGTGTTTTATCCAAGTGATGAACAAACTCTGGTGGTAGCCTGCCTTGTGTTCTTTGGGGAATGTTTGGTTCTTAGAAGAGCCATTTTCCATTATAGAAACGAGTGTCAAAAGGCTGAGGGGAGTGAAGAGGAGGAGGAGAATGTTAAAGAGACCCTTTCAAAACCAAAATTATATGTTCAAATGAATATGTTTTCTGTGCCACAGCAGTATTGACCATGTAGGAGCTAAAGTGCGTGTCAGCATCTATACTGTGTGTTTACTTTTACACTTCATTTAGGTAGGAGCCAGCCTCCCAGACAGAGCCGTCTGCTTACTGGTTGTATTTTTGTGTCTTTGAGCACCAGCACAAGGATGCAGTGTTAGATGCAGTGACACTGACTAGGGAAAACTTAAATAACAAATATCTATTATGCACCTCAATCTCTCAACAAAATCCATTAGATTTTCTTTTTTCATCAAAATCATGCTTGGGACTCCCTCTAATCAAACTCAAATTCTCTACAGGCTTCCCTAGAAAGTTCATTTTAAATCCCATGCAACATTTTAAGGAAGAAGGGTTTTCTGTTTTATTTTGTCCCAATTTTTTTTTTTTTCATTTCTTTGTTGCCTCCTGCAGAAGCCAAACACAGGGCTAACATTTTTACCGCACTTTCTCTAAATAGCTTCTCAAGTATCTGCCATTCAACAACCAGGAGAGTTAGAAAAGGCCTGCCTCACTGTATGGTATGTGCACACTCTACATCCCGGAACACTCTGCTTCTGGGGGTGGCAGCCTCAAGTCAGGATTGTGAAACAGGGTGATACCAAACAGAGACTCCTCCAGTGAGTCTCTAGACATGGCTACACCCAATGACAGTGGCCCAGATGACAATAGCATTCGGGGAAGTGATTCAACCCGTTTTAGAGGTTCTGGGTGACCCTGAAATGCCACCACCACCCTTGCTACACTTGGAGATGGAAGAAGACCTAAATTGAGTGCAAGCTGTGTTTACCACGTTTCCAGTCATCACACACCCAGTCCAGTCTTATCTCAGGATATATGAGCTCTTGGGTTGCTTCTTCTCATGGCAGCTATTACATAAGTCATGAAAACAAACAGCATTACATCAGTCATGAACTTGGTCACTAATCAAATCAGTGGACAGAAAGAGTACAGAAGAACACAAACCATGTGCAAAGAAGAAAACAGATCACTCAAGCTTCTCAGTCTCTTAGAGGAGGGACAACAAAACATTGCAACACAATGAAACACTATAGGTTGGTGAAAAAACAAATAAGTGATCAAGTTTATCAAAGAGGTATATGTTTCCTTTCCTCCTTTTATTTCAATAAGCTGCTGATGAGGAGAAACAGCCTCACTTACCATGGGTGGGTGACATTACAACCTCCATAGTTTATGTGAGGGTTTCTATGGATATAGGTAAAATTCTCCAAAGCAGTGGTTTCTCTTGTATGGCAAAAGTCAGTGACTTTCAAAACAGGAAGAGTTTAATAGAGATCAAATAACTGACATTGCCATGTTATCTCCTAACACCTAGGAAAAACAGATACAGGTGAAAGAACTTCCTAATTCATAATACACCTGACACAATTGTGTAAGCCCCACTCTCCTCTAAATTCTCTACCCACCAAAATGAAACGTAGACATTCAGTGTATACATGTGTGCAAAAGAAGTGATCGTCTCAATAGCTCCTTCCCACATCACCCATTCAGCCCATGTACATAATATAAAATGAGGTTTTGGTGTTAGAACTTTGAGTATCATTTAATATTATTATAAAGAAAATTTCACTTACTAACAAGCGCTCTTAACTATTTTTCTATCTTTAAGACAACAAATACAAACCCTCTGCAGGTTACTACCAATAACAAAGACAAGTGTCAAAGTCAAACTTTCCTAATTCACCATGAATATTTTCTTCTTAAACATTTGTTTAATTTTCAGTGGAAGGATCCTACTCCAGATTCCTTGTTACTAGAAATGACTTCCTTTCCTATGCTGGTGCAGAGATATTTTTTAATTTTTATTTTATATTGGAGTATAGTTAATTAACAATGTTTTGCTAGGTTCAGGCATACAGCAAAGTGATTCAGTTATACATATAGATATACTTATTATTTTTCCAATTATTCTCCCACTTAGGTTATTACAGAGTATTGAGCAGAGTTCCCTGTTCTATATTATAGGTCCTTGTTGACTATCTGTTTTATAGACAGCAGTGTGTACATGTCAATCCTAAACTCTCAATCTATCTTTCCCCCCAACCATTCCCCCCTGGTTACCATAGGTTAATTCACTAGATTTATTTTTCTAGTGTTTATTTATAGAGGACTTGTTCTCTTCTTCCTCTTATTCTAGTTTTCCAGCTGTTTCTGAGGTTCTGCCTGCCTATAATACATCACCTCACTAGTTCCCATCTTCCTCTTAAAGCCCTTTCCCCAGCATCTCAGGCAAGGTCCCTCCATACTGTTGGGGAAATCAAGGATGTCTGCTTTGATAGTAGCTTTTATGGGATGAGTCAATACCCCCTAAGCTCAGGGACCTTCAGGAGTCACACGGGCATAGGCAGAGGGAGCAAACTCACAAAGGACCCAGTGTCCTTTCCTCTTTGCCCCTTAAGATCTGATCCAAGGATGCTCCACCACCTTGAAGCAGCATTCTTCACTTGGAAACAAACACCTCTCTGGTTTTGAGAGGGCAGCCCCTGGGACATGGCTTCAGCAGGTAAGTGAAGCCACCGCTCCATGGTTCTAGCCACCAGTTATAACAGCTTTGAGACTGTTGTGAACCTTAGACTTATCTGCTCGGTCTAAAGGCAACCTGCTTAAGTTTTGAGAAACAAAGCAAATGTGGTTTCTCAAACAAAGTCTGGATGGTTGACAGCTTGTTCTCAGATCTTTCCTTTTCAAACAGATACCGAGTTAACTCCAGACTCAGTGCTGGATAACTGCTTCAAAAGGCTGAAATCCAGATCAAGGCAGGAGATGACGGGCATACAGACTTGCTCCCATTAACTCTTACTTCTACCAGGAATGAAGCTGCAACCAGCTGAATCACACCTGCTCTGTTATTTCCTTAAATCTTGTCAGCTCTCTGAGAGTTCTGCGTGGTGTTGTCTTGCTTTCTCCCTGCTTTTTAGTGCCCACCCATTGAACAGTCTTTCCTAAAGTCTCACGCAGCCTCTCATCAAGCAAAACATCAAAACTGCCAGTTCATGATGAGAGCAGAACAAAGGCAGGGATCTGCCCTCCCTGGACACCTTTCTGATGTTTCCCAACCTTATTCTACAGGCACAAATACCCTCTGCTCCCAAGTCACAGCAAGCCACTCCTGACTCCTTCTGAAGTCACACAGTCACTGGGACTCAGTAATATCTGTCATCCCCAGATTTCAGGTGTGCGATTGTGCAACAGGTGAAGAGAGTAAACACCCAAGCATCACCCTAGGGCCTCCAGACAGGGCTCCAGAGTGCTCACCCCCCAGCTCCTGCGGGCATCGGGTCCCCTCCAGCATCTCCGCCTCCCACCCCCGACAGCCCTGCGGAGGAGCCCCTGGAGCGCCGCTCACCTGTTTGTAGGCGTCGAGGAGGAAGCTTTTCCAGATGCAGCGCATTCCTTCTGAGGTCAGCATGCGCCTCCACTGCCCGCGAGCGGACTTGGAGCGGCTCAGCAGCAGCACCACGTGCTTGAGGAGAATGACCGAGTCATAGAGCGCCAGGAAGAGGCAGTTGGAGAAAAAAACTGGCAGAATCTGCAGTGTGATCAGCAAGTCAACGCTGAGGATGCCCATCTTCTCTGCCTCCCGGGTCAGTTCCCTTGTGCGCTCTGGTTCCCCTTCACCCTCTTATTTAAAAGGGGGGGGGGGCGGTGGTGATGGAGAGGGGTGGGGGGAGGTGAAGGGGGGGGTCGGGGGTGGGGGTGGGGGATAGGGGGAGAGAAGGAGGAAAACTCAATTAAAAAAGAAGCCCAAGTTGTCTCCTTTTTCAAAGAAGCAGAAATGGCAAGACCAAGTTCCAGTCTCTCCAGCCCAGCAGTTGGAGTGTGCCCATCAATTCATTCAATTCGGAGCTGCTGCTTTTTTTTTTTTTTTTTCAGGATTTAAGATGTTAAAAAAAAAACAAAAACAAAAACAAAAAAACTGGCGTACCCGTCCCTAATCCAGTTACCCCTCTCAGAGTCGGTTAAAGACAAGCAGTTCTACTTTCATTTCTAAGCACCTATGAGACTGTGGCAGAGATTGCAAAATTTTCTGTAGCTTTTCATTGTCTCTGTGTTCAGAAACGTAGCCCGTTTCTTTCTAGAATTGCCAGAGTTTTGAAAATGTGCTTTCAGGGTAGTTTTTTCCCCTCTTTACTCCGTTTACACACACTTTCTGTTCTTCTCCAGCCTGTCTCACTCTCTCCCTTCCCCAGGAGCGTCTGACTCCTCTTTCCCTGACTCCCTCTGGCTCCTTCCTGCTCTGTCTGTGGTGCAAAGTGCCTCTCTCTGCAGCCCAGTGAGTCTCCCTGAAGCCTTTTATACATTCCCTGGCTAATTGCTGCAATAGAGAAATGAAAGCCTAATCTTGGTAAAGATCTTGACGTCATTGAGAAAGAGGGCTTTACTTTGGCCAGCACTGCAGTGAATAGAAAAGCAAAACTCGACAAGTTTTTTTTTTTTTTTTTTTTTAGAAGAGGGGGGGTGGCAGAGGGACAGTGGAATTTTGCTTTGTGATTTAAAGAGAGAGGAAAAAATTAATACCTTTGAGGGTTTTCAGGAAATGCTCCCAAACTTTGGGAAAAGTTATTTAATATAGCATGTGGGTTGATGGGGAAACTCTCCTCTGATTATTATTATTGTTCTCATTTATTTATAAGGGGTTTGGGAAAGAAAGGTTCCTGGAAGGCAGGTAGAAAAGAGGAAGAATGATCATACATGATCTCTATTCTCTTTCTTGGAAGATGTGAATGCTTACCTTCCATCTTTATGTCTGCATCCTACAACTATCTCCTGTCAGATTTGTGACCTAGGTTCTTTAAATATTTTGAGTCATGATCTTATTTAAGAAAATCCAAACTGTGAGGTGGAAAACTTTTAAACTCTTTGAATACCATCACAGCACTTCTTTAAAGCTTCTTGTAGAAAATTAGTGTAAATTTTCTTTTCCGTTTTACTGAAGTTTCCAATGCAAAAAAAGAAAGAAAGAAAGAAACAAGAAAATCTTCCACCCATGAAAGTAGCTAGGTAACCAGACTTCCTTTCCATTCCATTTTGCCTAGATGCAGATTAAATAAAACTTTTATCTAATGTCATTAAGATGCCATCAGAGTAAGAAATACATTCTTTATAAGAGAGCTCTTTAAATTCTGCAATTGCCCTGTTTCTGTTAGCATAACCCCTAAGAGACATAATACTTTGGGGACTCTTCCTTTTTGCTTGAAAAAATTTTAATTGAATTTGTAGGTTGTTAAGAGTGGACTTTGAATTGTCTCAAGTCACACTGACCATGCTCAGTGCTTGCTTTGCCCATCGCCTTCTGAACAGACAGGTACTTAGTCAGACAATGCTTTGGCAGAATGCCATGACCTCCATCTCATTCTAATTTTCTTTCCTCACTCACCTAACAGATCACCTCTAGGAATTATATTTTCTTGGAAAAAGGGGTGGCAAGTACAGACATTGGGGTAGGGATATAGAATGGTAGTTGAAAATTAATTTTCTGACTTCTCCATGTTCAAGGAGCTCTCCTTACGCATGAGTTAAGCAGCGGGTGCAAATACGTGGTCCATATCTGTGTTCTGTCCCTGTGGGTAAAATCTGCAAGATCACGGAACTCATTCAAAAGCCTAGGGCAGGGGTCATTATTTAGTGGACCCATGGGCCAAATTCAGCATGCATATGCACTTTATCTGGTTGGCATAGTGCTTTTTGGCTTTAAAAAGTAATTGAATGAGAATGCCTCTAGGTTCTGAGAGACCAGAGTTTTCTGTCTGTTTGTTCATTGCTATCTCCTAGCAGTTAGAACTATGCCTGGCAAACGGTAAGTTCAAGGAAGGTGTCTTGAATGGACAGATGGGCTGGGCATACATCGCTCCACACTAGGGGGCACCATTCACATACAATATGTTGTGACCCTGACCGGGGTGCTCCAAAACTTTGTACAACCTGGTGGACTTGGGGGTGGTCCTTCCCATTGGCACAACCCTCACCACTCCCTATTGTCCTAAAAACCTGATTCCTTCATTTTTATCATCACTTTAGCCCATGGCAAGTTTTGGATTTGCGTCACATGGACTGAATTTTTAGAGAAGAGGTCAAAGCTTAGAAAAATGAGCAGAAGTCACATGGAAAAATATTTTTCCTATGACTAGCACACAGTGTTAGCAAAGGATATTGTTTGTATACATAATATACGTTCACTCCATTCTCTCAGTTTTCTTGACGCACTATGGAAGAAAAGAAGGGACAAAGGGAAATGACAACATGGTATTTTAACTGGTGTAGATGGGAAAATGATGGTGCCCGAAGTGCCGGCGAACAATGACAGAAGGAGCTGTGGACTCAGGAACGGACACTGCCACTCAGTGCCCAAGCCTGAAAATTTCACCCCTTCTCAGACATTCCTTTTGCCCTGTGTGAATTAAACCAGTGCTACTTTAAGGTAGAGATATCTTGGCAGCTACGAACCAGTTCTCCCTCACTTGTCATTTGCTTTCAATGCGAGTTGTATGTTTGGAAATGGCAAGGCAAGGAAAAGGTTTGGTAAAAAATCAGAAAAAAAAAATGCCTTCTTTTAAAATGCAAAGCTCAAGGCATGTGCAGACTACAAATGGTGAAAATCAGATTTTTTTTTCTTTTTTACATTCTTTATTTACGGTCTTTCCTATAAAATCAGAAGTGTTTGAGCAGTTTTTTTTTCTTAAAAAAATTAGAACAAATTGGCAGATAGCCAATCTGATCATGACATTTCTCAGATTTCTTCTATCACTTTCTCTAAATGAATGAATATATAAATCACAAAACCAAGCACTGTTCTTTTTAGACAGTCTGTCTAATTTAGAAATTATATTTCTCCAAAGCTATTTCTCTTTTTATTATGATGCATAATGGCTTATTCTAATTATTAATATTTAGCACTTTGATCTTCAAGTAATTTTATATCCTTTAAGTGACAAAAACAACCCATAAGGTGCCAGAGGATGATTTGGCCCAACATATAAAAGAGAGAAAGTAGATCATCAAGGTTGTAGAGCCCGAGCTGGTATTGGGATACTTCCCCCAACTCTAAACCGCAATTCTTTTCCTATGTGACTACTTTACTGATCCTGGTCATTACTCTGAAAATGAAAACCCTTGCCCAAAGTGGTTGTACTAGGTAATTTTACCTTCTGAATTACAAAGCATATCTGGGATTCCGTATCTGTTTAATATTGACCAACTCAAGCTCTTGGTTCCATTCGAAAAGCTTGGATAGATTCTTGATCACATAAGTGTTCTTAGCCTTAGTGGTTCAGTGGTAAAGAATCCACCTGCCAAGGCAGGAGATATGGGTTTGATCCTGGGTGAAGAAAATCCCCTGGAGAAGGAAATGGCAACCCACTCCAGTATTCTTGCCTGGAAAATTCCATGGACAGAGGAGCTTACCAGGCTACAGTCCATGGGGTCACAGAGAGCCGCATGACTGAGTGGCTGAGCATGCAATACAAGCCAATGTGTGGTATGTTGGTTGAATTTCCCCATACAATGCTGTACACAGATTTTAAATACTAAATAGAGGTAGCTAGAGAAATGTGATTTAGGCTTTTTAATAAGAAAAGAACCACTATAAAATTGTTGAATTTTTTTTTCTCTTTTCATAGCTTGAGAGCATTCATTGCCTCCTTCTGGTTGGAAAAGTAAGCATCTGAGTGATAAGGCTTCCTTTGGTCTACTTTTGACTCTTAAATTGAGATTAAGAGGATGAAGTTGGATAACCTAAAAGCAGACCTGGAGATTTCAAGGATGGAAGTTACAAAGAGTTACTACTCTTTGTTATCTGAAGACATCCAAGGGCATTCAAGAAGTCTATGGAATTCATGCTGCAGATTTTCAAGCAGTCTTAGTTTCATAAAATTTTATTCCTTCTAATTCAAGTGATTTGCTAAAGTGATTTTAAATGGAGATTAAATTTTACTTTCACAAAAAAACTTGTCTAATCAATATATTATAAATCCGATAATGTCTGGTCAGGACAGGTTGCACTGATTCTGGTCTGGGAATATGATTGTCATATATACACCCACCTGCCAAGAGTGCATTTCAGAGAAGGAAATCACAAACATTGTCATTATTTAGTTGCTAAGTCATGTATGACTCTTTGAGACCCCATGGATTGCAGCCAGCCAGGCTCCTCTGTCCATAAGATCTAGATTTCCCAGACAAGAATATTGGAGTACAGTGCCCTTTCCTCCTCCAGGGGATCTTCCTGACCCAGGGGTCGAACCTGTGTCTCCTGCATTGGCAGGTGGATTTTTTTTTTTTTTTAACCGCTAAGCCACCAGGGAAACCCAGCCACCACAACCTTCCACTCCTGGTGCCTCCTGGTTGTGCTGAGAGGGAGTTATAATGAAGGGTTTGCACCACAATGACTGAATCACTCAGAATTCCCTGTGGGCCCATCTGTTCTACTAACAGTCGTGTTCCCTGCCTTGTGATGAAAGGAGAGGCTCAGTGGATAAAATAGACACCCCCAGAGTCAATTCTGACACACCTTGAGCCAAGCAGCTTAGGGCTGGGGCCAAGAAGGGCGGACACTGTGGGAGGGATGAGCAGTCTATCCCAGCAGCCCGGCCGTGTCTTAGGTCCCTTGGCAAACCCTGGCAGAGGGCACTGTCTGAGATGTTAAGACGTTCTCCCCTCAGGAACAGCTGCTGCTCGTTTTTGTTTTTTTTTTTTTTCTTCCAGGCCACCTACTGGCAAAACCAAGAAGGAAAAGAAAAGGGAAAACACAGGAGGAGGGGAAAGCAGAAATGGAGAAAAGGAAGATGATGCTGGTGGAGAGGAGAAAAAGGAATGTAGAAAGGAGAAGACTCAATGAATTGCCCATGGAGGCTGCCACAAGAGAGCCCATTAATGCCCGTTGAGGCGATGCTTTCTGTGAGGACAGCTGTCCAGAGACTGGATGAATGTCAGCAACTCAGTTCACAGAGGCCACTGAACAGCTGAGAGGAGACGATGGCTGTCATTGGCCGTTGACCTGGTCTAGACCTAAACTGATGGCCGGTCCCCACCCCAGGGCCTCAGACCTCTTTAGGTGCTCTGAGACTCTTTGAGTGTGAGTTTTGAAACTCGTTTATTAACCTCTGGAGACACCAGGGTTGGATGGAGGGTTAGTGGAATAGATGAGAAGAAGAACACTCTGTGAAGTGACATGCAGCGAATTCCTTCAGGACAAAAAGCCCTCAGAAGGAACAAATTGAACTCATCTCTTTTCCCAAAATTTGATTCAGTGTCTTCAAAAATTTGACCCAATGCAATAGACCAAAAGAAACAAAGAAACACAGAATCAGTCATCATTTTTGGAACAACTTTTCTTCTCCTTTGTTTCATTCTACAGCTCATAGGAAACCACCAGATGATAATTAGGTTTTAAAATAAAATAAGTCATTCTCTATAAATGGTTTTACAGTAGCTTTTTTTCTTTAATCACTTATACATCACCTCACTCATATGCTGAGTACATGAACACAGAGCTTGGCAAAAAGTATTAAGACACACGCTGGTTCATGCCATTCCAGAGGTAATACTGTAGCTTGTTCCTGCTGAGAGCAAAGGATGCCACACCTCCTCTCTCAAGATTCAGTAGGTACAAATGCACAGAGAAAATAAGGTAGATATTCTAATTCAAGCTCAGTGAAAGTAGTGAAGCTAATAGAATTAACTGTAGCATGAAAAACCCATGTTTGATATGGGGATAAAATACCTGCAATGAGATTGATTGTCCAATAAGATACATCCCCAAGGGAGGTTATGAAAATATTATCAGTGGACCTCTTCTCGAGGTAGAGAGGGAGGCCAATGAGATAATCTCTCAAAACCCTTCTAAGCCTCTGGTGCTATGAAGATAATAGTTAAGAATAAGTTAATATATAACACATACATAAAATAATCCAGCTGGGCTAATGACAATACCATAATCATAAATTATCTCTTTGTCCATTTCAATTCTGAAGACTTAATTTTTGTATGATTAAGTAAATAGTTATGCCTTTCTAAGAGTTAGTAGATGTGAATGAACTAGCATGTCTTCTAAGGAGAAAATACAAGGCATTAAATTCAAATCAATTTTTAAAATTCAGCCTCATTTATTAAATTGACACTGGTATCTTTTATCAAGACACAACCACTTAGGTAAATGATTATTTAAAAATTGTTGTTGTTCAGTCACTAAGCATGTAAGTCACATGTCTAACTCTTTGTGACCCCATGGACTGCAGCAGGCCAGTGTCCTCTGTCCTCTACTATCTCCCAGAGTTTGCTCAGATTCATGTCCATTGATTCAGTGATGCTAACCTAACCACCTCATCCTCTGCTGCCCCCTTCTCCTTTCGCCTTCAATCTTTGCCAACATGAGGGGCTGTTCAATGAGTTGGCTCTTCACATCAGGTGGCCAAAGTATTGGAGTTTCAGCATCAGTCCTTCCGGTGAATATTCAGGGTTGATTTCCTTTAGGATTGACTGGTTTGACCTCTTTGCTGTCCCAGGGACTCTTAAGATTCTTCTCCAGCACCACAGTTCTAAAGCATCAATTCTTTGGTGCTCAACCTTCTTTATGGTCCAACTCTCATATCTGTACGTGACTACTGGAAAAGCCACAGCTTTGACTAGATGGACCTTTCAGCAAACTGATGTCTCTGCTTTTCAATATGCTGTCTAGGTTTGTCATAGCTTTACTTCAAGGAACAAATGGCTTTTAATTTCATGGCTGCAGTCACCATCCAGAGTGATTTTGGAGCCCAGGAAAATAAAATCTGTCACTGTGTCCACTTTTTCCCCATCTATTTGCTATGAAGTGATGGGGCCAGATGCCATGATCTTCATTTTTTGAAGGTGAGTTTTAAACCAGCTTTTCACTCTCCTCTTTCACCATCATCAAGAAACTCTTTTTTTTTTTTTTTTAAATTTTTATTTATTTTTTTTTTCCAGTGGGTTTTGTCATACATTGATATGAATCAGCCATGGATTTACATGTATTCCCCATCCCGATCCCCCCTCCCACCTCCCTCTCCACCCGATTCCTCTGGGTCTTCCCAGTGCACCAGGCCGGAGCACTTGTCTCATGCATCCCACCTGGGCTGGTGATCTGTTTCACCATAGATAGTATACATGCTGTTCTTTTGAAATATCCCACCCTCACATTCTCCCACAAAGTTCAAAAGTCTGTTCTGTATTTCTGTGTCTCTTTTTCTGTTTTGCATATAGGGTTATCGTTATCACCTTTCTAAATTCCATATATATGTGTTAGTATGCTGTAATGTTCTTTATCTTTCTGGCTTACTTCACTCTGTATAATGGGCTCCAGTTTCATCCATCTCATTAGGACTGGTTCAAATGAATTCTTTTTAATGGCTGAGTAATATTCCATGGTGTATATGTACCACAGCTTCCTTATCCATTCATCTGCTGATGGGCATCTAGGTTGCTTCCATGTCTTGGCTATTATAAACAGTGCTGCAATGAACATTGGGGTGCACGTGTCTCTTTCAGATCTGGTTTCCTCAGTGTGTATGCCCAGAAGTGGGATTGCTGGGTCATATGGCAGTTCTATTTCCAGTTTTTTAAGAAATCTCCACACTGTTTTCCATAGCGGCTGTACTAGTTTGCATTCCCACCAACAGTGTAAGAGGGTTCCCTTTTCTCCACACCCTCTCCAGCATTTATTGCTTGTAGACTTTTGGATAGCAGCCATCCTGACTGGCGTGTAATGGTACCTCATTGTGGTTTTGATTTGCATTTCTCTGATAATGAGTGATGTTGAGCATCTTTTCATGTGTTTGTTAGCCATCTGTATGTCTTCTTTGGAGAAATGTCTGTTTAGTTCTTTGGCCCATTTTTTGATTGGGTCATTTATTTTTCTGGAATTGAGCTGCAGGAGTTGCTTGTATATTTTTGAGATTAATCCTTTGTTGCTTCATTTGCTATTATTTTCTCCCATTCTGAGGGCTGTCTTTTCACCTTGCTTATAGTTTCCTTTGTTGTGCAAAAGCTTTTAAGTTTCATTAGGTCCCATTTGTTTATTTTTGCTTTTATTTCCAATATTCTGGGAGGTGGGTCATAGAGGATCTTGCTGTGATTTATGTTGGAGAGTGTTTTGCCTATGTTCTCCTCTAGGAGTTTTATAGTTTCTGGTCTTACATTTAGATCTTTAATCCATTTTGAGTTTATTTTTGTGTATGGTGTTAGAAAGTGTCCAAACTCATTCTATGAGGCCACCATCACTAATTCCAAAACCAGACAAAGATGCCACAAAAAAAGAAAACTACAGGCCAATATCACTGATGAACATAGATGCAAAAATCCTTAACAAAATTCTAGCAAACAGAATCCAACAACATATTAAAAAAATCATACACCATGACCAAGTGGGCTTTATCCCAGGAATGCAAGGATTCTTTAATATCCGCAAATCAATCAATGTAATACACCACATTAACAAATTGAAAGATAAAAACCATATGATTATCTCAATAGATGCAGAGAAAGCCTTTGACAAAATTCAACACTCATTTATGATTAAAACTCTCCAAAAAGCAGGAATAGAAGGAACATACCTCAACATAATAAAAGCTATATATGAGAAACCCACAGCAAGCATCACCCTCAATGGTGAAAAATTGAAGGCATTTCCCCTGAAATCAGGAACAAGACAAGGGTGCCCACTCTCACCACTACTATTCAACATAGTGTTGGAAGTTCTGGCCACAGCAATCAGAGCAGAAAAAGAAGTAAAAGGAATCCAGATAGGAAAAGAAGAAGTAAAACTCTCACTGTTTGCAGATGACATGATCCTCTATATAGAAAACCCTAAAGACTCTACCAGAAAATTACTAGAGCTAATCAATGAATATAGTAAAGTTGCAGGATATAAAATTAACACACAGAAATCCCTTGCATTCCTATATACTAACAATGAAAAAACAGAAAGAGAAATTAAGGAAACAATACCATTCACCATTGCAACAAAAAGAATAAAATACTTAGGAGTATATCTACCTAAAGAAACAAAAGACCTATACATAGAAAACTATAAAACACTGATGAAAGAAATCAAAGAGGACACAAACAGATGGAGAAACATACCGTGTTCATGGATTGGAAGAATCAATATTGTCAAAATGGCTATTCTACCCAAAGCATCTATAGATTCAATGCAATCCCTATCAAGCTACCAACGGTATTTTTCACAGAACTAGACCAAAGAATTTCACAATTTGTATGGAAATACAAAAAATCTCGAATAGCCAAAATAATCTTGAGAAAGAAGAATGGAACTGGAGGAATCAACCTGCCTGACTTCAGACTCTACTACAAAGCCACAGTCATCAAGACAGTCTGGTACTGGCACAAAGACAGAAATATAGATCAATGGAACAGAATAGAAAGCCCAGAGATAAATCCACGAACCTATGGACACCTTATCTTTGACAAAGGAGGCAAGGATATACAATGGAAAAAAGACAACCTCTTTAACAAGTGGTGCTGGGAAAACTGGTCAACCACTTGTAAAAGAATGAAACTAGAACACTTTCTAACACCATACACAAAAATAAACTCAAAATGGATTAAAGAAACTCTTTAGTTCCTCTCTGCTCTCCACCATTAGAATGGTATCATCTGCATATCTGAGGTTGTTCATATTTCTCCCAGCAGTCTTGATTCCAGCTAGTAATTCATCCAGCCCAGCATTCTGCATGATGTACTCTGCATAGAAATTAAATAAGTAGGGTGACAATATACAGTCTTGTCATACTCCTTTCCCAATTTGGAACCAGTCCATTGTTCCGTGTCCAGTTCTGATTGTTGCTTACTGACCTGCATACAGGTTTCTCAGGAGACAGGTAAGGTAGTTTAGTATCCCCATCTCTTTAAGAATTTTTCAGTTTGTTGTGATCCACACAGTCAAAGGCTTTGGCATTGTCACCGAGCAGAAGTAAATGTTTTTCTGGAATTCCCTTGCTTTCTTCATGATCCAACAACTGTTGGCAATTTGATCTCTGATTCCTCTGCCTTTTCAAAACCCAGCTTGTACAAAAAATTTTTAAAAATAGATAGCTACAAATTCTTGAATTGTTTTGTTTTCCCAGGGAAATTTTCTATCATGTTTTAAAGATTCAAAATCTGCCTTCCCAAAATAGAATCAATACTCTTTATGATTTTTTTGTATCAGTAATGATCTAAATGATACACAAATCTAAGACCTCAAATTCTGCGATGAGAAGTTCATGTACCACAACTAGAGAGTAGCCTCCACTCACCAATACTAGGGAAAAGCCCTCACAGCAATGAAGACTGAGCATAGCCTATAAATAAATAAAAATAAATATCAAGACTTCTAATTCTTCAGAGCAAATATCTCTAGTGCTTCTTGCTAAATGTTAAATAATAACAGCTTACTTAGAAAATTGGCATTCACCTCTTATCAAGAGATATCTTGTTCTAGCCAGCACCAGACTCCATCCATTTCTGGGGCCACATAGGCCCATATGACCAAAAGCAAACCTCTGACTTGATTTCTCTACCTGTAAGATGGAGCGAAAGCTGTCTTCCACATTTCTCTCATGTTGGTGGCTAACATATCCATGCTTTTTGAAAAGATTTAGTCTTTTTTAAAAAAAATACTCAAAATAAAAAGCAATTTTGGCTGATAAGTTTATTCAGACCTGCTCTAGTCAGTAAGTTCCTTCTAATAAAGACTTCTTTGAGAAAAAAAAAAGAAAAAAAAAGTTCTTGGCAGGCCAGATCTGATTTTAGTATTAATTACCAACCTGCTCTACCTGACTTTAAGGACACACTGTGTACTTAATGGAAAACAGGAAAGATTAGATGTCATTGGGGATGTTAGAGATGGGAGCAAACTTTGCCTGAAGAATAACAACAATCGACCTGAACCTTTGTGCAGATTCAAAACTGAACTGAATCTGCTTGAAAGACCTCTAGAGAAGTATGGAACTCAACTCTAAATTATTCACCATGACACACCTCTGCATCTTTCATGATTCTAGGGAGAAGAGAAAGAAAAACTACCCAAATATTCCTCATCCTAGAAAGCAACTGACCTCCCAAGTTTCCTAGACCACAACTGGGTAGATAAATGTTCAATAACAAAGGAGGAAAACCACTGACATTTTAGTGGATAATATGCTTATCAAACTGAAGCCCTAACAAAATTCAGTGTCTATCAAACTGTGTGGTACTTTGTTTTATTCATGCTACATGAAAACATGTCCCTACTCTGTAGAACTATAATTGCAAAGTGTTAGTTGCTCAGCTGTATCCAACTCTTTGTGAACCCATGAACTTTAGCCCACCCCTCCTTTGTCCATGGAATTCACCAGGCAAGGATACTGGAGTGGGTAGCCATTCCCTTCTCCAGGGGATCTTCCTGACGCAGGGAATGAAACTGGGTCTCCTGCATTGCAGGAAGACTCTTTACTGTCTGGGTCACCAGGGAATCCCAATAGTCTCCAAAGAGCTAGCAAAGCTATTTGTTTCCTCGTGTGACAGAATGGCTTTTCCAGACAGAATCAGAAGGCTTCGTAGGTTGGGAGGAGTCAAGAGGCAAGGATTTAGAAGAATAAATGAATTGATAATAAATATTGGAGGGGAGAAGGACATAATTGATAACATTCAATTCCTTGATCACAACAGATGCTAAATATTGGGGAAAATAGAGAAATATAAAGAATGCAGATGTTCAAGGAAAGGGTGTGAAATTGGAAGTCAGTGAGCAAAACACTTTGCTTTTCTATATGCAGCTCCCAGTGAAAGGATATGGGAAATGTGAGAAAAGGGACAGGGAAAAACCAAAGACATTTGCTTACGTTGTAAAATTAGCTCAAGTTCACTCAAAGGATTAGCCGCGACAAGACATGTATTCAGATAGCCTTCCTCTGACTACAAATGTTTACTGAAACCTACAAAGAGCTCGTCATCGTACTGGCATTGGAAAGGATCCCTGGGTCTCAATCAAATTCAGAGTCCAATAGTGGAGAGACAGACATGTAAACCAAAGAAGGCAACTCAGCATCCTAGGCGCTATACCAGAGAGAACCGCAGTATGGCATAAAGGAAGAATTCTTGCTGTTGTTCAGTCGCTAATTCCTGTCTGACTCTTTTGCAACCCCATGGACTGTAGCCCACCAGTCTACCTGAGTCTCCTGCACTGGCAGGCAGATTCTATACTGGTGGCCACCAGGGAAACCCTAAAGGAAGAATTAGTCAATTCTGTGTGGGGTAGGGATGTTCCAGGTGTCTCAGTGGTAAAGAATCTGCAGGAGACATGGGTTCAGTACCTGGTTGGGAAGTCCCCTGGAGAAGGAAATGGCTACCCAATACAGTATTCTTGCCTGGAGAAGCCCATGGATAGAGGAGCCTGGCAGACTACAGTCCATGGGGTAACAAAGAGTCAGACAGAAATGAGCAACTGAGCACACATAAACATGTGGGATAAGTCAGGAAAGAGGTAATAAAGAAAATACACAGGCCCCACTAAATATAGTTCTGCAAAACTGAATTTAGAAACACAGTGCTTGTTAATGGAGCAAGCTTTAAACAATGTTTTCATATACATCTGTGTTTATAACATTTTATCATTAATCTCTATTAAAGGAACTCACATAGAATTTTTTTTCACCCTGGAACATAAGCTGTATGTGTGTGTGTATGTGTTAGTGACTCTGTTGTGTCTACCTCTTCGAGACCCCATAGACCACGGCCCACCAGGCTCCTCTGTCCGTGGAATTCTCTAGGCAAGAATACTGGAGTGGACTGCCATTCCCTTCTTCAGAGGATCTTCCTGACCCTGGGATTGAACCAGGGTCTCCTGCACTGTAGCCAGAGTCTCTACCATCTGAACCACCGGGGAAAGTTATTTAGAAATAAATAAGGTTCTTCTGATAAACAATAGAGTTGTTATAGCTACACAAAATGAAAACGTTTGCCCAAAACTCTTTGGACAGATCCTATCAGTAACAACAAGAAACAAGGATCTGGGTATACCCTGTCTGTTTTTCAACTGAAAGGAAGTTACTATGTACAAGTTCAATCTTAACACCTTAGTGTTATGACTTTGCCATGGAGGCTGGGAAGCCCTTGGCAGAGCCGTTCACATCTAGTTAAAGAATACATCAATGACAGCGATAGCAGAGACAAGATCAATTCCAGTTCTCCATGGCCATTTTACATGATTTCAAGGCAGTCGTCCTATTTTTAGGTTCTCCAGGTACCTCACTGGGTTTCCCAGGTGGCGCTAGTGGTAAAGAACCTGTCCGCCAATGCAGGAGCCGCGGGTTCAATCCCTGGTTTGGGAAGATCCCCTGGAGGGGGGCATGGCAACCCACTCCAGTACTCTTGCCTGGAGAATCCCATGGACAGAGGAGCCTGGGGGGCTACCGTCCATGGGGTCACAAACATGACTGAAGCCGCTTAACACACACCGAGATACTACACCAAGGAAGCTGCTAAAGCATATTGAGATTCCAAATTAGTGACTATCAAAACAGTATGGGCCTTTAAACTGCTACAGACGGGAAAAAAATGGGTCCAGTAACTCAGAATGACTTTAATCCAAATTTTCATTCCTTCTGTTCTCTTCAGTCTATACCTTAGCATATCCCTCTTGCTTCTTTATTTGTGATTTTTATTACCTTTGACCTCTCATGACAATTCACCCTGACAGTGTAGAGAAAGCAGAGTTAGAAACATTAGAGATGTTTACTTGGGAAAATTTATGAGCTAGTCAAAGAAAAATGCAGAAATCAAGATTTTATGGAAATAGGAAATATTGTGGAATGCAGGGGACTTCCCAGGCGGTGCTAGCGGTAAAGAACCCACCTGCCTATGCAGGACACCTAAGAGATGAAGGTTTGATCCCTAAGTTGGGGAGATCCCCTGGAGGAGGGCATGGCAACCCACTTCAGTATTCTTGCCTAGAGAATCCCATGGACAGAGGAGCCTGGTGGGCTACAGTCCACGGGGTCAAACAGAGTTGGATGCGACTGAAGCGACTTAGCATGCATGCACACACATGAAATCCAGAACCTGTCGTATTGGTGCACAATGAACATTCTTACTTCCATATTTAAAATATAAACTCCTGCTGGGTAATAGTTAAGTCCTGGGATTTGAAAACACTATTTATTAAGGGAAAATTCAACCATATGCACAACTCGAGTGATGAGAATAAGGGACCCTCATGTACCCGTCCACCAGTTTCCACAATATGAACTCATGACCAGTCTTGTTTCATCTCCACCCACTTTCTGGCTTCTCATGTAATTTTGAAGGAAATCAAAATTTTTGGTTCTCCAAAAACATCTACAATGTTTCTTTGCCTACAGAAAGTATCATATAAATTAACTAGCTAATTGATTTATTGTTTCATATCTACCTTCTAATCACTCTGACACATGTCAAGCCACTAAGAAAGAAATGGAAAACAGACATTCCTTCCCAGTATCTCTGAGCTTGAATCCCATCTTCATCTGAGTACCCTTGTGCTACAGTGATGGCTTTGGTATTAAAAAAAAGTGTACATAGACAATTAAAGCTATAACATTTTTCATTAATTCTTGAACCACAGTTATTTCCTTTTTTCATTCATTTTTTATTGTATGTAGTATACATGCTGACTCAGAGTAAGGTTGCTTTATAAATTAAGAGGTGGTCTCAATTTACTCATTTGCATCCACCCCAAAATGCAATGCATTAAAAAGGTATGACATGAAGTTGCCAACTAGGTCATAAGAATATGGCAATTCTGATAGAACAAAAGCTTACGATAAGAATTCAGGGAGGTGATCAATGGCAAGCTAATATATTTCTTGATGTGAAATTTCTAATGGCGAAGCTACCCTGATAAAAGAAAATAGGAAATTTAATATAAAAACAAACATCATATGAACTTTGTGAAATTTAACCTTGTGAAATCCACAGTAATAGATCTGTATGCCTAATTCTACAAAGTCATTCTCCAAACATTCCCAGAAGTTAATAAACTCTCCCACTAGAGATATGGCATCTTCTCAACTACTTAGCATTCCAGAACAATCTCCAGCCCCAAAAGTGATGAATGGATATTTTGTAGGGTTTTGTGGAAAATATAATACCTTTCTATTTCATACCATATAATACCATATACCGATCACTAAGAAGAGGGTGGTGGGGAGAAGGGAGAAGTATTTGCATCTATTTGACTCTCTGCATTTTCTCCTACAGGAAGTATAAAATTTAATCTGATGCTATGCCAAATAGTGTACTTGCATATGCATGTACATTAAATTTTGTAGGTGTGCTTTGCTATATTGGAAAACATATTCAAATAATAAATCTCAATAAATGAAAATGACTTTCCTTTTCTACAGTACATAAAAATGCCAGGGCAATCTGCTTTCCATGTTCAGACACCAAAGAGCTAAACATTGAGTGATATCCAACTTGATGAGACACATAAAAATGAAATAAAAATGAGTAAGAAGATAAACATTTAAAGAGATAAAAACTGTCAAACAGAAATGATTACAAAGTTTGTAACAATCTGCATTTTTCATTGTTTTCTATTTACCTAGTTTCTCCACTATGAATTTCTTTTGCTCATTTCCCTTCTTTTAATAATGTATGTTCCCATAATCACTGACACTAAAGTAAAGGATGTGAAAAAAGGCTTAGTTTATATTTTTCAGGAGAAATATAAGAAACTTGAAAATGCAAAATTTTCCCTATATACTTGAATGTTTCATCTAGCTACTTTCATTTAATAGCTCTGGAAAATTGAGCTTCTTTTTCACAGGAGTAGTTTACCTTGTACAATATGAAACCACCATATTCAACCTTTTATGACCTGCAAAAACAGCAATTTCATATTGTTTAACCTAATAGTATTTCAGATAGAAAAAGTCTACAGATTGCCATGTCTCTTGAGCTACACATGGTATTCCTTGGTAAAATGCACAGAAAAAAAAAGAAAGTATTATTTCCATTGGTGTACCCTTGTCATTGTTGAAATCTTGTTTTTTAAATCATAACATATTAATAACAAAAATAAATTAATATTATTTTTAGTCTAGTCAATCAATGACTCTGTCACTGGCCTAATGTAGCCCCTGAAAGGAATTAGGTCCTACCAATTAGTGTGTGTAGTAGGCATAGTAGTTTCTTCTTCAAAATGATGACACCTAAAATGTATGTGAGAACACAGAATGTCACAGTTTATAAGACCTAGTAAAACCTTTGACTGGGCTTCCCAGGTGGCTCAGTGGTAAAGAATCTGCCTGCCAATACAGGAGACATGGGTTTGATCCCTGGGTTGGGAATATCCCCTGAAGTAGGAAATGGCAACTCACTCTAGTATTCTTGCCTGGGAAATCCCATGGGCAGAGAAGCCTGACAGGCTGCAGTCCATGGGGTCACAAAGGAGGTGGACAGGACTTGGTGACTAAGCAACAAAACCTTTGACCAGAAAAGGTTTTGTACACATCATGCTGCTTTCTTATTAACACATTAGTTGTCCTTATTCTATAGTAATGGTGGGGAGGGAGGAAAGGATAGTCTAAAGTTTTAGAAGTACAAAGGCCAACCTGAATGAAGACTGATATTAAACAATTCAAGTTTTGTAAGGATGGTACTCAATTTAGCAGGAAAGCATATGTATTACAACTTAAAAGTTTGAGATTTTACTTACGTTCATAAAAAGTTGGAGAGGTGACTCAAATACTTTTAGAGTATCAGATAATTTCTTCTCTGGTCATATGGTCATCTCTACTACTCCTAATAAAGCTTTTATTATTAATGGAAACATTTGTAAGACTTGATTTCTGAGTTGCTGTCTCAGTTTTGGGGGGTAGCTTAGTCTGTCCTGATTGTAGACAATGTTCTATAAATTAGACAAAGCTGATCAAATATATTCTTTGGATACCAAGTCAAGACTCTACTTCATTAAATGTGTCAAGACAGAACAAAGTAATAGCAAAGAAATGTAGGGGTTTCCCAGGTGACTTGGGGTTAAAGAATATGCCTTCCAATACAGGACACATGAGAGACTCAGGTTTGCTCCCTTAGTCAGGAAGACCCCCTGCAGGAAGAAATGGCAACCCTCTCCAGTATCCGTGCCTGGAAAATCCTATGCACAGAGAAGCCTGGTGGGCTACAGTCCACCAAGTCACAAAGAGCTGGACACGACTGAGTGACCAAGCATGCATGTGTAAAGAAAGGTGGATTATATAATAGGCCACCAAGTAGGTGCCCAATTATCATCTCACTTAATCCTTCTTTTATGATAATATCAACACAGACAGCACCAACAAGTAATGACAGCTGAGACTTATTGAGACTTCTTAGTACTAGTCACTCCTCTAATTGTGGTAAGTCATTTAATCTTCAGAACAATCTTATTGGCCTACATACCAGTATTAAGCTCACTTTGTAAGAAAACCAAGGCTGAGAGAGGGGAAAGCAAATTGCCAAAGGCCATGCTCTTTGAATTACAAAACCGGAATGCTGGAAGTATTCTTGAAGCACTCTTGTCAGTTTCTCCCTCCATTTGTGTAGGAGGCTGGAAAAAACAACAAAGCAAAACAACCAAAACCTCACACCCCAAAATACTAAGTCTAAATCCTAATCCCTAGAATCCATACATGTTACCATATTTGGAAAAAAGGTCTTTGCGGATGTGACTACATTGTGGATTATCCGGGTGGGCTCTAAATGCCATGTCATGCATCCTCATAAAAGGGAAGCAGAGGGAGATTTCACACACACACACACACACGAAAAGGTATGACAAGACACAGCAAAATGCAACTTGAAGATGACAGCCTTGAAGATTAGAATGATGTGGTCACAAACCAAAGGATGTCGACTGGAAGAGAAAATGAAAGGATTCTTCCCTAAAGCCTCAAGAGGAGGCATGATCCTATCCACAGCTTAATTTTGACCCAGTGATTCTGAGTTCAGATTCCTGGCCTCCAGAATGGTAAGGGAAAAATTTCTATTGGCTAAAGCCAACTGATTTGTGATTATCCAATATAGCAGCTATAGGAAACTAATACAGGCTGCAATTAAAATAGCTGAACTGTTGAACGTAAGTTAAATGTTCCTATTTTTAGAAACTCTAGATTTAAAATGTTTTCCTCCAGTAACACACACATTTGACTATCTCACTCTTGGAAATATTCCCTTCTAATTTATAAATTATCCACTTCTTCT
The DNA here is from genome assembly GCF_019320065.1 of Cervus canadensis. NCBI lineage: Eukaryota > Metazoa > Chordata > Mammalia > Artiodactyla > Cervidae > Cervus > Cervus canadensis. The sequence goes on from NC_057391.1 coordinate 85,869,103, forward strand.
TGCTCTGCCTGCTACAGTAATAGGTGTTAGTTTATTTTTGTCCTTTATGGTAGTCCTCCATACTCATTAAATGGCTTCATATCACTTTTTAATTTTATAGAATGAATACTTCTCATTTATTTAGTCTCTTTATTACAGGACCAATTTCTAGTGTTATGATTATCTTTCTAATTTTCCTCTGAAATCTCACTATAGTTGCAAAACTCAGAAATGGTTCCATATTTGAAATAAACTAGATTTTGTTCAATATCTAAGCATAATGGAGAGATCTATGGAATGGGTTGAGTATAGTTGTGTGATTCAAATTTAATAATGGATCTTTATTTTTTTTAATAATGTATCTTTAAATTAAAATACTTTAAATAAATAAATAAAAAAAAAATAAAATAAAATACTTTTATTAATTGACTCAAAATTTCTGTAACATTAACAGTGATTACATATTCTATAGGCATGTTTATCAGTTCCACAAAATTGCTTCTAGTTATCCAAATAGGCTATCAAAAATTATTAGATAATAGCATCTGTGATTTCTAAACTGAGAATTTAATCCATCAGGTAGGATAACAAATTGATACAGCAAATATTTACTTAGTGGTGGTAGACAAGATTTTTGCATAATAGCAATACAGGGGACATAATGACTTCTAGTCAATTTATGAAAATTATAAAAATTACAGATACACTTATTTGTCCTAAGCTCAGAAAGGTTTTACACCAACCTGACTGATTACTCTGAAACCACAACTAGATTACTCCCTAATAGGATGGCCAACAGAGATGAAACTATCCACCCACCTACCAGATGCTTGGTTTCACTGTCTCATCTGACCTCCCAGTCAAAAATGTCTCGCATACTGCCAAATGTTCCCCGGGCAACAGAATTAATCCCAGTTGAAAAATACAGATTTAGAACAACCATAAATGATAACTAACATAACCACTTCCTAAAATGGGGTAACTTAAGAAACAGAGTGGGACTGCTGCCTTTCTACACCCATGTTGCTTTAAAGAAAATCATAATAATTATAAGACAAGCCAAGGACTCCCTTTGACACAAGGGATAGGCTTCTTTAAAAGAAAAATGGAGAGTTTATTTTTAACCAGACAATTTTGTGGCTGATCTCTAGCCCCCCCCAAAACAGCTTGCTCCTGTGCCATCTCTCATCATTGCTTCTTAGTTTAGTTTTCTGAGAATGAGGATTTTAAAGCCCGTCCTTGACTGACATGGATTACCCTGACATTCAGGGCAGGTGTGAACCCAGAGCAGTTCTATTCATATATGTATCTAGAGCACATGGAGGCAAGGTTCTTGCATTAGATATTAACAGTTTCATTAAGTTAAGTGGCCAACAGGCATATTCTTTTAATTCTCTAGGTGATTTACAAGTGGAGCTGAGGAGAAAAGGATTTAGTAAAAGGCCAGCTGAGATGCTCTCTCCCTGTTTCACCCCCAAATGGGAGCTCTGTTCTTTCTACAGCAGAAAAAAACAAAACTAATTGATGTGAGTCGAAAGATGCCCAATAGCAATAAGAGAGCATGATCTTTAGGAGAAATAGAAACTTATGAGGCAGATTTTCATCCTTTTACTTTCAAATAATAGAATAAATATGTAAGCCCAAAAAACTTAAATCCTTCAACAACAGATCTTTGTAAATATTTGTAGAAATGACACCACCTGAGCAGCTAGAACTCAAATAAGCTACTTGCACTGTGATTGCTCTTCAACTCATGTAATTAAAAAAATAATAATAATACCAGAAGTTACGTGATACTCTCTAGACATCTATCCTATTTGCATTAGGGTCAAAAAAATTCAGCTCTGCTTTCAGGACTGAATAATCCTCACAACCCCTAAAGATAGTCCATTGCAACCTTCCTCCTGTTAACCAAGTGAGGGCAAAGCTGAAGAGCTGGCTTTCATTTCTAATACCCTCAGCCAGCAATACCTTTCTGCCCATCCTACAAAGATAATGCATGTACAAACAAATATGGGCATGTGGTTATTATTATTTTTAATCAGGCATCACTTGTGAGAGTGTACAGGCAAAGCTGTTGTAACCTTCTTGTTCCCAGCATCACAACCACTCCCTTCAAAGGCAAAGGGTACAAGCTCTGCCCAACTCTTGTACCAGCAAGTCAAGGGCTTCTGCGGAGGATCTTTCACAGTCATACAAAAATGAGTACAACGAACTCTGTGGACTGAAAGTAATATGCAGCCAGTTCTTGTTGCCAGAAATATGCAGTCTTGCTCCTCCTTCCAATTAAGCGTTTTGCTCTTTTGATTGAGGGAGTTTCACTGGGTGAAGAAACCTACCCTTGAATTGTCATCTCTTAAGAGGAAGCTGACAGGGCTAATAGTTCGAGCACGGGGTGATTGATGAGACCATCCCAGCCTGAAAGGCTGGCAATCTTTGTCACTGTCAGGATCAGGTAAGCTGTTTCGCCTGCCAAAATTTCGGTCTTCCTCCCCGTCCTCCTATCCTGCCCCCAAAGAGAAAGGAGCACTACGGTTACTGGAAATAGAAGTCTCATGTGATTTGAGTGATTTGAAGTTTATTGACTTTGCAGATCCAAGGACTTTGGCTCACTAATGGGGACAATTATCTACCAATTTTTCTTAGTCAATAACGTGGCATAAGGGAAAATACAAGTTTTATGAGGTTCAAAGTTTCTGTAATTTGGGAAGGTCCTCTCTAAGGAAAAAAATGCATAGTTACAAACAAAAACTTGGGTACAAATGTTAGGAGCTATTCGGAATGTTGAAAAGACATCAAAACAAATTACAAATTTTAAGAGGCTGAGAAATACCACAAGCATTGGAAAATGCAGTATTCTTCACTAATTAACTACCTGATACATTTCTTATATTTTGTGACTGCATTTTTTTTATCATCTCTTCATAATATAACAATACTGTCATACAATTTTCTATAGAGAATAAATTGTCTTTTCTGTAAATTTGCAAAGAGGAAAAAAACTTCTTACTATTGATCAGATTTTTTTAGCTTTATAAGTCATTAAAGTCAATGTAGTGCTCGCTTCGGCAGCACATATATAAGTCATTAAAGTCAATGTAAAAGGAACGTCAATTTTTCTATTATATGAGAGTTGTAAGGCTAGGACTTCCAGTGATGAGTTTATGATTTATATATTTCTAATCCTATTTTTCCTTCAAAACCACTTCTCCTAGTCCTCTGGTCCTGTACCTTATTGGCATAGCATCAACTGATTGGTCATGGAGGAAAGCATTCCGACGTGCAAGCCCACATCAGATCAGCCAGTAAATAATTTAGTGATACACAAGTGACTGCAAATAATATAAACACATACCATTAAGGGCTTCCCTAGTGGCCCAGCATTAAACAATCTGCCTGTCAGTGCACGAGATGTGAGTTTGATCCCTGGGTCAGAAGATCCCCTGGAGAAGGAAATAACAATCCACTCCAGTATTCTTGTCTGGAAAATTCCATGGACCGTGGAGTCTGGCAGGCTGCAGTCCATGGGTCTCAAAGAGTTGGACACAACTGAGCAGCTAAACAACATGTTCTATTAAACTGAACTAAATGCATTACTACTAAAAGCATCTGCTACTATCCAAACCACCAAATACAAATAGTATAAAAGAATAAAAGTTGGGATGTAAAGAGACAGTTGTTTTAACCAGATGTGGTTAAAATACCTCCCTTGTGTAAATTTTACAAAACTATAAGACTATATAAACACATTGCAAGTAAGGGGCCTGAGGTTTAGCTTCATTAACATACCATAAATCTGCCTTGGGGAGAACTGTAAAGGCATTCTCCACACATTCTCATCTCTATTTTGTTTTTCCCTACATACTTCGCAACCGCTTATACCACAAAACGACTGGCAAGAAAGTCAGTTATATAGCTTACATCAAGTAAATTTGTAATGTTATAATGACTATATTAATTATAAAAGGAAGACACCAGGAGGATTCAACCACACGTTCATCAAATACACAGGATCTCAAGAATAGGGAAAAGTAGAGACACAGACACAAAGTAGTTGAAGAAATTAGTACACAAAGACAACTTTATTCTGCACACATTGATTCAACTGCAGGTCTTACGTCCCTGTCACTCCAAGTACTCTATGTTAAGAGATAAAAATATGATGGCAATTTGGACCTTGCCCTCTGAGGAGTTTTCATCTTAAAGATATGTGTGTAATCAAATTCACATGTATGAAAGACATTCCTATTTAAAAATGCATGAAATCATGAAAACAACTATAAGGAAAGATAGGTAAATATCTCTTTTGGAGGTGAATAATTAAAGCAAATAATGGAAGAATTCACAAGGGAAAATAAATAGATTTAAATATACCTTTGTTTACAAACTACTATGAACCAAATTAAGACAAATAATTGATTGAGAATAAAGCCCAATAAATTTATTGTAAATAGAGGCTAAATATAACTTCCCTATAAGAGTTATCCAAATTAACTGAGAAGATTTCTATTAATCCAGTAGAAAAACAGGCAAGAGACATGAATAGACAATGTAAGAAAAATGTGACCAAAACAAATGCATAAACATATATTTAAAAGAAATATAAATTAAATCACTTCATGATATTATTTTTCACCTATAAAATTACAAATATTTTTTTAAGACAGAAATTAATCCTGGTGAGAGTATGTTAAGAAAGCAACTCTAACATGTTGCAAAGAAGTTCTCAATTGGATCAAATATTGTGGTCTATTGAGTAATGGATCCAAAAGATATCTAGGTCAAAAATGAATAATTATTTCTACTTTTAAAAGTATCTTAAGAAAACTCAAAGAAAGACAAATGCCATATGATGTCACTCTTATGTGAAATCTAAAATCTGACCAAACAGACTTATCTAGGAAACAGAAGTAGATGCACGTAGAGAACAGACATGTGGTTGCCAAGAGTGGGTGAGGCTGGAGGAGCAATGGATTGAGAGTGTGCACTTAGCAGGTGCAGACCACTATATATATGTACATAGTACACACCTTTTCCCTCATCAAGCAGACAGGAGGAGAAGCAGATCATTTTGAAATAATTGGGCACTGAGCTGAGTGAGAGTTGCGCTGCCACTTTAAACAAAGGTGTGAGCTCTTCTGTGTTCCTAATGAACCTCTCCATCTTGCAGAATTTGGCTTCTAAGTATTGAGACACAGAAATAGTGTTTATTGAGTATTTCAGTCCCAGTCTCCCTGCTATATAACCCTAGAGATGGTCCTGTGGAGAAATATGGCAGAGAAAAGACAGTTCTGCATTAGGACTCATCCAAATTCCGAGTATCTATGCCATCCATCTATGGAAAGCTTCTGATTTCTCTTTCCCGCAGCAGGGTCTGCCGGTCTGTATTGAAACCTCAGCCCATGATCAGACTTGATAAAAGCCCCCAGAGAGAAAGGTGCTTGCCAAATTTTCCCATCTAGAAGGTCTCTTCAGTCTCTGGAAACTGATTCCTCTAGACCTCTACACACAATTATCTGATGGCTTTTATATATAATTGATACATATATAATATATATATATAATTTTAATTCATTCAGGTTTTTCTAGTTGTTGCAGAAGAAGCAATGTTCTGTCACCACCTTATGTATCTTAAAGAAAAGTAGAAATTCTTATAGCTATAAAATATTTTAGTTCACTTAAATCTTTCCATTTAGAATATTCCATATATAGATGATGTTATAAATAAATTATATAAATATTTAAGGAAGAAATAATGCCAATCTTGAATAAATTATTCAAGAAAATAATAAAAAAAACACTTTGCAACTCATTTTTTGAGGTACCATAACCTTGATATCAAATCTTTTAAGGAAAGAAATAATTGTAATTGCAACATATATATATATATATATATATATAAGTTATTTGAAAGAAACACCAAAATAATATATCACAACCAATTGGGTTTATTTCAGCAAAGTGAGGTTTATCATTTCAAAACTTATCAATATAACTTCCAACATTAATTGAAAAAAGAATAAAATCATATGGATACCTCATATGTGATAGGAGAAAATAAATGCAGAGAAAATTTTTAATAAAATTCAACAATTCATAATAAAAGCTCATTGTAAACAAGGAATAGAAGAAAACTTCTTTAATCTGATAAAAAGTTATTTGAAAAAATTACAGCAAATCCACTACATAATAGTGACATGTTGAAAGCTTTCCCTCTCTTATCAGTAACAAAACAAGGATTCCCACTGTCACCAATTTAATAAAGATATATGAGAACTAGCAAAGAAGAAAACAACTCATAGGACTGTGTACACAAAATATCAAAAAGAGTCTACAGACTGGGTACAAAGTCAATATATAAAAATTAGTGGTATTTTTCTAAACATCAATGAATAGAAAATGAAATTTTAAATGATATCATCTAAAACAGCATCCAAATACACTACATTTCTAGGAATCAATCTAAGGAAATATGCAAAGCATTTTCACATAGAAAAAACAGAAAATATTATGGAAAAAAAGTAAGCAGTATCCAAATGAGGCAGCAAATATTTCTGTAAAGGATCCTATAATAAATATTTTAACCTTTACAGGCTAGATAGTCTCTGTCACAGTTAGCCAACTCTGCCCTGTAATGCCAATTCAGAAATAGATAATATGTGAATAGGCAGGTGTGGCTGTGTGCCAGTAAAACTTTATTTGTAAAAACGGGCTGAGAACTGTATTTAGACCATGGGGTGTAGTTCATCGCCCCCTGATTTAAATAATCAGAGGAATAAAGTAAGTTAATACATAATGAAGATATAATAAAATATCTGTTCTCCTTAAATTGATCTTTCCATTTAAATCTCTCCACAGTCAAAATTCAGGAAGTGGGGTTTTGTTGCTGCTGTTGTTATTTTGTTGTGAGTTTTTGTGTAGACATTGGCAAACTAATTCTAAAATAAAGTAAAAATGTAAATGGCAAAAGTTTGCGGAGAAAATCTTGAGGAACAGAATTAAGGTACTTTAACAAATGCCGAGATGTATTCTAAAATCCAGTAATTAAGAGAGCTTGGGGAAAAAAAGAAGAGAGAGCTTGGTATTGCCAACAGAGTAGATGCCTAGACTAACAGAACATGACAGACAGTCCATCAACACATGTGCACTTACATAAATATACATAAAGCTTGTTCATGACAAAGGTAGCAATGCAAAGCAGTGGAGAAATAATAATAATAATGGTCATTTTCCAATCAATTATTCTGGGTCTAGATATTGTAAAAGGAAATATGCTTCATTTTATATAGAAAAATCAGTAAGTATATTGTAGATCCAAAGGTGAAAGATAAAACAATGAAGCCTCCAGAAGAAACTATGGGAGAAAGTCTTCTATACTTTGAGGTAAGCAAAAATTTCTTAACTAGAACACATGAGGCACTAATGTGAAAGGGAAAGACATTTGAATTTAGAACTTCTATTTATTAAAGGAGACTTTAAGAGAGAAAAAGGTAAATAACTGGTTGGGAAAATATATTTATAGGGACTTGGTACACAAAAGAAGACATCTGAATGAAAAGAAGCTTAACATTCTGACACTTCAGGAAAATGTAAATCCAAACCCCAAGAAGATGTCAACATGTACCAGTTGGAGTGGGGAAAATAAGACCGGGAAAAGTAAGTGGTGATGAGAATGTGAGACACCGAGAATTCCCAGAGACTTCTGGTGGGTTCTAAAAGTTGGTTATAAGTATGTCCTATTAACCAATTCCATCTTAAGGCCTTTTTCAAAGAAAACACATGTACACATACACAAAAATGTTCATAGAAGCCCTATTCATGCTTATCTCATTCTGGAAAGAGTTCAAATGCTAATCAACACTAGAGTGAACAAATAATTGTGGCATATTCATTCAATGGACCACTGCACAATAATGAAAATGAATAAACCACCATCCCACATACAATGTGAATATATCTCACAAATGTAACATGGAACAAAATAACTTGCCAGACACAAAAGACTACATATTTCACTTAAATAAATGTTTAAAAAACATGCAAAACAAACTATATAATACTCTAAGTCAGAAGAGAAATGTTTGGAGAGGGGGAGAAGATATTCATAGAGAAAGCATTTGAGGGTCATCTAGTTGTTTGCAATAACCTGCTTCTTAATGTGAGTGACAGTTACATAGATAGTTCCTTCTGTGATTATTCTCCTAGCTATGTACTAAACTTTTACTTATTCAGGTAAGTGAATAATGTTTCTCTAATGCACAGAACAATGACTAGGTGAATAAGCACCAATATAACCATGCTCATTTCTGGATGCTGAAGTTATAGATTATTTAATTTTTATTTGGACCATTGCACTGTTAATTTCCTCTTTTTAAAAATAATGGAATCCTACATTCATCTATACTAGGGAAAAAATCAACATGATTTTTAAAATTAAAAAATGATGACTTCAAGTTGGTCAGGAATGAACGCCAAAAGGATGTAAAAACCATGAATAAATATGGATAATAACCAACGGAAAGGCACAGATTTGCGCATAAAGAAAATCCTGCATATAGCTTTGCTTTGAGGAAGTTGAAGTAGCAAAACAGACAAGTCAATCACAGGTGAAAATTCAATCAAGGCTGAAGGTATAGATTTAGGTCTTATCACCAAAGACATGAGAGTTCAGTCTGAGAACAGAAAAATTTAAGGGAAAGTGATAGGGAAATATGGATTGTAAATCTACATGCCAATTTTTATCGTACATCAAAAGGTTTTGATCCTGAGTAGACTGACTATTTAGAGAGAAGTCTTTACTTTTGGATATCTCCATTTTAATGTCTTTTTTAACTACTGGGGTGTTTCTACATTACCTAGCACATTGCCTCATATATGGTAGCTTTAAATAGTATTTGTTTAATCAAGTGACTGCTTATCAAATCTGATGATACATAATGAGAAAGAAAAGCACATAGATGTCAGAATGAGGACTGAAAAGATCTCAACAAGCTAGAACAAAGTAATCAAGTTCCAGGTTAACAATAGAGGTAAATGTCAAGTCCCAAACATGGTTTGTTGTTGTTGTTGTTGTTTTTAATTAACCTCACAAGTATAGGATGAGAAAATCTTATTGCATATACTTTGTATGAAAAAGACTTACAGGTGTGAAATGATGAGGAGTCCAATTTAAATAAATGAGGTGTACAGGGCTTCAAAAACCTAGGTCAGTTTTAGGCTATGTCAATAAATGTAGTGTCCCAAACAAGTTAATAGTCCCATCAGACAGTTCACTGGCCAGAACAAATTGGAATGTTGTACTCAGTTCTGGCTGCGTGTCTAGGGGAAGGTAGCCAAAATGGTGATGTGCTGGAAACATGATTTAAGGATGGTTGACTTTTGGACAAGAAGAAACCTAAAGAGAGACAACCGTCTTGGAGTACTTAAAAAGCTGTCATGTATAAGAAGGATTTGATTTTCGATTGAAACTTTATAGACCAAATAAAGAATAAGTGCTGAATACTTCAGCTTCACGTAAAGAAATAGTTTATAAAATAGACATGTCCAAAATTATTTATGAGAACACTCTGTCACTGAAACTTTTTTTTATTATCATGTTGAAACATTTCATAAAATGGTACATTAAATAAATCTCAACAATTCAAACAATGATAATATAAAATCTCATGTATTTAGCACTAAAGGGTAAGGGGAAAAAATGACATTAGTTTAAAAGTCCTAGTGGAATAGAAATATCTTGAATTCATAGATATCATATCTTTGTTTTTCTTGTAGTTTTATCACTTATGGAGGTTTTTCTTAAATAACATATTTTTAGTATTTAACTTTATAAGAATTAATCATTTGTCAAAGATAAGGTGTCCATAGGTTCGTGGATTTATCTCTGGGCTTTCTATTCTGTTCCATTGATCTATATTTCTGTCTTTGTGCCAGTACCATACTGTCTTGATGACTGTGGCTTTGTAGTAGAGTCTGAAGTCAGGGCAGGTTTGATTCCTCCAGTTCCATTCTTCTTTCTCTTGCTCAGAAGCTGTGGTACATAACACCATGGAATATTACTCAGCCATTAAAAAGAATTCATTTGAACCAGTTCTAATGAGATGGATGAAACTGGAGCCCCTTATACAGAGTGAAGTAAGCCAGAAAGATAAAGAAATTACAGCATACTAACACATATATATGGAATTTAGAAAGATGGTAACGATAACCCTATATGCAAAACAGAAAAAGAGACACAGAAATACAGAACAGACTTTTGAACTCTGTGGGAGAATGTGAGGGTGGGATATTTCAAAAGAACAGCATGTATACTATCTATGGTGAAACAGATCACCAGCCCAGGTGGGATGCATGAGACAAGTGCTCCGGCCTGGTGCACTGGGAAGACCCAGAGGAATCGGGTGGAGAGGGAGGTGGGAGGGGGGATCGGGATGGGAATACTGTAAATCCATGGCTGATTCATATCAATGTATGACAAAACCCACTGGAAAAAAAAAAAAAAAAAAAAAAAAAAAAAAAAAAAAAAAGAAAAAGAATTAATCATGTGGTATATAGTACTCTTTTTTTTTTTTTTTTTTGCCTTCACATGTTTTTTTTCCCTAACATGAAGTTTTGCTGTTTATCCACACTGATGCTAATGCTTCTGCATATACACAGGGATGGATCATGTGTTTTCACTACTGAATAGCACTCTGTTTGTATGGATACATTGTTTCGTCGCTAAGTCATGTCTCACTCTTTTGGGACCGTGGACTGTAGCCCTCCAGGCTCCTCTGTTCATGGGATTTCCCAGGCAAGAATACTGGAGTGGGTTGCCGTTTCCTTCTCCAGGGGATCTTCCCGACCCAGGGATTGAACACACATCTAAGGAATCTCCAGGCAGATTTTTCACCACTGAGCCACCAGGAAAGCCCTCGGGATACATCAGAATGTATTAACCCATTGATGTACATTTTTTTTAATGCACAGCCCTACTAATAACATGCTTAACTCATCATGTTCCTCTGTAGGCATCAGAAAGTGCAAGAGAGTTAGTCCTTGTTGAGTCCATCCTTGAACACTGGTAGACAGAAGTATGCGGATAAATGCTTCTCCCTGTCCTACCCTGGGAGGACATTTCTGAGATGGATTTCACAAGCTCCTCAGAACTCTCGTGACCAGATCAATAACACAGACTTATACCTTGGGCTTTCATTCCTTTCTTAGTTATCCCCACATGTGTCACAACTGCCACGTGGAATCAGGTTCTCAACTTACCTTGCTGTCCTTGTTCAGTCCTTAAGTCACGTCTGTCTCTTTGCCGCCCCATGGACTGCAGCATGCCAGGCTTCCCTGTCTTTCACTGTCTCCTGGAGTTTACCTAACCGCACAAAAACCCTTGTTTTAGGCTCTGATTCTGAAGAAGCCCAGACTAAGACAGTATTTTCAAATTATATTATCTGCTTGTCACCAATGTATAGGGATACAACTTTTAAAATATTAATAGCAATTTTATCATTTGAATTTTAAATGATTAGTGCTATATATACATTATTCATTTTAATTCTCACAGACTATAATATAGTTATTATACCTAACAATAAACTTTAGTATATGGCTTTTATACCCAGCAATGATGCTAAATTCATGTTAACTGTAATAAAATTTCTATAGAACCTTCAGAATTTTCTGTGCAAACAATTTTTGACTTTATCTTGATATGAAAGGGAATGCTTTCAAATATTTCACAGTTAAAATGATGCTTCCTATAGGATTTTGTAGCTCCTTGCATTAGAATAAGGAAAGTATCTTTTATTGCCAGTTTGTTCAGAGTTCTTATTTAAAATGGATATTAAGTTTCACCAAATGCTGTTTTAAACCTATTGAGTGATGTGATATTTGACTTTCTCTACTCTGTTAATGTGATCATTTATTTAACTGATATTAGACTATCATTAAGGTAAACCTATTTTAGTCATGATTGTATCTTTTATACATCACTTGATTTCATTTGCTATTATTTTATGTCTGTGTTTAATAATGAGATTGCCCTAGTACTTTTTAATACTTTCGCCTGGTATTCAGTATCAAGGTAATATTAGTCTCTTTAGATTACCTGGAGAATGATCTTTTTGTCTTCAAGAGTTTATAAAGTTTAGAATTATCTTTTCATTAAAAATTTAGTGTAACTTATATAACACCATCTGATCATGATTTTTCCTTTGTGAGAAAAATTTTAAATCCTAATGAAACTTTTAAAATGATTATATAATTAGTTGTACACTGAATTCCTGGGGTCAGTTTCAGAAGTTGCATTTTCCTATAGTTTATTTACTTCACCTAGGATTTCAAATATTCTGCCATAGGTTATTTATAATAGCTCTTAATTTGCATAACATCTGTCCCTTTTTCATTTCTAATATTGTTTATTTGTAATTTCCACCCATTTTTTCTTAATTAACGTTGTCAGAATTTCATCTAATTCATTAGTATTTTTCAAAAAATGAACTTCTGGTTTTGTTGATTTTTACCATCTTTCCTCGTTTTCGGGCTTCCCAGGTGGTGCTAGTGGTAAAGATCCCACCTGCCAATGCAGAAGACTAAGAAACACGGGATCAATCCCTAGGTCAGGAAAACCCCCTGGAGAAGGGCATGGCAACCCACTCCAGTATTACTTGCCTGGAGAATCTCATGGACAGAGGAACCTGGTGGGCTATGATCCATAGGGTCACAGAGTTGGACACAACTGAAGTGACTTTGTATATGATCAGATGACATGGCATTTATGCTGTCAATCCTTTGAAATTCGTTGTGACTAATTTTATGTTACAGCACAGGGTCAGTTCTCATATGTTTCATATGTGCTTGAAACGAATACTTTTTATCCAGCTGATGGGTACAAAGCTCCATATAGGTAAATTAGAACAGGCGTTCTGATTTTCCGGTTTAAATTTTCTACACAAGTAGATATAAAAGTATCTGAGTTAACTTGTGCTATCAAAGACTAAAAGAAATATCACCAGCATTGATGGTGTTTTGTAGTATATTTCCTGCAATTTTATTAATCTTTGATTTAAATTTTTTGAGGTAATGATGTATATATACAACTTGAAGTTGTGAAAGTGAAAGTTGCTCAGTCGTGTCCAACTCTTTGTGACCCCATGGACTATACAGTCAGTGGAATTCTCTAGGCCAAGATACTGGAGTGGGTAGCCTTTCCCTTCTCCAGGGGATATTCCCAACCCAGGGATTGAACCCAGGTCTCCTGCATTGCAGGCAGTTTCTTTACCAGGGGAGCCACAGCCTTGAGAATGTTTTAATTTTGATAAACTTAGCCTTTCCTCATTTTCAGTGCTTCTCAAAATCACAAATAATTTTTTTTCCTTTGTCTTTACTTTGCATGTTATTGATACCAATATAGCAACTTTTAGGGGGTTATATTTGACTTGAAATCCAAGGAGGGTGCATGGCAAGCCCAAGTCCACATAGATAATTCACAGAAGTAGAACCAAGACCTACACTTCCTGACTCCCAGTCCAGGACTCTTTCTATGTGTCCTAGTAGAATGACCATGATGTGGTACAAAGTGCAGGAGAAAGTCAAAATGGAATGAATGATATGTGCCACAGAGTAATGGGGAATAACAGGCACAGCTATAAAGGATCACTGGGGGACAAATAAAGTCAGGCACAAAGCTTGGATTTTTTGTAAAGGTTGTCATAACAAAACAGGATTTAAGGAAGCCTATAATTTTAGTGATATACAGGGGATTGAGAGAGAGAAAGAAAGAAATTAAACTGTTTAGGAAAGACTCTGAGAGTGTCTTTGTCCTCCACAAATTCCAAATAATGTAGTAAGAACATGAATCAAGATCATGGGAATAAAGAGGAAATAAAGACAGATTCAAGAGCCACTGTATAAAATAATTAGCACACCAAAGTGACTTAATGAATTTTGGAAATAAAAGGAATTGTACGGTCAAAGATGCTACCTCATTTATATCTGTAGTGCCCCGACAACTTTATTATTCCTTTGCTTAGAAACCACAGAGTTGAGAAACAGTAGTTGCCCTAGAAAAGGAGAGGAAATAATGAGTTTTCTCCCCATGCTGTAAATCTGATATTTCCATACACAGCTGGAAGTATAGGACTTAAAACAGATCCAGATATGAAGACATTTTTTGGTGATGCTGATGATGAAGGGAAATACTTATTAATACAAAGAAATAATAACTGAATCTTTGGATTAGCTTCTGTGCTTCCTCAAGGCTATCTGTTTCTTAAATACCACATATCACTTATTGCCAAAATTTTTAAATTAAAAATTGCTGTAATTTATTACTGCTATCTTCTAAAAATTGATATCAAGGATAATGACATCATGAATGAACTTCTGGACAACACAGAAAGCCTTCTTGGACAACTACTGTACTCCAGGTCACTTTCAAACTCAACTGTATTAAAAAGCAAAGTTTACTGCTGCAGACCTTTACAATTTCTTTTAGACTTCCCCTTAAAAGTATTGACAGAGCTCAAGCCGATTTAATTCACAACCATTAAGATCAAAGCATTCAGTGGTACATCTGCTTGCGTAATTATCAGTAATGCCAGAAAACAGCTTTGTGAATTTGGTCACAGTGAACTCTGAGGGAATAAGCAGCTGGAAAGCCTATGAGAGCTTTGTCCCCAAAGTTAAAAAAAAGGAGAAACTGTACTCAATCCAGTGAATTTTTTCAGTGAGTTTGGTTTTGTCTTTTGTTTCTCCAACTGGATATAATAAAAAATGTCTGAGATGTTGCCACATAATATGATCTTCGTGGAGGGGTCAAAACTAGTGTTTTAGGCCAGTTCATGAGGCCTGAGTTCAACTCTGGAAGTGTGTAAGTTCCAAAAGATTCTAACAAACTCACTGGAAAAGCCAGAATTTGTCCATAGATTATTTATGTTGAGTTCCTCCACTGGTAGAACAAAGAAGCCCTGAAGGAATCAGGTGGTTGTCTGAGCATCAACTAAAATACTTAGAAGCTCTGAAATCTCAAATTCAAATCCCCATGAGGCCCACTTAGTCTTTGTGCTCCAAGGTTGATTCATGGAGTATAATGCTGCCTGCAATAGGAGGCTTTAGCCATAAGACTTTTATATCAATAAAGTACACACAGGACAAGGAGGGCAACAGAGGATGAGATGGCTGGATGGCATCACCGACTCAATGGACATGAATTTGAGCAAACTCCAGGAGATGGTGAAGGACAGGAAAGCCGGGTATGCCACAGTCCATGGGGCTGCAAAGAGTTGGACACAACTTAGCAACTGAACAACAACACAGAGAACTTTGGTTTTGCAGATCCCATGCTATTTTTTATATCAGGAGAGGTTGGCCTTAGTGTTTGCAGCCAAAATTTCTGGGACTCAGCTGAAATTCTGGAGTCATTGAGAACTTGGCTACAAATATGTAATTTCAGAAAAATAGTAAAAGACATTTTTAAATATGAAATCTCAAAACATATTATATATCTAGAGTAAATAAAGTGCTCTGAAAAGTGTCACCCTACATTAGAACTAGAAGAGTCTATGTTGGCCAAGTTTTCACCTTCAAACTCCATGTAGTAGAACCATAAAGCAGTTCTAAAAATTTCCAAGTTTCAGTCAATATAAGGTTCTCTAAAGCTTCTTGGGAAAAAAAGAGTTTCTTTGTTCATTTCACCGAGAAACCTGCTACCTGTCTGTCTTAAGGCACAATCTCCTGCCTCTCTCTCCATTTTCATTCGAGAATAAATGGGGCATGAATGAGACCCATGGAAGGTCTTTAAAGTCAGTCGTTCTGTCTGTCTGTCTGTCTGACTCTCCTTCTCACCCTCTTAGTCTCTGTCTCTGCACTTCCATGTGTAGCTGTTCCTGCTCCTTAGATCAGCCTTTCCCACATTCTCTTTTAGATAAATCCTAAGGATCCTTTAGCCCTCAGTTGAGCTGTCATCTCCTTCAGAAACCTCTGGAAATTCTAATTGTCTTTCTCTCACTCTAATTTCTCCTCTGCTTTAACCAGATTTGAACCTTCTTAATTTTCATAGTAATGTTTGCTTCTTTCTATCTTAACACTTATCTATATGCCTCTTCAAATCTAGACTGCATTAATTGTACCTTATTTGTACTCCCAGCACCTGGTCTAAGTTTAATAAATGTTTGTTAATAAGTGTATAATGGAGCTCTGATAAACTAATTTTTCACTCTTTGTCAGAGATACAAAGCAAATGTACATCTCTTCTTTTGAAGTTGCTAACTAATTACTTTCATTCATGAATCCATTGAAGATATTTATTGTAAAACTTTTATGTCTGGCACTTTAGGCACTGAAGACAGAGTGATGAACAAGCCCCAAATTGTCCCACTTCTCTGGAGCTTATATTCTAGTGGGAGAGGCATAAAATAAAGCAAACCAAAGCAAAAAAACAAAAAAAGTTAATCTACAATATGATGTCAGTTAGTGTCATGTGTTATGAAGAAAAGTCATTCAGAGCCAAGGATAGAAAGTCAATGTGGAAACTTCCCTGGTAGTCCAGTGGCCAAGAGTCCACCCGGCGATGCAGGGAACGCAGGTTACATCCCTGGTCAGGGAACTAAGATCCCACATGCTGCGGAGCAACACCACAGCCCCAATGCTCCAGAGCCCACGCCCCATAAATAGAGAGTCCACGTGTCCCAACTACTGAGCCGAGAGACTCAGAGAGTGTGTGCACAAGGAAAGATCCCGCATGACAGGATCAAGATACCCGCACTGCAACACGGTGAAAAGACAACCTTCAGAAAGGGAGAGAATAACAGCAAAGGAAGCAACTGACAAAGTGCTAATCACCAAAATACACAAGCAGCTCATGAAGCTCAATACCAGAAAAACAAACAACCCCATCAAAAAGTGGACAGAAGACCTAAACAGACATTTCTCCAAAGAAGACATACTGATGGCTAATAATCACATGAAAAGATGTTCAACAGCACTCAGTATTAGAGAAATGCAAATCAAAATTATAATGGGGCCTCACCTCACACCAGTCAGAAACAGTTCAGTTCAGTTCAGTCACTCAGTCGTGTCTGACTCTTTGCCACCCCATGAGCCACAGCATGCCAGGCCTCCCTGTCTATCACCAACTCCCAGAGTTTACTCAAACTCATGTCCATTGAGTTGGTGATGCCATCCAACCATCTCATCCTCTGTCATCCCTTTCTCCTCCTGCCTTCAATCTTTCCCAGCATCAGGGGCTTTTCAAATGAGTCAGTTCTTCACATCAGGTGGCCAAAGTATTGGAGTTTCAGCATCGGTCTTTCCAATGAATATTCAGGAGTGACTTCCTTTAGGATGTACTGGTTGGATCTCCTTGCAATCCAAGGGACTCTCAAGAGTCATCTCCAACACCACAGTTCAAAAGCATCAATTCTTTGGCACTCAGCTTTCTTTATAGTCCAACTCTTACATCCATACATGACTAATGGAAACACCATAGCTTTGACTAAACAGACCTTTGTTGGTAAAGTAATGTCTCTGCTTTTTAACATGCTGTCTAGGTTGGTCATAACTTCTCTTCCAAGGAGCAAACATCTTTTACTTTCATGGCTGCAGCCACTATCTGCAGTGATTTTGGAGCCCAAAAAAATAAAGTCTCTCATTGTTTCCATTGTTTCCCCATCTATTTGCCCTGAAGTGAAGTGATGGGACCGGATGCCATGATCTTAGTTTTCTGAATGATGAGTTTTAAGCCAACTTTTTCACTCTCCTCTTTCACTTTCATCAACTGGCTCTTTAGTTCCTCTTCGCTTTCTGCCATAAGGGTGGTGTCATCTGCATATCTGAGCGTATTGATATTTCTCCCAGCAATCTTGATTCCAGCTTGTACTTCACCCAGGCTGGCATTTCGCATGATGTACTCTGCATATAAGTTAAATAAGCAGGGTGACAATATACAGCCTTGATGTACTCCTTTCCCTATTTGGAACCAGCCTGTTGTTCCATGTCCAGTTCTAACTAGGACTTCTTGATCTGCATACAGATTTCTAGGGAGGCAGGTAGCCATCATTAAAAAATCTACAAAAAATAAATGCTGGAGAGGGTGTGGAGAAAAGGGAATCTTCTTGCACTGTTGGTGGGAAAGTAAATTGGTACAGCCACTATGGAGAACAGTATGGAGATTCCTTTAAAAACTAGCAATACAACTACCACATGACCCAACAACCCCACTACTGGCCATATACCCTGAGGAAATCATAATTGAAAAAGACACATGTACCCCAGTGTTCACTGCAGCACTATTTACAATAGCTAGGACCTGGAAGCAAATGTCCATCAATGGATGAATGGATAAAGATGTGTTCTTTATCCATAACAAAGTAATATTTCATAAACAATGGAATATTGTACAAAGTAATATTGTTTCTAGAATATTACTCAGCCATAAAAGGAACACATTTGAATCAGTTCTAATGAGATGGATGAACCTAGAACCTATTATACAGAGTAAGTCAGAAAGACAAAAACAAATGTCATATACTAACACACGTATATGAAATCTAGAAAGATGGCAGCAATGAATATCTGTAGGGCTGCAATGGAGACACAGACATGGAGAACAGACTCGTGGACACAGTAGGGGAAGGAGAGGGAGGTACTGATTAAGAGAGTAACACTGAAACATATATATTATATGATCAACATAGATAGCCAGTGGGAAGTTGCTGTATGATGCAAGGAGCTCAAACCCAGTGTTCTGTGCCAACCTAGAGGTGCGGAATGTGGTGGGAGGTGGGAGTTTCTAGAGGGAGGGGGACATATGTGTACCTGTGGCTGATTCGTGTTGATACATGCAGAAACACAATACTGTAAAGCAATTATTCTCCAATTAAAAATAAGCATATTCATTTTAAAAAGACCACAAAACAAAAAAAAATTTTTTTAAAGAAAGTGAATATGTGTGGGCAGCGGGTGGGGAGCAGGAGCAGGGCTTAAGGAAACCTTTTTGGATGTGAGTAAGATGAGTGAGTGAATGAGAGCGCACCTTGGAAGGCAGAGTGCTTCAGTTCCGGGAACAGGAAGTGCCAAGATTCTGATACCTAAGCGCGTTTGACGAAAGAGAACAGCAAGGAGGCGGTGTGGCTAGGGCAGAGCGAAGGCAGAGTGTAAGAAATTGATCCAAAGATGAGCAGAATTCTGACCATGCCGAGGTCTGTAGGCTCTTAAGGACTTTGCAGGGACGCATATAATACAACTGTGAAGGGGGCCCCCCAAGGGCATTGACAAGAGTTTTAGAGGGAGCACTCTGACCATGACTGGGAGGTAAAAAACAGAACGTAGGAGGACACAGACAACTGTTAGGGAGTTCTTAGAGTGATCTGGGCAAAAGATGATGGTGGCTTTAAGCTTAGATGGTAATAGTGGAGGTGGTGGGAAGTAGTCAGATTTCAGATTAGTTTTGAAGGCGGAGCCAATAGGATTTGGTGATTACTATTGAAAATGAAATAAAGTGAACATGAAGTCGCTCAGTCATGTCCAACTGTTTGCAACCCCATGGACTGTAGCCTACCAGGCTCCTCTCTCCATGGGGTTCTCCAGGCAAGAATACTGGAGTGGGTTGCCATTTCCTTCTCCAGGGGATCTTCCCAACCCAGGTATTGAACCTGGGTCTCCCTCATTATAGGCAGACAGTTTACCATCTGAGCCACCAGGGAAGGTATGTTTTATGTTTATTATAAAGTAAATAAGGATCAGACTAATCTCATGACTAGTCACAACACTAACAACACACACATATGCCTATGCATAAATATGCACACACCAAACAGCTAAAGCTAATAACACAAAATATTGGGCAGATCCAAAAGTTTGTAACATGTTGCGGAAAAAAAGCTGATTGAAGTTTTTGGCCAATCCAATACATAAAACCTTTGAAAAAAGCTGAATGAAATTTTTGGTCAATCCAATACATAAAACCAGTGATTTGGCCTGATCTGAAGCTGCAGATACTGTTTTTACATTCAGTGGGTGCTTTATGATTCACCTCACAACTGCTGAATAATTGCTTCAAGTGAGCTTACAATGTTTGTCAGCATTCACTTCATTGCTCCGCATTGCTCTGAGTCTGAATGTTAGGGCACCATGAAGAATTACTTCCACCCGCTCTGTCATCACAAAACTCTGGGTCACTGTCCACCACAGAGGCTGGGCTACTCCAAACTCCACTTCAGAGGCATCATAAAATGAGGAGAGGGTTGGAGTTTGAATCTTGACTCTACCACTTCATTGGTTGAGTAACCTTTAATAATGTATTTAATCTCTCTGAACCTCAGTTTACTCATTTGCGACATGTAGTCAACCAATTTGAAGAGATGCAATAGAAATTCTTCCTGATCCTGCTTCCTGTGCTTCCGGACCTCATTCAAAGTCTTATCTGGAAAAGTATGGCCTCATGGTAAAACCATCAACAGGGACATCCAAGGCATAGTCAACATTCACAGGCATGTCCAAGGTCAGAATCTGGCCAGATCCAAAAACCTTTGTGTGTATGTTGTGCTCAGCCGCTCAGTCGTGTCCAGCTCTTTGCAACCACATGGACTGTGGCCCACCAGGCTCCTCTGTCCAAGGAATTATCTAGGCTAGAATACTGCAGTGAGTTACCATTTCCTCCTCCAGGGTATCATCCCAAACTCTCTTGTGCCTCCTGCATTGGCAGGTGGGTTCTTTACCACGGCTTCACCTGGGAAGCCCCCGAAAGACCTCTAGTTTGAAACAATTGCAGTCTAGAGCAGCATCGCTAGGACTTCTGGCTGTCCCTGTAACAGCATCCAAAGACAGCATCCAGTCTCAAGTTTCCATTAAAATCCTTGGCACTCTTGAGGGTAATAATGCTGTCAGCATAGCAATCCATTAGTCAAGATGATAATCATGCCTCAGAAACGAGGCATCGAGCTGAGATTTTTTTTTTTTTTTCAAGATTTGGCAATTCAGTCTTTCTGCTGCCTTTTTGGTCACTGAAGATCTACGGTCACTCTAGTTTCATTAATTTTAGAGTAATGTTTTAGGATAAAGGCTAAGATTGCTCCAGTGGGAGAGAGGGAAAGAAAGAGCCGATAAGAACTAAGGGTTGAGAGTTGAGCCATGTGTCAGTCAATACAAACAATGGAAGTCATCAGCAGACAGGGAGGGCAAATCACTTTCATATATAGAAATTATGCCATGATAAAAGAGACCAATCGACACTTACACAGCTGTGGTTATTAGGGCAACATAATAGTGTTTATTCAAAGCAAATAATGGAGAAGCAGCAGGCTCAATATGACAGGCTTTCAGACCTTCCTAGCAATGGAGAAGGGACAAGTACCAAATAGGGTTAAAAGCAAAATCACAAAGGAAAAAAGAATATAGATTGAGCCCTGGGTTGATGTGATTTAAAGTGGGAATGATGTGAGGAAGGTCTTAACAAGGCTACTTTCCTGGTATGTGGGATTTATTTTAAATATTTAACAGGTTAACATAACTTTCAGACAATTTTGCAATCTGTGTGTGATTAGAGGGGTGTTTACAAAGTTCTTTGTCTTCTTTTTAACTGAAGTTTGGAATTTTTACTGTACAATGATTGATATCAGAAGGGAGCTGGAACATGCAAAGAATTGGCATTTTGTCCTCCAGAAGGCAATATCCCAAAAAAAAAAAAACCTCTATCCCTGTAGTGAGTGAGAATGCATAGCTTAGATACAATGCATAATTGGAAATGGTGGTAAAGAATGAACTAAAATAAGTATATATCTCTTCTGTGGTCATCATTTTTTAATACAGTGCTTCAATTAAAACTAGGTTCTCTCTTCTCAAGAAATAATATGTTTTCTTCCCTTTCCTGGAGCAATAGCATTGGGTTTTGATAAATATGCCCTTTGATGTCATAAGAGAGATGATCACTACCTTTATTTACTTCATGTCTCAACCTTAAATGTGGCTTTGGAACACTACTTGTTAAAGGTGCTGAGGAGAGCAACAATC
Organism: Cervus canadensis; assembly: GCF_019320065.1. NCBI lineage: Eukaryota > Metazoa > Chordata > Mammalia > Artiodactyla > Cervidae > Cervus > Cervus canadensis. The sequence continues at coordinate 85,891,075 of NC_057391.1, forward strand.
TTACCTACTATATAAAGTTAAATATTATATAGGGATTCTTAGTCATGTTACAAATTTATAGCAAAAAGCTGACTCTATAGCTACTGTCAGAAAGTTATCAGCATTATCATCCAACCAACTCGAATTCAAAGGAATATTGTAAATCATTGACCATAATCTCCTGATTATCTCTTCTGCAAACTATATTTCAGGTCCTTAAACTACTTAAAAATTTCTTCTTTCTTCTCAACCTGACAGTCCACTGGTCATAGAGGAGTTAATTGTGAGTTTGTAAAACTTAAAAGCTTCACAGTTTCATTTGTTTCTTTTTGTTCAACAGAGAGAGGCCATGAGAAAGTTTGACTGACATTTATGATAATTACATTTGCAGATTAAAATAATTTAGGGTTTCGAAAGGTTTAAATTTATACACCATATTGGGCCTCACATGATTATGGCTTCCTTCATATCATTTTAGTCAGGTATTGAAATCCAGTTGATGTGAATGTAATAGTCATTTTAATGGATATTGTTAATTCCTTGTTTTCAGCATAATAGATAAAGGGGATTTTAATTAAATTCATTGTGTGAGCACTTATTGGGGGTAAAAAGGTTCACAGAATTATTATTTTATTTTCTGTCATGACATGTAAAGAATACTGTAAAAGGCAGGGTAGACGGCAATATTAGAGTGCGGCTGGCATTAGAAGCCAGGCTAGTTTCATCTCCTCTGTAGTTGACAGGGCAGGCTTCACATAACACTGAAAAGTGGTGCCTTGGGACCACAGAGTCCATAAAGGACCAGAACAAGGTAACAGCATTGCTTGCTTTCTTCTGCAAACCTGGTGGAACTCTTCCAGGTGAGAACTTGAGTTTCTCCCAAAGCCTCAATAGAGAGTCCAATCCTAGGTCCCATAGCTGCCAGCTAGAAATATGGTAAGAAATGGCAAGAGCTTTCGTCTCCATAGTCCCTTGTCCTCTGACAGCTCAGAAAATTGTAACTGCTTCTCCTTGGGGAGTCTTAGGACACCCCTGGTTATAATCCCTGGGAGACCATTGGCCTGGTCACAAAGGAACTATGACATCATGGAGGGTAGCAGTTAGGGAATGACAAGTCCATCAAGAACCACTGAGATGGCGAGTTTATTTTGGAAGAAGAGGAAAGCCTGAATTATTTATTCTGTAGAATTTTTACAATATACTATTGATTGACCGTCTCTCTTTGGGTCACTAAGCCTAGAAACTCTGCCCCTTAGCCTGCAACTCACAAAACTTTGTCATAAATTCCTCGTGTTATCAGACTACACTCAAACAGCACAAGTGTTAAGTGTAAAAATGTAGTGGGAGCTTCCACTGGGGGAAAAAAATTAGTTATATGCATCTCCAATCATTTCCAAACAATGAATAAACCCACCTCACTGCTATCTAATAATTGAAACTTTGAGCCAGGATGCTAAAATTAAGTTAAGGAATAAGTATATTTATACAGTCACACACATAATATGAATATGTTAATAGTTTTCTCAGGGCAGAGGAATTACATGTGATTTTCATTTCCTTTCATATGACAATATTACAATGGTAATGAATACACATTACTTTTAAAATCTGCACAAATGCCTTAAAAAACTGAAAAAATAGATAAGTAACATATAAAAAGGTATTTTTCTTTCTTTCTCTCCAACCAAACCTAGTTCCTTACCGTACAATGTTTATCCTACCAATCTCTCCAAGATTTAGAAGTAGTTGGTGTAGAGAAAGGAATGTGTAAAATCTAACTACATCACATTTTTAAACTTTCCCAAATTAATTGGAAGGATATTTGTAATATGCATTCTTTGGGGGAAAAGGGGGACATCTACTTATAATGTGAACTCCATGATAACATTTTTTGTTTTATGATTAAAATTCTCAAGGGCACTTCTTGCCTCAACCTCCTTGTCACACATCCCTCAGTATTTACCATGTGGCTTCTACCTCCCATGCACTGATTCCTTAAAACTCATCTCCCAAGTCACCAATGATTTCCTAATGGCCCAATTAAAACATCTTTTCTCATTCTTCTGCTTTGACCCTCCTGCTATGTTTGACAGTTTTGACCTGCTCCTTTTTCTTTAGAAATCAAAGGCAAGCTGATTTTATTACTCTTGTCCTTCTCTAATGCCAAGGTCTATTCTTATCTCCTCTAATTTCAATGACTGTTCTTTCTTTATCTTCATCACCCATTTCCACTCTTATCCTGACTCTGTTTCTTTCCTCCTACTTGCCACATGAAAGCCATGTCCCAGTCTGTTTTCATCCTTCAAGACATTTTGTTTTGGAAAATATTAATTAAAACCTGCTACATATTTGGCATTGTGCTAGGCACTCGGTCTGGACTGAAAACAGAGTGATATACATAGGAAAAAAGAGCAGATTTGCTTGAAGAGGGTTTGTAATAACCTCACCTGGGAAGAGGTACGACGTCTCATAGGTCAAAATAAAGATGTTAAACTTCTTAGGCTTCATTCCAGGGACAAAGAGAAACAGGAGTTTTAAGCTAGGAAGTAATACATATTTGCATCTTAGAAAAATTGCTTAAAGCGGTGAAAGAAAATACTCAGAGATGAGGAGACTTATTGGGACATGCATATTGTTGGCTAGGTCAGGACTCATCAAGCATGAACTAACGCAGTGTCACTGAGGATGAAGAAGAGTGAAGAAAGTAGAGAACGGTCAAGATTAAAGAGAGAAAATCTACAGGATTTGATGCTGATTCCATAAGGGAGGGAAAGAGAGCAAGAAAGAAAGGATGGTGATTTGGGTTTCTGAATGGATGATGCTTATGCTATATCTTACAGACAGGAAATATAGGAAAAGGTTTGGGGGGAGACAGTGGATTGGATTTTAGAAACATCAGGATTGACATATCTTAGGGAAATCCAGGGAGTGTTGCCTACATGGAATCTGGAGCTAATGCTCTGAACTGAAATATAGATTTAACACTCGTAAGTATGAAAGAGATAGTCCAGTCTTATAACAGGTAAACAGAATGAGACACTCAGGGAGAAAGAATAGAATAAAGAGGAAATAATACTAAGTCAGAGTCCAGAAGTATCGGCACTCAAGAGGAAGAAGAAAAAAATAGCAAAGAAAGAAGAAATGATAGACAATTTTATACACAAGCCTAACTGGCCTGATATTCTGCATTCCTTCTTGCTACTACTGAAGTATCCCACTAGAATTTTCTTCCCTCCCAAGCAAGCTTGCAAATAACACCAAAATCTGTACCCCTGACTCAACATCCCATCCAAACTCCTTAATAAGACTCATCAAATCTGATTCAAATCTATTTTATCCAGACATTTCTACCATAGTTCTCTTACATAGCTCTGAGTTTTAGTCTATCAAGAGAACTTCTTTCTTCAAACTTGGCATTTGATGTTCTATCTCTCTGCTTACATTTACACTGCTCCATCTTCCTGGAATTCTCCCATTCCCCAAACCAAGCATCTCCACCAGCCATTGTTCATCATCCTCAGTCATGACTTATGAGAAGCTAAGCAGAACCCAGAGAGGAGTCATGGCTATCAAAGGGAAAAGGCAAAAATAAGTACTAGTATTTATTTGGGATCTACTAATATGTTAGAACTATACTAGACAGGGAATATGTGAGTATTTGTGAATAAACATCATTTAATCTTCCCAGCAATCTTAGAAAGTGCCTTTTTATACATGAAGGCATGGAGCCTCATTCATTACTTAATGAATGTTTATCAAATGGCTATTACTGCCAGGCACTATACTAAATACTAGATAAAAATTAGGGAACCAAACAGAGCTTGTCATAGCTACTACAAATAGCTAACAAGAGTATGAGAGACAAATGTTAAAACATAATTACATAAATAAATGTTCAATGGCAAGTTAGAATAAGGGTCATAAAGTGAAACGATGGGAAACTAATTCAGGGAAGGGAGTTTCTTTTCTAAAGCAGGATCATCTAAGCTGAGACCTGGAGGATAAGTAGCCAGGTGAAAGGAGCGAAAATAATGTGTCAAACAAAGGGAAGAGCCTGTTAGAAGTGTAAGGAACTTGTGAAAGGCCAGTGAGGCCAGAGATGTGAGTGAACTGGAAAGAAGTGCCCTGTGAGACTGAAAAAGTAGGCAAGAACAAGATTTTACTTGTCCTTGCAGGTCATGTTTAAGAGTTTAGATTTTACTTACCAAGAAATTAGAAGAGATTGAAGGATTTTAAGCAGCAGAGTTACACAAGATCAATATTTAAAACAAATTAGAAAAACTAAATAAATGCAGTCATCCCAATAGTAAGTGGTAGAGCAAGAAATTAAACATTGGGTCTGATGCCTACCCCTTGCAGAAAGTTTGTGATCTCAGTCTAAGCCTAGTACCATAATCTGAAAGGTATGGTCACCTCTGGCTTGGTTTCAGTGGTTTCAGCTCAGATACTGATACTGATGACTTTTGGGGGGGGGGGAGGGCATGCAGCATGCCATGTGGAATCCTAGTTCCCTGACCAGGAATCGAACCTGCAACCCCTGTGTTGGAAACAAGGAGTCTTAACCACTAAACCGCCAGGGAAGTCCTCTAATGTCTTTTTTTTTTTTTTAATTCAAAGACTTAGTTGACAATCTCTTGAATAACATAAAGTTTCTCTTTGTGATGTGGAACTATAGGGCTGTCTTTCAAGTGATGGGTGCCTTTTATATCAGCTTATAGCAAAGGAAAACTTGTCTGCCAGTATCATCCCCTAGAATGACAATTATGGTTAAACAAGGTGTTTGGGATGGTGCTGTTGCTATTAAAATCAGGCCCATCAATATCAATACTTTCTGGAAAGATATCTAACTAACCCAAGGCAGTATCTGGTGGTAGAACCGGATTGCCTAGCTTCCAAATCTGGCTTCACCACATTAGTTGTATAACCCTGGGCTGGGGACTTTGAGCCTATTTTCTCATCTATAAAATAGGGATGGTGATATTAATAATAACAATAATTAACCTATGGAGGTGTGACAACTAAATGAACTAATATATATAAAGCACTTGCAATAGTACCTGGCACAAAGTACTAGGTATGTTATGTCTATTATTAATAATTATGAAAGCATTTGCAGTTTAGGATGTTTTCTAAGGAAAAAAACTTGCATATATCCATTTGTAGCCATTTTTTAAAAATATATTTATTTATTTGGCTGCATCAAGTCTTAGTTGCAACACACAGGGTCTTTGTTGTGTTATGCAGATCTTTCATTACGTGGACTCTCTAGTTGTGGCGTGGATTAGTTGCTCTGTAGCATGTGGGATCTTAGTTCTCCGACCAGGGGTCAAACCGTGTCCCCTGCATTGCAAGACAGATTCTTAACCTCTGGACCACCGGGGAGGGCATTTACAATGATTTTTTATAAATAGACTGACCTTTTAAAATGAAGAATACAAAGGAAAGAGACATGTTGCTTCACATCCCTATTGCAATATGTAAAGTTTGTGCTCGCCAGATGCCTCATGAATACTTTTGTGTCTCTGTCCCTATACACGAAGTTAAGAAAGCTCAGACAAGTGGACTCTGTTCCCATCTGGAGTCTGGTGGAAGGTATCCCCTCAAAGCACCACCTCTGAAAACACAATGATTGGCAGGATCTAAAATCCATTCAACAACCTTTTAAGACTGTTTCTGGTGCTTATCAAATCAACAGCCATTAATAAGGTACAGAAACAAAGTCTAGGTCAGATTGAATACTTCACTAAGGTGACCACTCCTCAAAATTCTTGACTAGTTTTGAGACAAGTGACCTCAATAATATTACAATTGGCCTCCACACCTGATCCCTGCAGCAGATAATGCTGAGTGGATGGGGGGAGGGCTTCCTTGATCCTATTACTATGTTGAAGAAGCATACGAGTCTAAAACCATTGGTTATTTAAATAGAATGAGTCCTCTGGTTTATTGCTGCCATGTTTTGCCAAATATTGAGATGTAGCTTGGTGTCCAAACTGACCTCCTGAGGGTAATCCTGATTGGTGGAGAGAGGCAAAGGCAAAGAAGGGCAAAAACAAGAATAGCTAAGCACAAACACAGTTTTCACGTGTCATAGTTTAAAACCGATTTAAAGAGCATCAATCCCAGTCTTACAGTTCACCCCACTCCCTCTTCCCCTTTTTGGTAGCCATCATTTTGTTCTCTACATCTGTGACTCTATTTCTGCTTTGCAAATACTCATCTATACCATTGTCTAGTTGCCAAATATAAGCAATATTGTATGATTTTTTTTCCTTCCTGATGAACTGGAAGATTGGGGTTGACATATATACACTACCATGTATAAAACAGATAACTAATAACAATAGCTAACTATTGTGCACAGTAAACCCTACTCAGTGATCTGCGGTGACCTAAATGGGAAGGAAATCTTAAAAAGAGTGGATATATGTATGTGTATACTGCTTCATTTTGTTGTGCAACAGAAACTAATACAAACTGGTAAAGCAACCATACTCCAATAATTAAAATAAATAAATAAATAAAGAGCATCAAGAAGAAAAGATGCTAGGGAAGAAAGAGGAGGTAATTTCCTTCTCAACCTGACCCCATTGTTTCTACATGAGGACAAAACTAAAATCGTCTTTGATTCGTCTACCCAGATAATCATCTTTAACCTTTCTGGCATGTCTGCTTATTATATTCTTCATAGATATATTTATGTAAACAAATTAAATTGGAATGTACTCTACACACTCTTTTGTAAACTAACCTTTCAGTTAATAAATATTTACCTAAATTATTACTCTTCTAAATTATAATGTTTAATGACTGCACAGAATTTCCTCTGATGGCTGAATTCTGAATTATTCAATCGATAATCCATTGTTGGCCATTTCAAATGTTTGAAATTACAGTAATGTTTCGATAATCATCCTTGACATAATCTCAAGACTGTATTAATAGATTGTTTCTTTAGACCAAGTACATGGGAGGAGAATTATTAGCTTGAAGGATATAAAAATTTTTAATAGACGTATGATATATATTGCTAACTTATACCCATTAAGGTTATACCAATTTGCCTTTCCACCAGCAGTATACAATAAGTATATGTTAATTTAAAAGCAAAAAATATAAGCCCTTAAGTCAAAGCTACATAACAATTTCTACTTCTAGCAGGAAAAAGGAACTATAAAGTTATACCAGTTAAAGTTATAGCAATAACCTTATAAAGTTATAAAGGAACTATAAAGTTATAACAGTTAAAGTTATAGCAATAACCTTATAAAGTTATAAAGGAACTATAAAGTTATAACAATTAAAAGAAGCAAGCATAGCTTTTCCTAAATTAGTGAGTATATAAAATAGATATATTTATCACAAATTCATTCTAGTAGTACTGTTAGTCACTTAGTTGTGTCTGACTCTTTGTGACCCCATGGACTGCAGCCCGCCAAGTTCCTCTGTCCATTGAATTCTCCAGAGAAGAATACTGGAGTGGGTTGCCATTTCCTTCTCCCCAAATTCATTCTAATGCTCTTCTAAACCTGTTTTTTAAAAAATCTCATCCAACTCTTTAAAAGGTATTTCCCAGGTGGTGCTAATGATAAGGAACCTGTCAATGTAGGAGACCTAAGAGATGAGGGTTTGATCCCTAGGTTGGAAAGATCGCCTGGAGGAGGGCATGACAACCCACCCCAGTATTCTTGCCTGGAGAACCTCATGGACTGAGGAGCCTTACGGGCTACAGTTCATAGCGTCACAGAGTCGGACGTAACTGAGGCAAGTTAGCATGCACCTCTTTAAAAACATGATAGAGAATGATTCAGACAGGCTTTGGAGTGAGAGAGAGAGCCTCAAGTCCCAGTTCCCCATTTGAAAACCCTAGGTGAATTACTTGAACTCTGTGAGCTTAGATTCAGTCATATATAAAATGAACATAAGCACACCTCTCAGGATTGTTGAAAGACTGCATGAGATGCTGAATGAAAGTTGCCTAGGACCATGCTTGATTATGTCTTTGCTCCTAGAGAAACTTCCATCTACTTTAAGCGTGTTTTCTTCATAGTATTTTTAATATAATGGGAATATGTAAGTTGCTAAAATGAATCTAAAAATTGCTTTTGTTAATTATTTTCAGCAGGAAAAATCAAGAGATAGGCCATAAATCCTGACATAAATATTTAAGAGAAAGCTTTGTTTGTTCAATGTTTTAAAAGTTAAAATTACCAATCAAACTGAGAAAAGCAGGATCTGCTTTTTATATACCAACTGTGTTGACTAAACCCATCTTCCTTCTCCATGGTTATGAAGTCTTTTTCCTCAAGGGGTCCACCCACTATACAGCCATTTTTAGCTTCTTTGTCCTCATTGTTTTCTTATTTTTTCAGATTATTTCTTATGATTAATCTTTCCCATAAACTCCATGTATCCTGATTTCTTCTTTTTTCTCCATTTTGTGATTTAAATTCTATCAGGCAGTAGGGATGCGGGGGCCAAAAAGCCTATAATGTAAGACACTGAAGGATAAAGTGGTAGAGACTTCTCTAATACACTGATGAATAGCTAACATAATGGACTCAAACATATGAGCAAAAGAAAGTCATGAGAACTAAAAATGTGTGGGCATTGAAAGATGTCATAAACGGGGAGATTAGCCCAATGAGTCACAGAACAATGCTGTCTGAATATTAGAATATGGATTGAGAGGAAAATAGATGAATTCTTACCTTTTGCTTCAGAATCTTAATTTTTCCATTGTGATAAATTAAGCTTTAACATTTTTTTAATCTTAAGTGTGCGTGTATATGTTGACTCATGCCATCTTGTCAGCATTTACTGTTCCCTGCAGTTACTCTTGGGAATCAACATCCCATTCAAGAAAGCTCCAAATTGATCAGATGTTTAAATTGGCCTCTGCAATGGCACAAAGATGAGTGAATTTCAAGGGAGTATACTGCTGCATTCTTTGTCCTTTGGCTTTATACAAAATTGAGTCTTTTTTTAAAAAAAAAAGAAATTATGATGTATTTCTATGTACTGTTTGTGCCTCCCGTCAACCAATTTGTATGCTGAAGTCTAACCCACAATGTAATGTTTTTGGCACTGGAGACTTTGGGAGATAATTAGGTTTAGATAAGGTTATGGGGGGGGGGGGTACCATAATGGCATAATGGGACTGATGCCCTTATGACTACACGAGGAGCACAGAGCAAGAAGGCAGCTGTCTCTGAGCGAGGAAGTAGGCTCTCACCAGACTCGAAATCTATTGGCATCTTAATCTTGGACTTTTCAACCTCTAGAACCATGAAAGTTGTCAGTATTGATGAAGTTTGCCACAATATATCAATAGAGAAAAGGAAAAAAATAATAGGATAAGGGATCTACCAAATGTGCTTATTAGGAAAAAGCACAGGTGATGATATTTTCCCAATGAAGGCTATTACAGTTTGTCATATAAATCAGATCATACATTTGCCAAACTTCTGAAAAGTTTTGAAGGCAAAGGAGGCTGTCACACAAAGCCCTGGACCCTGTACTGTGTCCCATGTTACCAACACATCTTGAATAGAAAACACAAATCTCATATCTGTGCATGAGAGATATCATGGAAGGCCTAAGAGCTGTTACTCTCTTGTTTGCTAAGAGAATCTTGATTTAGTTCTTGTCCAGAAGAAGAAATGTGTTTAGAGAAGGTAAGAACTTCCTTACACCATTATTGTGCTAAGTCAATCATGGTAATTCCATTTCTTTTTGCCACTGATTATGTAGGAGTGGGCATCTGAGCTGGTTCTAGCCAATGTAACATAAGAATTCAGCTTTGAAGGGGGCTTCTGAAAAATATTTTCAGACCTGATTTTTAAAAAAGAGAGAGGGATGCCGAAAGAGATACTCTCATCCCGCATTTAAATGCTACTGAGTGAGGTTATGATACCTTGGGCTTCAAAAGTTAATGTATGGATAGAGGAGGAAAGCCCTAAGGACAAAAGCCATCACCCTGAGGACAGAAGGATGGAAAGGTAAAACACCTTAGTGAAAACATGCTTATAACACTGAACGAACCCTGAAATTCACCACTGACTTCTTGTTCAGTGACACACATATGTTTTGCAATTTAAGCTACTTTTAATTAAATATTCTATAACTGGAAGTTATCATAAATGTAACTAGTTAGATATAAGACATAAGTTCCAGGGAGGCTCATAAACCCTATACCTACTTCGCCTCTAGTCTACTCTTTTTCTGCAGTACTGTATTTTGCCATCTGGAGCCACCTTCCTCTCTTTCTCCCCTGAACTACTGGCCCAATATTTCCTCCTCTGTGATGATGTCCTACAGTCCCCTGCAATGATGAAATTACTGCATTATCTGTGTTTCTTTACCATTTAGCTACTATCATCATTATTGATATTATCATATAATTATAAACATTATATCGTGTAATTATAAACATTATATGTGTACTCTGTGCCAGATGCACTAAATCCCTTATGTGTTTTACATGTATTACATCCTGTAGTAGATTACAGTATTTGTTCCTAAATAATTTGTTTGTTTCTTACTTGTGCCACGTTCCTTGAAGGCAGAGTATTTGCTCTTTTGGGGCTTGGACATGTGCCTTGATTTGGCCAATGAAATCTGGGTAAACCAGATGTACCTTATGTCTGAGCAGAAGCTTTGTGCACCTGCATACAATCTGGTTCTGTATCTTTTATTCTTGTCTTCACCATAGGAACAGGATGTTCAAACGTGAACCTCTTAACATGACTCCCAGAATGTGAAGACATGTGGAACCCAAGAGAGACCAACCAAATCCACCAACAGCACAGATAATCTGTGGTGTTCATGTAACAAGAGAAAGAAGCACAAGTTGGTTTTAATCTAAAACCCGTAGCAGAATAAAGTAACTACTATATTACTAATATCCCATTTAACAGTAGAAGAAAGCAACTCCAGTCATAAGACTTGATTCTTCCCTCTAATATAAGGCAATGTCTCCTCCACCAGACAACTTTTTAAGGCTAAGTTTATCTTTCTTTCCCCAATACCTAGCATGTTGTCTACTTAATTAATTATGTGTTTATAAAAAGGAAGCTATGATTCTAATACATCTATATCTCATGAATCTTACATTTTGCATACTTGATACCAATGGTTTGCTACTCACTATTTACTCCCCATTGTCCTTTTATTTTAAATACAAATGAATCCCTTGCATTTAAAAATTAACTAATCTGTACAGTAGTCCTACATCTTAATTTCATTAGAGCACATGCCATGAAAAAAAGAAATCTCAAAACTTACCTAGATAAAAAGCCATTTATTTATAATAAAATATATATTTAGAAAATTGTTAGTCCACTTGTTAAACAGGTTTGTGGGAAGAGATATTGAACAAAGGAAGACACTGTGTGCATTGTTTTAAAAAATTAACAGTAGCTTCAATTCAGTAAAATTTAGTTTGGAAAGATGCCAGACAATTTGGAAGAAGAATTCACAAAACTTAATGTCTAATTGGATATAAGTAGAGAAGTAAGAATTAAGGAGATGAACACATACAGGATGTATTAGGGTGCTCCTGAGAAACAGAACCAATAGGATGAGTGGATGGATGGATGGATAGATAGATAGATAAACTACAAGGAATTACCTCACAAAATTATGAAGGCAAGAAGTACCCCATCATGCAGTTGGCAAGCTAGAGACCCAGAAGAGCCAATGTGTAATTCTAGTCTGCATCCAAAGGCCAGAAAGCGCCAATGGTGTAAGTTCCAGTTCAAATGTTGGCAGACTTTGAGACCCCAAAAGAGCTGATGCTTCAGGTTGGAAAAGACCCATTCCAGCTCAAGCAGGCAGTCAGGAGGAGTTTCCTCTTATTCAGCCTTTTTGTTCTATTTAAATCTTCAGTTGGTTGGAATAGGTCCACCCAATTAGGACAGCAGTCTACTTTACTCAGTCTACTGATTCAAATGTTAATCTTATCCAGATACAACTTCACAGACACACCAGGTAAGGTTTGGCCAAATTTCTGGACACCTCGTGGCCAAGTCAAGTTGACACATAAAAATACCCATCACACAGGATTCCTTCATTTAACAAATATGTATTCAATGTGTTAAGCATCTATTCCATGCTTGGAATAAATCTGTCAACATCTGTGTAGTAACTAAAATTTCATCTTTCAACAAAGAAATTTCAATCTTAGAAATTATATTGTCCAACTGAGTCATTTATACAAGTTAGAGAAATAAGGCCCAGAGATATCATGTGGCTTGCTTAAAGTAACATAAATTTACTGGTAAAGTTAGAGGTAAGACTAGATCCAAGGTCAAAAGTAATTTTTTTTTTCATTATGCTGCACAATTCTACTTCTCTTTCTCTGTATTAGATTGTGAATCTCAATCTCAAGAGAAAAAAAATTAATAGAAACCAACAAAATATGGTAAAGCAATTATCCCTCAACTAAAATTAAATAATTTTTTAAACAGATAGAAATACATACATAAGCCTTGTGGGGTATTAATCTTGTTATGGGAGAGCAAACCAGTCAATCCTAAAGGAAATCAACCCTGAATATTCATGGGAAAGATTGGTGCTGAAGCTCCAATACTTTGGCCCCCTGATGCTAAAAGCCAACTCATTGGAAAAGACCCTGATGTTGGGAAAGATTGAAGGCAGAGGAGAAGGGGACGACAGAGGATAACATGGTTGGATGACATCACCGACTCAACAGACATGAGTTTGAGCAAGCTCTGGGAGATGGTGAAGGAGAGGGAAGCCTAGCGTGCTGCAGTTCATGGGGTTGCAAAGAGTCAGACAGGACTGTGTGACTGAAAAACAGATAGATACATACACACAAGCATTTATGAATACAGAGAGAGATAAAATCTTTATGATAGCTTCCAAGCAATAGTAAAACACATTTTAGATATAAAAAACAAAATTCTCACAGATAAAACTGCATCCTTCCTAGTTTTTCATCCATTAGAGAGAAATATAATAAAATACTCAATTTCTAGTCAAGAATGAAGCATTTAAGAAGTTTAATTTTTCTTGCTAACATCCAAGTAACTCAATGATGTTCATCTAAAAATGAGGGCAAAAGGTATTAAATTCATCAGCATATAAATGACTTTCCTAAAATGTAAAGATGGATCACAGTAAAAGACATCTGTGGTTTCAAATGTTATTACTTTCCAAGGAAAAATAAATACAGTCAAGTCTTTCACACTATCATTTACAAACTATTTCACCAAACTGCTCTTGATATTATCATTTTCTGTTCTACAATATCCCTGCAAAGAAACTAACTATAAAATAATGTTTATAACTCAATATTCTTCAGAATCTTAACACATTTCTTTTCTCATTGTTTCCCTAAGCAATCCTGTTAGCAAAAAAGTTATTGGTAATTCACCCACACCAACTGAACATGAATACCACCAGCCCAGAGTGAATTTCAAAATGGCTGTCATCCTGTTTCCATTCTACAGGAAACATAATACAGTCACGAAGAGAGATTACACAAGAAATAAATGTCACCAAATGTTTACATACTCTAGATGCTTTAATTATAGTGACTATGTTGTTCTGGACTCTCATTTTATGATCTCTTATGGATTGTTAACGAAAGTATATGACAAATCAAAAATCTCTCATGAATTGACCAAAGTTCAGTTAAGTATTCATTCACGCATTCATTCATGTACTCATCACATATATTAGGTTAGCAAGGATTAGATGCTAAGCCTGGTACTATCAGGTATTTTGGAAGCCACATTCATAAAACGTATTAGAGGACTTCCCATGGTCCAGTGGTTAAGAGTCTGCCTGTCAATACAGAGTACATGGGTTCACTCTCTGGTCTGGGAAGATTCCACATGCTCCAGGGTAACTAAGCCTGTGCCCCACAACTGCTGAGCCCACATGCTGCAACTACTGTAACCCTAGAGCCTGAACTCTGCAACAAGAGAAGACACCGCAATGAGAAGCCCACACACCACAGCTAGAGAGTGGCCCCCGCCCTCTGCAACTAGAAAAAGGCTATGTGTGGCAACACTCAACCCAGTCAAAAACAATTAATTAAAATGAAAAATAAAATCAAACTTTTAAAAAGATTACATAAGAGTGCAGAAAGAACAATTATATGAACCAGATATGGCTCTTATTTTTAAGGAAGGCACAGTATATGGGAGACTTAACCAAATACTAGAGCCAGGGTAAATTAAGATAATCTATAGAAGTGAGCTGAGAGGGCTATCACCTGCCTGACAAAGATTCAAATGTCTACTCAAAAGAGATAATGTCTTTATCCAGCAGTGAAGAGGGATAAGGTTACTGTTGAGACTGTGAAAAGCATTAAAATGCTTAGAGATATAAAATAAAAACGTATTGGTTTTTGTTGAACACTGAATACTCATGCTCAAATAGCAGTGTGTGTATTAAAGATGGGACTGGTTGGGACTAATCTATATGATGTGTTGATATATTTAAAGATATTCCTTCACCAGTGGGGTTACACACTATAAATTTTTATACTGCAATGTGACAAGATCAATAATGCATTCTCAAAAGCAGTAGAAGGAGGAATTAAAGGGAGACCTGAGCCAATGATAATAGGTGAGTATTAGAACAACTCAAGAAAGAAATGATGAGCATAAGAAGTAAACAATGGAGATGAAAAAGTTCAGAGGTTCAGAGGTACAATTGATCCTAAGTGCCCCTAAGATCTGCTTTTAAAAACACACCTATTTACTAAAAATTTTTTGTCACCCCCGCATCAATATTAATGTTCCTTTTGTGGTCATTCATAGACATGCAGAGATGTGAAAATTTGAGCTGCCCAATGTACATATTCTCAGTTCAGTGGAACTCAGTTCAGTCAGTCATGTCTGACTCTTTGCGACCCCATGGACTGCAGCACGCCAGGCCTCCCTGTCCGTCACCAACTCCTGGAGCTTGCTCAAACTCATGTCCATTAAGTCAGTGATGCCATCCAACCATCTTATCCCCTGTCATCCCTTTCTTTCCTCCTCTCTTAATCTTTCCAAAGCATCAGGGTCTTTTCAAATGAGTCCCAGTTCTTCACATCAGGTGGCCAAAGTACTGGAGCTTCAACTTCAGCATCAATTCTTCAAATGAATATTCAGGACTGATATTCTTTAGGACAGACTTGTTGGATCTCCTTGCAGTCCAAGGGACTCTCAAGAGTCTTCTCCAACACCACAGTTCAAAAGGATCAATTCTTCAGTGCTCAGCTTTCTTCACAGTTCAACTCTCACATCCATACATGACCCCTGGAAAAACCATAGCCTTGACCAGACGGACCTTTCTTGGCAAAGTAATGTCTCTGCTTTTTAATATGCTGTCTAGGTTGGTCATAACTTTTCTTCCATGGAGCAAGTGTCTTTTAATTTCATGGCTGCAGTCACCATCTGCAGTGATTTTGGAGCCCAAAAAATAAAGTCAGCCACTGTTTCTGTTGTTTCCCCATCTATTTGCCATGAAGTGATTGGACTAGATGTCATGGTCTTAGTTTTCTGAATGTTGAGTTTTAAGACAACTTTTTCCCTCTCTTCTTTCACTTTAGAAGGCTTTTTAGTTCCTCTTTGCTTTCTGCCATAAGGGTGGTGTCATCTGCATATCTGAGGTTTTTGATATTTCTCCTGGCAATCTTGATTCCAGCTTGTGATTCATCCTGTCCAGCATGTCTCATGATGTACTCTGCATATAAGTTAAATAAGCAGAATGACAATATACAGCCTTGACATACTCCTTTCCCAATTTGGAACCAGTCTGTTGTTCCATGTCCAGTTCTAACTGTTGCTTCCTGATCTGCATACAGATTTCTCAGGAGGCAGGTCAGGTGGTCTGGTATTCCCATCATTTTAAGAATTTTCCAGAGTTTGTTGTGATCCATGCAGTCAAAGGCTTTGGCGTAGTCAATAAAGCAGAAATAGATGTTTTTCTGGAACTCTCTTGCTTTTTCAATGATCCAGCGGATGTTGGCAATTTGATCTCTGGTTCCTCTGCCTTTTCTAAATCCAGCTTGAACATCTGGAAGTTCATAGCTCATGTACTTTTGAAGCCTGGCTTGGAGAATTTTGAGCATTACTTTGCTAGTGTGTGAGATGAGTGCAATTGTGTGGTAGTTTGAGCATTCTTTGGCATTGCCTTTCTTTGGGACTGGAATGAAAACTGACCTTTTCCAGTCCTGTGGCCACTGCTGAGTTTTCCAAATTTGCTGACATATTGACTGCAGCACTTTCACAGCATCATCTTTTAGGATTTGAAATAGCTTAACTGGAATTCCATCACCTCCACTAGCTTTGTTCGTAGTGATGCTTTCTAAGGCCCACTTGACTTCACATTCCAGGATGTCTGGCTCTAGGTGAGTGATCACACCATCGTGATTATCTGGGTCTTGATCTTTTTTGTATAGTTCTTCTGTGTATTCTTGCCATCTCTTTGTAATCTCTTCTGCTTCTGTTAGATCCATACAATTTCTGTCCTTTGTTGAGCCTATCTTTGCAAGACATGCTCCCTTGGTATCTCTAATTTTCTTGAAGAGATGTCTAGTCTTTCCCATTCTATTGTTTTCCTCTATTTCTTTGCATTGATTGCTGAGAAAGGCTTTCTTATCCCTCCTTACTATTCTTTGGAACTCTGCATTTAAATGAGTATATCTTTCCTTTTCTCCTTTGCCTTTAGCCTCTCTTCTTTTCTCAGCTATTTGTAAGACCTCCTCAGACAACCATTTTGCCTTTTTGCATTTCTTGTTCTTGGGGATGATCCTGATCACTGCCTCCTGTACAGTGTCACAAACCTCTGTCCATAATTCTTCAGGCACTAGTACATATTCCCAGCTGAGGTCAAAAACAGTAATGATCTGCTTTCCTGTTTCAGTTTTTTTTTTTTTTTTACTGAAAACAATTTTTTTTTTCTTTTGTAGTCCATTTATTTCATTTATTGCTAAGATTTTCAGATCTTTGTCTTTGTGTGTGTGTGTGTGTGTGTGATTTCAGTTTAAATGCCCCCCAAGCACAGTGCTATTGTGTTCCTAAGTGCAAGAAAGTTGCAATATGCCTTATTGAGAAAATATGTATGTTGGATAACTTCAATCAGGCCTGAATTATAGTGTTATTTGTTAAGTGTTACTTCAATGTCAATGAATCAATGTCTTAATTAAGGTGTCTTTAAACAACAATACATGAAACAAAGTTATGCATTAATCAATTAACAAAAATATTATAACCAGAGAGGCTCATAGATATCTAATCATGTATTTCTCCTATGAGAAAACCATAGGATTTGCTGATTTTGATGAATCACCATAGAATTTGATGAATCAGTATTTGTTGATTCATCATCAAAAAGTGACTTTGTAGAATTTAACTACTATGAAGAGTGAAAATAAACTTTATTTTAGAATTTATAGGATTCAGTGCCTGGATGGATGTGGGGAAGACAGAAGTCAAGAATAAACCTTACTTTTCTTGCCTGAGTATCTGAGATAGTGTTTCTATCACTTGAAATAGGGAGACTAGAGAGTATACAAATTTTAAGAATTGGCATTGACCTAAATTTTGAATAGGCTGGACTCAAATAGGTTGAATAGGTTCAACCTAAGGGAAACATGGATTTTAAAAGCTTTTGAGCATAAAGATATGGAACTGGAGAATGAGGTCAGATTTGGTGATATAGAAAGGCAATGGGAAGATAAGTCAAAAAAATAAATGGGATCACAGAAGAAATGATACATACTAAGAAGAGAAGCAGGTATAAAGAAGACCAATTCCCTTGTAAGAGTAAGCAGAAAAAAGTCAGAAAGGGAACCTATAAATAAACAATAATTTGGGAGGAGAGCCAAGAGAAATGGATAAATGGAAGGCATGGAAAGAGTTTTACAAAAAGGAGTAGGCTACAAGGATTAACCCTCGAGAACAGTCAAAGAAACTCAGAAGAGACTACTGTATCTTTGGTAACATTAGTGAGAGGAACTCCAGGAAAATGGTGGGTTGAAGTCAGAAGCCTCTTGATGAAAGTGAAGGAGGAGAGAGGAAAAGTTGGCTTAAAGCTCAACATTCAGAAAACTAAGATCATGGCATCTGGTCCCACCACTTCATGGGAAATAGATGGGGAAACAGTGGAAACAGTGTCAGACTTTATTTTTTTTTGGCTCCAAAATCACTGCAGATGGTGACTGCAGCCATGAAATTAAAAGATGCTTACTCCTTGGAAGGAAAGTTATGACCAACCTAGATAGCATATTTAAAAGCAGAGACATTACTTTGCCAACAAAGGTCCGTCTAGTCAAGGCTATGGTTTTTCCGGTGGTCATGTATGGATGTGAGAGTTGGACTATAAAGAAAGCTGAGTGCTGAAAAATTGATCCTTTTGAACTGTGGTGTTGGAGAAGACTCTTGAGAGTCCCTTGGACTGCAAGGAGATCCAACCAGTCCATCCTAAACGAGATCAGTCCTGGGTGTTCATTGGAAGGACTGATGAAGCTGAAACTCCAATACTTTGGCCACCTCATGTGAAGAGTTGACTCATTGGAAAAGACCCTAATGCTGGGAAGGATTGGGGGCAGGCAGAGAAGGAGATGACAGAGGATGAGATGGCTGGATGGCATCACTCAGTCGATGGACCTGGGTTTGGGTAGACTCCAGGAGTTGGTGATGGACAGGGAGGCCTGGCGTGCTGTGATTCATGGGGTTGTAAAGAGTCAGACACGACTGAGCAACTGAACTGAAGTCAGACTACAGTGGGAGGAGAAGGTGATAAAGTGGGTGGCCCATCAGCAAGGAAGAAGAGACAATTTGTATTTTCAAAGCATTTGGCAGTAAAGGAAATAAGAAAGCCTAGGTAACTTTCTGTAACTAAACAAGAGAGTAGTTCCTGGGGTTCGCCGTGGATTATCTGGAAGTTTTATGTAAAATAAACTCCTTTACCAATGATATCTAGAGAACTGTATTTAAGCTACTATTTCAATTCCACTTTTTTTAATTGCTACAATTTACCCAGAGCCAAAATTGCTGTCTATCTTTCATTCATTCCAAGAAAAATTTATGTTTCCAGCATTATTCTAGACCCTGTGGGTGAGCAGTGAACGAAACAGACAAAAGCTTCTGTCACCATGGAGATTGTATTCTAGCACACCATGTGTGCCAGGAAGAGGAATGACATTATCCAAATCTACTGTAAGCCGAAGGATGATGCACGGAAGTCAGAAATTTAACAGAAAACGAAATACAAAAGAAAAGGTCTCTGAGAATCATAATAGAGATGGGAATGAAGTTTCCCCAAAATCACAATAAACAACGGCAGGAAGGATCTTACTGTAATAACAAATGAAAATAACAATTGGAGAACACTTCTGACAGTTTTGTGGTGAATGAAATGGCTGGGAACCTTGGAACTCTACTTGCTCATTTGAAAACTATAAAGTATAATTTTTCAACTGGCACACAAGTCTTTTGAAGTAACAACAAAGTATTATATTCCTTTGGCAAACCCTCAATAACCCCAGGATAGAGATGAATCCATCTAACTAAATACCTCAAGGGCATCCTTCTGCGCCCCTCAAGGAGATCTAAATAAGGAGAGTCATGATGGTTCCTGTTTCAAAATCAGATAGTGAAAATGTGGAAGGCCACTTTTTCATATCTACCCTGGGACTGAATTCTAGTGTGAATATGAAAACATGCCTTCTACCTTTAAACTGCTTGACCCTTGAGTGATAGCTGAGGATTGACACAAGACTGACAGAGCTGTTAATGGATTTTGCAACACGATTGAGTATTTAAAATTATATTACAGACAGTATAATGCTGTTTGGCAGTTATAGCAATACATAATGATGGCTAATTGATCTGTAGAACTTATATGTGCTTGTTATCAACCAATACAAATAATTTGATATGCAAACAATTCTTTTGTTTGGATGCATGTAATTTTAATCCCTGGGAGTCCTCAAAGATCAAGTGCTACAAACACTCTTTACTTACTCTTACAAATTACTCTTTAATTCATAATCTACCCGTTTTGAATTTGTTATAGACCAGAGAAAAGCTTAAAAAAAAGGAGAAATGGTATATTAACCAAATCTCTAGTATATATGGTACTGCATAGGTTCATGCTTGACTGCTGCTGCTGCTGCTGCTAAGTCACTTCAGTCGTGTCCGACTAGAAAATATAAATTTTATTGAGTACCTATTCCCTTCTCCAGAGGAACTTCCCAGCCCAGGTATCGAACCCTGGTCTGCAACACAGCCAGATTCTTGACCATTTGAGCTACAAGGAAATCCTTATTTTTATCAATTCTTAATTTGTTACACATTCTTCTCATTCATTCACTCTTTAGGAATTTAACAAATTCCTAGATGACCTCTGAAATACTTTAGTTACCCATTCTCTAGTATGTACTTGGAATACTGAAAACTAAATTTTTCATAGATCTCAAACTTAATACTAATATGACTGTCTCTCAATTAATCTGAATTAGTAAGATTTAATGTCATTTCTATTTAGCCACCAGTTAGCAGGACCCAATTTTTCTACATATCCTGGTTACATATCTAGATAAATAATTAACTTTTACTAGTCAATATCAGAAATTTTACCCATTTGAGGTTTCAAAATGTTTTGATTTTCCTTTTCCATAAAAACAGACCATCCAAATTACTTACATCAGTAAAATAGTTGTCAAAATATTTCAAAAGTTTAAGCCAGATTTTTAACTGTTCTCAGACAACTGTTAATTTATTCATATCAGGACACTGGAATATTGATGCTAATAGTTGTCTTTTGAAGTATTTTCCAGGAAAACAAAAGTGGAACCCAGACCAAAAATCCACTATTTTATTTATGAATACATCATGTGAAGTAAGAATTTAGATGTCAGGTGAAAAACAAAGGGACTTAAAAAAAAAAATCTAAGTATCAATTTAACCAAAAGCAGAGACACCTAGGTATTTGTGAGAGAGCCAAGTGAGAAGTTATTTGGAAGATGTTATGAGTTGATACTATTTACACATCTGCCAGAATAGCTAAAATGAACAGACAGAAAAATAAAATTGGCAAGACTAGTGATAACGCAGAGCAAACACAACTCATATGCACTAGTAGTGGTGTGTAAACTGATACAACAATTTTGAAAAACTGCTTGGGAATATATATCTAGTTGAATATATGTATACACGATGGCTTCGCAATTCTACTCCAAGGGATGACTCAAATGCATTCATATGTTCACCAAAACGCACCATGCACTACAATCACTACAATATTCATAGAAGCATACTTCATAATCACTCTAAACAGGATACTCCTCAAATGCCCATCAATAATGGGATGGATGTATAAATTACAGAATATTCACACAATGAAACAGTTTTAGAATGCAGGATGGTTTTAGACGTCAGGGTAGTGGTTGCTTACGGCAAGTGGACAGCGTATAAAAAGTTAATAGGAGATTTCTGGTATTTCTATTTCTTGACTTGAGTGTTGGTTATAAAATGAGTTTTGTTTGTGAAAATCCACCAAGCTATATAATTATGATCTGCACACTTTTTAAAAAATAGGATATTTTTAGGGCACTCTTAGGTTCATTAAAAAAAAATAAGGGGAATGAACGGTGATATTTCACACACTTAATTAATTCCACATGCCTATAGCTTACCCCATTATCAACACCCTCCTTCAGAGTAGTACATTCATTACAATTGATCAACCTATACACCATTTCATCCAAAGTCCATATTTTACACTAGGGTTTACATTCTATGAATTTTGATGAATGTATAATGTCAAGTATTACGTAATGTACATCACCATTATGATTCTACAAAATACTCTCACTGCCCTAAAAATTCTCTATCCTCTGCCTATTCATCTCTCCTTCCTCTCAGTTCTTGATAACCAGGATCTTTTTACTGTCTCCATAATTTTGCCTTTTCTAGAATGTCATATAGTTAAAATTATATAGGATGTAGCCTTTTCAGATTGACGTCTTTCATTTAGTAATAAGCATTTAAGGTTTCTTCATGTTTTTTCATGGCTTGGTAGCTTATTTCTTTTTACTACTGAGTAATATTTCATTGTCTGGATGTTATACAGTTTCTTTATCCATTCCTACTGAAGAACATCTCAGTTGCTTCCAAATGTTGGCAATTATTAACAAGACTGCTACACATATCTCTGGGTGAATATAGATGGATGGTGGAACCTGGTAGGCTATAGTCCATGGGGTCGCAAAGAGTCAGACACAACTGAGAGATTTCACTTTCACTTTCAGGTTTCAACAGACATTCCCAGTAGCTCAGTGGGTAAAGAATCCGCTTGTGATGCAGGAGACATAGGAGATGCCAGTTCAATCCCTGGGTCAGGAAGATGCCCTGGAGAAGGAAATGGCAACCTGCTCCAGCATTCTTGCCTGGACAATTCCATGGATGTTAGTCTGGCAGGCTACAGTCCATGGGGTCACAAAGAGTTGGACATGACTGAGCAACTAACCCACCCCTATTGCCCAGAAGTAGAATTGGTTGGCTGATGACAGGGATGATAATAAGGTTTCAGTGCCTCTGAGTAAATACTAAGGAGCATGATTGCTGGGTCATATGGTAAAAGTATCTTTAGTTTTGTAAGAAACAGACAAATTGTCTTCCAAAGTGACGGCACCATTTCACATACCCACCAGCAATGAATCAGAGCTCCTGTCCAGCTTTTGATGATGTCTGATTTCTATATTTTGTCCATTGACTGTGTGGATCACAACATACTGTGGAAAATTCTTAAAGAGATGGGAATACCAGAGCACCTGACCTGAGAAATCTGTATGCAGGTCAAGAAGCAACAGTTAGAACTGGACATGGAACAATAAACTGGTTCCAAATAGGGAAAGGAGTACATTAAGGCTGTATACTGCCACCCTGCTTATTTAACTTATATGCTGAGTACATCATGAGAAATGCTGGGCTGGATGAAGCACAAGTTGGAATCAAGATTGCTGGGAGAAACATCAATAACCTCAGATATGCAGATGACACCACACTTATGGCAGAAATCAAAGAAGAACCAAAGAGCCTCTTGATAAAAGTGAAAGAGAAGAGTGTAAAAGTTGGCTTAAAACTCAACATTCAGAAAACTAGAATCATGGCATCCAGTCCCACCACTTCATGGCAAATAGATGGGGAAACAGTGGAAACAGACAAACTTTATTTTTTGGACTCCAAAATCACTGCAGATTGTGACTGCAGCCATGAAATTAAAAGATGCTTGCTCCTTGGAAGAAAAGTTATGACCAACTTAGACAGCATATTAAGAAGCAGAGACTACTTTGCCAATAAAGGTCCATCTAGTCAAAGCTATGGCTTTTCCAGTAGTCATGTATGGATGTGAGAGTTGGACTATGAAGAAAGCTGAGTGCAGAAAAATTGATGCTTTTGAGCTGTGGTGTTGGAGAAGACTCTTGGGAGTCCCTTGGACTGCAAGGAGATCCAACCAGTCCATCCTAAAAGAAATCAGTCTTGAATATTCATTGGAAGGACTGATGCTGAAGCTGAAACTCCAATACTTTGGCCACCTGATGCAAAGAGCTGACTCATTGGAAAAGACCCTGATGCTGGGAAACATTGAAGGCAGGAGGAGAAGGGGACGACAGAGGATGAGATGGTTGGATGGTATCACCGACCCAATGGACGTGAGTTTAGGTGAACTCTGGGAATTGGTGAGGTACAGGGAGGCCTGGTGTGCTGCAGTCTATGGGGTTGCAAAGAGTCGGACATGACTGAGTGACTGAACTGAACTGACTGAATAGGTGTATAGTGATATTTCATTTTTGTTCTAATTTGCATGTCCCTCTTGACATGTGACATGGAGCAGATCTTAAAGGCTATTTGCTATCTATTTATCTTCCTTAGCAAGATACTTGTTCAGGCACCCATTTTTTAAATCAAGTTGCTTACTTTCTACTGTTGAGTTTTAAGGATTCTTTGTAAATTCTGCCTGACAGTCCTCTATCAGGTATGTCTTTTGCAAAGGTTTTCTCCCAGCTGTAGCTTGTCTTCACAAGCTCTGCAATCTTTACACTTTCCACTGCTTATATTATATCATTTATTTTGTATTTAACAGTTTGCCCTTGTTATTGTGACATATATACATGATATAAAATATAAGATTTTAACCATTTTTAGGTGTATACTTCAGCTAGCGGCATTAAGTCCATTCACATTATTACGCAACCTTCACCACGATCTATCACTAGAAATTTTTCATCATCACAAACTGGGCCTAGAGTTTAACTAGGCCTATTAAACAATAACTCCTTATTCCCCCTTCCTCCAGCCCCTGGTGACCACTATTCTACTCTCTGTCCTATGAATTTGACTGTTTTAGATGTCTTAGATAGGTGAGTCATCCCACATTTTGCCCTTTTGTAGCTGACATTTCACCTAGCACAACATTCTCAAGGTTCATCCATGTTGTAGCAAGTGTCAGAACTTCATTCCTTTCTAAGGCTGAATGATATTTCATTATATGTCACCATTTTAAAATGTCACCTAAATGCTCATTAGATCAAAGCCATCAGGCCAAACATCCTTGGCCAGTTAGCTGATAACTTGTATAATCACGTGAGCCAAACTGGCCTGAATCAGTACATGATGGGCATGATCACCTTCATAATATTAATTAAGAGAACTTAGAGTGTTCTTTGTCCTTTGTGCTTTCAAGAGAGCTCCCTCTCACACGTCCGATGTTACTTCAAATTCTACACAGGCTATTTCTAAACTCAAATACTCCTTAACAAGAGTAACTTATTAAGACAAGCTCATCTTAAAATTGTTGAAATTCTCTGCTGTATTTGTGACAGGAGAAACTTTGAGAGGAAGGGGGAGGAAACATTTCTTTTGCTTCCAGTACATTGTGACACTGTGTCATTTAATGCTCATTTCTACTCCATGAAGTAGGACTGATAATCTTCCTCTTGAATATAAGGATATAGAGTTCAGCAACTGGGACCCAATGGACAACTTGCATATAGGAAACTGGATTTCATTTTCAGGTCTCAAATGCTTTTACTACACCATGCTGCATACCAGGAAGAGATGTAATTCATGAAAGAAGAAAGAGACTACCAAAGAACAATGCCAGCAACTGTATGATTTTGTCCAAAGCCAGCCTAGGTTGTCCGTTCAACTGATCTATTTCACCAGAAGCTGTTCTTAATCATGAAATGATTGATGTGAAATACATCAACACTAATTTCAATATTTGGTCCAAAAATTAACTTTCTCAATAAAAAACTAAAGACTTACCAGTAAAAACAAATATGCTTAATTGATTCAGTTAAGGACATTCTGCCTTGAACCATTATGTTCACAATGGGCCGTGTAAATTGTTGGGTTTTTTTTTCCCCCTCTGTGAATAGAGAAAGATATGCCCAGCTTAAATTTTGTAAGTCATTTCAGAGTTTGAAATCCTTGTTCTCAGGAATTTCTTCCTGAGACATTAAACAAAATTATTCTTGCTGGTCTTTACACATATTTCTCAGATTTTATGGAGACTAGCTGGCCATTATCCTTCAAACACTAAAAGAGCCTCAGTGAGCTTCCTTTCCCTAGGTAATTTTAGTGTTTTTCATCCTATTTCCTCAAAGAATCAGCATTTTCTTAGATGTTAATGAGAAATGTCAAGACTTGAGAAAGCAACAATTCATCTGAGGCTACTTAGGATCAGCTATGATCCATAATTGCCAAGTGCATCTGCTAATACACAGCATAAATAAGAAAGTGGTTTCTTAGCTTAGTGCACATTAAACTGAAATAAAATGAACTGGTTTTTATTAAAACATGGGAAGACAGTGCTGTATTAAAGAGATTTTAAAACATATCTTATTATAGTGCTGTAATTTTACAGATTGAATTAGCTAGAGATACAGCAAAAGACAGGAAGAAGAAGAAGTCAACACAGATACAGAAACAGATGGAGTACATGAAACTGGCTATATTTAGACTATTTTCAGAGAAAATAGGAAGCACAGCTGTTAAAGTTGTTATAAATAACGATCATCAGAAATATTCACATGCCACTTAGTTTATTACATTTTGGAAGCTACTTCAATTTTTAAACAATTTTATTGATATATAATTTGAGGGCTTCCCAGGTGACAGTGATAAAGAATCCATTGGCCAATGCAGGAAATGTGAGGGTTCGATCCCAAGGTCAGGAAAGGTCCCCTGGAGAAGGAAACGGCAACCCACTCCAGCATTCTTGCCTGTGTCTCAAATACTCACCAACTGATAAATGGAAAAACCAAATGTGGTATAGCCACACAATGAAATATTCTTCTATAATAAAAAAGAATTAATTCCTGCTACATGCTATACCCTACCGCTACATGGTGTAATATCAAGGAGCCCCCAAAACAGTATATTGAGTCAAAGAATCGGTCACAAAAGATCACATATGGTATGTTTCTGTTTATATGAAATGTTCAAAATAAGCAGTGTATGACCGAGAGCACATACACACACTGATATATACTTTATTTACCACAAAACTCATTTATTTTAAGTATACAATTCAATGTATCTTAGTATATTTACAGAGCTGTACAATGATCATCATGATCTTATTGTTGAACATTTTTATCACACCATAAAGAAAGTTCATGCCTCTTAGTAGTCACTCCCATCAACCCCATCACCTCTTCCTCCATAGAAAAGTAGAAAGTGAAGTCGCTCAGTCATGTCCAGCTCTTTGTGACCCCATGGACAGTAGCCTACCAGGCTCCTCCATCCATGGGATTCTCTAGGCAAGAATACTGTAGTGGGTTGCCATTTCCTTCTCCAGGGAATCTTCCCAACCCAGGGATCGAGCCCATGTCTCCTGCACTGCAGGTAAACACTTTACCCTCTGAGCCATCAAGGAAGCCAATAGGCCACTACTAATCTACTTTCTGTCTCTGTAGATTAGGTTATTCTGAGCATTTCAAATAAACAGAAACATAACCTATGTGATCTTTAGTGACTGATTCTTTCACTTAGCATACTGTTTCTGAGGTTCATCAATGCTACAGCATGTGGCAATAGATTATAGCATGTAGCAGTAATTAATTCCTTTTTATTATAGAATAATATTCTATTGTATGGCTTTACCATATTTTGTTTATCCATTTATCAATTGGTGGGTATTTGGGATGTTTCCACTTTTTTGGCTACTAATAAATAATGCTGCTATGGACATCTTTATACACATTTCTGTGTGAACATATGTTTTCATTTCTCTTGGGTAGGTATGTAGGAGTGGCATTGCTGAGTCATATGGTAACTCTATGCTTAACTTTTTGAGAAACTGCTAAATAGTTTTCCACAGTGGTGATAAATTGTATAATCCCACCAGCAATGTACAAGAGTTCAAATTTCTCACAACTTCACTAACAGTTGCTATTTTCTCTCTTTTTCATTATGGCTATTCAGTGAACATAAAGTGGCATCTTACTGTGGTTCTGATTTGCATTTTCCTAAAAACTAATAATTTTGAAAATCTTTTCACGGGCATATTCAACATTCATATATCTTTGGAGCACTGACTATTCAAATCCTTTGTCCATTTTTTAATTGAGCTGCTTGTCTCATTGAGTTGGAAGCATTCTTTGTATATTCTAGATTTAAGAATCAGTTATATGACTTGCAAATGTTTCTCTCACTCTGCTAGTTGTCTTTTCACTTTCTTCACGGTGTTCTTTGAAACACAGAAGTCTTTCATTGCCATGAAGCACAACTTATCAATCTTCTCTTTTAGTAATTATGCTTTTGATGTAATTTCTAAGATATCATTGCCTCACCCTAATACTGCTTACTTCTGATAACTTTTTAGTTTTAACTTTTATATTAAGTCTATAATCTACCTTGAGTTCATTTTTGTGTATAATATTAGGTAGAAATCTAAATCCATTCTTATGCACATGAATATTTAGCTATCCCAATACGTTTTGTTGAAAAAACTATTCTTTCCTCTATTGAATTAACTTGGCCCTTTAGTCAGAAATCAATTGACCAAAAATCTAGGGTTTATTTCCAAATTCTTAATTCTATCCCATTGATCTACATGTTTATTCTTGAGCCAGAATGACATATTGTCTTCATTGCTAAAGTTTTATAGTAGGTTTTATTTAAAATGGGGATGTGTGTCTTTCAACTTTGTTCTTCTTTTTCAAAATTGTTTTGGCTAGTCTGATCCTCTGTCATTTTTCTGTGAATTTTAGGATCAGGTTGTCAATTTCTCCAAAATAACTAGTTGGAATTTTGATAAGACGATACACTGAATCTACAAGAGGTTAACTCTTTACTGCCTGTCATTAGGTACAAACCATCAGGATTCAGTTCAGTTCAGTTCATTTCAGTCACTAAGTTGTGTCCGACTCTTTGCAACCCCATGAACCACGTTATGTCAGGCCTCCCTGTCCATCACCAACTCCCGGAGTTTACCCAAACCCATGTCCATTGAGTCGGTGATGCCATCCAACCATCTCATCCTCTGTTGTCCCCTTCTCCTCTTGCCCTCAATCTTTCCCAGCATCAGAGTCTTTTCAAATGAGTCAGTTCACATCAGGTGGCCAAAATAATGGAGATTCAGCTTCAACATCAGTCCTTCCAATGAACACCCAGGATTGATCTCCTTTAGGATGGACTGGTTAGATCTCCTTGCAGTCCAAGGGACTCTCAAGAGTCTTCTCCAACACCACAGTTCATAAGCATCAATTCTTTGGTGCTCAGCTTTCTTTATAGTCCAACTCTCAGGTCCATACATGACCACTGGAAAACCACAGCTTTGACTAGATGGACCTTTGTTGACAAAGTAATGTCTCTCCTTTTTAATATGCTGTCTAGGTTGGTCATAACTTTCCTTCTAAGGAGTAAGCGTCTTTTAATTTCATGGCTGCAATCACCATCTGCAGTGATTTTGGAGCTCCAAAAAATAAAGTCAGCCACTGTTTCCCCATCTAGTTCTCATGAAGTGATGGGACCAGATGCCATGATCCTAGTTTTCTGAATGTTGAGCTTCAAGCTCATGATTAGTTATGCCAAAAATGGCTACCCAAATATTTCAAAGTTAAAAATATGGTTGCACTTTATAATCAGTTAGTTTTCAGCAATAGCAAACACATGCTAGGTAATAAGCATTCAGTTGTGAAACATAGGAGGAATACAAAGAAATGACCTGGGATTTTTAAAAATGTGTTTATCTGTGGAACCAAGATGCAAAGACTGCAAAAATACTAAAGATATAAAAATATCTATTTGCTCCAAAATATGAAAACTAAAAAATTTAAATTCACAGGTGTTCAATTTAATACCTACAAATGTAATTTTATACATTTGTCATGTAACCAGTCAATTGCAGCTTAATTCTTGAAATGGTTATATATCAATATAATAGCATTTAACTTATAAGAATATACAAGTTAATACCTGACAAACCAAAAATCACATAACCAATTTTTAAAATGTTATAATGCAGGTTTTCCTTATTTGATTAAAAAAAAGATTGATAGTATTTGCAATAATTCTAATTCTAATGCATCAAAAATTGCTTAAGGTAAGATATGAAAAAATCAGAAAACCTATTGTCATTAAAGATCTTTAAGAAGCCCTGGAATCAACTGTAAAGGAATCACATAAATTCTCAACTCTGCAGAATGAGTCTTTTATGCTTTTCTTTGAAATTTAAGCAAATCTTATAGTATCCTTGTTGTGGTCTGTTACTCTACAATACAGAATTCAAGCAATATTAGATCATACAATAAACTAAGAAAAACCACTTCTCCTTTTGACCTAATTTCAAAAGCATTTTCCCTAGGCTTTGAAGATGAATAAATATGCTTGTTAAAGCACTGGGTCAGGCCATCCATCCTTAATAATGGATTCTATTAATTATATTAATTTTCATCTGGCCCCTGTTAATTTTTAAATTCTACTTGGAAAAAAAATACTTTATCATATAAGCCTTCTAATTTCTCTCTTATTTACTAAATGATTGTATATTGGTTGCTCAGGGGGAGTCCTAGTTATACTTAGCCTTTGATCATCCCTTGTAATAGGAACAGAAACTTTAAAGATACTCCCACAGCTAAACATCCCACAGTGTCATGAATCAAGAAACTTGAAAGTAACTTCTCTTGTTAACTCCCTTGTTTATTTCATAAATGTTGAAATACTGGGGTAAACATTTTCTTCAATAAAGACAGTGCTACAAAACAGCCATTATGATCCATTGTATTTCTCAAGTACCACTACATTTGTTATGTAAGCAAGATTTAGAGGAGGTAAAACTTTTGCCCAGCAACAGCGAAAGGAAAAATGTTATTCATAATCTTCAGTTCTATTAAGACAGAAAATATTGGCAAAGAGATTGTGATTGTTTCCTTTTCAAATTGGTTGGCATTGCCTAGTTCCAGATGCACTAGAAATTTGAAGCTCACTGGGGAGAATGAGTGATTTCATGTTCTATGTCTAATAAAAGGCTCAGTCATCCTCTCTTTAGTAGTTGAACTACACCTTAAGCTAATGTGCTAACTGAATAATAAAAATCTAAAGATAAGAGCACGTTTGCAAATGGAGCATATTTCTATTGCCATTTTGTGATGCATATAATTGGTTTTAGAATTGTTCAATTTACCAGTATCAGATTGTGCCTAAAGAAACTGGCAAATTGTTTATCCTCTTGGTAGTTGAATAATGACAATTTTTAAAAATTGAGTTCCACACATAGGTAGGCAGTCAATACTATCTACTGCTGTAAATATCTGAATCTTACATAAACTTACTAGATTATTCACAATTATAATGAAAAATGAAACTATCTGAAGATTTTTTGACTATCATGAATAATTTCTTACAAAAGAGAATAACATTTGTAAAAGTGCATCTTTCTTTTGGTATATAGTATAACTAGCTATGTTCTACAATTAAAATTAAATATTTAGCCAGAGGACTACCACTTCATTAAAATCTAGGGAAAAAATATCATTCATTTTAGTAAACAGTGATGCTTTCTGTTGGATTCTTTCAACCTGTTGCTTTTCCATCACTGTTGCCTTTCTTTGTGAGTCTTTTACAACTCTATGAGGAGAGGGTTTATGGATGAGAACATCAAAACTTTGGAGACATTACATAAGTTGACTGAGGTCACACTGCAAATAATAACAGAACCTTGATCCAACTGAAAAATTACATGGATCTTTTTTCATTATACCATTATTTTATGCATCTCTCTCAGCCAGTAGCAATTATTGCTATTATCATTACCACTCTGATTTCACCTGCTCTTTCCTTGGACTAAATATCTATCTAAGCCCACATATCAAAGTAGTGTGCATATTCTATGGCAAGTTAAGGTAGATTAGGGGGTTCTAGTATTAAGAATTTAACTCTAAGATGATTTCAAATCTGGGTATAAAAAAAAAATCTGGGTATAAAAAAGCTATGAATGAGGAAGCCTGTTCTTTACAAAACTAGCCTCTGAGAACAATGGAGTAAAAAGACAGACGGAAAGGCAGAGTGTGACTCAGATGTTCTTAAATGCACCAGTTCTGCACTACCTCATGTTAGCGGTACTAGAGGTATATCTGTGTTTCATAGTTCTTCTAAACAATGCATCTACACCAAATCATTCATGGGTAGTGCAGATTTTACTGAAGATTTTGTCGGGAATATGGAGAAAGAGATTTAAATTGCATATTCTTCTAAAATGTCTAAAGGTACCCATTAGAGACTTCTTTTCCAAATCCAGGATTTTTCTTCCTCATCTCTTTCACCACACACTGACCAGCCTTGTTGACTCTTTTCCTTCTCCAGTTTTCTCAGGATCTTCAAATACTTTTCCCCTTTAGAATGCTGAAAATTTCAACTCTGCCTCAGAAACTACCACCAAATTGTACCCCAAACCCCATGACACTCTGAAAAATAAAGATCTTCTAATTTACATCACCCATTCTCCATAACAGGCAACGAGAAAGTATAGTATTTAAAAAAAAAAGTTTGACTGTCCAGATTCACCATCCATGAAAATTATGTGGACTAATGCCATTCCCTATGTACACTATATCTTCCTCCATGTTAATTCTGTATTCTCCTTGGTCTGACTGTCACCCTCATTTACTGCAAATCCTGAACCTGTTTTATGTTGACCAAAAATTGGAATGCACTATGGTTCTGAAGACTTTATCAGCAGCAATCAACATAGCCCCATTTATTTAGCATTTTCTAATCATAAGAATTTCCACCTTTGACAATGTGGTGAGTAATTTACAAATAATTGCATTTAAACCTCCCAACAAGACTATGGAATCGATATTGCTTCTCATATCTACTCCTTACCTTTCCCATTGTCATGAAATGAGCCTTTCTTCTTGGTGTTCATGTGTTGGTGGGAAAGAGAGAGTGTGCTCAGCAAGCAGCCCAGACCAGTTACTGAACAGCAGAGGGTAGATAGGTAACAGTTGTTCAGTACCGACCTTGATTTCACACCTAAACAGTTTAATAAGACAAAGAAAGTATGCCAAATCTAACTCACTGAAGTTATGTAGTGAGTAATAAACTCTCAAAAGCTGTTGTCTGTGTGATCTTCCCTAATCTTCATAGCAACACTGAGAAGAAAATATTGTTATGACCCAATT
The DNA here is from genome assembly GCF_019320065.1 of Cervus canadensis. Lineage (NCBI taxonomy): Eukaryota > Metazoa > Chordata > Mammalia > Artiodactyla > Cervidae > Cervus > Cervus canadensis. Next base: position 85,923,716 of record NC_057391.1, read on the forward strand.
TTCACAGACCGGAAAGGAGACTCAAAGATGTTGAGAAATCTATATAAAAACTTGCTAGCAAATGCCAGATATGACAATTGTTTTTATCTTCTCTCTCCAGATTTTAAGTACTTTGAACAATACTATGAATATATAGTTTTATATATATATATGTATATATATATATATACACAGACACACACATATATATATACACACACACACACTAGTATGTGTGTGTAAACATCTGTCTCACAAGGAAATGGCAACTGGCTTATAAGGCTGAATTATTTAACATGGAAATTCATAACAGATCACCAGTGGTCCCTCTAAAAAAACTAAAAGTTCAAGTTCAGTGAATTGATTCAGAAATTTATAAACTTAAAATTTTAAATCTTTAATTTCATCATTTAAAGCTCATAATTTTTTCATCTATATAGGGTTTCCCAGGTCTCACTAGTGGTAAAGAATCCACCTGCCACTTCAGGAGATGCAAGAGACATGGGTTTGATCCCTGGGTTGGGAAGACCCCCTGGAGTAGGAAATAGCACCCCACTCCAGTATTCTTGCCTGGGAAATTCCTTGGGCAGAGAAGTCTGGAGGGCTACAGTCCATGGGGTCTCAAAGAGTTGGAGATGACTGAGCACACATACACACAACCTAAAGGTAGTCATTATGGAATTTTGCATTGCTTTCAGAAATTGTTTTGAAAAGCAATTTTACTTTGATTTATATATGGGTAGATATTGGGAGCAGGGGCCCCATAGTCTTCAGATTTGAAGACCTCTAAAATTCTAAACTCAAAACTGACAATGTAGAATACACTGTCAAACTCTGTGATATCGGAAGGAGAAAAATAGGGCAGTGGCTAAAAGAGAAAAATACAAGGACCATGAATGGGTTGGAAAACGGAAATCAGCACAACACAAGACATTTGTTTCCAAGTGAATACAAACTGCAAAGCACAAATTATGTTTCAAATACGAAAGAACTTCTGAGAAACAAGATGGTGATGATCATAACAATAGTTCAACATTTCCTGAACGCGTACAATATGCCAAAACTTCATACGCATCATCTTGCTTAATCCTCACACCAACTCAAAGAGATATTATTATTATCGTTTGCATTTTGGAGATAAAAAACTAAGACGGAAGAAGTCATGAAAGAACCCAAAGTCACCCAGCTTGTGAGTGGGTTTAGCCACGGTTTCTAAAGCGTGACCACAAGCCGCATTCTCTCAGCCATGAGGGGAAGGGAGAGTGGGTGGAAGGATCAAACAAGAAGCTGCCAGTCCATACACACTCACAAAACAGGGAAATTAGGGCAATGTCCAACTAAAATGCTGAAAAAATGAGAGCTCTTTATGGCAGCTCATACATTAAAAATGGAGGAAGTTCTGTAGCAATAGACGGTCCATAAAAAGAACAAAATGGACCCTGTAAAGCAGATTAAACGCATAGTTCAGTAGATCTATTTAAGCTGTGCGGCAGTCATGTGAGGGAGTTGGGAAGAGGATGGATAGGAGAGGAGGACATCGGAAGGGAGGAGAGGAAAGGAGATGATGAATCGTGGCTGAAAAGACACAAAAGACTCATCCTAAGAGGAATACAAGGAACTCTTACTGATAGCACTGAAAAGAGAATGAGAATAAGTTTAGATGTCATGAGAATCTAAAGCGTTTGGGTAAGTATTAGGATTAATTGCTTGAAGTAAGTTTTCGACAATGATTCCTTCACTAATCTCCTCTTACAAAGAACAAAGAAACATTAAGTAATTTGATCACAATCACAAGAGGGGTTTATATAAAATTTCCTGTTTTTCAGGGTCTCACCTTAATGCTTGCTATTCATATCACCATTTTTGATGCCAGAGTATTGAAGCCAAGAACTGAGCAATCATGAATAAATGGTAAACATGCTGTAGTGGCTTTGTTTTCCCTTACTCAGGGTTTTCTGTGGGACGTATATGGTAGGAGTTCCATCATACATAGCCAATTGTATTCATTTCATCAGCTGATTATAGACATCCTTCCCAGGAAAGCTTCCTTCCCTGAAATGTTCAACTCTATTTCCCAATTCTGAGGTACAATGAAAGATTCATGAGGACAATGAGAGTACAGAAATGTGAAATGCAAAGTGAAATTGTTTAAATTTGTTGCTCAATCATAATGTGTTTTCTCTAATATCAGTGTGGCAAGCTGCATACATGATCAAAAACATATCTTTGCAAACTGTGGCACCTTATACTTTACTTATCACCTCTGCAGATATGCAGAGTAATACCTCACCTAGGCAGAATACTGATGAGAAGTAGAAGATAGTTGTATCTCTGAATAGCTAATACACATTCACTCCCAAAGCTAATATCTAAAGCTTCAATAATTTATTCAATAAAAAGTTTATTGGACTCTCACTCAGAACCATTTTATTTAATGTGCAGTTCTAAGAAATTTGATATAGCATGTGTGAGTCACTCAGTCATGTCTGACTCTTTGTGACCCCATGGACTATAGCCCACCAGACTCCTCTGTCCCTGGGGTTCTCCAGGCAAGAATACTGCAGTGGGTTGCCATTTCCTTCTCCAGGGGATCGTCCCGACCCAGGGATCAAACCTGGGTCTCCTGCACTGCAGGCCAACTCTTTACCAACTGAGCCACCAGGGAAACCCATGGGATTAATCTAAATCCAAGTCACAGTCTCTCCCATATGTTATCCTTGTGTGTGTGTTCAACTGAGTCCAGCTCTTTGTGACCCTATGCCAGGCTCCTCTGTCCATGGGATCTCCAGGCAAGAATAATGGATTGGGTTGCTATGCCCTCCTCTAAAGGCTCTTCCTGACTCAGGGATCAAACCCACCACTCTTACATCTCCTGAATCGGTAGATGGGTTCTTTAGCACTAGCAGTACCTGGAAAGCCTCCCCATGTGTTATAACCTATGCGTTACTTGGTGAGGAATTTCCTTTTTCAAAGCCTCCATTCCCCACCTGTAAAATGGATATAAAATATTTATATTTCACAGGATATGTCTGAGGATATAATCAGTACATTCTCATAAAGTATAAACACAAAGGAAGTGCCTTAGAGTTTAAATACAGATATTTTTCCACAAGACCTGATACCGCATAGTGAAAAAAATTATCTTATCTGAGGCTCAATCAGAGAAAGAGCAATCCTTTCCAATGCCTAGGAGAAACTGTTCTGGAGTTCCTGAGACTGTACTTTGATCTCCATAGAAGAGACTTCCTAAGGGATTTTCAAGGATAATTTTAATTAATATAATTGTCTTTTGTTGTCGGCCTTAATATCTCCCTCAGAATTAAAAATGCATAGCAACCTGAACCTAACAAGCACTGAGGTAAACAGCCTTTATTACCTCTTTGCACCCCTTTACAGTAGAGTACATGGACATGAATTTGAGCAAACTGTGGGAGACAGTGAAGGACAGAGAAACCTGGTGTGCTGCAGTCCATGAGGTTGCAAAGAGACTAGCCACCAAACAACTACATAATGGAGTACAAACATCAGTGCTCTTAATGACTGACTAAGTCATCACGAAAGAGTTCAGTGTCTGTTCCCTAACGCTCTGACAAAGAGGGCAGAGAAAACAGATGTTTAAAAAGATCACTGTTTTAAAAAACTAGAATTTTCACACAATATTTTTAGGAAACGTATAGGTACAAAAGGGCTTCCCAGGTTATGCAGTGGTAAAGAACCTGCCTGCCAATGCAGGAAATGCAAGAAAAGTAGGGTCAGTCCCTGGGTTGGGAAGATTCCCTGGAGAAGATGGCAACCCTCTCCAATATTCTTGCTTGGAAAATTTCATAGACAGAGGAGCCTGGCAGGCTATAGTCCATGGAGTTGCAAAGAGTCAGACTCGACTGAGCATACACACACAGGTTCTAAATACTCAGCCAGTTAAGAAAAGTCATTCAAAAAAAAAAAAGTCATTCATGAAAATGAGTCTAATTACAAACACTGTCTTCCTATTCAAGTAGAAGAATGGTTTAATATTCATTCTTTAGTACTTGGACTCAATACTACCAACATAAGAATTTTTGAGGAAAATAGTGAGTTAAAAACCTAGACTTTCGTCCTTTCAGGACTTTTGTTTACTGTACTAAGTTGTTCATCTTTTCTGGTTGATTTGTAGGAGCTCCTTACATATTAAGAATATTAGCCTTGCTTCTGAATTATAAGTAAATTTCACAGTTCACTCTTTGTTTTATAGTTTTGTTTTGTTTTGTTTTTGCTATACAGAGGTCATAAATTTTAGTATAATCAAATGTGACACATTTTTCTTTTATGATCCCTGAATTGCTGTTACATGAAGAAAGCCTTTGTTCCTAATCCTAGATAACTAAAATATTCTCCCAAGTTTTCTCCTACCCCTTCTATGGGTTTAAGTCATTAATTCACTTATAGCATGTGTGTGTGCCTTATGCAAGGTAAACAAATTCCCAATCAAACATCTTTTTTGAAAATAAAATTCATAGCCTCTTAATCCATGTAGACAAAAGCATGACTTTTTACACTATGCTGCCTAGGTAAAAATAAATGTTATAGATTTTTCACATGATTCTAATTATCAAACTATTCATATCTCTTACAAGTAAATATTTTGGTGTTGTGATGAGAAGAAAAAGGGGACTAACACTGACAGTATTCCTAAATTGTGTCAAGCACTGTCCTGGGGACATGATATATGCCATTTCATTTAATCCTCATAAGGCTGAGACTGAAAGAAGACAATAATTTACCCTGAAAGTCACATAGCTGATAAAGTGGAACAATGACTCAAAACCAGTTTATTCTGACTTCAGAGCACATCATGTATTATTTCTGCACAGAGACTCACAAGTCTCATACATCTAAGGGATGCATGACTGTAAAATTTAGTGCTTAACATTATTTTTTCCCAAATGCGAGGTAGCCTATTTAATGCTTTGCTAACAGTTATTATTGTATATAAATACAGAAGCTGAGGAAAAATGGTAATAGAAATGGGCCATACCTTGGGTAAAATGAGGGCTAGAAAAATGTGTTATCTTCTTTATCATAATGCTGCTTTTTTAATTTCTTGACTGAAAGTTAGTAAAGGGGTAATATCAGTTCAGTTCAGTCTCTCAGTCGTGTCTGTCTCTTTGCAACCCTGTGGACTGCAGCATGCCAGGCCTCCCTGTCCGACACCAACTCCTGGAGTTTACCCAAACACATGTCCATTGAGTTGGTGATGCCATCCAACCATCTCATCCTCCGCCATCCCCTTCTCCTCCTGCCTTCAATCTTTCCCAGTATCAGGGTCTTTTCCAATGAGTCAGCTCTTCGCATCAGGTGGTCAAAGTATTGGAGTTTCAGCTTCAGCATCAGTCCTTCCAATGAATATTCAGGACTGATCTCCTTTAGGATGGACTGATTGGATCTCCTTGCAGTCCAAGGGATTTTCAAGGGTTTTCTCCAACACCACAGTTCAAAAGCATCAATTCTTTGGTGATCAGCGTTCTTCACAGTCCAACTCTCACATCCATACATGACTATTGGAAAAACCATAGCTTTGACTGGACGGATCTTTGTTGGCAAAGTAATGTCTCTGCTTTTTAATAGGCTGTCTAGGTTGGTCATAACTTTTCTTTCAAGGGGTAAGCGTCTTTTTATTTCATGACTTCAGTCACCATCTGCAGTGATTTTGGAGCCCAAAAAATAAAGTCTCTCATTGTTTCCCCATGGATTTGCTATGAAATGATGGGACCGGATGCCATGATCTTAGTTTTCTGAATGTTGAGCTTTAAGCCAACTTTTTCACTCTCCTCTTTCACTTTCATCAAGAGGCATTTTAGTTCCTCTTCACTTTCTGCCATAAGGGTGGTGTCATCTGCATATCTGAGGTTATTGATATTTCTCCTGGCAATCTTGATTCCAGCTTGTGCTTCATCCAGCCCAGCGTTTCTCATGATGTACTCTGCATATAAGTTAAATAAGCAAGGTGACAATATACAGCCTTGACGTACTCCTTTCCCGATTTGGAGAAAATCTATTGTTCCATGTCCAGTTCTAACTGTTGCTTCCTCATCTGCATACAGATTTCTCAAGAGGCAGATCAGGGGGTCTGGTATTCCCATCTCTTTCAGAATTTCCCACAGTTTGTCTTGATCCACAGAGTCAAAGGCTTTGGCATAGTCAATAAAGTAGAAATAGATGTTTTTCTGTAACATCTGCTTTTTTTTCCCTGTAATTCTGCTTTTTCGATGATCCAACGGATGTTGGCTATTTGATCTCTGGTTCCTCTGCCTTTTCTAAATCCAACTTGAACATCTGGAAGTTCACGGTTCACTTACTGTTGAAGCCTGGCTTGGAGGATTTTGAGCATTACGTTACTAGCTTGTGAGATGAGGGCAATTGTGTGGTAGTTTGAGCATTCTTTGGCATTCATGTATAGCCCAATATAAATATTTACATTAATGTTATGCACAAGAATTTTCCTGTTATTGCTATACCAATACAAAAAGCTTACAGCACTTTATTTCATAGAAAAACATACATTATCACAGGAGAGTTTTGACCGTCACCACTGAAGAGGAAAGCAGGGCATGAATTATTTCCCCTGCATTACAAGGTGGCTGAAGTTGCCTATATTGCAAGGGAGACAATGAATGAAATCAATTTTTCCCACCATGCTCTACTAGAAAGAAAAGAAAATAGGGAGGGAGAGAGGGAAAGAGAAAGGAGACAATTTAATCTTTAAATGAAATGAAAATCTAATAAAAGAGAATTTTTTTAATGTTTTATTATATTAACATCTACTCTTAGTTCTACCCTGTTATAAAAAGATACATTATCATCTCTGATCCAAGAGTTATTTGAGAAGTTAATAGGACAAGAATTTGTCCTTAAGGTCTGAAAAAAATAACAGGTGGGCCAGATTCTGCTCAATTCTATTCTAAGCCCATAATTAATATTCATAAAGAATTTATGAGTACTTTAATATCTTTGTTGAAAAAGTTCAATTCCTCAGTCATTGAGAAAGTCTACTATTCTGAGAGGTTCTAAGGAAATTTAATGATTAATGAGATGTCTATAAGAACCAGTATTTCCTGCAGCTGTCTCTGAGAGTATAGGATAAAGGGACTTCTTTTGGCATATCTCTATCTCCAAATTATGCAAAATGATGAGCTGGATGAAGCACAAGCTGGAATCAAGGTTTCTGGGAGAAATATCAATAACCTCAGACATGCAGATGACATCACCCTTATGGCAGAAAGTGAAAAGGATGAGATGGTTGGATGGCATCACCGACTCAATGGACATGAGTTTGAGCAAGCTCTAGGAGTTGGTGATGGACAGGGAAGCTTGGTGTGCTGTAGTCCATGGGGTTGCAAAGAGTCAGACATGACTGAGTGACTGAACTGAACTGAACTGATCTCCAAATTTGTAAGTAATTAGCATGCATTGGTTTTAGATAGATAGATAGACCAATAAATAAGTAGAAAGAAATGTATGGGAAAGGATATAGTATGGCCTGATTTTTACTAGAATGCTCCTCCCATGTGAAATTCCTTTGGAAATGCCCTGCTGAAAGAGAGAAACTCACAGCGACTGACCGGTTACTATGTTCAACTATTTGCTTAGACAGTTATGACCATTAATCTTATCTACATCTTGTTACAATTTTGCAAAGAAAATATTATTCTCATTTTACAGATTTACAGACTGATGTTTAGTGAGGTTATATGACTTGCCTTTGGTCACAGAAGGTTGCAGACTCCAAGCAGAGTGTTCTTTTCACATCATCAGGACATCATTCTTTTAATCCTACAGACAGTAGGCTTGCCCCTTGCTGAGCCTGATTTATGACTAAAAGAGATAATTATGTGAAATCCCTAATAGCTCCATATTTCTTTCCATTTGTAGCTCCAAAACACGAAAATGTCAACTCCTATTGAATTATCTCTAGTCCCAATAAACTATTGCACTAAATCCATTATATGCAATCAGTTGGTTTGCTTATTAACCAAATTTTCCCATTGGATAAAATGGAAAAAATGCTAACCACTTGTTTTAAATTGATGTACTTCAAATAATTGTCCTGAGTGTTCCATAATTATTATTGACTACTTACCTATATCTACCCTGAAATTTTAATTTGTACATTTCAGATTAGAATCAAAACATGGAGTAAACAGAGATGATTCTGTGTGAACCTAGAGAATTTCACTTAATGAAAGATGACTTCTAGAATTATAAATTAGTAAAGGGAAAAAGGTTTTTCTTTTTGTAACTTTAAGCTTACTTATTTTTTAACTGAAGGATAATTACTTTACTGAATAGTGTAGGTTTCTTAAGTCAATATTTAGCCAGAAAAAGTTCAGATTGAATTAATATTGATCATCAAGATGTTAAAGATTCCAATATCTGGAAAAAGACTAATAATTAAAAAAGATAAGTAAATGATTATATCTTTATTAGAAATAAGATAACTTCTAGTCATCAGGAAAATGTTTTTTCTTGGGAAGTATAAGTGACCAGAATTAGGGACAAGAGCAACTTCGGGGTGTCAGTGAGGTTTTGTTTCTTAATCTCAATACTGGTTACATGACGAAGTTCAGTTTGTGTATTTTCTATTTGTATTTTACAATTCAATAAATGTTTCTAAGAAATGAAGATTATGTCTCTAGGTGAGAATTAAAGCATCTTGAATGGTTTTTAAATGATAGTTTTTCTCTCTCTGCACTACAGAGTGAAAAAAAAAGAGTCAAGAAAAGAATTTAGCTATAATGTATATCTATTCTTTTGCAAAGCAAAAAAAAAAAGAAAAGAAAACATTTCTTTAAAACATTTCACTAAGGGAAAAATCCAAAAGACAAATTCCTCTTAGTTCTTCTACTCCATATATATTCGACCTGAGACAAGAAGAAGAAATATAAGGTTCTCATCCAAAACAGGCCCCCAATTAACCCCACTTTCTTCTACACACGTATGCACACATACACAAACACACAGACTCCAAACCATGTAAACCGTCCCTGAATATAAGCCTTTGTCCTAATCACTGTTGAGTAGGACTCATACACTCACACTTCTAAGGGTTAACTATAGGATAATTTTCATTAGTATCATAGCCAAAACCAAGTTGTAAGGTTAAGCTGATCCATGAAATCCTTACTTTTAAAGTTGACTATTTTAACCTCCAAGTCTATTTAAAGCCTATGAGAAAATAATCAAAAATAGCAAACTTAACTTCAACACAGGCTGGTAGTTCTCAAACACTAAAATACACTCAGATCATGTGGAACCTGTTGAAAACATCAACTTTCAAACTTTATGTCAGAGATGCTGATTCAGTAGATCAGTAGGGGCAGCCCCAGAGATTGATGCATTCCACAAGCCTGCCAGGTCATTCTGAAGCAGATAATCAAACACCACACCTTGAGAAACACTGCCATTATCAGAACCACAAATATGAATAAGTCCTAGCCAAACCACATGGAATTCAGAGAGAGATCACAATCCAAGCAGTATGCATGGACCTGAATAACCAGATGGTTTTTATCCTGGAAATCTAACGATAGGTGATTTAATTCCACGTGAGAGTAAAGCAAGGAAAAAAGGCATAACAAGACAGGTGATTGCACCATGTTCTCTTAATGAGTCAATTTTTACAAGATGTACCCTGGCTGAAGTTTTATACACTTGTAAACGTTTTTCCAATACTTTCACAAATCCTTGTCCGATGAGACAGCATGGCTTAAGTGAGGAGAAGGGTACAATTCAGTACACTTTATGACATCCTGACCCATGTTTGGCTAAGACCTAACAAAGACTAACCAGCTGGCAAACCCTCCTTTTGGAGACAGGCCCCATCCATGGAAGTCATGATTCAGCCTGTCACAATAAGTATACAAGCCTTGTATCTGGGCCGTCATGGGATGTCAGTCAAAGGGTGGCTTACTAATTTTTCTGAAACTCAAAGTCTCATGATGCCAGAAAAAGCAGCGACCTTGTTTACTCTTTTTCTTAGGCAATCTTTCTCTGTGTTATCATTTTGATCATTAACGTGCCTGGGTTGACAGGAGCCAAAGAAAATTCAAATGCTACCCAGAAACAACAGAAATGTGTCATCCTAGAACAGACATGTGGTCTTGTCCAACCTAGGCACCTGCTTCTCATGATGAGTAATGCCAGATGTTTCAGGGAAAGACACAAGCCTTTATTACACATCTGCCTTATGCAATTGTGCAACACTACATCACAAGGGAGTTTTCTTTCTCTGAGCCTGGAGTAGCCATCAGTTACAACCTAATATTTCAAGACCTCAGCCCTTGAACTCTTCCCTGTCTCCATTACTGCACTCTTTTCTAAAAAAATAAAAAGAAAGCAGAAAGAATATTTGTTCAATATGTTCAATATCAACTTTAGCCCAAAACAATTATACTTGTTGACAACCTTCTCTGGCTTCCATTAAGGAGATGGCTGGACATTTGGTATAAGAGCAATATGTGTTGATTATAGTAGGTAAATGAGAACTAGTTCATATTTACAAACAGCTTAGAAATGAAAATCATTTTCCTGGTAATGCTACAAATCAGTATTAGGAAAGCCTTACAGAATATGTATAGTTAACACACATAATTAACATAATTCAGGTAAAACTACAAAAATAAAAACCCAATAGCAATTGCATTAATTATAAATGCTAACAAACTTTCCTGAATTATATACTCCTGACAAAATTAATCCAGAAGCATTCCTTGGGTTGGAAAGATCCCTTGGAGCAGGAAATGGCAACCACTCCAGCATTCTTGCCTGGAAAATTTCATGGAGGAGCCTGGTGAGCTGCAGTCCATGGGTAGCAAAGAGTCAGACACAATTGGGCAGGCACACACATGTATAACCATAGTATGCTTATTCACTTTTTACAGACATCTAGGGACAGAGGAGCCTGGTGGGCTGCCGTCTATGGGGTCACACAGAGTCGGACACGATTGAAGCGACTTAGCAGCAGCAGCAGCATAGAGCATCTTCTCTGTGCTAATCACTGTTAAATGCTAGGAAAACAGTTACCCTTATATAGTTTTGTAAAATGGACAATTGTTAGGAAAAATAAATAATATGATAAACTGAGATATATGTTCTAAAGGAAAAGAGCATGGTTATAAGATAGAAAAACTGGATGAATCTAAAGTTCTCAGGGAAAATCTAATTTTCCATAAGATGTGGCATTTAACCTGAGGCAAAAGAAAGAAAACTAATTATCAATCCAAAAGCAGGAGAGGAGTATTCTGGGTAGAGGAAATAATGTGGGTAAGTCTTATGGGTAGAAGCTTGGTGTGTTTTAGGAGCTGAAAAGAGGTTAGTATACCTGGGAGTAGACAAGAATTAGATCTTCAGTTACTTTACAGGTTATTGTAAGGAGTTTGGGTTTTGGGAAGACATCAAGGACTTAAAATAAAGAAATGGGTATGAATGTATATCCATTTTTAAAAGTTCAGGGGACTTCCCTGGTGGTCTAGTGGTTAAGACTTTGCTTTCCAATGCAGAGAGGGCAGGTTCAATCCCTCAGGAAGCTAAGATCCTGTAGAACTCATAGCCAAAAACCAAAACATAACACAGAAGCAATATTTTAGCAAATCCTATAAAGACTTTTAAAGTGGTCCACATCAAAAAATAATTTTAAAAAGAAAACAACGTCAAAAAACTTTTTTAAAAAATTAAAATAGAAATTCATATGGTGAAGTCTATAAGAACAATGACTGACTTTAAACACAACGATTTGGGAATTTTGCTCAAATGCAGATTCTGATTCTCTAAGGCAAGGCATGAAATTCTGCATTTATAATAAACTCCTGGGTGACAGTCTGATCTGAAAGATGGTGGTCCTCAGACAACACTCTGAAGAGCTGGTATGAGAAAACCTCTGCAGTAGTTCAGACTCTTGCCTCTTGCAAAATGGTGGCTTGAGCTAGGACTGAAGAATAGGTAAAAGAGGAAATTTGACCAATCTGAGAAATATTTGGGTGTTAGAACTAACATATTCTTTATAGCATGACTCTGAACATTACAGTATAGGGTGTATTAGGAAGACCTCTGAAACCAAAATTTCTAAAGTTCAAGAGTATCCTGGAGTTCTTCTCTCAACACTGGGTATGGATACAGATAACAGCTGAAGTTAGAAGGCAGAGGTAGAAACGTTCAAATGACTAGGATAGAACTTAGCTTGGGGTGGAAGGGGGTTGAAGGTAGTGTGGGGGACAGAGACATTGCCTGGGGCTCGATTTGCCTGATGGCCAGAGAGTTGTCAGCAGTAAGTCAGTAAGAGCAGACCACAACGCACGGGAAAGGACCTTGAACCACAAAGTCAGAGCTTCAGGTCTTAGTTCTGCACATTTTGTCTCTGTGTCCCTAGAATAAAAGTAACAACTTACTAGTCTCCTGTACCTGTTTCCTCATCTAACAAAATATGATGTCGTGTCAGTGGTTAAGACTCTTAACTTCCAATGCAGGGGGTGCAGGTTTGACTCCTGGTCGGGGAAGTAAGGTCCCACATGCCGCAGGGTGTGGCCAAAAATTTTAAACTAATCACAAATGAAAGTAAAATGTAATATGATTTAATATGATCGTGCCTATGAAAACTTTTCATTTTGGGCCTACCGTAAGAAGGTGTGAATAAATAGCAATCCAATTACACTTAAGGCATCTTAACGGGGGACCATTTTTTGTTTCTTTTGAAGCTGTAAAAATCATCTGTGTAACTATAAAAGGGAGTGATTTCACATCCTGGAGTGTGTCCCCATGCAACCCATCTTATTTCTGCTTCTGGTAAAGACGCTTCCTCTTTCATTTATTTATGTTTATTTGGAGGATAATTGTTTTACAATATTGGGTTGGTTTCTGCCATATATCAACATGATTCAGCCATATAAAGATGCTTTCTGACAATAAATTTAGAAACAGTTTTCTTACTTAGAAACAATAGATGAATATCATCTTCAAATTCAACAATGGTCCATGTAGCAAATGCTATTAATTCAAAGGTAACTTACAATTACATATAATGATAGATTAATACAGAATTTATGGAGCTTATCTAGTCCCTTCCCCACACCTGAGAGAACACTTCAAAGGTGGCAGAGTCCTATCTTATCAAAACTCTTAGAAGAATTGGGCAAAATCTAGGTAGGCTACTTCAAGGTTTCATTAAAATGGCCATCAGGATATTTTTCTTGATGATTTGGTATCAGTCTTTTACTGTTTGTTACATTACTTGTACTGAGAAAGAAGGTTGCTGGCTTTATCTTCCCTGGTTCAGTTTAAAGTCATTCCTTTTTTCTGTTCTCTCAGAGGGAATGGAAACAATCTCTAATTCTATAACTCAAGTTTGGTGTGAAGTTAGGCTGACTTCAATTAAGCCTCTTTTGTAATTAACAGCAAATATTTGCATACAAACAAAAGTTCCAGAAGTTCCCAAAGCTGTTTGATTCCCAAGTGGGTAAAACACAACCCCTGTGAACATACTCTGCATCATTCATTCATAGTGGTTATAGTTTTCCCAGTGATACAAAGTCAAACTCAGCCTTTCAAACTTATAAACTCAAAACAGTGATCTTCTTTATAATCTTAAAAGTTATGGGTTTATAGCTTTCTCAAGATAAGGAAGAAATTATAGAGCATATTTCATATAGCCCTGGGAGTTTTACCTGAACCCTATAACCTGAAATGAACAACCAGGATCTTCTTCCAAAACATACTGCATCTACTGCAGTCAAGGTAATAGATGTAGTCTCTCTGATTCGGTCTCTCTCCACTCCCTCTCTCTCTCCTACCCAACAAATAATCTTCAAATTCCAAAAGAGGGTTTCTAAAATTTCTCTAAGCAATCCACTCTGATATAAAAGAGGCAATCACTTTGGTCACCGTTATTGTGCACACTCTCTTGGGCAATATGTAGGACCATGTCCAAAATGTCACATGTAACCCTAGCCTTTTATGACAACTGCTCACAAAACACTTCTGAGTAAGTCAAGTCCTCAGCTCCCAGTGGCTCAGTGGTAAAAAATCCACCTACCAATGCAGGAGATGCAGGTTCGATCCCCTGGGGCAGGAAATGGCAACCCACTCCAGTATTCTTGCCTGAAAAATCCCATGGACTGTAGCCTACCAGGCTCCTCTGTCCATGGGATCACAAGAGTCAGACACGACTGAGCAACTAAACAAGTCTTCAGCTGCCCAGAATCCCTCAAACTCAGAGGAGACGTGCAGGCATTTTTCGCCCCTGCAGAGATGACCACTGTCCTTTTCAGCTCACAGCCAGGCCACACAATCAAGGAACTGAATGTTCCAGCCACACAAATTAGCAGAATCCTACAAAATCATCCTTTTCTCCACCTGATCTCTTGATAAATAATGCCAAGTATTTGGGTTTCAAAGGTGAAAAATCTTTCAAAAGATGTAAGAGTTAGGCATTTGTCTTTGAGCTACACCTCTGCAAAGGGCCTGATGAGACTCCCCCTGCTTCCAATGAAGCCCACTTAAATCCACCCTACACACTAACCCCAGAGAGAGGTGCCTAAGGTGCAAATTTGATCAAAATATTTGGGCAATTGGTGAGCTTGAACTTAACACATCAAACCCATTGGTATTCTTGTCTGACTCCCTCACTCACCTGTAAAACCTTGAAGGCAGGGAACAAATCATCATATTTATCTCATTAATCCTATAAGCTAACACTAGGTATGATGTTTTAATAGACACTCCCTAAATGCTTGCCGGATGAGTAGCCAGTAGTTTTTCAGAATCACAGGTTCCCAAAAATGGAGATCCAGGAAGGAAGTGGAGAAAATATACAAAATGACAAAGAAGCCAGACTACAGACCTTCTGTTCAAATCTTCTTATTCTCCATCACAGTGAGAGCAATAGCTGAAATAAATACTTGATATCACAAACTCTTGCTGCATCCAGAATTTCTGAGATCACCATCACGCCCCGAGCGACACACAGGAAAATCATATTTCACATCAACATATTATTAAAGCAAAATGGGCTCTAGGGTTTAAGTAGAGGCATGCAATGATGTTTTCTGAACACAGGTTCACTAAGATAGATGTGAGCGCAGCAATGATATCTCAATACCCAATGATGCCTCCCTTTTCCCACCACCTCCCCCCCACACACAAAGTTTTTAACACTGAACATCTTACTCAGATACACAGGCTAAGTCTTACTCACCTTTAACTGCTATTCCTCCTCGGCTCCCCCCAACTGTACTATAATCATAGTCATTACTGCCATAATGATAGTAATAATGCTCTGTGCGCCTACAGCACTTCTCAGATGATCTCAAGGCATGACTGCATCACAACTGTAAAAATTAAGAATGTTCTCCTCTTCTGGAGTCAGTGTTTATAACAAGGGCGGGAGCTCACAGACTTACCTGACACCCACAAGTCAAAATTATGAGGAGGAGGCTTGCACAGATTTGTCTCTTTTATTTAGCTAGGAAAGGGTGATTTTCTAACACTGGTCCAGACATGTCTCCAGAGGGACCCATCAAAGAAGAAAGACCTATTTCTTACCCAACGCTCACTGACCCTATGGAATACATTTTATGCTGACAAGGCGGGAGGGAAGATCTTAACGCTTCCATGGTTTAAATCCACAAAGTGTTTTTGAAGTCAGTGCAACAAATTGACCCTCTGACCTGTCTAGTCTTCATCTCTCTAGCTTCAAGCCACACTTTCTGTACGGCTCAAACTTCTCCTCATCCTCACTTCAGGCAATGCTTTCACAGCTCCCCCAGTATTTCCCTGCAAGGACTATACGGCCAGTATTACGATTATGTTCCTATAATTCCAGGGAATCACTTAGGAGACTCGAGAAAACAGAAGGGACTTGATTCACCCTTCATGGTTGAGGGGAGGCAATACACAGACACATCTGTGAGAAGGGTCCCAAGTCATGAGGCTGAAGTATTTCTGCCCTACTCTAGGTTAGAAATCTCCTTTACCTGCTCTTCTAGAATATATTCAATACTTACCACAGGTCTGTGAAGCCCCAGAATAGGGCAAAGCCCTAGAAGCAATAATATGTAGAGATGTATTCTCTGACCCTGAGGAACTCATCCTCTTTTTTAAAAAATTTAATTAATTTATTTTAATTGGAGGCTAATTACTTTGCAATGTTGTGGTGCTTTTTGCCATACATTGACATGAAGCAGCCGTGGGTGTACATGTGTCCCCATCCTGAAGCCCCCTCCCACCTCCCTCCCCATCCCATCCTTCAGGGTCATTCCAGTGCACCAGCCCTGAGCCCCCTGTCTCATGCATGAACCTCGAGTGGCGATCTATTGCACATAGAACCTATTCTCTTTGTAAGCTCGAGATCATGAGAGGAGATAACTGGTCTCCTTGCTTCCAAGTGTGACTGCCCCAAGAAGGTTAGTCTTTGCATGGCAGCAGAAAGATAAATACACTACCATGTGTAAAATAGCTAGCTAAATAGGAACCTGCTATATAGTGTGGGGAGCTCAGCTCAGTGCTCTGTGATGACTAGAGGGCTGGGATGGGATGGGGGTATGAGAGGGGGTCCATGAGGAAGGGGATATATGTGTATGGATAGCTGACTCATTATTGTCGTACAGCAGAAGCTGACACAACATTGTAAAGCAATTATATTCCAGTAAATAAATGCAAATCGAATCGTATTGCCCACTTGCTAAGAATTATTTGCTATTGTCTCACTGCACTTAGAATAGCATCTAAATTCTAACCGTGATCTACATGGGCGTCCCTCATTCTTGCTTCTAGTCTTCTCTCATCCCTATGATCCTTCCACTTAAGGCAAATCACCTTCCTTTCTGCTTCTCTAAGAACCCAGGCTTGATCCTATCTCAAGGCTTCTGTATATGCTGCTCACCTTCTTCCCAGACCCTCCCCCATACCAGCCTTCACCTCATTCAGCTCCCTCCTCCCGTGTCAACTCCTTGACCACTTCCTTTAGATTTGATCTTAGCCCAAAGGTCGAGAATTGACCACGTCCTTTAAAATGAACCCCCCCTGGAGTTTAGGGGAGAATGGATGCATGTATATGTATAACTGAATCCCTTTGCTATCCATCTGAAGCTACACACCACTGTTCATTGGCTATATAATCCAATATAAAATTAAAAGTTAAAAAAATAAAATGACCTCCTCAATCTGTGCTGGTTCATCTCTCTATTTTTCTTCACCATATTTATCTTTATCTGACATATGGTTATCTAGTTAATTGATCACTGTTGAGCTTCTCCACCAGAATGTAATCTTCATACAGGCAGAGGTTTTGTTGTGTTATCACCGTAGCACAAGCACCTAGAATAATACTTGGCAAATAGCATCCGGTAAATAAACATTTGCTAATAGATAAATAAATAGTAAAGAGATTTTCATATCCACACTTCACCTAATAATACCATGAAAAAGTGAAAGTGTGAGTCACTCAGCCGTGTCCAGTTCTTTGCAACCCCATCAACTGTAGTCCTCCAGGCTCCTTTGTCCTTGGAATTCTCCAGGCAAGAATACTGCAGTGGTAGCCATTCCTTTCTCCAGGGGATCTTCCTGATCCAGGGATAATATCATAGGGCAACCTATTTGCTCTCAGTACCCTTTAAGGTCTTGAAGACAGAAAAATGGAGAGGAGTGAGTTTTCACCCTGTTCAGCCTAGATACACTGATGTTGACGACAAGTAATATTTATGGCCTGAGCCATTCTCTCCCACCTAGAACCTTAGGTCTTTCTCTCCTTTACACATGGGCATTATAATCATTATTTTATGGCTGAAGATTGGCTGTCTAGTCACTAGGAAGCATCCTATCTCCCTGTCATCAGCTTAAACTTGATGAATTCTCATATCCCAAGAAAGTTCCCCCACAGGAGCGATAACAGGAACTGAATTGTTATCACAGAGCCTCATGTCTTTCTTGTTAACCTCCAGGGGTCAAATTTTTGTGTCCAGGGGATTTCAAACTATTAAAACAAGTTCATGCAACCAAACAGCTACTTGGTTGAATTCACCGGTAGTTCAGATGATATCTACAAACATACACAATTCTTCTCTGTGCAAGATGTTAATGCGCAAAACGTAAGGGTCCCAAAACTCAAGTCGACAGGAATGAACTCACAAACTGTGAGATAGGACAAATCGGTGCTTCCGAAACCCGGATAGGTTCAAATGAATCTTGGCACATAAAGTAAACATCTCATTCATAATTGTCTCTAATTTTGGATGAAGCTGGCTCCCCAAAGGGGTCGCTTCCTTCCTCCGACCCCAGTGCCTAATAAGGATATTGGTTCTCATTACCAGCAGGCACTATGGTGCACATTCTGGCATGTGAGAAGAAGGGTGGCTAGCACAGTCTTTCTACCTCTTTTTCTGTGCTAACCATCATTTAACAGTTGGCTGGGTCTCACCAGTTGACTATAATACTAATTCAGAAAATGTGGTTTCCAATCACACAGAACAAGCCTTGTTCTCTCAGCCGTGTTTCAAGACATCATCTGTTTTTCTAAGAGCTGAGGTAAAATGCTGCATGTCTCACCGAAACGTTTAGTAATAGTTGTGATGCTGGTTTTCGTTTGAAACTGTATTGGGCTGAGCTAAAGGGAATATCAAAAACTGCTTTTCTATTTTTAAAACAAAAGTGACTACGGAGCTATGTCGCCACACTACCATCTGTTCACCTAGCCATCTGTTCCTCAAATGTGCACTGAACTTCAAGTTCCGCGCTAGAACTGGAACTACAAGTATTAATAAGAGAGGATCCTTACCCTGAATCAATTATCTACCTTAAATCAGAGTTTCTGTCTTAAGAAAGAAATTCTAGGTTCAAACATGCATAGTCTACATAACTTTGCATGCTTGTGTGCTATGTCACTTCAGTCGTGTCTGACTCTGTGCAACCCTATGGACTGCATCTTGCAGACTCCTCTGTCCATGGGATTCTCCAAGCAAGAATACTGGAGTGGGTTGCCATGCCCTCCTCCGGGAGATCTTACTGACCCAGGGATTGAACCCACGGCTCTTACATCTAACCTGCACTGACAGGCAGGGTCTTTACCACTAGCGCCACCTGGGAAGCCCCTATATAACTTTACCCCTATTATGTGCTGTGCCGAGTTACTCACTCATGTCCGACTCCTTGTGACCCCATGGACCATAGCCCGCCTGGCTCCTCTGTCCATAGGGATTCTCCAGGCAAGAATACTGGAGTGGGTTGCCATATCTCCTCCAGGGGATCTCTCCTGCCCAGGGATCAAACCCAGGTCTCGTGCATTTCAGGCAGATTCTTTACCATCTGAGCCACCAGGGAAGCCCCTATTAATTTCTCTTTTATAACTCTGTACCAAACATTTAGTTAAATCGACACTATTATATCTGCGATGTCAGAGTTCTCCTGTTTCCTTAATTGATTACTCACAGCCATTAATTTACAAAGTACTTTCACATAGAGTATTTTATTTAACCTTCACAACTACCTCTGAGGTAGCTGTCAAACAACCCTCATTTTGGAGAAGAAGAAGCAGAACCTCTGGAGAAGGAAAGGTCACACATGGTCTTCAGGGCAGAAATGGATGTTTCTGGCTCCACATCATTGCTCTAGGGCTTCCAGCTGTCTAACCTAACATATCCTTCTACTCTTCTCTGGTTGCATACTCAGTTGACAAATATTTAGTGAGCATCAGCTATGTACAATATATCTTGCTAAGCAGGAGTAGTTAATCGTTGCCAACCTGGTCAATTTCTTCAGTTCTGAAACTGATCAAGAAAAGTTGTTCATCCCTGCACTCCCTGAATCTAGAACTAGTCTCCTCTACAACTTCTATCCAAATACTAAAAAATATCACATGGAATCTGACCACTCACGTATATGCCCATCTCAACTCCACAGTGAAAGTCAAAGCTTTTCCCCATTACTCATACCAGTTTTTAAATTCTCTCCTTATTTTACATAGTAGTTTTAAGCCACAGCCATTTTCCCCATTGCCCAAACCTAGAGAGGAAAGAGGATTAGAGAAGAAAGGGTTACACAATGATGCATTTCTTTGGTGGGATTTAAGAAGCACCAGTGGATGAGAAGCTAGATGCTCTGGGGCCCATGGCATATACAGGTGGGAGGCCATGAATAGGAGGCCATCTACATGACTCCACCAAAGACCAGGTTACAGAGCTCTTCAATATCCCAGGGGGATAGTTCTGCAATTTCTACCACTATTTAAACAGAGTTACCTTTATCTCCCATGTTTAGTTTGTTGAGTTACTTTAAACCTAGTTCAGAAAGATGACCTTTAAGATAGAAAATATGCAAAATTAAAAGCAGATGCTTCAAAGTACTGGGGTCATGTCTGGGTCTGGAAATGGAAACAGGGACAGCAGGTTTTTATATTCTCTTGAGCAAATCCAAGGACATTCTTTAAAATGAAGCAGTCAAAAAATATAAATATTTCCATTAGTCAAAGGATACCAAACCAATGTTTGTCAAATAAGTGACTATGAGAACTCCTCTAAGTGGAAATATTTATAAGAAGAGTGAGGCAATCACTGTTACCAAGAATTTTTGTGAGCCTCTCACAAAAATTTCTCTCTCGTTTTCAAGACAGATATCTTATGGCATGGAAAGGTAAAGAAAACAAGACAAAAACTAAAGGTAACGGGAGCTGAGAGGCAAAGGGTAGGAAAGATGAAAAGAAATGAGGAGAGAAAGGGATGGTATAAAAAAGAACAAATTTTGAAATCACATGGGCATCAGTTTAAATTTTGACTTTTGCCTTGTTGCTGCTATTACTTTGTAGGATAAATGTGAAGATTAAATAAGATATTGAATAAAAAAAGCAGTATGGTGTTGGATAAAGTGGACTCTCAATAAAGAATGATAGTAATTATTATTGGAAGAGACCCCGATGATGGGAAAGATTGACAGCAAAATGAGAAGGGGGCAACAGAGGATGAAATGGTTAGACAGCATCAACTCAATGGACATGAGTTTGAGCAAATTCCTGGAGATAGTGAGGGAAAGAGGGGCCTGGTGTGCCACAGTCAATGGATCGCAAAGAGTCAGACATGACTTAGCAGCCGAACAACAACAACAACAATGATTATTGTCATTTATTTTAGATCAAAAGATTGAAGAAAGAAAAGGAGAGATTGTCTCACAATAAAATTCTCAAAACCACTATTTGAAAATATATATATACCTAGATATTTGGAACCTTTCAAAGTGACTACTACCTGGAGTACTCTAATAATTCTCTACTATATGGGAAGAAGCAGGGAACTACTCAAAATAAAAACTAAAAGAAAAAATTTAAGTCCAAGTGTAATTCTCAATCCTGGATGTATATAAGAATGGAGCCTTAAATCAAATCCCTAGGCCTCGCCTCTAAAGATTTGTTTTCAGTAGGTTTTGGGTAGGGTTCAGACATCCGAATTTTTTTTTTTTTTTTTAAGTTCACACGGTATTCAAATGCCCAGGCAAAGTTGAGAATTGCTGCTATAAACACTAAATAAATTTGGCGTTCTGGCACTATAAGGCTCCAGCTCACCACTACCCTAAGTAAATGTAAAACACCAATAGGGAAATGGAAATAAATACACATTCAACATAGCACCTTTCTTTATGAGGTTACAAACTGCAATTACAAGATCTTTTATTTTCTGCATCCATTTACTCAAACCTCCTTTATGTTTGTACACATCTGAAAAGCTAAAATGTGCTCTGTAAGCTAAAGACTATGGAAACACGATAAACCTCGAGAATGTTTTGCATGTTTTAACCAATCCTTTCTGTGTCTATATGATGGTATTTACAATTTAATGACTTCCACTTCAATTGTGTGGTGAAGCACTCCCCTGAGAACGGGTGGAGACTGTAGGCAGCTTCTCATGTTCTCGGAAGTCATGGCGGGTAAAATTACATGACGTAGCAGTTTGCGTCAATTTGCTTGGAGACCTCCGCCTACACAAGCACTGATTGGTTTCTGGGGAATGAATTGCTTCACTTCGGAGTAGGTCCCCGGAAAAGTAAAACAATGAAACAAGAGTTTCTTTTTGAATCAAGGTTGAATGGCTTTATGATCCCAAGGTTCAACAGAAGAAACTTCACTGTTCACCGATGCTTTTGAAGCTCACTTTTCATTGAAGTTTATGAGTTTGATTGTTTAAGACACCATCTCTTCTACCATTGCAAAAGGGAAATAATTTAAAACACAAAATTTTGTTCTTACATCACAGTTAACCATTTTGTAAACCTTTGTCAGCCAAACCCAAAGGAGAGTATAGTGCATTTGTTTTTAAACACAAAAAATTGTTCCAAATCAATTTTTACATGAAATGCCAGAAACTTGGGAAAACATACTCAGTGGGCCAAGAAAACAAAAAGTGGATGGTGATGAGAGTCTTCCTTCTCTTTCATCGGGTTTCACTTAGCTTAGGTCAGTCAAGCAATTGCAGATAAACAAACAAAGGAACTTACATTTAAACACAGGACATTCCTGACAGAACTTCTCAGCACAGAGGGGGCCTCTCAGCAGCCCCTGCCTCCTGGAACCACCAGCTGCTTCTCAGCGCTTGGGGAGCAAGTTGTGAAGCACACTAGTGACTTATAATTAAAGTGAAGAAATTCCATTCAGATGTAATCATAAGGGGAAATGACAGAGACACAAAAGGGATGAAGAAATTAAATTTAAAAAATTAGGTCCACTAAACCCTTGAAGGCCCTAATTGACCCCAGATTATAAGAAAAACAGATTGGCCTTAAAAAAATACCGTTTTGACAGGAAAGCCACATTAATTGAGATGGATTCTGAGAAATGAAGGCCATGTTGGTAAGGATGAATAGCCATTTTAAGAGCTTACCAATGTAGATAAGTTGTTGAAAAAATAAGGGCGACAGCTCATCAATCCCCTAATTATTTACCCTCTTACAAACACTGGGGGCTTTTGTAGACGTTTCCAACATTTTGAGATACTCTGAACATTTTGTTTCTTTTAAACATATGATGGAAGTTTCCGTTTGATCATTTCTTTCTGTTCCATGCTCACCAGCCCACCAGCTTGCTTGAAGGCTTATTCTCTCTGGCTCCCTCCGCCCTCACCTTCCCTCTCTCTGTCTCTCCTTTGAATAAAGAAAAATGGTCCGATGTCTTTTTCACTGTGTTCTCAAGATATCTAAATAGAATCACGCCTCCTGAAAGAGATTAATCTTTCATTAAAGTAGTCCTTCACAGACTTTTGAACCTGAAAGGAAATTACAGAAACACGCCAGCCCCCATGGGCATTGTGATTCAGGCAAGGGTGCCATCCAAAATATTTGCATGGGCTGTGAGCTGAATTTGAGTTGAATTGCTACAGTGTGGATATATGGCAAAAGAGTGGCCTGAAGTGGAAAAGGAGAGAAAAAATGATGCACCAATGATTCTTGCACCATTTGCTTGCAGATTTACCAAGGTATTGCCCTACTATAGGCAGCAGACATCAGGAATGCTTCAATCAATTTTTATATTCCCAGACCTAAGTGACTGCCCCTAAATTAACTTCAATCACTAGGGGGGTAACTTTATATCATAAACAGCTAGCTCTATGGTTGTGAATACATAGGACCCTAAGTCAATACAGTTAATATATATGTTTTCAACAGATTCCATCAGCTAAGATTTGAGAATATCATGGTTATAAGGCTCATTATTTCAGAATCAACATGAAATAATACAAATCACATGAATTGAAGAGCTTGAAAGACCCCATTTTAGACCCTATTTCACCACAGACCATGTGACTTTGAAAATAACAATAACTAGCATTCACTTTTCAAATTCACTCATTTGAAAAGACCCTGATGCTGAGAAAGATTAAAGATGGGAGGAAAAGGGGATGACAGAGGATGAGATGGTTGGATGGCATCACCAACTCAATGGACATGAGTTTGAGTAAGCTCCAGGAGTTAGTAATGGACAGGGAAGCCTGGCGTGCTGCAGTCCATGGGGTCACAAAGAGTCGGACACGACTGAGCAACAGAACTGAACTGAATATTCACTGAGAATTTAGAATTTGCCAGGCACTGTTCTGAGCACCTGAAATATATTAGATGACACATTTTACATAATGTTGTTGTTTAGTCACTAAGTCATGTTCAACTCTTTAGTGACCTCATGGATTGTAGCCAGCCTTGCTCTCCTGTCCATGGGATTTCCCAGGCAAGAATACTGGAGTGGGTTGCCATTTCCTTCTCCAGGGAATATTCCCAACCCAGGGATCAAACCCATGTTTCCTGCATTGGTGGGTGGATGTTTTACCACTAAGCTACCAGGGAAGCCCATTCTATATAATACATCCATGAATTAGAAATTATTAATTTTGAAACAGAAATATAGAGTGGTCTAATGGCTTATTAGTGATGAAGTCAGTATTTGAACTCATGGTGTTAGATCTTCAGCCATGCTCTTAACCTCTATGAGGTAACATTCTTCAACATTAGACAATTTTTCTCTCTGAGTCTCAGTTTTCTAATCTGTGAGAATAAAACACTTGTGATATAAATGAAATAACACATAAAATGGCCTTAACTTTTAAAGAGTGGTATACTTCAGGGGCTTCCCTTATAGCTCAGTTGGTAAAGAATCCACTTGCAATGTAGGAGACCCTGGTTCGATCCCTGAGTTGGGAAGATCCCCTGGAGAAGGAAAAGGCTACACACTCCAGTATTCTGGCCTGGAGAATTCCATGGACACTATAGTCCATGGGGCTGCAAACAGTCGGACACGACTGAGTGACTCTCACTTCACTTCACCCTTCAGTTCAGTTCAGTTCAGTCACTCAATTGTCCAACTCTTTGCAACCCCATGAACCGCAGCACGCCAGGTCTCCCTGTCCATCACCAACTCCCAGAGTCCACCCAAACCCATGTCCATCGAGTCAGTGATGCCATCCAACCATCTCATCCTCTGTCGTTCCCTCCTCCTCCTGCCCTCAATCTTTCCCAGCATCAGGGTCTTGTCAAATGAGTCAGCTCTTTGCAGCAGGTGGCCAGAGTATTGGAGTTTCAGCTTCAGCATCAGTCCTTCCAGTGAACACCCAGGAAAATTCTAATTCCAGTCAGGATGCAGCAATATAGACCAGATTTATCTTTCTGCCTTAAACAACAAGAAAAATCGTTGAGGGGTGGGGGGAATGTGAAACAGTGATATTCAAATATCTGACAACTGGCACCACAGGCCTGAGGTCTCTGAGAGCAATGAAACAAATAAAGTGAGCCCTATAATTGCCCCCATGTACTTCCCTAAGAGTTTCTAGGCTTTGGAACAACAACAACAAAAATAGGGACCCAAATAGGACCAAAGGTCTTTCTGAATTAAGGAGACAGAGTTTATAATTCAAGGAGGTGAAAGCAGATAGAATTAGTGAGTCAGAGTATAGACAGGGAGTTGCACAGAGAAAGATTTCCAGAGATCTGAAAGAGGAGGGTCCTTCACATTCCGACTGAGTTTGATGGGCATGTACATGAGAGGGAGCTACCCAAAGCCAGGGAAAGGAGATCGGAAACATTGTCTAAAACTCATGCAGGGCTGACAATAGTTCTAATCCAACCACACTGAGTAGAAAGCCTCCCCAATACATGAGAAATTAGGTGGGGTTCTCAGTATGGCCTTTTCTTAGAAGTGGGGCTAAATTAGTATTAAAGGCTGACTTTGGGACTGCCCCAGTGAACCTAAAAAGCAAGACTCGAAAGAATTATACTGATTCCAAGTAACTTAACTGCCGCTCAGAAAAAAGTCAAAGACTGTTTAAAAGATAAAACAAAACTCAGCCCCCAACCACATAAAATTCACAACGTTAGCAACCTGTAGAAAATTACCAGGCATTCACAAAGAGTAACAAACAAGATAAACCCAAACAGATCCAAACCAAGACATATCATAATTAAAATGACAAAAGTTAAAGAGAGAAATCTAAAGGTGGCAAGAGAAAAATAGTGTCATATGCAATAGAACCCTCACAAGGCTATCAGCTGTTTCCTCTACAGAAACTGTGTAGGCCAGAAAAGAATGTCATGGTATATTTAAAAAGATGAGAGGGAATAACCCACAACCTAGGATACTCTACCCAGCAAGTTCATCCTTTAGAATTAAAGGGGAAATAAAGACTTTCTCAGACATACAAAAACTAAAACAGTTCATTAAGACTAAGGCAATCCTAAAAAAGTCAGAGCCTTCTTCAACTGGAAAATAGAAGGGTGTAAGAAGTCTCACCCTGCTTATTTAACTTATATGCAGAGTACATCATGAGAAACACTGGGCTGGAAGAAGCACAAGCTGGAATCAAGATTGCCAGGAGAAATATCAATAACCTCAGATATGCAGATGACACCACACTTATGGCAGAAAGTGAAGAGGAACTAAATAGCCTCTTGATGAAAGTGAAAGAGGAGAGTGAAAAAGTTGGCTTAAAGCTCAGCATTCAGAAAACTAAGATCATGGCATCTGGTCCCACCACTTCATGGGAAATAGATGGGGAAACAGTGGAAACAGTGTCAGACTTTATTTTGGGGGGCTTCAAAATCACTGCAGATGGTGATTGCAGCCATGAAATTAAAAGACGCTACTCCTTGAAAGGAAAGTGATGACCAACCTAGATATCATATTAAAAAGCAGAGACATTACTTTGGCAACAAAGGTCCATCTAGTCAAGGCTATGATTTTTCCAGTGGTCATGTATGGATGTGAGAGTTGGACTGTGAAGACAGCTGAGCGCTGAAGAATTGATGCTTTTGAACTGTGGTGTTGGAGAAGACTCTTGAGAGTCCCTTGGACTTTAAGGAGATTCAACCAGTCCATCTTAAAGGAGATCAGTCCTGCATGTTTATTGGAAGGACTGATGCTGAAGCTGAAACTCCAGTATTTTGGCCACCTGATTGCGAAGAGTTGACTCATTGGAAAAGACCCTGATGCTGGGAGGATTGGGGGCAGGAGGAGAAGGGGACAACAGAGGATGAGATGGTTGGATGGCATCACTGACTCGATGGACATGAGTTTGAGTAAACTCCAGGAGTTTGTGATGGACAGGGAAGCCTGGCATGCTCCAGTCCATGGGGTTGCAAAGAGTCGGACATGACTGAGCAACTGAACTGAACTGAACTGAAGGAGAAGTATCTAAAGGAAAGGATAAATGCCACTAGGAAAGGGAAATATACAGTAAAGGCTAAGGACTGAATACTTAAATAAGCTAGGACAAGGAATGAAAGATAAGAAACTTGTAAAATAAAGTATAACTACAATAATCAGCAGGATAAGCAACAGTTAGAACCTGACATGGAACAATGGACTGGTTCCAAATAGGAAAAGGAGTACGTCAAGGCTGTATATTGTCACCCTGCTTATTTAACTTACATGCAGAGTACATCATGCGAAATGCCAGGTTGGATGAAGCACAAGCCAGAATCAAAATTGCCAGGAGTAATATCAATAATGTCAGATATGCAGCTGACAACAACCTTACGGCAGAAAGTGAAGAGGAACTGAAGAGCCTCTTGATGAAGGTGAAAGAAGAGAGTGAAAAAGCTGGTATAAAACTCAACATTCAAAAAGCTAAGATCATGGCATCTGGTCCCATCACTTCATGGCAAATAGTTGGGGAAACAATGGAAACACTGACAGACTTTATTTTTGGGGCTCCAAAATCACTGCAGATGGTGACTGCAGCCATGAAATTAAAAGACACTTGCTCCTTGGAAGAAAAGCTATGACCAACCTATACAACATATTGAAAAGCAGAGACATAACTTTGTCAACAAACGTCCGTCTAGTCAAAGCTATGGTTTCTCCAGTAGTCATGTATGGATGTGAGAACTGGACTATAAAGAAGGCTGAGAACCAAAGAATTGGTGCTTTTGAACTGTGGTGTTGGAGAAGACTGTTGAGCATCCCTTGGCCTGCAAGGAGATCAAATCAGTCAGTTCTAAAGGAAATCAATCCTGAATATTCATTGGAGGGACTGATACTGAAGCTGAAGCCCCAATACTTTGGTCACCTGATGTGAAAAGCCTCCTCATTAGAAAAGACCCTGATGCTGGGAAAGATTGAAGGCAGGAGGAGAAGGGGCCGACAAAGGATGAGATGGTTGGATGGCATCACCAACGTGATGGACATGAGTTTGAGCAAGCTCTGGGAGTTGATGATGGACAGGGAAGCCTGGCGTGCTGCAGTCCATGGGGTCACAAAGAATCAGACATGACTGAGGGACTGAAAAACAAAACATGAAGATGTAAAATATAATATCAAAAATACAAAGAGTGGGGTAATACAATAAAAATGTACCCCTTTTAGAATGTGTTTTAAATTAAATGACTGCCTGTTTAAAACAAATAGATATAGTTTTTAGGTCAACATATATGAACCCTACAGTAAGCACAAATTGAAAACCTACAATTCATGCAGGAACATAAGCATATCCCTGAAGAAAATCATTCAACCACAGGGGAAGAGGTTAAAAGAAGAGAAGAATAGGAAAGAACTACAAAACAAAGCAAAACTGGGGGAAAAAAGGCAATAAAATGGCAATAAGTGCATACTTTCAATAATGATTTTAAATTCCAGTGGACTAAATGCCCCAAAAGACATAGGGTTGCTGATTCAGAAATAAACACTAACATAGACTAAAAGCAAGGGGTTGGAAAAAGATATTTCATGCAAATGAAAATGACAAGAAAGTGGGGGTAGCAATACTCATATCATACAAAATTGATTTTAAAATGAAGTCTATAACAAAAGAAAAAGAAGTACATTATATAATGATAAAAGGATAAATATAAGAAGAAGATACTATACTCATTAATATATATGCACCCAATACAGAAACACCTAAATATATAAAGCAAATATTAACAGACATAAAAGAAAAAACTGACAATAACAGGAGGCAATTCTAACACTACTTACATCAATAGACAGATCATCCAGACAGAAAATCAATAAGGCAACAGTGGTCCTAAATGACACAGGACATCAGTTGAACTGAATATCTTCAGAAAATTACACCCCAAAATAACATTCTTTTCAAGTGCAGATGGAATATTCTCTGGGACAGATCACATACTAGGTCAGAAAACAAACTCAACAAATTTAAGGGAATAGAGAATCAAGCATTTTCTCTCCACCACAACAATATGAAACTACAGATCAATTACAGGAAAAAGTGGTAAAAGCACAAATATATGGAGCCTAAACAGCATGCTAGTAAAAAAAAACCAGTGGGTCAGGAAGACAAGATGGTGGAGGATTAGGTGGATATAGAGTACATATCTCTCCCTGGATGCATTAAGAATACATCTTCAGATGCAGAAGATCTCACAGAGCACCAGCTGAGTACCGGCAGAAGTCCTTGACAACCAGAGAGGAACATATTGCTGCTGCTGTTGTTTTTCAGTTGCTAAGTCATGTCTGACTCATTGCCACCCCACAGACTGTAGCGTACCAGGCTCCTCTGCCCTCCACCATCTCCCAGAGTTTGCTCAAATTCATGTTCACTGAGTCAGTGACACTATCCAACCATCTCATCCTCTGTCGTCTCCTTCTTCTTTTGCCTTCAACCTTTCCCAGCATCAGGGTCTTCTCCAATGAATCAGTTATTCACATCAGGTGGCCAAAGTACTGGAGCTTCAGCTTCAGCATCAGTACTTCCAATGGGTATGCAGGGTTGATTTCCTTTAGGGTGGACTAGTTTCATCTCGTTCCAGTCCAAGGGATTCTTGAGAGTCTTCTCCAACACCATAATTCAAAAGCATCAGTTCATTGGCACTCACCCTTCTTTATGGTCCAATTCTCACATGCATACATGACTACTAAAAAATTCATAGTCTTGACTGTACAGATCCTTGTCAGCAAAGTGATGTCTCTATTTTTTAATATGTTGTCTAGATTTAACATAGCTTTCCTTCCAAGGAGCAAGCATCTTTTAATTTCATGGCTGCAGTCACCATTCAGAGTGACAGTGGAATGCAAGAAAATAAAAAGTTTGTCACTGTTTCCATGGTTTCCCCTTCTATTTGCCATGAAGTGATGGGACCTGATGCCATGATCTCAGCTTTTTTGAATGTTGAGTTTTAATTCAGCTTTTTCACTCTTCCCTTTTACTGTCATCAACAAGCTCTTTAGTTCCTCTTCCCTTTCTGTCATTAGAGTGGTATTTATCAGTATATCTGAGGTTGTTTATATTTCTCTCAGCAATCTTGATTCCAAATGGTGATTCACCAGCCTGGCATTTCGCATGATGTACTCTGCATATAAGTTAAATAAGCAGGGTGACAATATACAGCCTTTTCATACTCCTTTCCCAATTTTGAACCAGTCAGTTGTTCCATGTCCAGTTCAAAATGTTGCTTCTTAACTCACATACAGGTTTCTCAGGAGACAGGTAAGGTGTCTGGTATCCCCATCTCTTTAAGAATATCCCACAGTTTGCTGTGATCACACAGTCAAAGCCTTTAGCATAGTCAATGAAGCAGAAGTAGATATTTTTTCCTAGAATTCCCTTGCTTTATCTATGTTCCAACAAATGATGGCAGTTTGATCTCTGGTTCCTCTTTCTCTTCTAAACCCAGTTTGTACATCTGGAAGTTCTTGGTTCATGTACTGCTGGAGCCTAGCTTGAAGGATTTTGAGCATAATCTTACTATCATGTAACTGAATACAATTTTATGGTAGGAGTCCTAGTCCAAATTGAAAGGGAGAAAGTAAAACTGTTGCTATTTGCAGATGACATGACACAATATAAACCCTAAAGTCTTTAACAAAAAAAAAAAAACTATTAGAACTAATAAATAAATTCAGTAAATTTACAGGATATGATCACTATACAGAAATCTGTTGCTTTTCTATATAATGATAATGTACTATCAGAGAGAGAAATTAAGGAAACAATCCCATTTATAATCACATCAAAAAAAATACATAGGAATACGCTTAAGTAATGAGGTAAGATACTTATGCTCTGAAAACCATAAAATACTGATGATAGAAACTGAATATGATACAAAGAAATGAATAGATTTCCTGTGTTCTTGGATTGAAGAATTAATATTTTTAAAATGTCCATATTTCCAAAGGCAATCTATAGACTTAATGCAATCTCTATCAAAATACACACCAAATTTTTCACAGAACTAGAACAAATAATTCTAAAACTTATATGGAACCACAAAAGACTCATAATTGCCAAAGCAACCTTGAGAAAAAGGTACAAAGCTAGAGGTATCACTCTCCCTGACTTCTGACTATAGTACAAAGTTAGAGTAATCGAAACATAATGGTATTGGCACAAAAACAGACACATAGATCAACGAAGCAGAATAAATCATTCAGAAATAAATCTATGCATTTATGGTCAGTTAACCTCTGACAAAGGAGGCGTGCGTGCATGTGTACGCTAAGTCGCTTCAGTCCTGTCTGACTCTTTGCAACCCCGTGGACTGTAGCCCACCAGGCTCCCCTGTCCATGGGATTCTCCAGGCAAGAAGACTGGAGTGGGTTGCCATGCCCTTCTCCAGGGGATCTTCCTGGACCCAGGGACCCAGGGATCGAATCTGTGTCTCCTGTAGCCCCTGCATTGCAGGCAGATTCTTTACCACTAAGCCACAGGGGAAGCCCAACAAAGAGGCAAGAATACAGCGAGGAGAAAAGTCAGTTTCTTCAATATGTGGTGCTGGAACCAATGGAGAGCTGCATGTAAAAGAATGAGATAAAAATATTCTCTAAAAAAAATTAAAATGGATTAAAGAACTAAATGTAAGACCTGAAACCATGAAGCAGTAGAACACAGACGAGAAGAGAACACAGGTAGAACACTCCTTGACATAAACAGTAGCAATGAATTTTTGGATCTGTCTCCTCAGGAAAAAGAAATAAAAGCAAAAACAAACAAATGGTACCTAGCTAAAGTTAAAAACTTTTGAACAGCAAAGAAAACCATAAATAAAATGAAAAGACAACCTACTCAATAGGAGAAAACATTTCCAATGATACGACTGATAAGGGATTAAAATCCAGTATCCGTCAGTTCAGTCCTCAGTCTTTGTGACCCCATGGACCACAGCACACCAGGCCTCCCTGTCCATCACTAACTCCCGGAGTTTACTCAAACTCATGTCCATTGAGTCGGTAATGTCATCCAACCATCTCATCCTCTATCGTCCCCTTCTCCTCCTGCCTTCAATCTTTACCAGCATCAGGGTCTTTTCAAATGAGTCAGTTCTTCGTATCAGGTGGCCAAAGTTTTGGAGCTTCAGCTTCAGTATCATTCCTTCCAATGAGTATTCAGGACTGATTTCCTTTAAGATGGACTGGCTGGATATCCTTGCAGTCCAAGGGACTCTCAAGAGTCTTCTCCAACACCACAGTTCAGAAGCATCAATTCTTCGGCGCTCAGCTTTCTTTATAATCCAACTTTCACATCCATACATGACTACTGGAAAAACCATAACTTTGACTAGACGGACCTTTCTTGGCAAAGTAATGTCTCTGCTTTTTAATATGCTGTCTAGGTTGGTTGTAGCTTTTCTTCCAAGGAGCAAGTGTCTTTTAATTTTGTGGCTGCAGTCACCATCTGCAGTGATTTTGGAGCCCCCCACCCAAAATAAAGTCTCTCACTGTTTCCATTGTTTCCCCATGTATTTGCCATGAAGTGATGGGACTGGATGCCATGATCTTAGTTTTCTGAATGTTGAGTTTTAGGCCAACTTTTCACTCTCCTCTTTCACTTTTATCAAGAGGCTCTTTAGTTCTTCTTCACTTTCTGCCATAAGGGTGGTATCATCTGCATATCTGAGGTTATTGGTATTTCTCCCACAATCTTGATTCCAGCTTGTGCTTCATCCAGTTCAGCATTTTGCCTGATGTACTCTGCATATAAGTTAAATAAGCAGGGTGACAATATACAGTTTGGATTTATATATACATATATATAAATCTAATACATATATATATGAACAACTCATACAACACAATAAACAAAAAACAAAGAACTCATTTAAAAATTGGCAGAAGACCTGAATAGACATTTTTCCAAAGAAATACACAGATGGCTAACAGGCATATGAAAGAATGCTCAATATTGCTAATCAGACAAGAGGGAGGCAATATGTACATAATTATGGCTGATTTGCATTGTTGTACAGCAGAAACCAACCTAACATTGTAAAGCAATTTTCCTTCAATTAAAAAATAAGTTTGAAAGTAATAATAAACTTTATAAAAGAAAAAAATGTTGCTAATCAGAGAAATGCAAATCAAAACCACAAATATCACCTCAGATTTATCAAAATGGGTCTTATCAAAAAGTCTACAAATAATAGATGCTGACAAAGATGTGCAGAAACGGAAACCCTAGTGCAGTTTGGTGGCACTCTAACTTGGTGCAGCCACTATGGAAAACATCACGGAGGTTCCTCAAAAAATAGAAATACCAATCCACTGGGTATGCAGCCAATCCATTGCTGGGCTTATAGCCACAAAAAAGGAAAACAGTAATTTGAAAAGAAACATGCATCCCAATGTTCATAGCAGTATTATTTTCAATAGATATGGAAGCAACCTAAGTGCCCATAAACATATGAATGGATAAAGATATGGCATATATGTATATGTATGTATATATATATATATAATGGACTATTACTCAGTCATAAAAAAGAACTAATTTTTACCATTTGCAACAATGTGGACGGACCTAGAGAGTACCATGCTTACTGAAATGTCAGACTGAAATAGACAAATACTTGTTATGATTTATATGTATAATCTAAAAAATAAAACCAATGCATATAGCAAAACAGAAACAGACTCATAAATATAGAGAACTAAATAGCTAGTGGTTACCATGGCAAGAGGGAGGAAAAGGGGAGGGGAAAGATAGGGGTATGAGATTAAGGGACATAAATTTCTATGTATAAAATAAACAGCAACAAGTATACACTATACAGCCCAGGGATTATAGCCATTATTTGTTCATAACTTTAAATGGAGTGCAATCTGGTAGAAATCTTGAATCACTAATTTGAATCACTAAATTGTACACCTGAAACTAATATAATAATGTAAATTAACTGTAGTTCATTTTAAAAATTACCAGGCAGGCAAATAAAGGGGAAAATATGATCCCTTTTTTAGGACAAAATTCATCAATAGAGATACATACAGAAGTGAACTGATGACAAAATTAATAGACAAGGATATTAAGACAGTTACTATAAGGATGCTCAATATGTTCAAGAAGAAAGAAGGGAAAGACATGAGTATGATGAAAATAGAAATGGAATATGCAAAAAAAATCAAACAATCTCTCTCTCACAGAAAAGATGCATTGGATGGGATTAACAGCAGATTGAATGATGGTAGAGAAGAAAAAAAGATTAGTGGACTTGACGATATAGCAATTGAAAAATAGCCAAAATAAAACACAGAGAAAAAGACTAAAATATGAACAAACATTTGAGACAGTATCAAGTGATAAACCATGCAAGAAAGGAAAGGGGAAATATTTGAAAAAATAATGGCAAAGTTTTTCAAATTTACTGTTAACCCACAGATCACTAAAACTCAACACAACCCAAGCAAAATAATCATGAAGAAAATATGTCCAACTCACATTATATTAACATGACTAGAAACTAATAACAAAGAGAAAAATTTTTTAAACATTCAGTGAAAAAGACATTACATATAGAAGATTAAAAGTAATAATGACAGTAGATTTCCTTTGAGAAGCCATACTAGAGAAGACAATGAAGTGACATGTTTAAAGTGTTGAAACAAAATATTTTTAATTAAGAATTCTACACCCAGCAAAAATACATATCCAAAAGGAAGGTTAATTAAAGACTTTTTTAGACAGACAAAATATTTAAGAATTTATCACTAGAATTTCTTCAAGCAGAAAGAAAACGATACCTGATAGAAATTCAAATCTGCACAAAAATATGAAGAGCACCAGAAACAGTACCATGCAAATAAACATAAAAAGTATTTTTTTTGCATCTCAAGAGTATCTTTGAAAGAAAATCTACTGTTCAAAATAAGATTAATACTAAGATGTTCAAAATAAAATTAACACTAAGAGGTATGTGTAAAATAAAATCAATGATAAGGGGTGTGTCTATGTGTGGGCTCAGTCGTGCCTGACTCTTTGCAACTCCATAGACTATAGCCCAGCAGGCTCCTCTATCCGTGGAATTTTCCAGACAAGAACACTGGAGTAGGTTGCCATTTCCCCTCCAGGGGATCTTCTCTGCCCAGGGGTTGAACTCATGTCTCTGCGTCTCCTGCATTGTAGGTCGACTCCTCACCACTAATGCCACCCGGGAAGCCCCAATAATAAGGTACTAGAGTGGTTTTCCTGGTGGCTCAGATGGTAAAGAACCTGCAGGCAAAGCGGGAGACCCAGCTTACATCCCTGGGTCAGGAAGCTTCCCCGAATAAGGGAATAGCTACTCACTCCATTATTCTTGCCTGAAGAAGTCCATGGACAGAGGAGCCTGGTGAGTTACAAAGGGTGGCAAAGAGTCAGACACAACTGAGCAACTAACACTTTCACTTTCATGGACTTTATAACGTGGAGAAGTAAAATGTATGACAATAACATAAAGTATAGGGAGATGGAAGTACGCTGGAACAAATTTCTTATATATATAGTTATGTGACATTATTTGAGGAAAGACTTTGATAAGTTACAGATATGTATTATAAACCCTAGGAAAAACCACTTTTAAAAATTATAGCTAATAAGCCAGTTATGGAAATAAAATGGGATCATAAAACTTAATTAATCCAAAGGAAAGGAGGGGGAAAGGAGCAAAGAATACACAGAGGAGATAGAAACCATTTTCTGTCATTTCCTAGAAAAACAAATAGAAGGATGCTAGATATGCATCCAATCATATCAATAATTATGTTAATTGTAAGTGATCATAGAGGGAAAAAAGAACATTTAATTTGCCACAAGGGTCCATACAGTCAAAGCTATGGTTTTTCCAGTAGTTATATATGAATGTGAGAGTTGGACCAAAAAGAAGGCTGAGCATTATAGAACTGATGCTTTCAAACTGTGGTGTTGTAGAAGACTCGAGAGTCCCTTGGACTGCAAGGAGATCCAACCAGTCCATCCTAAAGGAAATCAATCCTGAATATTCATTGGAAGAACTGATGCTGAAGCTGGAGCTCCAATATTTTGGCCAGTTGACAGGAAGAGCCAACTTATTGGAAAAGACCCTGATGCTGGGAAAGATTGAAGGCAGTAGGAGAAGGGGGCGACAGAGGATGAAATGGTTGGACGGCATCACCGACTCGATGGACATGAGTCTGAGCAAACTCAGAGAGACACTGAAGGACAGGGAAGACGCATGCTGCAGTCCATGTGGTTGCAAAGATCGGAAATGACTGAGCCACCGAACAACAGTCGCTCAGTGTTCTACTAAGAAAGGATACCATAAACAACAGCTGTAAAATAAAAATGCATTGAGGTACGGTGCTAACACTGATTTCTCTAGGAATCAAAGTAACCATGACGCATTGTATTTGCAGACCTTCTCCCCTGATGTAAGAACATACAAATAGCAATCTATCAAGTGTTAGGATAGAGATAAAGGTAAAGAGAATATACATTCAACAGTGGTTAAGTCCAGGGAGCAATGTGGGGAAGGTGAAGTAGAGGGAAGGAAATAGGGAGCTTTTAGAATGCAGATTTCCAAGTTTTACCATGAGTGATGCATTTAATAGATCTGGGATTGTGCCTAGACGTCTGCATCTTTAGCAGGCACCTTCGAGTAAGTAGATTGTGAGCAGTCCCTGAATCACACGTTGACGGACACCGGTAGAGGAGTTTAGAGAATGGAACCATAGTGTATACAGTCAGACCACCTGGTTTGAATCTCAACTCCACCAAGAACTAGCTTGACACAAGTCACTTAATTTTAGTTTAATGACATGTAAATAGGAGTATTTGAAGAACTAACTTCATTTAAAGCACTCACCATAGTACCTAGCACAAAGCCACAACGGTGAGTATGGTTTAATGCTAAACATTGTTGTCATATATGAATATTTCTGAATAACTTGGATTTTTACATGGATGGTATTCATGTAGTACTCAGTGTGTGACAAGCCATATTTAAGCTTTAATCAAAATTGAAGACCAGTTACTGTTGATACTGTCTTTAAAATTTTGGTGTTGTTTTCATCATAGATTCTTTAATTAATCTTGATTTTTCTCAAATATTATATTAAAATATTATTTATAGTGGTTTTCTTATATCTCAATATAGTGTCTAGCCCTCATTCCACCCCATATAATTCATGTAAATGAAAGCGTTAGGGAAGATGCTTATTCCTAGGATTACATAATCCATTGATCAAATATTGAGGAGATACAGGTATGACCTGACCCCTTAAAAGAGTGGAAGGTATTAGTATCTTGAAAGTGAGGGTCTTCTTCACTATTTAAGGCATTTCCTGTACTACTTTCAAATACCCAGCTCTCTTATAAGTACTTCTGGAAAGAACTTAGTTTACCAAAAATTATTTGCACAAGATACAGAACCAGTCAGTATCTTGATCTTGGACTTCTGAGCCTCCAGAATTGTGAGAAATAAACTTCTGTTGTTGAAAAGCCTAAAAAAGAAGGGAAAAGAACAGTAATATGGTACCATTCAGTGTTCAGTTCATGTCAGATATTGTTCTAAGCACTCCATATATGTCAAATGATTTCATTCTCTCAACAGTCCTAGGAGATAGGCATCATTTTTCTCCCTATTTTTTTTTACAATGAACAAAGTGAAGTCCTTAAAGGTTACATGATTTTCCGAACATCACACAACTGTAATGGCAGGGTCAGGATGTAAAACTAGGCCTTTTATTCTGGGACCTCACTGTTAACCACTACACTACATGTCTTTTCACCACCCTCTCTCAAATGTAGGAAGCAGAGATGCAGAAACTACAGGAAGTCAGTTCAGTTCAGTTCACTTGCTCAGTCCTGTCCAACTCTTTGCAACCCCATGGACTGTTGCACACCGGGCTTCCCTGTCCATCACCAACTATAGGAGCTTACTCACGTCGGTGATGTCATCCAACCATCTCATCCTCTGTCGGTCCCTTCTCCTCCTGCCTTCAATTTTTCCCACCATCAGGGTCTTTTCAAATGAGTCTGTTCTTCACATCAGGTGGCCAAAGCATTAGAGCTTCAGCTTTATCATCAGTCCTTCCAATGAATGTACAGGACTGATTTCCTTTAGGATTGACTGATTGGATCTCCTTGTAGTCCAAGGGATTGTCAAGAGTCTTCTCCAAAACCACAGAACAAAAGCATTAATTTTTTGGCTCTCAGCGTTCTTTATAGTCCAACTCTCACATCCATACATGACTACTGGAAAAACCACAGCCGTGACTAGATGGACATTTGTAGGCAAAGTAATGTTTCTGCTTTTTAATATGCTGTCTAGGTTGGTCATAGCTTTTCTTCCAGGGAGCAAGCATCTTTTAATTTCATGGCTGCAATCACCATCTGCAGTGATTTTGGAGTCCCAAAAAATAAAGTCTGACACTGTTTCCACTGTTTCCCCATCTATTTGCCATGAAGTGATGGGACCAGATGCCATGATCTTAGTTTCTGAATGTTGAGTTTTAAGCCACCTTTTTTACTCTCCTCTTTCACTTTCATCAAGAGGCTCTTTAAATCTTCACTTTCTGTCATAAGGGTGGTTTCATCTGCATATCTGAGGTTATTGATATTTTCTCCCAGCAATCTTGATTCCAGCTTGTGCGTCTTCCAACCCAGCATTTCACATGATGTACACTGCATATAAGTTAAGAAGGGTGACAATATACAGCCTTGACATACTCCTTTCCCAATCTGGAACCAGTCTGTTGTTCCAAGTCCAGTTCTAACTGTTGCTTCCTGACCTGCATACAGATTTCTCAGGAGGCAGATCAGGTGGTCTGGTATTCCCACTTCTTGGAGAATTTTCCAGAGTTTGTTGTGATCCACACAAAGGCTTTGGTGTAGTCAAAAAAGCAGAAGTAGATATTTTTCTGGAACTCTCTTGCTTTTTTGATGTTCCAATGGATGTTGGCAATTTGATCTCTGGTTCCTGTCAGTGGTCAGCAAACACATATGGGACCCTTCAACTCCTGCTTTTTATGTTCCCAGAGTTAAATTGCTGCCTCTATACTAACTAGTATCATAGGCAGGTAACCACATAAACAGCTAGTTCCAGTGCCTAAATATTCAGGAATACAAAAGAACACTTTCAGTGATTTAGAGTTAAATTGGCTGCCCTTTGGCAGAAAGACACTTGCAATACACACACTCACACGCCATCCTTGGAGTGCACATGGGAATTCATTCCACTTGTCAAGGGAGATTTGTGTAGAAAGCAAGAATACTTGGATCACCAGAGTGCATGCCCCCCCTTTTCTCATTATGATATCTTTGCCGTCATGAAGGCTTCTGATGGCATGTCAGTTTGGAAAGGGTTATCTCTGTTGAAAGCTTGATGAGTACATCTTATTTTTAATGCTAATTCATTCCTGCTTGTAGATGATCCTCTTTGAGTGATGTTTACATAAGATACAGAGAAATGACAGGATAAAAATAGTTACTATGAAATTCTCCACAGGCTATAAACAGTTTTAACTTTTGGCAAAAGGACTTTATTATTTACATACTCGGAAAAATATAGGTCACACTCTCCTCAGATTATTAATGTTCCTCTGCAAATAACTGACATGCAGAGTGTGTAAACACACCAACTAAAACCCTTCCTGTGTCTTAATTAAATTCTCACAATCTTGCTCAGAGTCTTGTATATTTGGTTTATCTTAGGATCATCATTAATATATATCAATATTATTGCAGTCAAAGGATCTTTTCTTGCCTTCTTTTTAAAAAACAAATACAGTCAGAAGTTACTTATTTCCAATAATAGATAATGTCCAACTGCAAAATCTTCAGATTTCAATCCCCCACTGTCCAAATGTCCATAAACTTCAAATAACATCAACTAAAGGCCATAACCCTAGTAGAGAGAACGAGGTGGCAGATTCTGTAACTGAAGTAAGGAGCACACTGGTTTACATTAAAACAGTTATTTCTCTGTCAAATCCTCACAGCAAGAACAGAATCTCAGTTCAACGTTTTCAGGCCAAATGAAGCATCATGTTTATAAATAAAGCCTTCAGTCCTTTTCCTCTCTAAGCAGTAAATTCTTTGCAACCCCTGGCATTTGCAGTATGAACATTTGTCTGATTTAGTTGCAGGACAAAGGCACTCTGTTACGGAAAAAGAAGTATTTCTGCACTCACCCATAACCCCAAACATTCCTAAAACCTAGGTGTCCTACGGGGTCTGTGGTGGATGGAATAATGACTCCCAACATATGTCCAGGTCCTCATCTCTGGAACCTGTAAATATGTTATCTTATGTGGCAAAAGGGAGTTTTCAGAAGTGACTAAGGTTAAGGATCTTCGGGTGGTGAAACTAACCTAGATTATCTTTAGGTGGGCTAAATCTGATCACATGGGTATTAAAAATAGGAGAAACTTTCTCAACTGGATTTAGAGTCAGAAAGAGATATGTGAGTAAGGAGGAATGGCCAGAGAGATGCAATATTGCTAACTTTGAAGATGGAAGAAGGGGCCACAGGTCAAGAAACATGGACACTTTCTACAAGCTGGAAAAGCCAAGAAAGATTGTCCCATAGAACCACCAGAAAGGGGCTGTGTGTGCCAACACCTTGATTTTAGCCCAGTGACACCTGCATCACATTTCCAACCCAGAACATAGCACTATGTGTGATATAATGTAAGATAAGTTCAA
Organism: Cervus canadensis; assembly: GCF_019320065.1. NCBI lineage: Eukaryota > Metazoa > Chordata > Mammalia > Artiodactyla > Cervidae > Cervus > Cervus canadensis. The sequence continues at coordinate 85,964,572 of NC_057391.1, forward strand.
GGTAGACTATTGTAGCTAAAGATATATACTTAAACCTTAGAGCAATTTTGGAGAAATTTAAGAAGCATAACAGGTACTAGATGTGTGTTTTAAGTCACTAAGGTTTTAGTAATTTGTTACAGCAGCAGTTGGAAGCTAATACAAAATATTTTTAACTTAATCGGCAGCTTAATCAACTTCATAAGGAAAATGATTCCACTTTTACAGCAGGTATTTTCAGCATTTATTCCTAGCAAAGGAAATGTGTGATGATTAACGTTGTGTGTCCAACTGACAAGCCACAGGGTGCCCAGATTAAGCAGTATTTTTGAGCGTGTCTATAAACGTGGCTTCAGATGAAATCAACATTTGAACTAGTAGACTCAGTAAAGCAGATCGTCCTCCCAAAGAGGGTCAGCATCAGTCAACCCACTGAGGCCTGAACAGAACAGAAGGTGGAGGAAGGAGGAATTTGCCCCTTTTGCTGCCTGCCCACCTGCTTGAGTTGGAACATGTCATTGCTTCTCTGGTCTTCAGACTGTGATTTATATCATTAGCTTCCCCAATTCTTAGGGCTTTCAACTCAGAATAAATTGTATTACAGGCTCCCCAGTGTCTCCAGCTTACAGACAACACACTATGAGACTTCCGAGCTTCCGTAATCTTATGAGCCAAGGCAATTGCTCATAATAAATACACATGTTTATCTGTATACACAGAGAGAGATACATACATATATCTTACTAGCTCTGTTTCTCTGGAGAACCCTAGTATATGAACTTTCTTCTCTTTACACAGAAACCATGTGCACTATTAGAACATAAAGAGTTAATCAGTCTTCCATTTTCCAAGAAATAAACTAAAAGAATGTTCTTAGGTACTGAAACCAAAATCACTGAACTGCAGACATCAAATTTCAATGATTTTTCGTGTGTCTAAGATGCAAGGTCCCCAGAATTTCCTAAGAGTTAGCAACTTCTGAATTTTCTGAAATCTTGGGCTCACCATCAGGTTATAAGGATAGGAGGTGTGGTAGGAGAGGAGAGATAAGTGGTCCAGGCCTGGCTTCCGGGTGATTTCCTTAGAGCACTGGAGTTTTACACACACACCTAGCAGGTCAGTTTATCATTTGTTCATTCCTTAAACAAATACTTATGGTGCATCTGAATGGTCCACGCTCTGTACTAAGTGCTGGGGATACAGTGGTGTTTAAATGCTTTAATAATAATTAGTTATCAGCCCAAAATAAAAACTACTGTCTTACAAGATATATAACATGTAGAGAAAAAAAATGTATAAAAACTATTTCACAAACTATCAGAGAGGAAATGAAAATATATTCTTTTTTAAAATTTATTTATTTATTTTAATTGGAGGCTAATTACTTTACAATATTGTGGTGGTTTTTGCCGTACATTGATAGGAACCCACCAGGAGTGTACATGTGTCCCCATCCTGAACCCCCTCCCGCCTCCGTCCCCACCCCACCCCCTGGGTTGTCCCAGAGCGGCAGCTGTGAGTGCCCTGCTTCATGCATCGAACTTGCTCCGGTCATCTGTTTCACATGTGGTAATATATAGGTTTCAATGCTATTCTCTCAGATCATCCCACCCTCGCCTTCTCCCACAGAGTCCAAAAGTCTGTTCTTTACATCTGTGTCTCTTTTGCTGTCTTGCATGTAGGGTCATCGTTACCATCTTTCTAAATTCCATATATATGCCTTAATATACTGTATCCGTGTTTCTCTTTCTGACTTACTTCACTCTGTACAAGAGGCTCCAGTTTCATCTACCTCATTCGAACTGACTCAAATACATTTTTTATACCTGAGTAATGTTCCATTGTGTATAGGTACCACAACTTCCTTATGCAAATATATTCTTGAAAGTACCTTACACTATGTATGATATAATGTAAGATAATTTCAATGTAGACTATTATAGTTAAAGATATATACTTAAATTGCCTTAGGGCAATTTTGAAGAAACTAAAGAGTGTGACTAGTAAGCCCACAGTGAAGATAAAGAAGGAAAAAAAGAGGAAAAGGGGAACTAAAAATACATGAGGCAAGTAGAAGAGAACCACCAATATAGATTCAATTCAAGCATAACAGTAATTAAATTAAATATAAATGCCCTAACGAAAAGGCAATGATTGTTAGGCTGGATTTTTTTAAGGCAAGACATAACTATATTTAATCTATAAGAAACCACTTTACCTATACAAACATAGATAAACAGTAAAAGGCTGAGAAGAGATATATTATACAGACACTAGTCAAAAGAAATCTAGAGTGGCTTTAATATCTGAAAGACCTCAGCACAAAGAACATTCAGACATACGCAGGGACATTTCATACTGAGATAAAAAACATGGGAGCAAAGCTTCAAAATACATAAAATAAAATTAAGAAAACTAAAAGGAAAAGTCAAATTCACAATTTTTGTTGGATATTTCCGAGCTCTTCTCTCAGTAATTGCTAGAACAAGTAAATAAAAATAAGTAAGGATACAGAAGACTTGAACAACACCATCAACCAACTTTATCAAATTGATATTTATAGGATCCTCCATTCAGCAATAAAGAATATAATTTATTATCTGGTCATACGGAATATTCACTATGATAGGCTATATAATCTAGGCCTTAAAATAAATCTCAAGAAATGTAAAAGAATTTAAATCATACAAAATACAATTTCATGATGAAATTAGACTATTTCAGTTATAGAAAGATATTCAGAAAGTACCCAAATATTTAGAAATGATATAAAATTTGTTTCTCATAAGTCTCTCAAATTTACCCATTGCCTCTGCAAACCTAAATCTTTTGAGGAGCTTATACCTCAGAGGATAATATAATTTTCCTATTCTCTAATACATTAAAATTTTCTGCTCTTTTCTTTTCATAAGCCTCTAACACTGTTTACCAAATACAAACATAAATCATTATGATTCAATTTCTGAAAAGTTTCCCCCCATTTTAAAATCACACTACATTTCCAGTTCAAGTCCTTCTTACCTCCCCTGTGACTATTTTATCAGCTTTCCAAACATCTCTTTTTTCATTCACTCCTTCAATATAGTCTTACAATAAGTGGCATCTTCCTAAAACAGGGTTTTGAACGAACTGTGCACAATTATCTATTAATCCTCCTAGATATGTTATCAAAAAAGTATTTCTGTGACCAAAAATATTAGGGAATCAGCATATTACATCTATCTCTTTACTATATATACTGGCATATTCAGTTATTTGAATTACTGCATGATATAGCTGCTTAACTTTGCTTAACCTAGCATGCCCCAAATTTGTTTGAAAATTGAATCGTTGGGCTTTTTCATATAATACCTGTCAATACTCTAAGAATAATTGTTTAAAGAATGTTCTTTAGCAAATACTTTCATAAATTACAATATGACTTCACTTTTCCCCTCCTTTCAAAATTTGATGGTTCAAAGTTGCTTATGAAATGTCACTTAAGCTCCGAGGGCTAGGTGCAGAGGTCTTTCATGCTCAGGCTTCAACCTTACTTTGAATTTTATCTTCTTTATCCTTCGTCCACCAATCCACTCATGACTCAGCTACTCTGGACTAGTGTCTGTGAACAAAAACTGCCTTGCACTTTCCCTCTACTTATCTTGCTGTTTCCTCCGTGTTCACCATTTAATTTTGCCTGTCTTCCTAGAGCTATCACATATAGATGAGATGCAGCATCATCTGTAATGAGGTGCTAACTGATCAGTGCCTCCATCCGGCTCTGCAACCCCATGGGATGGAGCCTGCCAGGTTCCTCTATTCATGGAAATTGCCAGGCAGGAATACTGGAATGGATTGCCATTTTCTACTCCAGGGGATCTTCCCAACCCAAATATTGAACCCGCTTCTCTTGGGTCACCTGCGTTGGCGGGTGAATTCTTTACCACTATGGCACATGGGAAGCCATAACTAGCTGAAATACAGCATCATCTGTGATGAGGTACAATTCATTTATTCAGAAAACTTTAATTAAACATCTACCAATTACTCTATGGGCTTCCCAGGTAGTGCTAGCAAAATGGACAGAGGAGCCTGGGGGCTATGGGCCATTGGGTTGCAAAAAGTCAGACACGACTGAAGAGGCCTAGCAGGCATGCATGCAACTATGAGATAGGGGCTTATTGGAAGAAGGCTCCAGTGGTAAATAATCTCTATTTCCACGATAATCTAACAGCAGGTTTTGACTATGTTACATTTTTGCTTGTATTTTGTATGTGTTAAAGCACTTATCAGAAGATGTAAACTTTAGGTAACCTCCTGCCTAAAGTTTACATTTGATATTCCCTCTCCTAGACCATTCCTTTCCAGGATATTTGTATGAACACTTTCTTATGTCCTTAAGATCTAGACTCACATGACAACTTCTTAATGAGGCCTCTTCTGACCATTCTCTAGAATTATATTGAATAGCTCCCTTCTCCCTTTTTTTAAAATCTTATTTCTCTCCATAATATTTAATATATGTTATCATGCAAATTTTACATATTTGTGTGTTGCAAACTCCATAATCATAGGACTTTCATCTGTCTCGTTCATTGCTATGGCTTAGTGCCCAGAACAAGCCCTACCCCTTAGTAGGTGTGATGGCTAATTTCCAGGGCCAACTTAGCTAAGCCACAGTAATCACATATTTGGTCAAACACCAGTCTAAGTGCCACTGTGAAGGTATTTTTTAAGATGAGATTAACATTAAATCAATAGACTTTGAGTAAAGCAGATGACCCTCAATGATGTGACTGGGTTTCATTCAATAAATTGCAGGCCCCTAAGAGAAAAAAGCTGAGATCCTCCAAGGAAGAGGGAATTCTGCCTTCAGACTACATTTGAGCTTGAGCATCAGCTCTTCTCTGGATTTCCATCTTGCTGGCTTACCCTGCCAGTTTCAAACTTTCCAGACCCCAAGTCTCATGAATCAATCATTTAAAATAAAAGTCCACCTAGATAGATATTTCTCTATATAGATGGATAAAGATATGTATATCTCTATCTCTATAGCTATATCTATCACTAGCTAGCTATGTATAGAGAGAAAGATAGATATACATCCTTCTGTTTTGCCAAACAATGCTGACTAAATACGGTAAATACTTGTTGAATGACTAAATGATTTATTATTAGTTATTTACGGATTCAATTCCCTTACTATAAGTTCCCAGAAGGGGCTATAACTTACTTATCAATTTTTTCAGTGCCTAATACCATTATTCATTCATTTGTTGGGCATATATTTGTTGATTCTCTTTGTTGGGCCCATGCTGCATACATACCTGTACTTCCCTACATCTCTGGCTTTACTCCCCCCTCCCCCAGTTAACTTATTTAATTCCACCTATCCTTCAAAATCCAGTTCAAATATAACATCTTCTATGAATAAGAAGCTATTCATCTATTCAGCAAACATGAATTAAATGTCTACTATGTACCAAGTACTGGGTTATGTTTGTTGAATAAACATATGAGCTTCTAAAAAGAAAGAGTCACATAAAGAGAAAGCCAGCATAATTAAAAGAACCATGCTCGTTAAAGTTGAACTTGTTACAGAAGCTATACATTAATAGCATCACAAACACCAAAAAATACATAGATCAATTGACTGGAATGACATTAGTCATCTTTGAAATGCAGTCACCAGCCAGCCAAAGATCCACAGGTCTAGAGATTTTAGTACAGAAAAGTAGCACATTCACATGAAATCCAAAGGTCAGTAAATGCAGGCAGTGAAGAGTGGACAAGTTCAAATATGAGTCCAGCGGGTTGGGGGTAATAAAGAAGGAAAATGGCAAAGGATTTTCAAAGGAACATCATTTTCACACCTCATCCATATTTTCATCATCCATCAAAGGTGATTAGTCCGGGTAAGTGTCAGCGCTACATGCTAAAGCTTTATGTACGAGGTGAAAAGTAGTCTTCCTGGCTCCTTCCCTGCACTGAAATGATTTATGGGCATAACTGAGATTGACAGATTGAAAAGGTCACTCATCCAGTCAGCTCCCACACCTCATCTTGCTTCCATGTCATAATAAGCTTCACTTGCAGACCGTCTGAGAGCATATCCTTATGCCTAGGATGCTCTGGAAGCTGAAAGGTCACTTTGGACCTGAGCGACTCTCTGTTTGCTGTGGGTGCTCCTGGTCTCCCCTCACTTGCCTATTTCTGTTCTGAAAGCCACAGGCAGGTAAGTTTCCATCTCTTGTTCAGCCTGTAAGCCTAAGTCTGCATCATAAATTATATTTTTCCATTTTACAGTCAGAAAAATCTCCTCTTCAATGATAATAAAATCAGTGGACCAGACGCTGCCCTTCGTTACTAATGTACAAATCCTGCTAAAGTCAGCAGAACTTAAGGGCATGCAACTTTGAGCAGAATGTATTCCAACTTTTTCTTTCCTTGCTGGATTTTTATTACCTGACATCTTTCTGATTCCTCTGGATTGCACAATAAGGGAAGGGTGGCCCAGTTTGGGTAAAATAAAAAATGACCCAAACCACTGACCTAAATCCTGCCTTTGAAATTTAAAATTACATTTACTAGGAAGGAAAATAGTTTTTTGAGTGTGGGTGGTTTTCTTTTTCAAAACCCATTTTCAAATGTTGACCTCCTGAATGTTATCATACCAGTTTGGATTGGAAAACAGAAGGGTAGGTAAACACTTTTTTTTTTAAGCTTGGTTTGGGGGAGGTCATCCTTTCTGAATTCATTATCTGAAAAGAAGCAGGAAATACCGAGAACTTTTCTTTTTTCAAAAGATTTCCTGGTCACACTGCCAGATTTGACTTGAAAAGTGAATTGTCCAATTTCGTGAAATATTGAAACTTTTTGTCTTCCTTTCCTTCAGAGATAAACTGAGATGGTGAAGAAACAAAGGTAAGAAAGCTTTGCTTGGGGCAGGGAGTGGGGCATGGAGGTGAGGAAGGTTCACCCTTTGCACAAATAAATCACAGCGTACATGGCTAGATGGAACAAATCAAGGACCACCCCACTAAAATCTCACAGCTCTCCCTTGTACCTGAGATGCCCACTGAATTCAGTCTTTTCAGATAAGATGCCGCTTCCAAAAGCACTCTGTAAAATTACTTGCGCTATAGGATTCTAAAACATTATAACCACACATCCACTTATTTATCGGCTCCCTGTCTGAGATTGCAGCCCTGACCAAATTCAACACGTCAGAGGCAAATTTTGATGAAAGAGAAGAAAGATAGATTTGATAATGGAAGAAGGAAAGATTCAGAGATTCAGAGGAAGCACTCTGTACATTATAAGACCTACCCCGCTATGTTGTTCTCGGAATACATAACTCACGCCTGACCTAAATTGCCATCCTTGAAACTGGGATCTTTTCCTAACTTAACTTTTGTTTCACTGGCCCCGGACACAGGGCCTGATAACATGGAAGCAGCTTAACATGGTGCTTTGATTTCAGTCTTGTGCTTGCGTTCAAATTTTGCCAATTATAAGTTGCATGACTTCAGGTAAGATATTGCACCTCATTGAACCTAATCTATAAATTGGGTATAAAAATTCCTTCCTTTAAATATCCTTCTGAGGATTAAGTGAGATAGACTTTTCAGTGCTTTTTGTAGTGCTAGGAGCAGAGTTTGCATTTAATAAAACTGTTATTATCCATCCAAAAATTGCTAAATGAATAAACAAAGCAACAAAATAGAATTAACAATGGAGCAGCAGTCTTATACAGTGATACTATCAGTCATGTCCAGATACCTAAGTGGGGGCGTGACGAGTATGTCAAGAAGGCATGAAGCAGTTCGACTCAATCTTTTTTTCTCAGAACATTTTCAAAAACTCGTCACATTTAATGGGACACCTGAATAGAACAAAAGTCTTCATATAGCACGAAAGCAGCAGTGATTTAGAATAACACCGTTTCACAATGTCAACACCACGCACTGGTCATCCCTCAGCCCCATATAGCTGTTTAAGTAAAATTATCCATGTGCTCTCTGAAATTGGTATAAAGCAACATCACCACATGCTCCAGTAATTTCTTTCATGCTGACATGATGCTTTTTGGGTCTCTGACCTCATTCCAGTCATGTTATACCACACACTACATCATACAGAAGTGGTCATTATTGAGAGCTTTCTATGTACTCAGCCTGTTTCTAAGAACTTGGCACAGCATGTGTTGCCTACATGAAAATTACCATTATCATCTTCATTTTATAGATAAGGAAACCAAAACATATGGAATCAAATAACAATGGAGTTCACAGAGGTAGCAAAATTGCAGTGGGTGTTTGAACCCAGATGGGTAGACTCTAGAGTTCTTCATCGTTATATTCTATGCCCCACATGATACACTAGTTCCACCTGCCTATTACAGGCACCATCATGGCAGTTCTTGTCTATTACTTTGTAGCTAAATGTTTTCACACTGGAGGAGACATAGCCGTATACCAGGGGCGGCCCTGTGCCCACAGTATGAGATCTGTGAGCAGAGGCACAGTGTTCTACGGGCAAATTCTATTTAAGTCACAAATACACCAAGGGCCAACATGCCAAGCTGAGGAAGTGGGATAAAAATCAACCACATTCCCAAACATATAATTCCCAAAGGAAATGTGGTCTGTCACAAGATCTCAGCTATAATCCCATTTATCCTGGCATTGCTGTTGAGGGCTTCTTCAACCCACTTTCCAAATTTTCTGCCAGTGGGGCAGACATACAGGTAGCAACTGGACAATTGTGAGGCATGGTCAGAACTCCTTAAACCTTCCTACCTAAACCTCTAGCAATTCCTCTCTCATCAAAGGAAATACACAATCTTCCTTTCAGGTTGTGTTCTGGGCCCAGGCCTGTGCACCTGTGTACTAGTAGGTCTTTTCAATGCTGTCATACACAAAGTTGCTGCCTTTGGGAATTTTGCTCACACATATTTTTATATTTGTGCATGAGCTGGTTAATCAGCTCCCTGTTTTTATTTGTTGCTCTTGGATCGATTGCATCTAGATGTTAAGATTTAGCAGTAGCATCCATTTTCCATTTTCTGGACAACAGCAGGATTCAGTAACTCCTGTCTCACTGAAATTTTTTAAACCATTGCAACTGTACACTGTATTGCATCCAAATAAAATGTTAGTTCTGTCCTAGAATAGGCAGATTGGATTACATATTTATTAAAATTTGGAAAACAGGCCAAGACCTTTGGGGAACTCAACTTTGTTACTCCTAGGATATTTAGCATTGCAAACTGCCTCTCCTCAGCTGAAACAGTCATGACCAGTAATGGAGAACTGGTAAACCCCTTTGACGGCCTCAGTTGACAAGTTCTTAAACAATCGTTAGGATATTTTTCATGTCACATATCATCTTTCATCTCTAGTGTTGCCCCTGCTGATTCATTCATCCTCTCTTTTGTCTCTGAACTCTGAAGAGTCTGTGATCCTTAAAAACGAGAAAGCGCCTCACTTGGCAAATGGAAAAATATGGGCTTCTCATTGGTTCTTCTCTACTCAGAAAATCAGTATTCCAGAAAATCACACAGCACAAGTAGGAAGCATGTCATGTCATGGGTGTCAATTCAAAAATCATCCTCACCCTCAGATCCCATTGTTATTATTTAGTCACTGAGTCGTGTCTGACTTTTTGTGACCTCTTGGACTGTAACTTGCCAGGCTCCCCTGACCATGGGATTTCATTAATGTATCTTAATACCTGGGAAAGTATTTCTAGTAAGATAAATACTATAGAACTCTATATCTGTCATTGGGCTTCAGATGTCCTCATACTCACCCAAGGAGTGGTGACTGGTTCTGAGGGATTTCTACAGACCGCTGCTTCTCTTGCAGCTACATACCCTCAACAGGAAGCAGCTAGATAACTGGCACCAGGAAATAAAGACAGGAAAGGATAACATTAACCTAAATTATCCTCATCTCTAAACTAGACCATTGTAATGCTCCTCTCTGCCACCTTTCTTGCCCACTCTGATTCTTTCTCTTCATATAGACCAGGCTTATTTTTACAAATACCATGACAGATCATACTCCTGTCCTACTTAAAACTTATAATGGATCCCCATTATGTGAAAGAGAAAATGCAAATTCTTTAGCACGGCTTACAAGACACTTTAAGCAGACCCTGCCAACCTCTGCAATCTCATCTTCAGGTATTTCTCTTCTCCCTTCTCTCACATGTTCTAATAACACAGTCATCCTTCCAGATCCATATCCGTCTGCACATTCAACCAACCTCGATGGAAAATACAACAGTAGTCGAAAAAAAAAAAAGGAAAGCTCCAGAAAACAAAATTTGAATTTACCCTACACTGGCAACTATTTGCATGCCATTTACATTGTAATAGGGACCGTGTGTTATGTAGAGATGATCTAAAGAATGCAAGAGGATGTGTGTAGATTACATACAAACACTTGAGCATCCATGGATTTTGGTATTCAAAGAGGGGCTCCTGGAAACGATCCTCCCTGGATACTGGGCCACAACTGTATTCACCACCTTTAACTCTCTGAGCCATGCCAAGGTGGGTGTGTGCTCAGCTGTGTCTGACTCTTTTCCACCCCATGGACTGCAGTCCGCCAGGCTCCTCTGTCCACGGGATTTTCCAGGCAAGAATACTGGAGTGGGTTGCCATTTCCTCCTCCAGGGGATCTCCCCAAACCAGGGGTCAAACTGCTGTGTCCTGTGTCTCCTGCCTTGCCAGGCAGCTTCTTCACCACTGAGCCACCTGAGAAGCCCATTTCCCAAATCAGACGATAAGCTCTTCCCACTTGCTGGAGCACATTCTTCCCCTTTCTTCCCCGCCTCCCTCTAGACAACCGCCTTCCTTCTGACTCTTCCTATGAATGGTATCTTCTTTTTCAGGTTTGAACTTTAATGTCTCCCATGAACCCAGGTCTTTATTTACTAACCTACACAGATCTCACCCACTTTTCGCTATCACAATACCCTGTTTATTTTTTTACCCATTTAACAAATTTATTTTGGGTACAAGTATGTGCCAAGAAGTCTTCTAAGAGCTGTGGATACAGCAGTGAACCAAACAGACAAAAAAAAATGTGTGCCTTCCTGAAGCTGTCGTCTTAGTCGGAGAAGCAGATCCTGTTGTTTCTGTTGCTGCTGGTGTTCAGTCTCTGAGTCATGTCTGACTCTGCGACCCCATGGACTGCAGCACGCCAGGCTTCCCTGTCCTTCATTCTCCCAGAGCTTGCTCAAACTCACATCCATTGAGTTGATGATGCCATCAGGCCATCTCATTCTTCCCCCTTCTCCTACTGCCCTCAAAATTCATAAAATATTCTCCTGAATTTCAAGATATCTACAGTTGTAAGGGCGTTAGACCAAGATGGGCATATTTGCACTGACATAAAGAAGCAAAACAGATAATGTGCTACATAAGAGTGTGTACATCCTCTTTAAAATAAATATTATCATACATAAAACATGTGATCCTAGACTATGAGTTTCTTAAGGGTGGTGTAGAAGTTCAGGTAGAACACAGGTAGAAGTTCAATATAAATTTGTTGAATGACTAAATATGAATAAATTCAGTTCAGTTCAGTCCCTCAGTTGTGACCAACTCTTTGTCACCCTATGGACTGTAGCACACCAGGCCTCCCTGTCCATCACCAACTCCCAAAGTTTGCTCAGACTCATGTCTGTCGAGTCAGTGATGCCATCCATCTCATCTTTTGTCATCCCCTTCTCCTCCTGCCTTCAATCTTTCCCAGAATCAGGATCTTTTCCAGTGAGTCAATTCTTCACATCAGGTGGCCAATGTATTGGAGCTTCAGCTTCAGCATCAGCCCTTTCAATGAATATTCAGAGTTGATATCCTTTAGGATTGATTGGTTTGATCTCCTTGCAGTTCAAGGGACTCTTGAACTGCACCTTACCCATGTCCTGAGAAACCTTAAAGAGAAACCCATCTCTTTAAGAATCTTCCACAGGCTCTTGAGATCCCCACAGTCAAAGGCTTTCAAGTAGTCAATGAAGCAGAAACAGATGTTTTTCTGGAATTCCTTTGCTTTTTCTATAATGCAACAGATGTTGGTAATTTGATCTCTGTTTCCTCTGCCTTTTCTAAAAATCCAGCTTTAACTTCTAGACGTTCTCAGTTCACATACTGCTAAAGCCTAGCCAGAAGGATTTGGGGCATTACCTTGCTAGCATGTGAAATAAGTGCAATTGTGCAGTAGTTTGAACATTCTTTGGCATTGCCTTTCTTTGGGACTGGAATAAAAACTCTCCTTTTCCAGTCCTGTGGCCACTGCTAAGTTTTCCAAATTTGCTGACATATTAAGTGCAGCACTTCAACAGTATCATCTTTTAAGATTTGAAATAGCTCAGCTGGAATTTCATCACCTCCACTAGCTTTGTTCATAGTAACATTTCCTAAGGCCCACTGGACTTCACACTCTATGATGTCTGGCTCTAGGTGAGTGACCACACCAACGTGGTTATCTGGGTCATTAAGACTTTTTTCATATAGTTCTTCTGTGTATTCTTGCCACCTCTTCTTAATATCTTCTGCTTCTGTTACATACTTGCCATTTCTGTCCTTTATTGTAACCATCTTTGAATGAACTATTCCCTTGGTATCTCTATTTTCATGAAGAGATCTCTAGTCTTTCCCATTCAATTGTTTTCCTCTTTTTTTTTTTTTTTACATTGTTCTCTTAAGAAGGCTTTCTAATATTTCCTTGCTATTCTCTGGAACTCTGCATTTAGTTGAGTATATCTTTCCCTTTCTCTTTCGCCTTTCACTTCTCTTTCCCCAGCTATTTTTAAGACCTCCTCAGACCACCACTTTGCCTTCTTTTCATTTGTTTGTCTATGGGATGGTTTTGGTCACCACCTCCTGTACAATGTTATGAACCTCCATCCATAGCTTTTCAGGCACTCTGTCTCCCAGATCATGATAAAATGAATAAACATTCAGATACTTAATGTTATTTTCAATAGAAAGGTCAGAGAGTTTTACTGAGAAGTGGGCTTCCCAGGTGGCACTGGTGGAGAGAACACACCTGCCAATGCAGGAGATGCCAGAGACACAGGTTTGATCCCTGGGTTGGGAAGATCCCCAGAAGGAGGACATGGCAACCCACTCCAGTATTCTTGCCTTGAGAATCCCTTGCACAGAGGAGCTCGGCGGGTCACAGTCCATAGGGTGGCAAGGATTCGGACAAGACTGAAGCAACTTGGTAGGCACACACGAGAAAAGACGACCAGGAGCGGACAGGTAAACCTTACAACCCTCCAAGGAAACAGTGTTCCAGGCAGACAGAATCAGGCGCAAGGGCCCTGAGGCAGGACCGTGCCTGAGATGTTTGAGGAAGGCAAGGAACTGAGCTGGGGAAAGTGACCTGAGGTGGGGGACACTTTAAGGGGTGAGGCTGGAGAAGTAACCATGATGTCAGATAGAGTAGAGCCTTGGGCATCACGGTATGTCCTTTGGCTTTTACTTTGAAATGGAAAGGCCTTGGAAGCCTTTGAATGGAGGATAAGATCTGCCTTGTATTCTAATAGGATCACTCCAGTTGCTCCTTGGGGGAATAATCTGAAGGAGAGAGTTATGGAACGAATGTTTCTATTCCCCTCTACCATCCCAAATTCATGTATTGAAGCTCTGATCTTCAATGGGTCCATCCTTGGAGAAAGGGCCTTTGAGAAGGTCATAAAGTTAATGAGGTCATAGGGGTGAGTCCCTAGTCTGATAAGGTTGGTGCCTTTATAAGAGGAGGAACAGATCCCAGAGCTCTTTCTCTTGGCACACAGGCACCAAAGAAATGCCATGTGAGCACACACCAAGGAGGAGGCCAGCACCTGCCCATGCTGGCCCCCCTGGTCTCTGACTTCCGGCCTCCAAAACTGTGAGCAAAGAGTTCCTGTTGTTTAAGCCACCCAGACTATGGTATTTTATTATTGCAACTGAAGTTGTGATATATCTTTTTTATTTATTTTTTATCAAAGATGGGGTGCAAGAACGGAAGAGCTTCTGTCCTTCACATCTCTTAAGAGAATTTGCAATTTTTAGTATCTGCCAGTATGTATTTGTTTCAGATCTTCTCCAATCAGTTGTGAGCTTGGGCTCTTTGTTTCTATCCATCATACTCTACTTCCACTTCTTAGAACTGCACCGGGAAGGCTGTAGATTTATAATAAATATTTGCTAAATGAGTAATCTGATGAATTTAGGACTTCCCCTAAGAAGGGTCCATACATTTAAGACATTTGCTTTTCCATTCAAAATAAATTTCATTTTTGCTTGTTTCTTTAGGGCCTTCTATGAACTGACATTATGACGCTTTATAGTAATCAACTTTCCCCTTTTGCATTCTTTCATTCCACCACCATTTATTGAGTAGTTGCTTTAAACTGGGCACTGTGCCAGGAGTGGGATGGACAGATGAGCCTTCATCATTTACTTCCAGCTGTTAGCAGATTTTTATGTTTGTATTATTTAATATCATAGTGTTTAATGAGAATTAAATATGCAAAAAAAAGATAATATTTTTACCAAAGCTGAGTAGCTTTCATTTCTGAAACATTTTATTGGACTACTTAGAGGTCATCTATCAGAACTCAGATGGCACTTGGTCAGAATGTAACTGCTGTACACAATCAGTTCAGTTCAGTTCAGTCATTCAGTCTTGTCTTGGACACAATAGGCTACAGTTTTAACATTTGCATCACTTTAATAGACTCTTGTATTAATTTCGTAGGTTGCCATAGCAAAGTACCACAAGGTAGGTGGCTTAAATAGCAAAATTTACTGCCCCACAGTTCTGCAGCTAGCTGCCTAAGATCAAGGTGTCAGCAAAGTCAGTTCCCTGTGAAGTCTGAGAAAGAGAATCTGTTTTACTCCTCTCCTCTAGCTTCTGTGGTTTGCTGGCAACCTTTGTCTCTCCTTGGCTTGCAGAAGCATCACCCCAATTGCTGCCTTCATCTTCATGTGGCATTCTACCTGTGTGTCTGTGTCCTAATTTCCCCTTTTTAAAAGGATACCAGTCCTGTTGGAATAGGGGCCTGTCCTACTTCTGTATGGCCTTGCTTTAACTAATCACATCAACAGCAACAGTATTTCCAGTAAGGTCACAGTCTGAGATACTGGGGTATTTAGTTTTTCCAACATGTGAATTTTAGAGGGTACAAAATTCAGCTCACAACAACTCTTAAAAAGGGATAAACCAAAAGCTCTTCTCAAAGACTCCTCCACCTTTCAGCCTTCAGTACTTATTTGTCTCTGATAATGTTGCTGTTAGAAAGTACAATTCTGAACTCCACCACTTTTGTAAGAAAAGCACTATGGTGTAGCCAAGAAAGCATTTTAGCAGGAGTCATAAAGCCCAGTCCTAGTCTCACATATCTCACAACCTTTGATTGAGCTGATCTTCTTCAGGGTATCAATGAGTTTGCTCATAAATGAAACACAGAATTAACTTTCATGATCATTAATGTCTCCAACTGTCCCAAGACTGTTACTATTCTCGGTAGGTAGAATTTTAAAATAACCTCCCAAAACCTGCACCTCCTGCTGTCAGCTCTGTGAGGGTTAACTTGTATAGCAAAAGGAATTTTGTCCATAAGACTACCTGCAAGTTGACTTTCCCATAGGGTGGTGGTGGTTTAGTCGCTAAGTCATGTCCGACTCTTGCGATCCCATGGATGGTAGCCTGTCAGGCTCCTCCGTCCATGGGATTCTCCAGGCAAAAATACTGGAATGGGTTGCCATTTCCTTCTCCAGGGGATCTTCCCAACCCAGGAATCAAACCTGGGTCTCCTGCATTGCAGGCAGATGATTTACCAACTGAGCTATGAGGGAAGCCCATATCATAGGGAGCTTATCCCTATGGTGGGCCTAAACAATCACATGAGCCCTCTAAAAGCAGAGTTTTCCCCAACTCGCAGGTGAAGAGAACATCTAGAGAAGCTCAGTGTGTGTGGGGGGTTCTTGCGAGGGAGTTTCTCCATCGCAAAGCTGGGCGGCCGCAGGGGCAAGGACCTGAAAGCGGCCTCTAAGAGCTGAGAGAGGAGTCTAGCCAACAACCAGCAAGAAAGCAGGGCCTCTGTCCCACGAGTGCCATCTCTGAGTGCTTCCAACAACCTGAATACCCTTGGAAGCAGAGTTTTTCTCTAGACAACCCCAACTTTTGAGACCCTAGCAGAGAACTCAACCAAGATACCCACCAGGACACTGACCTTCAGAACTGTGTGATACACAGGGTGCCTTCTAAGCTACTGAATTTGCAGTAATATGCTGTTCGGCAACAGAAAGCTAAGACATTATTACCTCATGGTGAGGAAAGGGATAGAACAAGCAGCAGGCAAAAACTGGGCAGGACAGGATGCAATCAAAAGAGGCAAGGGAAAAAGACTGGAGGAGGTAAGGTATATGAAGTTATCCTGAAGTGTTTCTACTTGGTCAGAGTGAAGACACGCTTCTGTCTCTCTGACTGTGCCCCTGTTTGCATCAAGTGATGACAACGGGTCTGACTTGAAACATGCAACCCTTTGTTTGGTAAAACTCAAATCACACTCCGTTATCTAGGAAAAGATGTAATAGAAAATATGGATAGGACACAGTGTGATTTTTTACACACATTAGGAAGAGTAGAGGGGGAAAGGGAGATTAAAAGAGAAGGAAAATGCAAGAAAGGGAGAAAAAGGACAGAAGGTGGGGGGGGAAGGAGAGCGGAAAAGGGAAGGAGACTGCAAAGAAAATAGCTTTTTTAGATGAATATAAAATTCTGTACTGAAAATTAGACTAACATGTGTCAGGGACAAGAATGGGGATATCAAACTCCTCTTGAAGTTCTCCAGAAGCAACAGAGAAATTGTCATTTCCATCCTGCTATTTCAAACTTTTTTGAGCTTCACTGGTTCCCTGGCTGCTTAAACAGACTTCAGTGCCATCAAAGGAGGCAAAAGCTCCACAACCATGACGTTTAAAAAAAAAAAAAAAGTGTCTTTACCTCATGTAGGTATTTCTGAGTCCAACAATTATGAAAACACAAACTCACATCTGTTTGAAAGAGATGGGTAGGTCAAGAGCAATGTTAGGCACTTCCAATAAAATTCAGTCATTGAAAATAAGTTTTATTAGGAAAACATCATTTCTGGATTTTCCCTCGGCAAGGCAGAGAAATAAGTCTGACATGCTCAAACCCCAACAAGATTTTTTCCCTCTGCCCTTAATGGTTCTGTGGCTCCTTCAGAGCAATGGGGGACACTGACCAACATCAGTGCATTGGGACAAAAACACAAAGACCAAACTGATATAGAATTTACAGTAAAAAACTGTGAAAGAGCCAAAGTGAGCGGGCAATTAAACAAGCACAAACAGAAATGAGCAAGCCGTACACAGACTTCCACTGCTAAGCTTCATGTAAGAATTCTTTTCTTTTTTATTGAGCTATTAAACATTAAAAAGGGGTTGAGTACACAGGACGAAGTTCAGCTATACAAACTGCCATCCAAACAACAAATAAGAAAAAGGTGGATATTCATCGTGCGAAGGAAATACAAACACTATTTGCTTTGTCAGGGGCTGCCAATATTATTTGCAAAGCATTCTCAACAAGTTGGTTAAATAAGATCTCTTTTCCAGCAAGAGTTGAAAGGGCTCTAGTGGACGTGTGCTTTCAGTAGCTCCTCTGACTGTTCTCAGGAAATTCCGCATGATTATTGCCATTATTTCCTACATAGATGACTATTATATAATTATCTATTCCCTGTCTTGTGGCCTTGGGAAGACTACGGATGTGACGGTTGATGACCAGCCAAACCCCAAGACTGTCAAGTGACCCAAAGAGTTGTTTATGCCAATCTCAGGGAGGAAAAGTACCACATAATTACAAAATAGCATCTTTAGACCAGGGGTTAGCAGACTTTTTCTGTAAAGGGCCATAGAGAAAATATTTAAAGATTTCAGGGCCATGCGGTCTTTGTCACAGCTACTCAGATGTGATTGTGGTGTATCATAGATGATATAAATGAAAGGGTAGGGCTACGTTCCAAAAAATCCTTGTTTGTGGACAAAAATTTGAATTTCTTAGCTTTCTTGTGTCATAAAATGTTACTCTTATTTAGATCTCCTTCTTTAAAAATGTGTCAATCTTAAAAAATGATTTCCAGCTCACATCCATACAAAAAAACAGGTGGTGGGATGAGATTCAGGAGGGTCATAGTTGTAGTTTTATGTGTTTCCAAAGTATATCACTTGATTATAGACTGAATACATAATAAAAACAATAAAAATGGTTAAAAGTTATATATAATGGCTCCCAGATGCAGATTACTGAATTTTGTGAAATAATAGAGTAGTTATTTTGTGAAATAATAGAATAGTTATTTTGTGAAATAATAGAAATTCACCTTTTCTAATATACTAAAATTCTGTCTAATTGGTGCTTTAGAACGTACAGTCCATAAAGAAAATATACTGCAGAAAGTTTGAAAGTCCCAAGTAACATGACTACCTGTCCATTGCAATTTTTTGACAGAAATGCTATGTAATGTCATTGAGCCCTGAGATTTGTTTTCCAGCAGACTGAAGTTACCTCAGAATTATTTGGTGTTATTGATTCAGCTGAGAAATTATCTCAGAATTAATGGATGATTTACCTCCTGCAATGACACAATTACAAACGAGCAGTCGTCAATATCAGCCTTGCTCTTAGTCCTCGGATATCAGGGAGAGAATTAAATGGATAAATCCAAAGAATCATGGTTGACTTCAATTGCACGCCCTGGGGATTGGTGTAGTAGGAGTTGTAATGTAGCTGTTCCCATTATCCACACGGAGTCATTCATAGTTTAAGGTAACACTAGCTATTGTTGGTCTGACACTATCTGTGTGTGTGTGTTAAGTTGTTCAGTATGTGTGATTTCAAATTCTTCATAATAATACAAAATAAGGTGGTTGTTAAAAAGCTGTCTAAACTAGTTCAACCCTATCCATTAATTAATCAACAAATATTTGTCAACTCTCCGACTTACCAAAGCTTCACAAAATTCCACTTGTGCCTGCTGTCCCCTAACACACCAGTGCAAGTTCTCTTTCACTGGTTCAGCGGATCAGGCAACTACTTTTCCCAAATTTTTATTTCTCCCTTACAACACAATTGAATTTAAATTTTAGGGATCTAGCTAGACTCCAGTACCAAGAGAATATGATTCAAGTGTTTAGAATCTTTAAAAGATGATAAATTTTCAAGCTCTTTCATTCTCTACAGGAAAATGCATCTTCATCTTGGTTATAAAGGACAAATGCCATCATCTTTTATCTTTATCTCTGATTTATTCTCCTCTTCAATTCTTATTCACTCTCATTCACTGCCTTCCTCTGTCTTTCCTTTCCTTCTTTTATAGTCCCCAACTTTTCTTTTTTCCTTTCATATTTTTCCATCTTTCTTTCTTCCTTCCTACAGACACTGATTAACTATCAGGTCCTATGCTCAGCACCAGAAATACAAAGATGAACAAGTCTCAGATGTATGATATAGATGCTGGCATAGATGTACAAAGAATAAGATGTACTCTGGAGCTTAAAGTCTACTTCTTTCTTAAATCTAGAGAACCACACATCATCAAGAAGCCCATTCTGTATCCCCAGTTTATTCGGAGGCTTAAAATTCTCCCTCTTTGTTAGCATCCTCTAACTTCAAATATAAGTATGCCTCCCCAAATGAAAAATATAATTATGCCTTCACGTTCATGTTTTAATAGAATATTTAAAACATATATAAAAACAAAGAAAAACAAGAAGTCATCCACCACCTTAATGAATGTGGTAGGTATTTCATCTTACTCAACTCAGATTTTTCAAAAATTTTAAAAGCTAAATAAAACATTCCAAGTTTAAAGCTTTCTTTCTGATTCTTCTTGAACCCATCCCTACTTAACATCTTTGCCAACCTTTTCCCCTACCAAGTAACCACCATCCTGAATCCTTCTCATTCAATTTTTTTAAATACTTTTGCTATTTATATATGGGTTTTATTATGCAGTTTTACTACATGTATACATAGTTCTTAAAACAGCATCCTTTTGATCATTTTGCTTTAAAGTACATTATGATATCACATGGTACCACTCCAAAATTTGTTCTTTAAATATATTTTATATATCATATACCTAAGATGTATTCATTTTGATGCATACAGTTTCAATTCATTCATTTTACTTGATGAGTACTATCCACCATATAAATAAGACAAAAATTATCTTTCCCTTGCTGATGGACATTTACATTACTTCCAATTGTTCAGTACCAAATCTAATGTCAGAATGGACATTTTAGTTCATATCTCTCTCTCTGTGACATGAGAAAAGTTTCTCTAAGGTACTTAAATTAACCAAATGTGAATATCTGCACCCCATGCTATGGGGTCACACACATTTTTATCTCCCTAGATATTGTGGATCATATCAGTGGCCTCTCCCGAGCAGCTGTTTCAGAGTGTTCTTCCACTGTTAACATGTGAGGCTTCCTCCACAGCCTTGCAGTAATTGATACTGTCAGATCTTTATACTTTATACTGTCTAATGGGTTTAAATGTATCTTACCATCGCTTCCCAATCTGGTTTTCATCCTCATTTAGCTATAAAACTGTTCTTTCCACGGATATCTAATAATCACAGTGTTGCCAAATCTCAGAGACTTTGCTTGTACTCATCATTCTGTTTGACCTCAATTGTATTTGGCATACCGGTACCCACCCAACCCAAATGTTCTTCCCCCTTTGCTTACAGTTAACAGTACTCTGGGGACGAAGCGGCAGAAAACAAGATGTTCCCCAGAAGTTCAGCTGTAAGCCTGGTAGATACTCAGGGAAGGTACTTTTTAAAGAAATATATTTCATAAGAGGGCTTCAAACTTGGGAAATTAAAAATATACAGGTAGCTTTCATAATATGAAATACGTAAAATCAAAACAAAGCAAGTACTTATAAGTTTGGGGGGTATGCAAGAAACAGCATCAGAACACATTTATAATAGGAACTACATTTAATGCAACACATGATAATCATTTCTTAATTATGTTCAATGTGTGTATGATGCATTTGATAATGGTAAGCTTATCACTTATTAAAAGTAACAAACATTTAATGTTTTATAATATTTGAATCTACCATAATGTCAAAAAGGGAGTTATGAGTCTCACAAAGTTCTTTATGATGTGTCTCCCATTTCCTTTCCCATCAGCTATAGTTCATGCTCTATATAAGTTACAACACAGATTGTAAAACAGGGCCATTTATGAAGCTTTAAAATAGGCTACATGCATAGCTATATATGGAAAATTATCTAAAATATTGCTTATTGGAGCTTATGCATATCTGAAGCTGCCAGCCCCGCCGTTGACATCACTGAGGATGTTAAACAAATATTCTTAAGAAATTCATTCAAAAGATATTTTCTGAACATTAACTCATTGATTCTTCTAGGTGAGGGGATTGAACCATGAGTAAGTCTCTCTCCTCACACAACTAAGATTCCAGAAACAGTTTCTGTGAAAGTTATGCCAGGCTCTAATCAGCATCTCCAGTCTTCAGAAGTTTTCTGAAGGATGAGGAATAAAATGTTTTTGTTTTGGAGAAACCTTAGGGTAGCTGACAATGTTGGAAAAAATAAAATTCTTAACTGTGAAAAGGCTGATATTGCAAAAGCTTGCAAACATTGTGAAAAAAAAAATGGCATTCAGATTTCTCAGAAGAGTCTAAGTCTAAAAATACAGAGTAATGAAACCAAATGAATTTCTTGAATGATACTTAAGTAAAAAATTTTTTAAATCATACAAGTCCCAAAAAAAGACTATTCTCTGTACATACATGAAGTTGGCAATTACTAAAACCTCTAACCAAGAATCCTCAAAAACTGAATATTTTATGTGAAATAGTCCCTTCAATTGCAAGACGTAAAAACTTCAGTTCTTTGGGGACTCTCATTAATCCTTGTATTGTGAATGCTTCCAAAGTGTTTCTAATAGTGTTTCTTTATGAAAAAAGTAGTGCTCTATACTAAAGAACACTATGGTGTTTCTTTGTGTTAGTCCTGTGATTAATCTTGAAACGGGTAACTCTGCAGAGGATACCACAATTCAAGTTTGGCAGAAAAGCCGTCATTACCTTTTATTTTCTTTGCTTGACTTGTGATGGTTGATTCTACCAGTGGGAGAGTCTAGTCAACTATTAGTTTATTCTGAATATATAGCTAAATAATCTATGGAATAAAAATGCTTTTTTTCAAGCCTTGGAAACTACCAAAAAGGTGAATTATCTTCACGGTTCTGTCAAAGTTTTCTAAATAAAGAAGCAGAATGAGGGAAGAGGATAATTGTCATGGATGTTTTTACCATTCTAGAAATATTGGGTTGGCAATCTAGATTGCTAGCAAAAATAAATAAGTAAATAAAATTGGAGAGAGATAAAAATCATTGGTTTAGTTACCCTATACCATTTGCCCCCCAAAATAATTATCCAAATGCTGCCACGTTATCATAGAGAACTCACTTCACTTTCAAGATAATTGATTATGGGAATAATGATATATGGAACACCAGCTTTTTGTCCTTTGCTTTATGAAGATACATATTTGGGTTAAAAGAAAAAATGCTTGTGTTCCATGCTGAGGTTCTTTGATTCTCAAAAGGAAATATTCTTGGCTAAATTTATGAGCTGAAAAACCAAGTCGCCTATTTTTTGGAACACCAAAGAAGAGATCAATTGTGTAAACCTTGTAAAAATTTTAACTGTCAGTGGATGTTGACTGTTTGGCATATATACTTTACGCATTGCATAGGCTAAATCTAAAATTCCAAGAGAAAATTTCCAACCTCATTTCTCATTATAATACATCTTAAATATTTATAGCCAAAACCCAGATATGGATACAGCATATTAATGCTCAAAAAATCTCATCACTGTCTCAACTCGATGAAGATTTCAAGAACAATACCTTAAAAGTGACTTTAAGGAGGAAAAACAGTGTCATCTACTCCTACTCCAAGAAAAATGTGAATGGTATTTTCTTGATGTCATGGCAAAAATCCCTTTTGGAAACTCACAAGAAATTTTTTGTCAAATTGGACTTTATACAACTAACTCTGAATATTTCAAAAATTACACTTAATTCAATCTCCAAAATTAATTTTTATATAATCATGAGTGGAGTAAAATATCATCCTAGAGGAAGTAAACAAACTTTGCTTGTCACTATTCGATGTTCGTCAAAATACACATGACACGCATTTTCTTCACTTTTGGCAAGCAAAAAAATTACTGTACAATTGAGTTGCTATTTAAGCACACTCTATATCCTTCATTTTTCACATAACCTACAGTAGAAAAGTTTAAAGAAAGCAACCATACTCAATTCTCACATAATCAAAATTCTTAATTACTATTTATACAATTAAAGGAAGTTTTTTCTTCCAAAACAACCACTGAAATGTTTTAACCTACCACTTTTTAATTGGAGACATTTTATGCATTAAAGTTACTGTCTTTCTGATCGATACCACTTTTGTGGGTTCCTTATCTTATTACACTTCCACACTAGAAGACTTTCCCAAGACTCGGCTCTTGGTCATGATTTCTTTTCCTTCTTCCTTCTTTCTGTCTTCCTTCCCTCTCCCTCTTCTTTTCTCCCTTCTTCCCTCTTCCTTGCCTCCCTTTTTCCCTTCTTCCTTCGTTCCTTTTCTTTCTTTTGTGACACTCCTTTTAAAAACTTACCATTTCTCACATGTTGAACTATCATCTCTATATGAAGGACTTCCAAATCTGTGATCTTAATGTTTAACCAGTTCTTCATGATTATATATTTAGTTATTTTAAATCATTCACCTAACGTGTATAGGGCACTTACTGTATACAGGTCTCGCCACAAGCCCCAGAAATACTACAGAACATAAGGCAATCAGTGAGTACCTTCGGAACCCGCTGGTAATGTGTGACCTCCTTAGATGTCTTCTCAACACATTGCATTTGACGTTCATTTGTTATTATGTTGGTGCCAATGTCACGGTGATTTCAGACTGTGAATTTGAAATCATTATAACTAGGCTCAAACATATCTTTATTAATCACAATAGGAACCATTACAATCAACACATTTTTGCCAATGAGAAATAAGTTTGATTATTCCTGGAGCATAAAAATCTGTGCTTCAGGAACTGACAAATGCTGAGAGAGGATTTTCTGCCTCCTGGTGGTTGTAGAAGCATTTTCCCTGCAAAAAGTTGAGATGCTTGAAGAAGCGGTAGTTGGTTGGTGAGAGGTCAGTGAATATGGTGGGTGAGGCAAAACTTTGTAGCCCAATTCTTTCAACTTTTGAAGCACTGGTTGTGCACCGTGCAGTCAGGAGCTGTCGTGGAGAACTGGGCCCGTTCTGTTGACCAGTGCTGGCTGCAGGCAATGCAGTTTTCAGTGCCTCTCAGCGATTTGCTGAGCATGCTTCTCAGGTGTCATGGTTTCACTTAGATTCAGAAAGCTGTAGTGGATCAGACCCACAGCAGACCACCAAGCAGTTGAGCATGACCTTTTTCTGAGGCAAGTTTGGCTCTGGGGAGTGCTTTGGAGCTACTGCTTGGTCCAACCCCTCAGCTAGTTGTCACCGGTTGTCGTGTACAGCCCACTTTTCCTCGCACGTCACAATGTGATCAAGAAATGATTTGTTGTTGTTGCATAGAATAAGAGAAGCCAATACTTCAAAACAATAGTTTGTTTTTTTTTTTTCCAGTCAGTTTAAGGGGCACCCTGTTATTGAACTTTTTCACCTTTCCAGTTTGGTTCAAATGCCAGATAACTGTAAAATGGTTGGCTTTGAGTTCTCTGGCAACTTCTTGTGTAGTTGGAAGAGGATCCGATTTGATGGATGTTCTCAATTGGTCACTGTCAACTTCCAATGGCCAGCACTGCGCTCCTCAACTTCAAGGCTCTCATCTCCTCTGCAAAACTTCTCAAACCACCACTGCACTGTACGTTCATTAGCAGTTCCTGAGCCAAATGCATTAAAGGGATGTATGACATAACCACTTTTATTTAAGAATACATTCCAGTACCAAATGGCAAATTTCTACAATGCAAAACTGCAATTAATTTTACACCAACCTAAATAGAACATCATTTTCTATTCTACCAATGCTCTTTCTTAATTTTTTTTATTAGTACTATAGTCACTGTCCTATTCAGAGGTATAATTGAATATTGGAAGGAAAAACAGAGGCCTTTTTTCAGTTTCCACTCTATAACTATTCATTTTTATTTTATATCTGCTCTTTCCTATCACTTTTTAATTTACCCCCCAGAATTGAGGGTCTTTGCCTTTCAATCTATTCTGTAACATGGTTGGTACTTTATTTTTAGAATTTCATCCACATAATGTTACATTCTTGTTCAAAACCATCATTGTTTCTCCACTATCTATGGAATGAAATCTAAACCATTAAAAGCAAGCATTCAAGACAATCCGCAAAGTGCAAGATACTTTCCAACTTTATCTCCCATGACTCCCAACATGTTTACAGCTATAGCCAGACCACTCTCCTCACTGCTCACAAAACATACTTCAGCATTTTCATCTCCAAATTCAGCGCTTGTTGGAGTGCTTCCCCCAATCCTTAATTCTTTTTCTTTAGCTGACCAGGTTTCCCGCAGTTTAAGTTAGACCTGCAGCACCACCACTTCCTCCTGAGTTCTTTCTCAACTTTTCCAACCAATATTCACCTCTCCCAAAAAACATGGACTATTTTATCTTGGCAGTCATAACGTTTTAATGATTTAGTTTTTTTAAAAAATGAATATATTTTGTCTCTGAAATAAAATTCAATGTCTTTAAATTTGGGGTCTTTATCTTTTTTTTACTTTTTATTTTACAACTCTTAACATTGTGATTCTGCTTGTCTAAAGGTTAGCATTATAGACTGACTTGGCCTTTTACAGATTTAGATGTACCAGCATCTATTCATATCCTCTCAACACTGGGTACAAATGTCATGTAAGACATTAGCTTTTTATGAGCACAGTTGCCTCCCCTTACAGCAGTGTTTTAATGGGATCTCCTACATGCCAGTATTCCTTCTGTTTGTATTAGGTCTCAAATCCAACAATAATTCAGTGCCCCATTCATATCATCCATAATGATCCAATCAGTAGGGCTTTCATGTCAGTTGTAGAGAATTAGACATTATTTCCCATCTTTTACCTGATTACAGAGCACACAGCATGAATTGGATTTTGATTTCATATTCTCTTTGTGAACTAATGTTAGGCATTTGATTCTATTAGCTGACAATCCTAAAGGAAATCAGCCCTGAATATTCGTTGGAAAGACCGATGCTGAAGCTGAAACTCCAATACTTTGGCCACCTGATACAAAGAGTCGACTCATTGGAAAAGACCCTGATGATGGGAAAGATTGAGGGCAGGAGGAGAAGGGGACGACAGAGGATGAAATGGTTGGATGGCATCACCGACTCGATGTACATGAGTTTGAACAAACTCTGGGAGAAGGACAGGGACGCCTGGTGTGCTGCAGCCCATGGAGTTGCAAAGAGTCAGACACAACTTAGTGACTGAATAACAACAACAGCTGAATTTGTATGTGGAAAATCTCATGAAAGATTGACTATCCAGAAAAGTTTATAAATACCACTTGCTCTCTGCCTAAAGGAAGAATGCTGAGAGTTGTAGATAGGAGTTACAGGAGCAAATATCAGAAGCATTTACTGTGACTAACAGCACTAACATGGCCCCATTCTTGCTCTATGACTGTTTGTTTGCTTTTCAACAGTGCTCTGCACTTTCTCCAAAGATTCAGCATCTTGGAGGCAGGCTGTTCCTCAAGCAAGAACACACTGAGTGTGCAGAACATCGATAGCAAAGGGTTCATGGACATTATTCAAGAATTCTGATATGTCAGGAACTGTACCCCTGTGGCTTATAATGGGAATCAAGTGCAGCCATTAGGTTGATTTACTGATGATGCCACACTCCTCTTTAGTCTGGCTGACAGTGCCAGAAAACACAGAGGTCTTCACCTAGTACCTGCCAAGTAATATGTTTACAATTCCTATCATTCTGCTAGGCTGCTTGTGCCTGAAAGTCACAGATGATTCTGTGGTCAGAGTAAATCTCTGAAAGAAAATAGGTGTCTTGGCCATTAATGCTTCTGAATGGACTCCAAAGGACTTATGAAAAGATCGTGGTATTAAGATCAGCATGATCTAAGAGAAGAGAAATCTAGGCTGGTCCAGAATGAAAACAATTCCCTAGAATATGGGTTTTCAACAGGTTTACATTAAGGAAGAAATGAAGCTTTATTAGAACTCGATCTTCTTAATAGCTTTATTGAGGTATAATTTACACAGCGTAAGTTTACCCATTGTGAGGGGTTTTTAGAAAATCTAGAATAGCATACCTATCATCATGATAAAGTTTTAGAACATTTAGAACATTTCCATCACCCCTAAAAGTGACCTTGTACCATCATTTGCAGGTCATCCTTGTTCCCAGCCTTGCCCCCAACAACCACTGATTTGATTTGTATCTCCATAAATTCATCTCTTCTCAGAGTCCTGTACACATGAAATTGTATTTTGCTTAGTCTTATGAATTGAGATTGTCTCACTGAGCAAAATTCTTTAGAGCTTAAATTATACTGTGATATATACAATAGTGTACTGCTTTTTGTTTTTGAGGAGTATTCCAATTGTATGTTTTTCATTTACTAACTGATGATCATTTGAATTATTTCCAGTTTTGGTTTATGATGAATAATGCTACTATAACTATTCATATACATGCCTTGTCTTTCTGTGGATATGTTTTCATCAAAAATCACAATAATCTCTCTCCCTTTAAAATTAGTTTTTTCCCCATAATTCTAAACTTTATTGGAATGACCAAAACACACAAAAAATAACAGTACCGGCAAGATTTTAAACGCATGAAAAGTCAGACCTGATTCTTTTTACTCTGCTGAATTCTTTACCTGACTCTTCCTCATTCTGTGTCAAGGAAGGTGTACACAGAGAAATGATACAAGGACAACTCAAAATACTAGAAAAGGTAGCCTTTATCAAGAGTTCTGTACTTTTTTCTGCCAGGTATGCAATAGTCTAAATAACACAGTAAAAACTTCTCTGGCATCAACTCATTCAATGCCATAGACTTCTTGAGGCAACCAGAACAACAAATCTATTAAGGCAAACAGAATAACAAATCTATTAAACTGATTCCCAGTTTAAATAATGTTTACTCTAAGAAGTACTTGGCTATAAACCAGTTATCTCAAAACAAAAATTTGCCAACTTATCAGTATGCAGAGCATTTTCCTGGTAGGTAGACTATTTCTCTTACAGACTGGATGCTGTGTTCTCCAAAATTCATATGCTGAAGTTCTAACTCCCTAATGTGTTTTTATCAGGATATAAAACTTTGGGGAGGTATTTGGGCTTAGATGGGGTCATGGGGATGGGGTCCTCATAATTGGATTAGTGCCCTTATAAGAAAAGACTGGAGAGAGTTCTCTTGTTCTCTCTGCCATATGAAGATATAGAAAGGAAGAAGTCATCTGCAAGCTAGGAAGAAGGCCTTCACCAGAACCCTACCATGTTAGCATTCTGATCTCAAACTTACAGCCTCCAGAACCACAGGAAGTAAATACCTATTGCTTAAGCTATCCAGACTATAATATTTAATTATAATAACCTGTGCTGACTGCCTTTCAGTGACCTTCACCCAACTCTTAACAGAATTTCTTTTCTCAAAACAAGACAAAATAATATAAGCAAAACTGTAAAAATTAAGATGAATATTATTTTCTCTGTTTCTAGTGTAACTTCTTATCTTAAAATTTTAAGAGGTCAAAGAAGATCCAACAAGGTATTTCACTTATCTGGTAGCTTGTGGGTAATTTTTCAGAGGTCCCTCTTTCATAATAAATATGTTATTACAGGGTCTTCCACATTAAAGAATGATTTTAACTTACCTTAGTGTCCACATTTCTAATGAGGACACACATCCCTGAAATTATAATGCGACTCAGTAGGGAAATGTGACTTTCTTCACAAAGTGTGTTCAGAATGATCTTTGAGAAGCATAACCTTTGGTAAATTGACGTGCACCCAAAATGAGCATCGTCCCGCTAGCGTATGTAGATTTAACTGAGGTCTCTGATAAATGTCCCATGGTTAGCTGCCAGAAGATGCATGAGGAAAGAATATGCCATCACCGTATGCCTCTTAGGACATTTGCCTCATAAGCCCAAACGATGCCAAGCATTATCACAGGAGCAACTTTATGTGTGATAAAATAGAGAAGTAAGTCAAAATCTCTATATAGGGGCTGCCTGGTGGCTCAGTGGTAAAGAATCCACCTGCCAATGCGGGAGACATGGGTCCAACCCCTGATCGGGGAAGATTCCACGTGCTGTGGACTAACTAAGCCTGTGTACCACAATATTGAATCTGTGCTCCAGAGCCCAGAAGCCACAATTATTGAGCCCATGTGCTGCAGGTAATGAAGCCTATGCAACCTAGAGCCCGTGTTCCGCAACAAGAAAAGCCACTGCAGTAAGAAGCCTGTGTGCCACAGCTGGGGTAGACCCCTCTCTTCCAACTAGAGAAAAGCCCATGCAACAACGAAGACACAGCACAGACAAAACTAAATAAAAAACAAAGTTTAAAAAAATTCTGTACAACCAAAAGAGTACTTAGAATATTATCAGCAGGATTTATCTCTGGGAAAACCAATAAACAGCTTGAGGCTGTGGGAATACCTCTTGTAAAGGCATATGACCAGACAGAAAGGATACTGGAAAACTTCAGCCATAACCAGCATGTTTACCTTACACAAACTAATCATTACAATTACAAAATATTACTGTCTGTATCCAGAGAATATTTACTTGAGACAATCAGAGTTTTAAAGAGAACTCAGTCTTGCTTCCTTTACTATCTTCTTGGATGTCAGAAAAAATAAATGGCATTTTCTTTAGACTCTGTTGGTATAGGAGCATCAGGGGTTTAGGCTATAATGAATGTGAAGTGGCCACAGGATATCAACTTCAAGGAGTGTATTGTTGGAAATACCAGTGTGGAGCTCAGAAGGAAAATCTGGCTGGAGATTTGCAATTGTAGTTCATCAACATAATTAATGTCAACTGAAGTCATGGCAATGCATACACCAGTTGAAAGATAATTTTATGGCTGAGTGGAGAGCCAGGAGAAAACCTTCCTAAGTGTTCAGATATAAAAAAAAAAACAAACAACAACAAAAAAAACCATGCAGAACAAGAGGAGCCTGCGAAGGCTGCTGGCTCAGAAGCCAGTGGAAATGCGTATACAGAGGACACGGATGCGGAGGGGAGCGGCAGCAATGCCAAGGGCTGCAGAAAAGTCATGGCTGAGACATCCTGCAAAGCATCCATTTGATTTAGCATGTAAGAGGCTGTTAGTAATCTCAACCAGACCACAGTAGACTGAGAAGTGGAGACAACAAAGAGATACAACCAGTGTGGATTATTCTTTCAAGATATTTGGAAAGAGAGATGTTGGTAGTGGGAGGAAGAGAGGATATGAAGTTTAAGACATCTACTTAGTGATTTATTTAGGTAACTGCATAGACTAAAGGGGTTCCCAGGTGGCTCAGGGGTAAAGAATACATCTGCCAATGCAAGAGACACAACAAACACAGGCTTGATCTCTGGGTTGGGAAGACCCCCAGGGGAAGGAAATGGCAATCCGATATAGTATTCTTGCCTGGAAGACCCCATGGGCAGAGGAGCCTGGAGGGCTACAGTCCATGGAGTCACAGAGTCTGACATGACTTAGTGACTGAGCACAAGGACTTAGACTAAAAGATATTTGCATATTAGTAAGAAAGAGAGGGAGGGGTGCAAGACACATAAAGGAGAGGCAAACTTACAAATTTTAGATACCCAGCCAGTAACAAGTTTAAACATGAGTAATCCAGTTCTTTTGAACTGTGGTGTTGGAGAA
Organism: Cervus canadensis; assembly: GCF_019320065.1. Classification (NCBI taxonomy): domain Eukaryota; kingdom Metazoa; phylum Chordata; class Mammalia; order Artiodactyla; family Cervidae; genus Cervus; species Cervus canadensis. The sequence continues at coordinate 85,995,572 of NC_057391.1, forward strand.
GACTCTTGAGAGTCCGTTGGACTGCAAGGAGATCCAACAAGTCCATCCTAAAGGAAATCAGTCCTGAGTGTTCATTGGTAGGACTGATGTTGAAGCTGAAACTCCAATACTTTGGCCACATGATGCAAAGAGCTGATTCATTTGAAAAGACCCTGATGCTGGGAAAGATTGAAGGCAGGAGGAGAAGGGGGCAACAGAAGATGAGATGGTTGGATGGCATCACTCACTCAATAGACTTGAGTTTGGGTAAACGGAAGTTGGTGATGGACAGGGAGGCCTGGCGTGCTGCAGTCTGTGGGGTCACAAAGAGTTGGACACAACTGAGAGACTGAACTGAACTGAACTGAATCCAGTTCAGCTCCTCTCCTTTCAGATGCAAGGATCCTAGAGTGCAGAGAGATGAATTTATTTAACTAATTATGCTACTAATTAGTGGCAGAGACAAGCCTCCATCCCAGGTCTTACCATATCACATTCCAGGGCATTCCCCACTGTGCCACTTCATAGCCTGTAAGCCTAAGGTTCTGTCATCATGTGTTGAGATGATGGATTCAGCAATGTCCATAAGATCTGAGGATACACTCAAAAAAGTCAAAATTCCTGGTTCTTGTTACAACCAGGAGATCTAACAGCTTCCCAATATTAAGACAGGTTTCTCTTCATTTTCAAGATCATCTTACACCAAATCTTTGTAACTGTTTCTTCTTGGTCCTCAGTTTTGCCAACCTTAGGCCCATGACTCTACCTTGCCATCCATGTTTGTCATAACCTCTAGGTAAAATTACATCATAAGTACAAATTATATCACATAAATTATAACATTGTGTCATACTCAGAAAAAATTTAGGATGCCTAGTTAAACTTGAATTTCCAATGAACAACACATTTTTATTTAGTATAGGAAATATACTGTTCAATTATTGGAACAATATACAAACAGCTCATAAAACTCAACAACAAAAAACCACACAATGTCTTTTTAGAAGACCTAAATATACATTCCTCCAAAGAAGACACACAGATGACCAACCAGCACATGAAATGGTGCTCAACATTGCTAATTTATTTTATGGCCATGCCCCACGGCATGTAGGATCTTACCTCGCTGACCAGGGATCGAATCCATACCTCCCAGCAGTGGAAGTGCAGAGTCTTAACCACTGGACCACCAGGGAGTTACCAACATTGCTAATTATTATAGAAATTAAAATCAAAACTATAGTGAGGCATCACCTCAGACCGGTCAGACTGGCCATCATTTTTAAAAAAAAGTCTACAAATAACAAATGCTGGAAGATTGTGGAGAAAAAGGATCCCTTCTACACAACTGATAGGGATGTAAATTGGTGCAACTACTATGGAAAACAGAATTTATTTTAGAAAAACTAAAAATAGAGAGCCATATGATTCAGTAATCTCACTCTTAGGCAAATATTCAGTCAAAACTCTAATTTGAAAAGATATAAGCACCCCTATGTCCAATACTTTGGCCACTTGATGCAAAGAACTGACTCATTTGAAAAGACCCTGATGCTGGGAAAGATTGAAAGCAGGAGGAGAAGGGGATGACAGAGGACGAGATGGTTGGATGGCATCACTGACTTGATGGACATGAGTTTGAGTATATTCCAGAAGTTGGTGATGGACAGGGAGGCCTAGTGTGCTGCAGTCCTTGGGGTCACAAAGAACTGGATGCAACTGAGTGACTGAACTGACTGACTGATGTCCATAGCAGCACTATTTACAATAGCCTATATATATATATAAATATATATATGACAATACCAAATGATATCACTCATACGTGGAATCTCAAATATGACATGAACATATCTACAGAACAGAAACAGACTCACAGACACAGAGAACAGGCTTGTGGTTGCCAAGGGGTAAGGGGAGAGGGAGAGGGAAGGATTGGGAGTCTGGGATTAGCAGATGCAAGCTGTTACGTGTGCAATGGGTAAACAAGATCCTACTGCGTAGCACGGGGAACTTTATTCAATATCCTGTGATGAATCACAATAGGATAGAATAATAAAAGAACACACACACACACACATATGTATAACGGAATCACTTTGCTCGACAGCAAAAATTAACACATTGTAAATCAGTATGCTTCAGTGAAATTTTAAAATAATAATAATAATTGGAACAAATTCACTTATGCTAAAAAGTTATTCATGTTTATCTGATATTCAAGTTTGCATGGGCATCCTGGTTGTGGTTTGCTTTTTGTCATTGCTGCTGTTTTTGCTAAATCTGGCAATGTATTCAGGCGCCAGGTAGCTGGGTGGACTTCCTCCTTCCCGTCTCTGCTCCTCTTCATTGTGCAGCGGTCAGTTTATAAGGCCATTCCTCAGTCACAACGGCCTGAGGCTCAGACTGAGATATTCAGAAGCTCTGCTGGTACGAAAGTGACCGTGTTATTTGTTCAGTCGTGTCCGACTCTTTGAGACACCATGGACTGTAGCCCCCTGGGCTGCTCCGTCCATGGAATTTTCTAGGCAAGAATACTGGAGTGGATTGTCATGCCCTCCTCCAGGAGGATCTTCCCAACCCACGGATCGAACCCAGGTCTATAGCATTGTAGGCAGATCCTCTACTGTTTGAGCTACTCAGGTATGGTGGTGGTTTAGTAGCTAAGTCATGTCCGACTCTTGTGACCCCATGGACTGTAGCCCGTCAGGCTCCTCTGTCCATGGGTTTCTCCAGGCAAGAATACTGGAATGGGTTGCCATTTCCTTCTCCAGGGAATCCTCCCAACCCAGGAATCCAACCCAGGTCTCCTGCATTGCAGGCAGATTCTTTACCGACTTGAGCTATGAGGGAAGTCCACTCAGGTATGCTGCTGAGTCACTTCAGTCGTGTCCGATTCTGTGCAACTCCACAGACGGCAGCCCACTAGGCTCCGCTGTCCCTGGGATTCTCCAGGCAAGAATACTAGAGTGGGTTGCCATTTCCTTCTCCAATGCATGAAAGGGAAAAGTGAAAGTGAAGTCGCTCAGTCGTGCCTGACTCATAGCGACCCAATGGACTGCAGCCTACCAGGCTCTTCCGTCCATGGGATTTTCCAGACAAGAGTACTGGAGTGGGTTGCCATTGCCTTCTCCGATCTGATAAACCCTAAATCACATATTTGTCTTAACAATGCAGTAGGATTTTTTCTGCATTTGCTTCTTATATGTGGTTTCAATAGATATCAACATTTCTTACTGTTCTATGAGCAAACACTAATTAACGGCAGATAAAATCTATAGAAATGGCAGAGAAGAGAGGAAACTGCCTTGTACTTTAATTTCTCCTCAAATAATCTCCACAAAGCAGATAAGGGGAGCTGATCACATTTAATCCCTGCTGATTGGCTGATACACACGGGGCAGTTTAGGCAAAAAAATCTAGGTTGTGTCCTTCTCATCTGGTTTCAGCAGCTCCTGGCATTGACAGTTGCTGACCCAACATGATGGCTTAAATAATAAATACAATGAAATAAGGGTTCAGTTAATTCATACAAGCCTGCCCCAACCTGTTAATCCAAATATATACTAAGTGCAAATGGGAAAGAGTAGGAGATGTGCATGGTGTTTAGTCTTTAAAAAAAAGAAAAGAAAAAAAAAAAAAAGCTCATTTTTGCCCCCAGGCATTTTCCCCTTCATTTAAAAGTTAAATTGTGTATTTCAAAGACAAATCGAAGCCATGTGTCTCACTTCTTTCCTCTAACAGCAAACTGCTATGAAAGAGCTCACTGTCATATCAAGGATTTCCAGAATGTCATTTTTATTCCAAATAAGAAAACTATATTTTTTTCTAAACACATAACAACATCCAGCCTCAAAGGCACATACATATGGTTTTCAACTCACATATCTTGGAAGCAGTAATAATCTATTTTCAGCTGATCAATTTATATTCTTTCTGAAGTTACTTGTCATCAGATCAGTGCTGTCAGCAGCTTAACATTTATTAAGAGCTTATTGCATGCCAGGCACGTGCTAGGCTATGTACTTCACAAATATTAGTTCTAACCTCAGTCACCTGGTGGGGACATATTATTAACCTGTTTAATAGATAATGGTATTAAAGTCTCGAGAGGTTATGTAACATGGGAAGCAAATGAGAGGCTAACACAAGGTCTGCCAACACAGAAGCCCACGGTCTTCCCATCTTCCCAGATGGTAGTACATTACCTACTAAGCTAAACCATCCCTATTTTCTGTAAGCTGATAGTCTTAACAAAAGACTTAGACAAGAGCATATTAACACAGCACTGACTAACCCATATTTAACTCAGTGGGGAACAATACACTAAGACGACACATGCATGGATTTCAAAAATCAGTTTTTTACAAGAAATTAGTAAAATTCACAAAAACAAAACACCCAGATTTTCTTTGTTAAGATGACATATGTAAATTCATCTCCAGTGCTTCAGCTTATTGGAGGCGTGGTAGTTATGTATAGATTATATTTTTTGATATTATGAGGATATACAAAAAAGTCTTATGTTCAAAGTGTATGCATTACAGAGAGCTGATGGGAAGGAGGGAATACAAACACAGGTTCTGGATTCAGACACTGAATCAAGCTCCAAACCAAGTAATGCTACTTACTTGCTGGTTATTCAATGATGAGCACTTTGCTTACTCAGTACTTCAGTGTCCACATTTACAAAATGGACATAATAATACCTACCTTATAGGACTGTTATAAAAATTAAGTGGGGTTATATTTAGAAAATAATTGGCCTGGTAACTGGGTCATAATAAGCATCTTATAAATGGTGGTTGTGGTTGTACTTAAACAATCAAGTAGAAAGCTTTGGCAGTCATACTGAAGTCACAGAGGCCAATGAGGTGACATTTTCAAATAATTATAGACCATGAATAGGAAAAGGAGAAACTAGCTAAGTGCTTGGCAGCAGTGGGAAGAATCGGGGGAAAAGGTGACTGTCGGATTTGGCAAATGTAAAGACAAAAAGAGCGTGACCACAAAATTTGCTATGTATAACAAACACATACTACTTATATTTTGACCATAAGTGAGCTTCTGTCTGAATGTTTCATACAGAAAAAAAATAGAACATTAAAGAGAAAAATTTTATTGGATTATGAGAAATAAAAAATTAGGAGATCCAGAAAATTTGTATGGCTTAGCCATTAAAATACGCACTAGCTCATGTGCTTTTTGCATAGAAGTAATCATTATTACTCATGGGAATCATATACTGGAACTTTACAGAATGGAAAAGATAAGTACTTGTTTTTATTTTGTGTTTGTTTAGTAATAATGGAAATCCGCCTTCAAGGAAAAAAACCTGAATATATCCAGTTTAAATTACATTTGTTTTCTTAGAGTAAGAACCAGCAAACTACTGTCCAAATACGGCCCACTGTCTGTTTTTGCAAGTAAAGCTTTATTGGAACACAGCCTCATTCATATTTTATATACTCCTTATGGCTGCTTGTGTGACACAAGGCCCGAGTTGAGGTGCTGTATTAATAAAAGACTGTATGACTCCTCACAAGTCTTAAAATATTTACTCTATGGCCCTTTATAGCAAAACTAGGCCAACCCCTTTCTTAGAGCTCTGAGGTAAGTTTTTGTCTTGGGCAGCTCAGGCTGCCGTAGTAAAATACCACAGTCCCAGTGGCTTAAACAAAACACATTCATCTTCTCAAGCTCTGGAAGCTGGAAGTGGGGGAGCCAGCACGGTGGGTCTCTCGTGCGTCTCCTTGCTAGCCTACAGAAGGCTGCCATCTTGTTGCATGCTCACGTGACTGGTGGGGGTGTGGGTAGGAAGGGCGAGGTGGAGCTCTCTGACGACTCTTAACGACACCAACCCCATCCTATCAGGGTTCCACTTTATTACCTTATTGAACTGTAATTACCTCCCTATAGTCCCTGCCTCCAAATACAGCCACACTGTGGATTACAGCTTCAACGTGTGAATTCTGAGAAGACGTGATTCAGTCTATAGCACATATCAAGCCTACAAAACGTGACAGAGTCTAAAATATCCATGGTCTTTCATTCCCCATGTACCTTTCTTTAGGCCTTTCTAAACACATCTGAGAAATAGGTTGAAAACAAAGTCTAGTGCAAACCTTCCCCACTGACTCTGAATAAAGAGACGAGCCAGAAATCTTACCCCAAATATTAACCTTAGCAAAGTACTTGAGCTTGGAGAAAAATAGAGATGAAATGACTTCTGGAGGGCAGAACAAATTCCTCCCATGGGTAACTGAAAGATTCCTAGTAATACGTTCCCCAGATGGCAGTTTCCATCACGCTGATGCCCTTTTATCTTACTGAAGAAAACAGCAGAGAAATTACTTGAGGATAATCTGTGACCAAGAGGGGTGGAAAGATTGAAACAGGCATTGATGGGTCAAAGTCAAGTTGTGGGCCTCATCATTCTTGCACTATTTGCAAAGAGGATATAACTCTATTTCTCCAATAACCGCAGAGTATTTTAAGAGACACTACCTCATTCATCTTCCAAGTGCCCTTTGAAGTAAGTGTCCCATATTTTATTTTTATTTTATAAATGAAAAAAACTAAGGCAGAGAGCAGTTCTAGGCCTCTCCCCAGAGTGAATCAATCACTAGAAGAACCAAAGATAGAACAATTTTAAGTCCTTTGTTCTTTATGCAGTCAACCACGAATTAGTGTATTAAGGACCTCTCCAAAAACAGAAAAGTGCCCTATGCTCATTGGATAGGTATTTCTCACCCTGTGACCATGGTGTGTATTTCCTGCCAGACTAACATGGTGGATGACTCTCCCAGTCTGGCGCTTTCAAGGATTCCCTTCTCAGTTATAAGCAGAGAAACAAGAACAACAATAGGAAAGACACGTTAAACCAAAACATCAATAGATTGTGGCCAAATCACCAAAAGTAATACTGGATTGAGCTCCTGGCACCATACTGCCTCATAATAGAAATAGGTTCTAGCACCATCTAGTGGGAGACAAAAGTAACTCTTGGATTATTAAGAGGGTTGTTCGTCATCCTGGGGCTTCCCTGATAGCTCTGTTGGGAAAGAATCTGCCTGCAATGCAGGACACCCCGGTTCAATTCCTGGGTTGGGAAGATCCGTTGGAGAAGGCATAGGCGACCCACTCCAGTATTCTTGGGCTTCCCTCGTGACTCAACTGGTAAAGAATCCATCTGCAATGCAGGAGACCTGGGTTCGATCCCTGGGTTGGGAAGATCCCCTGGAGAAGGGAAAGACGACCCACTCCAGCATTCTGGCCTGGAGAATCCCATGGACTATACAGTCGGACATGACCATGGACTATATAATCCCATGGACTGTAGAGTCGGACACGACCACAGACTATATAATTCCATGGACTGTAGAGTCGGACACGACCACAGACTATATAATCCCATGGACTGTACAGTCGGACATGACCATAGACTGTATAATCCCATGGACTGTACAGTTGGACATGACCACGGACTATATAGTCCCATGGACTGTACAGTCAGACATGACCATGGAATATATAGTCCCATGGACTGTACAGTCAGACATGACCATGGAATATATAATCCCATGGACTGTACAGTCAGACATGACCACAGACTATATAATCCCATGGACTGTACAGTCAGACACGACCACAGACTATATAATCCCATGGACTGTACAGTTGGACATGACCACAGACTATATAATCCCATGGACTGTAGAGTCAGACTCAACTGAGCCACTTTCGACTTGTCATCCTGAGGCTTTCTTTCATCAAGAGGTTTGGATTATTTCCAGATTAAAGCTTCTTTGGGTTTATGCCCCAAATAAGCAAGTATATCTGTCACTGAAGTCATTGTAGAAGTACACCATTGGTTGGGTTCAGGTACCAATTATAGTTTCTTTTCTAATGACACAGGGTAAAAAGGGCCAGGGCTTGAAGTGGGAGACATGAATTTAAATCAATTCCACCACCAACTCTTCAGTTTTACACAGATTACTTAATCTCTTCAAGTGCCTATTTCTTCATCAATATACTAAAGTTAACGCCCATCTAAAGGGTCGTTGTGATGGATTAAAGGAGGTCTCTAGTTTATTTATATTTCTTTATCCAGTGACTCCACAAATAATGTTTCTCTTTCCCATGATATTCCATATAGCACTATATTAGTTTACATAGCACTATATAGGTTGATATATAACTATAGCAAAAACCACAGACTGGGTTAAAAAGTAGACATTTATTTTCTCACAGTTCAGGAGACTGGGAAGTCTGAGATTAAGGTATTCACAAGTTTGCTTTCTTCTGAGGATATGAGACAAAGATGTGGTCCAGGCCTATCTGGTTGGCACAGAGATAGCCATCTTCTTCCCTGTGTCTTGATATTATCTGTCTGAATCTCCTCTTCTTTTAAGGACATCATTTATATTGGATTAGGGACTACCCCAATGACCTCATTTTACTGGTTACATTCTGAGGCACTAGAGGCTAGCACTTCAACACAAGAATGTGTGTGTGTGTGTGTGTGTGTCTTGGGAGGCTAGATACAGAAGGGCCACGATTAAGCCCAAAGCAAGAACAATAAGCAGACAGCCATACATTAAGTAAACAGCAGACTCAGGATAAACTGTGCATACAGTTGCAGATTTTATTTTCTTGGGCTTAATCACAGTGGACAGTGACTATCACTATGAAGTTAAAAGATGCTTGCTCCTTGGAAGAAAAGCTATGACAAACCTAGACAGCATATTCAAAAGCAGAGACATCATTTTGCCAGCAAAGGTTCATATAATCAAAGCTATGGTTTTTCCAGTGGTCATGTACGAATGTGCGAGTTGGACCATAAAGAAGGCTGAGTGCTAAAGAATTGATGCTTTTGAACTGTGGTGTTGGAGAAGACTCTTGAAAGCCCCTTGGACAGCAAGGAGATCAAACCAGTTAACCTAAAGGAAATCAACCCTGAATATTCATTGGAAGGACTGATGCTGAAGCTCCAATACTTTGGCCACCTGATGCGAAGAGCCAACTCACTGGAAAAGACCTTGATGCTGGGAAAGATTGAAGGCGGGAGGAGAAGGGGATGACAGAGGGTGAGATGGGTGGATGGCATCACCAACTCAAGGGACATGAGTTTGAGCAAGCTCTGGAGATAGTGAAGGACAGGGAAGCCTGGCGGGCGGTAGTGCATGGGTTCGCAGGGTCAGACACGGCTTAGTGACTGAACACAAGCAGCAACAGGATAAATCCCAGCCATCAAAAGGTATGATACAGCCACGCTGCCTCCAGGGGGAGGCAAGCAGGAAAATGCAGTTTTACAGATCAAAGGAAAGACCTCATTCACTTCTATTTCAGGAGAACTGTGAGATGCTTTTCCTCCAGGATCATGGGTTTCTGAGATAAAAAGGACTCTACTAGTAGAACAAAGCTTCATTAATTACAGCAGTCCCTTCAGGTACCCCTGGCAAAAAAAAAAAAGGTGGAATCAAGACCTTGTTTCAAATAAAAAATTTTGTTCCATCCCTTAAATGGATTGAATCAATGATTCCGGAGTTATGATGTTCCCTAGCAGAGTTAAACCAACTCTGGGAAACTCCATTTCAGTATTAAGCTGACTCAGGAAGGGCTTTTTGTACTTTCTAGCTAATCTGTAGTCAAATTGAAAATTTTCAGCTGCCTAAAAAACTGCACTCTCCAGTTTTCATTCTAAAAAAAAAAAAATTGTGTCTGCCAGCATTTTCAAAATGTATTCTGTAAGGTGCACATATGTTAATATAAGTGTATCAAAGATTGTCCACCTCGTTGCTCTCCTATTAAGCAGATTTCCCTTTACAATCTTCCCACACAGTCAGCTTCTGCATTTGAGGTTTGGAGAGAACAGAATTGCAATGCTTCCCCTGCCTGCCATACCGTGACTCTAACACCGCTCTCTCCTTCCAATCTCTTCACCACAGCTATTCCCATGCTTGGTATCCAGTCTTTCTCTGCTTCGGACAAAATATAAAGTCATAATGATAAAACACAAACAGGAACTTCAGAATCCCAAGCAATTGCACTCTCTAGGTATCATTATCATTATTCCCTCCATTTATGTTTTAAGGGACTCTCTGAGCTGACTTCCTAAAAAGGAGAAAACTCAGTGCAAAAAAACAGCAATATCAAGCAGTGCTAGCTTTTGAGCACCCAGATGAAGACAGGCCTTCCTTTGAAAGATCAGCTATGAATCTTTCTGGTAGAATGGCATATCAAAGTCCATGTCAAAGGCAGCTTGTTATAGATTTACCCCAGGGTCTCATCATCAATTTTAAATGCACTTGCTGAGTGGCCATGCATATCCATATACAGTGTTTCATTATACGTACTCAGTAGGTGCCCTGATTACCTCCAGTTTCAACCCGCCATTCAATCCTCAGCAAGCACCTAACCCTTTTTTTTATCCTCTTTATTCCACTTGACAGCTGCCCCTTTCCCTTCCCTGAAGCTGACAGCTTCCCACTATACAAACATTACTGCCTTTGCACCCAAACATTACTGCTTTTACACTCAGCACCTAGATCCTGGTTTCTAATACCTTTCACCAATTTCAGAAGCTGGGACACATTCTAGGTCTGAGACAGGGAGCATATAAGATAAGTATATACAGGGACTATATATTTCTGGAGCCTCCTGAAATGCCAGAAAGTAAGGAAATACTCAAAGGAAAAAAACTCTTTTTGATTTTTAAAATGGATGAAGCCTGTCAAGAAACAAAGAGACCAACCTGAAAGATCTCTGGGGACCAAATGTGGGACAGTTTGAGCAACAAAATAAAAACCCTAGGATTGGATTATAAGACCAAGTATAAAATAAATGTGGGGCTTCTATGGTGGTTTAGCAGTAAAGAATCTGCCTGCCAATGCAGAAGATGCAGGTTCTATCCCTGGGTCAGGAAGACCCCTTGGAGTAAGAAAGAGCAATCCCTCCGAGGGTTCTTGCCTGGGAATTTCCATGGACAGAGGAGCCTGGCAGGCTCTAATCCATACAGTTGCAAAGAGTCGGACAGAACTTAGTGACTAAACAACAACATGAAATAAACACATATGGGTCTATATTGATATAAATCAATGATTAAATATATGTAGGAGAGAGACAAATTTGTCATACAGAAAAAAACAAATAATGTATATAGGTACCCACCTCCTTGCTATGGACTAAATATCTGTGTCTCCCCAAAACTCACATGTTGAAATCTTAGCCCCCAAAGTGCTGGTAATAGGACATGGGGCTTTGGAGAGGATTAATTGGAGTCTTCATGAGTGTGATAGTGCCCTTATAAAAGAGATTCCAGGGAGCTCTCCCTTCTCACTACCATTTGAGGATACAACAGGAAAATAGCTGTGTATGAACCAGGAATCAAACTCTCCCTAGATCCTAATCTGCAGCACCTTGATCTTGGACTTTCCAGCATCTAGAACCGTGAGAAATAAATCCGTGCTGTTTATAAGCCACGTGCCCTGTGGTATTCTGTTACAGCAGCCTCAACAGACTAAGACATCCTTCCCAAAAGTAGAGATGAATCTCCCACAGTCCGCTCTGCATGTGAGCTGGGTTTACTACCTACTTCCAAGGAATGAGTATGGAAAGGCAAACTTAGAGTGGAGAAACCCCGCAAAGACTACTTTAAGCAAGTGATTAGGGTCAGTATTCCTGGTGATAAGTCATGTTGATACCAAGTACTCCCTCACATGTGCCATGAGAAATGTATATTACCTCTGATATTGTCTCCCAAACACACAACCCCAATCTAATCATAAGAGAAATATCAGACAAACCTAAACTGAAGAACACTTTATAAAATACCTGGACAATTCTCTCCAAAACTGCCAAGGTCATGAAAAACAAGAATGAGACAGTTATAGGGCAGAGAAGACTAAAAAGATGTGACAACTAAATGCAGAGTTGGTATCCTGGATTGGATGCTGGTACAGAGAAAGGACATCAGTAGACAAAATCTGAATAAAGTCTGAAGTTTATTTAAGAGTAAAATTAGTTTCTTAGTTTTGGTTCTCAGTCCAATGGCTGTGTAAAATGCTGACTTTAGGGGAAACGGAGTAAAAGACATACAGGATTTCTCTGTATTATCTCTGCAACTTTTCTACAAATCTAAAATCACTTTAAACTAAAAAAAAAATCTTTATAAGTTAAAACACAAAACTAATTTCTGTTTTTCAACATTTTGCTCATTTGTGACTTTAGTTTACTACTACAGAAACTTCCTTTAGGAAAATGTAGTTTAAGGGAGACAACTTAAGAAAATATCTAAAATGAAGGTAGCAATGATTTTTGGAGACAGAAGCATGCTCGCCTCTGCATACACGCTTGCACGCACACATGCGAAGAAGCTTCAGTTGTGTTCGACTCTTTGTGACCCTACGGACTCTAGACCACAGATTCCTCTGCCCATGGGGTTCTCCAGGTCAGATTACTGAAGCGGGTTGCCACGCCCTCCTCCAGGAATCTTCCCAACCCAGGTATTGAACCCACATCTCTAACATCTCCTGCATTGGCAGGAGGGTGCTTTATCACTAGCTCTACCTGGGAAGGCCTCACCTCTGTATATTGAGACATAATTTACAAGCTGTAAAACAATAGTTTTAAAGTGGGTTTTTAGCATACTTACAAAGTTGTGCAACTATCACTACCATCCAATTACAGAACATACTTTAAGGTCATAAATAAAAATTTACACCTGTTTTTTTCTTTCCATGACTTTTGTAATTTAGGCTCTTACATTTAGGTTTTTCATCCATTTCTAGTGCATTTTTGTATACGGCGTGAGGCAGGGGTCCTCTAAAATATGATTTTTCATTTGTTTATATTGACTAAAAATATAGTTACAACCTAAAAGTAGGGAGTAATTTTATTTGGAGGGAATGTTTAGGACTCTAAGCCCCAGAGACAGCATCTCAGTAGCTGTGAGAAAACTGCTCCAAGGAGGCAGGAAGGGGAGTCAGTCTCTGTAAAAGTTTGCAACAAAGGGAGCCAGCAGTCTGAACATTGAAGATCAGATATCAAGTTAAGGAAGTTAGCATTCTAAGTATGGGAAGATGCAAGCCTCCGGGCTCACTGACTTCATTACTTTCATACGCACCAAGGTATCTGAAGCCAAATCCTATTTCCTTCTTTGCTTTCAGGAGTGGCAGATGGCTGCTTCTTGCATTGCCCCAGCCCCTCAGCAATCACTGTGTGTGTGTGTGGGGGGGGGGGGGGGTGCAACCTCTGTGGGATCACAGAGCCCTCATTGGGAGCCCTCATTCTCATTTGGAGGCCGGAAATCGATGGCAGTTGTGACATTCGTAGCTTATTGACATGGTAGGAGATACTTCACATTTCACATTTATGTGGCATCAAAAACATTCTTCTTAGAACTAAAATGCCAAGGTTGAAATGTCAGGTCCAGCAGTTACTAGTGTTAAGGTATTTTCCTTTCCTAGGGGTCCCTCTTCTCACCAGCATTGTGAGGGAACTGATGAACTTATTTCAATTTTAATTGGGATTTTATAACCATCAAAATTGCTGTTACTTACAGAGTACATATGGGTTCGTTATGCTACTCTCTGACTTTAATATATTGAAAAAAATTTTAAGGAAGGAAACTGATACTCAGAATTGCCAATATTTCAGGTTGCCAAGTAAAAACGTATTTTAAAAAAACTACCATCTCTTATGGACTTCCCTGGTGGCTAAGAGCTAAGGAATACACCTGCAATGCAGGAGACGTGGGAGATGTGAGTTTGATCCTTGGGTCAGGAAGATCCGAGGGAGGAGGGCATGGCAACCCACTCCCATATTCTTGCCTGGAGAATCCCACAGACAAAGGAGCCTGGCAGATAGCAGTCCGGGGGGGGTCGCAAAAAGTCAGACACGACTGAAGTGACTGAGCACACACGCATGCAACATCTATTATAATTTCATAAAAGAATGGTTTATACCAGATAGTAACGAAAATGCCATCTTTATATAAAGTAAGTTTTTATAATTGAGGGAAAAATACCTTCATAAAAACTCACTGCCCTGTCCTTATATTTTTAACTTGGCCATGGACCAGTACTGATCCCTACCCTCATGTTTGGGAATCACTGAATCAGATTATAATTCTGTGGAATTAGAACCACGTAAGCTCAAGCGTATGATTCAGTCGACTTTTGATAAACACGAAGAACAATAATAAGTGGGAAGAACCAGATGTTCTCAGGTAGAATCCCATTGATGTCAGACTTTCAATAAACCAAAGAGTTTTGACCTGAAGAGCACTAAGGTTCAGCTTTATTCACCATATAATAAAATTTTCATGAAGCACTCATGACTACAGATTAAATGAAAACAACTGTGAGGTAGGGGAGAGTGAAAATGTAACTGTCATATCCCTTTTTTTTTCAGTTTTTATTGGTTTTATTGTGGAAATTATGCATAAACTCAGAGGCATTGCAGTAAGTTTTAATTCCACATTGTTAATTGAACATTAATAAGAATTTCAGCAATATGCAAAAGTAAAATCCAGCAGTAGAGATCATTCATTTGTAAGATTCAGTGTGCCAGAACTCCTCACGTTATAGAAACTGCCATAATGTAATAGCGCTGATTTATGAATGTTTTGAGGAAACAGAATTATAATTTCTAAAACAAAGAGTTTAAAAAGAACCTGGATTTTTCTCTTCTTGTCTGTGGCCTCCTAATGATCTCAGGATCAATAATAAGTTACAGTTTCCACTGGCTCAATAAAGTTTAGACTCTTTTTTTTCCAAACAAGATGATGGTAAGTTTCACAAATTCTGCAAAAGTCAAGTTGAACATCAGAGACAGATCACTTGAACTCAAGAATGAAATGGACATTAAATCAGGACAACTTTGAACTCGTCATACCTTTCTTTACCAGCCTGGAGCCTGGTGGGATGTAGTTCATGGAGTCACAAAGAGCTGGACACAGCTGAGCAACTGAGCGCACATATATCTCCTAAACAATTCTCCAGACTTTCACATTATCCCTTCCATCGCATCTTTTTGGATTATCAAGTCTTATAATCTTTAATCAGGAATCCTGAATTTACAAAATACTTATTCATGAATGGTGATCCCTTAGTGTAAGCTTGCAAAATCAGTCAGCTGTGATGCATACATTTTATAGCTGAGAATTCTGAGTTGTTGAAAATTTCAATGAGATACTTTACTCAACTTTCTCCCTTTTCCTACCCCTGTATACCACTTCCAGCCAGCTGTCTTTTACTAGAGCTTAGGTCACTTTTAATTAATTATTCAAGAAATATTTATTGGGTACCTACCAAGTACTAGGCATTGTTTGTGTTCTTTGGTTTCAGAAGTGAATAACAACAATAAAATATGGGAAAGGCGCCTGCACAGATGGAGCTTACAGTCAAGGGGACAAGACAGACAATAAACAAAAGAAGAAGATAAATGTACACAGATACTTGGGCTTCCCAGGCGGCTCAGTGGTAAAGAATTCACCAGCCAGTGCAGGATACACAGGAGACACAAGTTTGATTCCTGGGTCAGGAAGATGCTCTGGAGGAAGAAATGGAAACCCAGTCCAGTATTCTTGCCTGGGAAATTCCATGGACAGAGAAGCCTGGCAGGCTGCAGTCCATGGGGTCACAAAGAGTCAGACATGACTGAGCGACTGATCACGAGGGCTCACAGTGTACATTCTGTGACGTGTGTGAGTCGTGTGATGTGCTGTGTGGGGATTAAGAAGAGGTTGATATGACAGAAAGTAACTGAAAGAGAGGTACACCTCTCAAAGGGGAGGTCAAAGGAGGCCTCTCAAAAAGCATTGAGCCAATAGTTGATTGGCTCTTTGGGATCTCATGGACTCTAGCCTACCAGGCTCCTCCGTCCATAGAATTTCCCAGGCAAGAGTACTGGAGTGGGTTGGCATTTCCTTCTCCAGGGGATCTTCCCAACCCAGGGATTGAACCCAGGTCTCAAGGATTGCAGTCAGACATTTCACCCTCAGAGCCACCAGGGAAGCCCTTAATAGTTAATTGTCAAAAAGAGAGCCATTTAAAGATCTGGGGAAAGTGAGGAACCAGTAAGTACAAAGGCCTGGAGGCTGGAAGGAGTTCAGCAAGTTCAAAGAAGAGGGGAAGGCCCACGTGTCTGATGAAGTGGAAGAAGCTGAGGGCTGTGGATGCTTAGAGCCAGGTCAGGCAGAACCTCATCCAACACAATAAGTAGTTGGAAATGGGAAGACATGGGAGGGTTTTAAGTCCAGAGAAGAGAATCAGTCCATCTTTAGGGGAACACAATCAGTAACTCATATAACTTATCACTAATTTAGCCTTCTGGTTAGCCCTACTGTGACCTCATGTTCTATGTTTGGTTCATTGGCTTTTCTCTTATACCCTAATACAGGTTCACATCTTGCACTTTTATAGAAAATTTGTCTCTAATGTAACCTGATTTTCCAAAAAGATGAAGAGGGGATAATTTGAAAGTTCAGAGAATCTTCCAGAAAATATATAATGGACACTAAATGCTAATGCTGTAAATAAATTTAGGATAGGGCCCAAGTTGTACCAGTTTAATGCCCAATCCATTCTTGAATGCAGAATGATATACACAGCAGAAAATGTTCAACTTTACTTTTATGGAATTTATGAATCTTACCATCATCTTGCTTGGAAAAAAGATCTAAAATATATTGGGCTAGTACAGACTCTAATTTGCTATTAAAAATTATTAGGAGGCCAAAGAAAAGAAAGATATGGCTCTCAGATACTCCAGGAAATACTTTAAATATGGGATTCCTTCATTAATTTTTCTAGCCCATTGAAAGCTGGAGTCATGCTGACTAAATCCCCATCATTCAGCTGGTGCCCTATAACTGTGGCCAAGATCCTACCTTGCTGGACCACTTTGACACTGATTGGCAACTGAATTGCCAAGTGCTATAAACAGAATGTCCCCTTGCTTGGTTGGATATCTTCTGCATTTGTTTAGAATAATTCTGAAATAGCAATTCCCCACCCATCCACTCATCCCCATGAAAGGTTGGGGCTTTAGATGGTGGTTTAGTTGCTAAGTCGTGTCTGACTCTTGCAACCCCATGGACTGTAGCCTGCCAGGTTCCTCTGTCCATGGGATTTTCCAGGCCAAGAATACTGGAGTGGGTTGCCATTTCCTTCTCCAGGGGATCTTCCTGACCCAGGAATAGAACCCGGGCCTCCTGCATTGTAGGCAGATTCTTTACCGACTAGGGGACTTCATTTTTCTGGTGTCTAATCTTCCTTGTCTGGCTGTCTCTTGAGCTCAAAATGTCCTTTTGAATACAACCCACACCTACAGACACAGGCAGAAACCCAGATGGGATTACCAATCCAAACTCAAGAATCCCTTAAATAAGCTCAATTACTGACACTTTCCCAAAGCTTATAACATTCTGCCCTAGAAATTTAGCATCATCTAAGTGAATGGTTGGATGGTTATTGTAACTGTCCAGTATTCTGATGCAGAAGTAATGGCAATACTGTAATTATTCCATTTTACTAAATTCCAATATTTGAACATGCAAAAATAGGATTTTATTCAATAAATGTAATATTCAAATAAGAAGTTATTCCTAAATGTTGAGTACCAAGAACAAATATCAAAGCAATAATTCATTAGCAGTGACCTGACTTTCCTGGTGGCTCAGATGGTAAAGCATCTGCCTACAATGCAGCAGACCCAGGTTCAATCCCTGGGTTGGGAAGATCTCCTGGAGAAGGAAATGGCAACCCACTCCAGTATGCTTGCCTGGAAAATCCCATAGACGGAGGAGCCTAGTAGGCTACAGTCCATGGGGTCACAAAGAGTCAGACACGACTGAGCGACTTCACTATCAATCGAAGATGAGGTTTTTGAGGTTAGGGTTGAAGTATTTTGTCAGTAAATAATATGCACATGGGTCCACAGATCACACCTCCCTGATCATGCCAGAGTCACTCTGGATGGAATACTAAAAGGGTGGGGGATGGGGGCAGGTATCTAATCAAGGCTCTAGAGTGAGTTAACCAGCTTCATCTCATCACCATTGTGTCTTTTCAGTAAAAAAGGAACAATTTACTCATCTTCTGAAAGATGGTAAGTTGGGAAACTTCTCCAGAATTCAAATTTTTGTTAGAAAATTTGTCCTTCCAGGGCAGGAATGGAGACACAGAAGGAGAGGGTGGAATGAATTGAGAGAATAGCATTAACATATATAGACGACCTTGTATACAATAGATAGCTAGTGGGAAGCTGCTTTATAACAAAGGGGACCAGCCCGGCACACTGGCACACTTTGATGACCTAGAGGGGTGAGAGGAAGACTCAGAGGAAGACTCAAGAGGGTCGGGATATATGTATATGGCTGATTCACAATGTTGTACAGTAGAAACCAACACATAATGGTAAAGCAATTATCCTCCAATTAAAAGCAAAATAAAATTTGTCTTTCAGTTAGGATGACCCAGCCACTCTGCCTTCCCCCTTCCGAGTTTGGCTGCAGCAACAACAAACAGTGTCAACAAGTGTACACCGCCAGAGAGAGAACAGTCAGAACTCGGCCGGGCAAACTGGACGAGTGTTCGTCAAAGTGCGACCACTTCAGAATCACATTGTGAAATGTGCCATCTGAGACCAACTGAGTCAATCAGAATCCTGAGGATGGGTTCAGGTTGGCTGTATGTTGGGGAGATGGGCTTCAGGAAGTTAATCTTGCTGACTCTTCTTGTTGTTTGGTCGTTTAGCTGTGTCCAAATTTTTGCAAGCCCGTGAGCTACAGCTTGCCAGGTTTCCCTGTCCTTCACCATCTCCCGGGGTTTACTCAAACTCATGTCCATTGAGTCAGTGACGCCATCCAACCATCTCATCCTCTGTCGCCCCCTTCTCCTTCTGCCCACTATCTTCCCCAGCATCAGGGTCTTTTCCAATGAACTGGCTCTTCATATCAGGTGGCCTAAGTATTGGAGCTTCAGCTTCAGCATCAATCCTTCCAATGATGATCTGGGGTTAATTTCCTTTAAGATTCACTGGTTGGATCTCCTTGCAGTCCAAAGGGACTCTCAAGAGTCTTCTCCAATGCCAAAGTTCAAAAGCATCATTTCTTCAGCACTCAGCCTTCTTTATGGTCCAACTCTCACATCCATACATGATTCCTGGAAAAACCACGGCTTTGACTATATGGACCTTTGTCGGGAAAATGATGTCTCTGCTCTTGAATACACTGTTTAACTTAGAGCAAGGATCCTTAGAGTCAAAGTCGCTTGAGGTGGCGTCGTCTGGCAGAGGCCATCATGGGGTATGAGAAATGAAGTAAGGGGAAGAGAGATAATGTACTAGAAATAAGATGCATGGCCTTTATGGCCACAAACTGAACAACTAAGGAGGGGCCGTTAGTGACACCAGTGCAAAAAGCCACACAGAAAGAATTCTTCAAGAAGAACAGCAAACACAAAAAAGATGCTCTGCTCAGAGTGAGGCAAAAGCCAGGTAGAACGACCTTGCCAGAGTAGCCATGCTGACTATCACTGAGGATCTCCTCTCTGATTTGAAAGCAGAGCCTACAGCAAAGCAGCACGTGCTTCTACAACGATGTTACCTATCATACAGACAAGGTGAGGGTATATGAGGAATTTAATTTTTCAGTGTGCGTTAATAATTTACCTACTCATTAGGTTTATGAGTGAGGATTAATCCCTAATTGGAGCAGAGCAACTGCAAGGCAAATTATCAAAATAACGGATGGTAATGTCTTTCTTGACTTTAAAAGGTAAAGTTTGGCAGCTCCAGATCCTTACATGTCTAGGATGAGAAAAGAACAGAGAAGTTTTATTCTTGAAGAACTGGAAAGTATCACTGCTTTGAAATATTCAAGGAAAGGTTAGACACTTTGAGTACTGAAGTAGGGTTTAATACAGATGCTGGGAAGAAAGAGTATTTTTAAAATACTTATGTTTATCCGGCAGAGGATACTGATAATGAGGGAGACTGTGCCTGTGTGGGGTCAAGGGCATATGAGACATTTCTGCACCTTCCTATCAATTTTGCTATCAACCTGAAACTACTTTGAAAAAAAAGAATATAATTGAGAGAGTGGCACTGACATATATACACTACCATATGAAAAATACAGAGCTAGTGGGAAGCTGCTCTATCACATAGGGAGCTTAGCTCCATGCTCTGTGACGACCTGGAGGACTGGGATGTGGGTGATGGGAAGAAGAAAGGCTCAAAAGGGAGGGGAGATATATATATATATATATATATGTGTGGGATATATATGGGATATATATGTGAATACACATATGCAATATATATTAATATACAGGATATATATATACACACTTATAGCTGATTTACATTGTTGTACAGCTGAAACTAATAACAACATTGTAAAGCAATCATCGTCCAGTTAAAAAAATAATCATAGGATAAACCATAATGGAAAAATACATCAAGGAGATCCAACCAGTCCATCCTAAAGGAAATCAGTCCTGAGTGTTCATTGGAAGGACTGACGTTGAAGCTGAAATTCCAACACTTTGGCCACCTGATGTGAAGAACTGACTCATTTGAAAAGACTCTGATGCTGGGAAAGATTGAGGGCAGGAGGAGAAGGGGACGGCAGAGGATGAGATGGTTGGATGGCATCACCAACTTGAAGGACATGAGTTTGAGTAAACTCCAGGAGTTGGTGATGGACAGGGAGGCCTGGCATGCTGCAGTCCATAGGGTTGCAAAGAGTCGGACACTATTGAGCAACTGAACTGATTTGATATTGGGTTGCCCAAAACTTTATGGGCAACTCTGAATGAACTTTTTGGCCAACCCAATAGATATGCTTCTGTGTATTGACAGAACAAGTCCTATACCCAGCATCTGAGACCACCAAATTGCTGGTCACTGCTGATGCCACATTTGGTAAGAAGCCCACAGCAGTGCATGGGTGTTGCAGAACCTTTCTGTAACTTAACTTTTAAAGACTATTTTTGACACAGCTTCAGTCTCTCAAAGTCTTCCAGATTTAATAAATAAATAAAGGTTTCTTTCAAAAACCCACCTTTGAAATTTTAAACTGGGATACTGGGGAAGAACAAAGTTTGCCAAGTACAAAAATAAATGATAATGAAGACGATTGCATCTAAGATTTTATCTTCCCTTTGCATGCCATCCCAAATATTACCAAGTACTTTTAAAGCATTCTGAACGATGGCCCAGCCCTTTTTTAGATTCTGGTCTCTCTTTGCTGATTTATGCCCTACCATATTACCGATTAAAAAGAAAAAATCAAAATAACTCTTTGAAAAATGCCTGGCTCCATTGATTTTTGTGGAGAGGCTCTTGCTTGGCTGAATTTAATTTAAATGTAGTTCTTTGTTATTGCTTCAAGAGGACGACAGTCATTTCTAACAAGCACAAATTATTCAGAGCATGACCCTCAATGCGGTATTTCAAATAGCAAAAGAAAACAAGCCATCCTCTCACCCACTTCGCCTTGCAGGAAGAGAAGCTGTGTGAAAGGAACTGCAAAAGGACAACCTGACCCAGAGGGATTCGCCTCACCGGGGCCCTCCTCCCGGCTTTAGTGGGTCTCTGGATGGGCCAGTTGCACAAATACAAGAAGATCAGGCCCGGCATCCTGGAAGGGGGAGGGGCTTGGTATCACCCTCCTTGGATTGCTGTTTGCCAAGTTCTAGTTAACCCAGTTACAGTAAAGCCATTGTGGACTCTTTAGTGGAGCAAGCCTCACATCTACATGGCATTCACGATTGTTGATGGCCATGGCCACAGCCAGTAACTGCAATTTAGTGGCTTACACATTATCATGAAAGGGGGCGGGCAAAGGCTCAAGAGCAGTGGGTTTTTACAGCAATAGGAAACAGGACACATTTTGTGCGGCCGCCAACTCCTTTGCATTTCTGAGGATGAAATGCCCCCTAGATCAAAGTGACAAAGTGGTTAGGATATTCACGGGACAGAAGACAAAAGGAGTTCATCCACTGCCAAAAAACAGCCTTCTGTTAAGTGTTTAGAAGTTTAATAACAGTACTTACATGAGAAGCAGAATGCAGCAGGGTAACTTGAATTGTGCGGTTTAATAGAAACTGGTTGTTCTTCACGACACAGGCGATCCAGGAGGCTCACCCTCGTTCGCTCACTCACCTGGCACACATATACTGAGCATCTACTATAGCGGGCCGGTGCCAGGTGGTATAGAGGGTATAGAAATGCGGATAACCAAAGCATCTACCTTTGAGGAGCTTGCAGACCTATGCAATAATTATGTAATAATATAATACATATTTATATACATAAAACAAGTATGCACAAATCATCAGACACTGTATAGGTATCAGGTCACCTCTACAGTACTTGCAAAAGAAAAGGAACAAAAGCTGAATTTGTAATCTTAGCCCAACCCCCTCCTCAAGAATTGTGGTTAAAGGGGAAAGGAGAGAGAGACAATTGCTTTGGAAGATCTGTTAGTGTCTGGAGTATTTTCCCACTCCACATGCCCCTACCTTTCCAGTGGAACATGGTACTCCCTCTTTAGTTCAAGTCAAATGAAAACATTTCAAGAGAACCACTTAGACAGCATGGCCTGTATCCCTTTAGAGTTGGGGAGGTACAGGGTCTGATGCAAGACCTGTACTCATAGAAACCTCTAGGCACAAACTACAGTTGCCTACAGTGTGATTAGAGGTCCATATTGAGTGCAAACTGTGCTTCCACTGATGGCAGAGACAAGGATGCAGACAAGTTTCCCAAGTACTACATACAGTCTGTAGCACGTGGAAAAGAGCTGCTCTAGAGTTGTTTAAAGTCCTTTACAAAAGAGGGCTACATAGCGAGACAATGGGTTTAAAGGAATGGAGGTGGACTCAGGGAGTGGAAAATAAAGATGCCTCCTGTCTGCAGCTGATGGAGATCAGCACACTTCATTTAAGGCTTATAGCCCATTAAGGTAGAAAGTCTAAATCGCATTAAGATACTTAAAGTTTATGGGGGAAATTTTTCTAAAGCAGCTGTTTTGTTATATCCTACAAACATGTCACCGAATAAAGGCTGGATCTAAGAAGGTTATATCTGTGACCCGAGTAGTCAAATAAAATGTGAAATTTTAAGTTATAATTCAGATATTTAGCTTCTGAGACTTCAAGGTTTTGGAAACATATAGAGTTTGGGAAACTATAATTTTTATCAACATGTCAAACTTATGAAGACACGGCATGAATAAAAATACAGATTCAGACTTGATCCAAATGTATTTGGTCCCTGAGCATAAAAATCCCTTAGCGTGATGCCTCTTAAGAGTGAATCATCAGACAGAGAAAGACAAATATAATATGACATTGCTTGCATAGAGAATCTTAAAAAAAAAAATGGTGCAAATGAATTTGCCTATAAAATAGAAACAGACTCACAGACTTAGAGAAGGAAACTTTGGTTACCTAGGGGAAGGGTGGAAGGGGAGGCAGAGCTGGCGGTTGACACGTGCACACTGCTGTGTGTAAAGTGGATAACCAACAAGGGCCTACGCTATAGCACAGGGGGCTCTGTTCACTACTCAGCAATAACCTAAATGCGGACAGAATTTGAGAAAGAACAAGGAAGTAAGTGTTAGTCTCTCAGTCATGCCCAACTCTTTGCGACCCCCGGACTGCAGCCCACCAGGCTTCTCTGTCCATGAGATTTTCCAAGCAAGGATACTGGAGTGGGTTGCCATTTCCTTCTCCATGAGAAAGAATAGATGCATGCATATGTATAACTGAATCACTTTGCTGTATGCCTGAAACTAACACAATATTGTTTATCAACTAAATTCCAATATAACTTTTTTTAAAAAGAGGGAATCATATAGGGAGTGATAGAAGGCTTGCATCCTCTTTCCTGAAGGAACTGAGATGAAGCAGAAGTAGGAGAAATACAGCTAGATTCGCTAGTCTTAGCCCTACTCCTTAGAATGGGCAAGGTAGGACATTCAGGGCCCAAAGAACAAATCCTGCCTCCTTGCCCCAGCCTCTTTACCCATTTGAAATTCCCTGTCCCCACTGCCTTGGTTCTCAACCCCTGCAACTGCTTAGCCAAACAAGCCACAGCCCTAGCAATCCTCTCAAGACTGGGCCACAGTTTGCTACAGTTTATATGCAGCCCAGGAAAAATCCAGAATTTGTGAGGTCTGTACCTCTCTAGTCTGGGGCCAAGAGAAGTTAAGTGGCCCACATGCCACAATATACAGGTTGGTGGCAGCCACAGAAGGAGGATCCTGACCTTCTGCTTCTCTAATAGTGCTCTTTCTACACAACCTTCAGTGGAAGGAGTGTGGGGTCCCGTGTAGGTACAGACATACAAGATAGGTAAACAGTGCCCAACCCCATCCCACAGAGTCATTCCGGGCCACAGCTTCAAGCAATTTTATGTGCAGCAGCCAAAAAAAGTACTTGGGAAACTTCAAAGAAATTTATAGGACCACTTAACATGCTGTGAAATTGGACCATGTGTCATGAATCAAAAAACCGATTAAATAAACTGGGAATGTCATGAAAGTTCCATTAGTGTTCATGTTATCTTTGCCTAGAAAAATCACTAGATTAAGTCAATTCTGAACAAAATGGCTCTAATCTCTAGTCACCTCAATTCTTAGTATATAAACATATAAATCTTGTGTGGTTGTTGCCCAACCTTGGACAGACATCTCAGGCAAAGGGCCACGGGGTTGGCTGCAGAGCCTGCATTAGACTTAATTTTGTTCTCTGAAAGGTTCCTGTTCCTATGATGGCATATGGTTCCACAATCTCTAGGAACCATTCCTCGATAAGAGTCAAGATCAACCTCGGCCAAATCCTCACCCTGCAGTGTTCCCACCTCACACCAGTGCGGCTGCCCTTCACGGTCCTTGCTATAAACACAAAAGGCTTGAATGGAAAGAACCAACTGCTAAGAGAATTCTTACACTTGGGGATGTATTTTTTTTATTTCATCAAGGAGATAAAAGCAAGTAGCTCAAACACAACACCCTTGTCTCCCCCTGCCAAGTCTTCTTTCAATGGCAAAAAGACAATTTCTTCCATAACATGAATAGTAAAAACATAGGTCTTAATGAGATGGATGCAATATTGGAAAAAAAAAATTATGAATAGGTAATTACACTTTTAGGAGAGTTACAGATTTTAACCAGTTAAGCTGCAGGGTATGATTATCTCATTAGTCCTGTGCACTCAAAGTAAATATAGAATAGGTTGGGTGTGACCAGTGAAAACCATGTTTTGCCAAAAACTTTTAAAGAACAAGCTGTGGCTTCAGAAGGGTATGTACCAAGGGTTACCTAAGTGGATTTCATGGTTGTGAAAGGCACACAGCTGCTGGCAAAACCAGCTCTCCACGTTCAGAGCCATTCAGGTACGTGCCGTGTTGCCAGGCTCCCAAACAAACCACATTGTCTCATCCTCATTCCCGCGCCTCCGCATCGCAAAGTACTTCAAGTTCTTTGTGTACCAGGCTGCAACTCTTGACCTACCACTCCCTCGGGCCTTCTCTGTGGCTTATTCCTTCAGCCGTCCCTAGAAATGGATTTATTCTCAGGCACTCTTATTCCTGGGGGGCCCGGGAGTGGTGTAAGCCTCGGTGGCCCCTAAAAGTTTAAACCTGCTATTTTGGCTTCATTTAGATCCTACTCTGAAAGAGGTCTCCCTGCCCTGTTGGTGGGAATGTAAATTGGTGCAGCCACTAGGGAGGACAGTATGAAGGTTCCTTCACAAACTAGAGTCACCATCTGGTCCAGCACTCCCACCCCTGAGCATACACTGGGAGAAGAACATGGCCCAAAAGGATGCATGCAGCCCCATGTTCATTGCAGCACTGTTTACAATAGCAGGGACGTGGAAGCAACCTAACTGTCTGTTGACAGAAGAATGAATAGATAAGATACAATACATATATACAACGGAATATTACTCAGCCATATAAAGGGAAAAAACTGGGTCGCTTGCAGAGACATGGATGGATCTCAAGATTGTCATACTACGTGAAGTCAGTCAGAGAAGGAGAAATATCATATGACATCCCTTATAGGTGGAATCTAAAAAGAAATGGTACAAATGAACTTATTTACAAAACAGAAACAGACTCACAGACTTAGAGAATGAATTTATGGTTGCCAGTGGGGAAGGATAGGGGGACGGAATAGCCAGCAAGTTTGGAACGGACATATACACACACCTATATTTAAAATGGATCACCAACAAGGTCCTGCTCTATAGCAGAGAGAACTCTGCTCAGTGTTACGTAGAAGCCTGGATGGGAGAGGAGTTTAGGAGAGAAGAGATACATGTGTCTGTGTGGCTGAGTCCCCTTGCTGTCTGCCCGGAACTATCACATTATTAATTGAATATATGCCAATATAAACTGAAAAGTTGAAAGGTAAAACATAAAAACAAAAAAAGTACATAGAAGATTTCTCGAGAGAGAGAGCTAGAAAAGGCAAAGGAGTGCTGTTGGTGGGAAATACTCATGAAGCAAAAAGACTGAAAAAACAAGTCGCAAAAACTCCTTTATCAATAATGACTAACACTGAATAATCCCCACAAGTGCCAGGCACTCTTCTAGGAGCTTTGCCTGTATCAAGTCATCCAATTATCTCAACAATGTCGTGTTAAATGCTCCTAGAATCCTCATTTGCAGAGGAGGCAACACAAATACAGAGAAAGAAAGTCAATTGTTCGAGATGAGAATGTTGGAGCCGGGCAGTCCTGCTCAATAATCAAAGTAAAACTAATGCTACAATCAGATGGTTCCCTCAGTGTTAGTTACACACCAGATACTGTGCTATGCGTGTTACACGTGTTATCTCATAAGATCCCTACAAGACCCCATGAAGCAGGTGCGATCATGATGCTCATTTATACGTTGTCCTTATTTTACATCTGAAGTTTAGAAATGTCAAACAAGGGAGTTAGGATTCAAATTAAGGTTAGAGTGAAGGAAGTTTCGGAGGTTTTCCTTCTCACTATTGCCTCTACAAGTTATACCAGCTAGCCCCTAGAGAGGGCTAGGGAAGGGTGCTTCAGAAGACACAGAGCGCCCTGTTATCAGACACAGTCAAGCAGGGGTGAAGGATTTACTCAAGAGAGGTGGTCTTTCAAAATCATTTCCATCTCTCCACAGCTTAGGGACTGACGCTTGCAATGTATTCCACGTCTTGTCTTCTTTTCCTACCGGGCTTCTAACGGCTCACCCTGCAGCTGCAGGCTGCCTTCTCTTTATCATGTGTGTTTTTTACAATATTCGGGTGCCACCTTCAATAATTCTTGCTGCTGCAGCAGCAGCTGAGAACCTCAGGATTATGGAAGACCTTGAAAAACAAGCCTGAATTGTCTTCTTACAAAACAGACATTTCCTTGCTGTGTATTTTGTGTGGAGAGCCAGGATCACGTTGTTCAGACTTGTAATGGACTGGGTGCTCCTAAGACAACAGCGGAACCGCACCCACGCGTTAGCCCAGGGATGTTTGCTTGCTCTTCAGATTTGGATCTCCAGGATGATGTTAGGTCCCTGGATACCTGGAACTTTGTGCTCAGTCACAGATTAAAGAAGAAAGTGCTCCACAGTGATAGAAAGTCACTAGGTTCTGAATCCATTATTGAAATAAAGTCAGTTTCCCCGAAAGAAAGGACATCATAACATGCATCATGATAGTCCTTACTTAATATCCATTAAGTGCCCCTCTACTGAGCACTTTACATTTATCATCTCACTTAATCCTCACATGAAAAAGAAAACTGAAATATGTACTGAGATCCATCACAGGTGGGGGTTCTTTTTTAGACGCTCAGTCATGTCCGACTCTTTGCAACCCCATGGGCTATAGCTCACCAAGCTCCACTGTCCATGGGATTTTCCAGGCCAGAAAACTGGAGTGCATTGCCATTTCCTTCGCCAGGGTATCTTCCCCAACCAGGGATCAAACCTGTGTCTCCTGCAATGCAGGCGGATTCTTTACCACTGGGCCACCACGGTAGCCCACCACAGGTTGCAGGTAAGCGAACTGAAACTTTGGAATATTAAATAACTGCCCCATGGCCACACAGCTGTGGGAAATGGAAATAGTATTTTTAAACGACCACTACCCTTGGAGAAGCCTATCCATCATCCAACACGGCTTCCTACCATCCCAATAAAATTAACTCAGCATCATGAAGTTGTACCAACACAAGAGCATTATGGATGCTGCTTACTAGAACTTTTATGAGAGCCTTCAGAGCGGGAATGAAGTTCTCACTTGAGCTCAATTCCTGCCATAATGATTGCTAGTCCAAGATGGCCTTGACACAACTAGAAACTTAGGGGTAGGCACTTACTGTACTTTCAAATGCCATCAAATCCATATACTGCGGGTCTAAATCCACAGAATATGGCTTAAATCCCATCTTTCATAGGAGCTTCCTCTCTCCTTATATGCTTATTTATCAATACTTAGGTCTAACCATGGGCTTCTTGTAGTAGTCAAGAACTTGCCTGCCAAAGCAGGAGACGTAAAGAGACATGGGTTTGATCCCTGAGTAGGGAAGATCCCCTGAAGGAGGGCACAGCAACCCACTCCTGTATTCTTGCCTGGAG
Source organism: Cervus canadensis (assembly GCF_019320065.1). Lineage (NCBI taxonomy): Eukaryota > Metazoa > Chordata > Mammalia > Artiodactyla > Cervidae > Cervus > Cervus canadensis. Next base: position 86,024,180 of record NC_057391.1, read on the forward strand.
AATCCCATGGACAGAGGAGCCTGGCGGGCCACAGTCCACAGGGTCTCAAAGAGTTGGACACGACTGAGTGACTTAGCACGAACACATGGTTAATCATCCTCAATTATAGTTTAAAGAACTAGAGGCAAGATCTTATTTCTACCACAGGGATCTCATATTAGAAGATACTGATTTTTATTTTTGTTATTGTTTGTGGGGAGAGGGTTCAATTTTGCTTTATGCCATGGAGCTTATCTCTTTAGAGTATTTATCTTCGGCAACATTATAGCAACATAATTTTTCAAATTTTGGTCATTTGCTTTTTACAAAATTGTTTTAGGATATACCTTGTGGCCCTGATACCCTAAAACCATGGAAGTAAATTTTGAAATACTATGCACAACAGGACAAGAACCAACCATACCGGAGTTTTAAACTAAATACATAAAACATGAAGACTATGGAGACAGAGCCAGCCAACTGAAGATACAAGGAATCTAGACTCTAGATTGGCTCGAAATGATGATATTATGGAATTTTTATACTAAAACTTCCTTAGAAATGAGCTATGCCATTACTCCCAGTACCAGGTGAGTAAAAATGAGGCCTACTGTGTTGGGGAAACTGGTTTGGGGATCACATAGGTAGTCAGGGGTGAAAAAAAAAATCCACCTGCCAATGCAGGAGATGCAAGAGACTTGGGTTCGATTCCTGGAGGAGGAAATGGTAACCCACTCCAGTATTCTTGCCTGGAGAACCCCATGGACAGAGGAGCCTGGCGGGCTACAGTCCATGGGGTCACAAGGATTGGACATGGCCGAGCACAGCCAGACGTGGAGGGAGGCAGGACAAGAAGCAGTTAACTTTTGTAACTCTTGCTTGTCACTCACAACCTGCATTTTTTGGTTTCCTCTAAGGTTTATCCCTGCCCTTTTCTCCTGCCTTCACGAAATGATATTTTTCATTAAAGAGCATTCTGGCCCACATTCTCTCTGGCAAGAGAGCCCCATTCAAGCTCCACCCCTGCCACTAATGCACCGTGGGGCACACCGCTTGCCCCAGCCCTGGCCCCTGGCTGCGACTGTGCTCAGGCGCCTCTCTCTCTTGCTCATCCCAAAACAAGAGCCATGACCACACCGCTGACGGCCGGACCCTAGAGTACAGGCGGCATCGACAGGGGCAACCGCCTTGCCGTGAATTTTACGGTTTGCGAAGCCCTCATCTCCCAGCCAGTTCCTTTTTTAAGCACCTGGAAGCTACCACAAAAGTGATGTAACTTGTTCTCTTGATAAAAAGCCAGAGACAAGATTAAATATTGGTCTTTCTCATGGACATCCAGCCAGAAGTCAAACATTACCTTCCCCCTTTACTATGGTGAAGTGAAATATTTGTGCCTCATGGCTCCAGTGTATTTCATCATCTAGGTCTGATTTTTTTTTTTTCCCTTGGGCCTAGGAGCTCCTCTGTCAGAACAGATCAATGCTGTCCATCAACTGATGTCCTAGTTTTCAGTAGCCAACCCCCAAGACAACCCTCTAGAAGAGTCTCCTGCCGTCCTCACACCTCACATTTTGTCCCCTCAGGATAAAATGGGGGAGCCAAGGGGACTGCCTCACAAGCGATAGTGAGGAAGAGAAGGGTTTTGCCCTTTTTGCAGACATCAGAAGCTTCCTCACACTGTCTCAGGCACGGTCCTAACTTCCACTGGAGATGACACAGGGAGGTGCCAGCTGGCAGCAGACCTGCTGGCTGGCGCTCTGAAACAGGTTCAACTAGTTAAATGGAAGTGCATTGCCAAGCCAAGACTATCCTGACCCTGCACTGGAAAAAGGTCAAAACCCTGCCACTGGAGGGAGGTGGCAGGGAGCATCTGGATGCAAAGAGTCTGATGCATCTTCTGTCCAGTAGCTGTACCTTACCAGATCATGTCCACTGTGTCCATGAAAAATTCACACGTTAAAGTGCCAACCTGCCGCATCTCAGAAAGTGATCTTATTCACAGAAATAGGGGTGTGACAGACATCACTAGTTCAGATGAGGTCATCCTGGAATAGGGTGGGCTCCTGTCCAATATGACTGGTGTCCTTATCAGAAGATGCAGGTAAACAGGGAGGAGACAATATGAACATGTCGATGGAGATCAGGGTGATGCCTCTACAAGCCAAGGAATGCCAAAGATTATCAGGAACCACCAGAAGCTAGGAGAGAGGCATAGAAGAGATTTCTCCCTCCTGGCCCTTTGAAGGAATCAACCGTGTGGACACCTTGATCTTGAATTTCTAGACTCCAGATAATAAATTTCTGTTGTTTAGGTCACTCAGTCTGTAGTACTTTGTTATGGTAACCCTAGAAAAACTAGCATAGACCATATTTCCCAAGTTTTCAGAAACTTAATACATTGCTACAGCAATCTGGACATTCCAATAATTTCGTGGCTGAAATAGAAAGTTTATAGAATTCATCATAATATTAATTATCCTTATTGATAATTAAACTTATCCTTATTGTGATACATTGTCTATTTCCACCCAACAATACCATCGCTTGAATGTCTCAAAATAAACTAAACCAACAAACCAAACCACAGGCTTATGACTAAAAACTTAGAACTCTCTGCACAATTCTTTCCAAAGCAGAGTGCCATTTCCAAAGTGTAGTTAAGACCAGCTAAGAACTTCCCATAACTCAACTGGTACACTTCCCATAACTCAACTAGTACACTGTATTCTTTCCTGCCCCACAATAAATGCTACCGTGTGTCTGTGTACCAGTCACCATGAAAGGTATTAGAGACACACCAAGGTCAAAACAGGTGGTCATCGTCTTCCAGTGGCCTGTGTTCAGTGAGGAAGACAGAGATCAATCAAGCAATTACTCAGACATAGACGACTATGAACTGTGACAAGTGCAGTGAAGACATTTCACCACACTTTGCAGACAGCTACTTTCCCTAAGAACCAGCAGGCAGGCAGAGAGAGGCAGAGATAGGCATGCCCTGTATTCCATGGGAAACCGATAATACCATCAGTTTTCTCCCATGAAAACAAAACACCGAATATTACATTCCAAGCCACCTGCCAAAACGAATCATCTTAATAAAACAGGGCCCAAAAAGAAGGAGACAGGAGCTGAAAGTGGTAGAGAAGCAAAGCAAGAAATAGGACATGGAGAGAGTTCAATAAATCGGAAACTCGAGACAAAATGCTGCCATTGAGTCCCTCACCCTCCAGGATTTGAGAGAGTAAGGATGTATGTCCAGCACTGTGAGCGTGGCAGTGGTGAGTGGCACATGATCAGGCATGAGATTTTGTGCAGATGAAAGGATCTTACTCAAAATAAAAGCCTACCTTTGTTTGCAGCACTCTTTCTAAACTGGAACCTCAGTGTTCAGCAGGCTCCTTGCTCTGCGCAGTTGTGAGCCCTTGAACTCGCTGCCAAACGGTGTAGCCGGTCACCAAAAAAGCTGCCGAACGCTGCTGAAGACAGGGAAGAAAATCCATTGAATTAGTCCTGAACATTGCAAAAGCGGCTGCCTCTCTCAATTACTTTGTCAAGTCCCATTTTAATTGTAGCTCTGATCACATGTAAGCTTTTCCCACGGCGGGGATGGAGCCAGGATCCTCAAAGTGCCAGCATGTCCCCCGCCACCAGGCCGATATGAACAGGTCTGAAGCTGCTGGGTAGCTTGCCTCTGATGGAATTCAACAAGATAAACTGCTTCCTTGGCATTTATGTTACTCTTAGCGTGGATTGTATTTACACCTTTTGCCTCTTGGTGATGACCAACTTGGACGATCTATTTTGAGATCTCCCGAACAATCTAAAGCAGAACTGATTTGAAAATACCTTTAAAACAATAAATCCATCACTGTATGAAAACATACACACTTCTGTTTCCCCAAATAAGCATCCAGGGATATGTGATAGACGGGGGCTGGGTTAACAAGCAAATAATAGCAAAATAATACCTGTGGGGCAAGAACCTCTATCATGAAACAGAAATAAGCTCCTGCGCCAACACCAAATTCCACTGTGACCCTTGACTCAGCCTTAACTGAGTTTTGCATCATTGCAAAGTGTGGTTGTGATAAGTGGAGATGTTGAACCATCCTTAAGTAGCTACTGGCATCACTACGCTGCCCAGGTAAATAATGCGAAAGCAAAACTGCTTTGAATTCTATTATATTAGATGGTGGAAAGGCTTAAATATGTTCGGCACATTTAGTGTCATGTTTGAAAATGAGTGGGGGGAAATGACCGCTAAAGAGAGAAAAGAGAAGAGAAATAGATTGCCTGCAAGCGACAGAAAACGGAATGTTCTAGGAATGGGAATTGATGGCTGGTCAGAGCAATGGTTCTTGAAATGTGGACCAGGACTAGAAGCATCAGTAACACCTGGGAACTATTTAGAAACACAAACTCACAGAGAGAGTGGGGGGTGGGTGTGGGTTTGGGTGTGGATGTGTGCTTTGGAGGCAGGCAGAGGAAGTGGGCATATCAACAATCCATAGTCTAATAAGCCAGGGATTCTGACGCATACTCACATTTGAGAACCACTGAGTTAGGGCATGGAGACCAAAGCACATTTAAGAGAAAAACAAGACTAAGCAAACCATCTTCCCCTAAGCAGATGATCGGGGCAGAACTTTAATGCCTCCAGGAAAAGAACTCTAACCCTGGAGCCTGTAAATTATTAGGGAGTCTAACAATCTAAGCCATGGTGATAAAGAGATGAAAAGGTCATTGAAGTAGACAGTTAAACAGTTCTTCAGCCGAATGGGTGACAGACCTGATCCCTGTCCTCGTGACACTTGTAGAATTTCTGCAAGTTCACTACAAACACTGTTTTCATCCCCAAATTCCTTAGTGACTGAAATCAGCCTTAAGCCCAGGCAGCTGAAGTTTTTGTGGTCTGGCAAATGTTTGGTATGACTCCCTTCACCTGAATCTGAGCATTTTCTTTCTGAATCGTTCACTGAGTGAGAAGAATTTGAAAAGGAATTAATAAAACACATTCTCTGAGGTTGGAAAAATACAATCTCCTCTGATAGCCATATGACTAGGCCAGTACAAGCAAAATACATACAGATAAGAAACACAGAAGACTTCTACATTGTGTAGGCTTCCCAATTATCCTAAACACTTGGGGGGATCCCTAGTGGAGGTCACTGGTCAAAATAAAAGTTGAAGGGACTGAAAATCTGGGAAAGAACGAAAATGTTCTAATAAAAGGGTAGCGTTGATGTGGTCTGTCCAACCTAAGCTGAATGCTAGTGTGACTTCTCCACCCTCCTCCCCTTCCCCAAACTTACAAGCAACTCTTTGCTCTGGGATATTAATGAGAAAGAATTTTATGTGAATGGAAATATCTTTTTCTTTCAAACTTTTTCATTTAGCATACACCAAAGACACTTGTGTACTTAGAAGTGACATCCGTTTGCTAGTTCAGTTCCCCCAGGTTAGGAAAGTAAATGGATGTTTTGGCAAATAGTCTTAACTAGCACTCAAAGTTGGACTCTTGAGAAACAATTTTCTTTATTCAGTGTTCTCCTATAATGGAAGGTGGTGTAAGATTAATTTTGAAAAGATTGGAAATATCCTAATGAAATTTCTTTTTCTTTTCCCAGATATTATTGTGAACTTCCTATCTCTACCACAAATAATCATTTCAAAAGATGCTCTAAAATGGTCCCCCAGAGGTGTTAGCTTCAGAGCCACCTAATCCATTTAACTCCAGTTTATAGGAATAATTTCACTGAAAAAAATAACATTTGCTTAGCTAGTTCCAACTCTTTGAGTCCAGGTCCTGATTTTTCTCCTAAATGTATCTCCTTTTTTTTACACAACAAGGGTAGCAGCCTATAGTCAAGTCTCTGCCAAAACTTTTGAGAGCACTAGAAAGAAAAGTATAAGAATAGTCATTTAATATTTTCCCCCTGTAGATATAGCACTTCTTTTGTGCTTACTGGTCTCATCCCAGCAAGAGTGATGGGATAGTTTTTCTTCCTCATGGCAACCCACTTTATTTTTTTAATTGGAATGGAACTGCTTTACAGTGTGGTGTTAGCTTCTGCTATACAATGAAGCGAACCAGCTGTGTGTACAGGTATATTCCCTGCCTCTTGAGCCTCCGTCCCACTGCCCCACTCCCAGCAGGCCCCTCTAGGCACCACAGGGCGCTGAGCTGGATGGCCTGTGTGCTATAGCATCTTCCCATCAGCTGTTTTACACACGGCAGTGTGTTCACATCAACGCTACTCTCCCAACTCGTCCCACCTTCCCCTTGCTCCACTGGGCCACTGTTCATTCGCCGCATCTGTGTTTCTATTCCTGCCCTGCAAATAGGTTCACCTGGACAATTTTCCTAGACTCCACATTTATACACCAATAGACAATATTTGTTTTCCTCTTTCTGAGTTACTTCATCTTGTATGACAGACTCTAGGTCCATTCACATCACTACAAATGACCCGATTTCATTCCTTTTTATAGCTGAGTAGTATTCCATCATACACACACACACACACACACACACACACACACACATCACATCTTGTTTGGGCTTCCCAGGTGGCACGAGTGGTAAAGAACTCACCTGCCCCTGCAGCAGATATAAGAGATGAGGGTTTGATCCCCGGGTGGGGAAGATCCCATGGAGGAGGGCATGGCAACCCACTCCAGTATCCTTGCCTGGAGAATCCCGTGGACAGAAGAGCCTGAGGGACTACAGCTCATAGGGTCGCAACGAGTCAGACACGAATGAAGCGGCTTAGCCCACATGCACGCAATCGTCTTTATTCATTCAACTGTTGATGGACGTTTAGGTTGCTTCCATGACTTGGCGATTGTAAATAGTGCTACAATGAACACTGGGGTGTGTGTGTCTTTTTAAATTATGGTTTTCTCTGGGTATATGCCCAGTAGTGGGATTCTGAGGCACCTGAATTTTTAACTTTCCCTACTGTCTTTTATTCACTATCAAGAATATGCTAGGACACCCCAGGTGGCTCAGTGGATAAAGAATCCACCTACAATACAGGAGACGTGGGTTCCATCCCTGGGTCAGGAAGATCCCCTGGAGAAAGGCATGGCAACCCACTCTGGTGTTCTTGCCTGGAGAATCCAATGGACAGAGAAGCCTGGCGGGCTCAAGTCCATGGGGTCTCAAGGAGTCAGACATGGCTGAAGAGACTGAGCGTGCATGTAACCATGCAAGCATACGCCAAAAAGCTCATCTCATTTTAAGACAATCCACCTTTAGTCTAGGCTGCTAAACTTATACTATGGATCATCAACCAAAGCTCTACTTTAGGTTGTTCACCAGTGGTCTTCAAAGCTGGAATGAAAATTACAGTTTGGATATTAAAGACCTCATGACAGCTACTGATGAGAAGAACTCTTCTAAGATGCATCAGTCCAGACAGTTGCTCATAGGAATTTATGTTTGGTCTGACTAAATATCCTTTGGAACTTAAAAATCAGACCAGTTATTTGAACTCATACATAGCCAGCTTTCCTACAATCTTTATCTTAGACTCCCTGGGCAGGTAGCTTTGCATGAGATTGAAGAAGTCAAAAATCTCAAAGAAAGGAGGACTCAGGTATCCAATGAATCCAGACTATGACTGTCTGACTGTCTGTCTGTCTGTCTCTCTCTCTCTCTCTCACACACACACAGCATCTAGGAACTCAAATTCCAATGGTGGGGTCTTTTTCAACCACAGAGACACAGTGCTTTTTTGTTCCCTCTTCCTTTCCACAGTCAACTAAAGGGGTTTGACAGTAATTGAAGCCACATGCATTGTTGTGCTTCAGATTGTGTCAGTTCTATAAACTTGCTTTCCTTTTTTCACTACCCTCTAAATTTGCATTTTTACCATGCACATGGTATATGTCAAATCTCATTACAATAGAAACCTCTGAAAGACAGACATCCCAAAGCTCTCAATTGTGAGTGCTATTCTTTTTCTCAGACAATGCACAATGCAATAGTTTCCCTATGACAAAATTATATGGACAGTCATTGGGAATTAGTCTGAAAGAAATTAATAACCAGAAAGAGATAAATAATATGAGAAGAAGCCAAGTCTTGCAATTGACATAGCACTGATTTTCTTAATATTATTCCATGACTCTAAGTATTATTTACTGATTTACTTTGATATACAACATACGGGAATGCTTTCATGTACACCTCACTTTGTCCTCCATACCATCTCTTGGTTCCATTACTAGTTTATATAAATGATTCTATCTCCCTCATGTAAAATGAGATTGTTGGCCTACATTGTCACTAAATTCCTATGTCCCCAAATCTCTGATTCTCTTCTGAGAAGCCCATAGAGTCACATTCTTCAGAATATTTCATGAACTTTCCCTACCAGATTCAAACTACTCCATTTAGTTCAGGTGTAACCTAAATCAAATTCTTTATGACTATACAGTGGAAGTGACAAATTAGATTCAGGGATTAGATCTGATAGACAGAGTGCCTGAAGAACTATGGACAGAGGTTCCTGACATTGTACAGGAGGCAGGGATCAAGACCATCCCCAAGGAAAAGAAATGCAAAAAGACAAAATGGTTGTCTGAGGAGGCCTTACAAATAGCTGTGAATAGAAGAGAAGTGAAAGGCAAAGGAGAAAAGGAAAGATATACCATTTGAATGCAGAGTTCTAAAGAATAGAAAGGTGAGATAAGAAAGCATTCCTCAGTGATCAGTGCAAAGAAATAGAGGAAAACAATAGAATGGGAAAGACTAGAGATCTCTTCAAGAAAATCAGAGATACCAAGGGAACATTTCTTGCAAAGATGGGCACAATAAAGGACAGAAATGGTATGGACCTAACAAAAGCAGAAGATATTACGAAGAGGTGGCAAGAATACACAGAAGTATACAAAAAAGATCTTCATGACCCAGATAACCACAATGGAGTGATCACTCACCTAGAGTCAGACTTTCTGGAATGAGAAGTCAAATGTGCCTTAGGAAGCATCACTACGAACAAAGCTCATGGAGGTGATGGAATTCCAGTTGAGCTATTTCAAATACAAAAAGATGATGCTGTGAAAATGCTGCACTCAATATGTCAACAAATTTGGAAAACTCAGCAGTGGCCACAGGACTGGAAAAGGTCAGTTTTCATTCCAATCCCAAAGAAAGGCAATGCCAAAGAATGCTCAAACAACCACACAATTGCACTCATCTCACACGCTAGTAAAGTAATGCTCAAAATTCTCCAAGCCAGGCTTCAACAGTATGTGAATTCTGAACTTCTAGATGTTCAAGCTGGATTTAGAAAAGGCAGAGGAACCAGAGGTCAAATTGCCAACATCCACTGGATCATAGGGAAAGCAAAAGAGTTCCAGAAAAACATCTACTTCTGCTTTATTGACTATGGCAAAGCCTTTGACTGTGTGGATCACAACAAACTGTGGAAAATTCTTCAGGAAATGGAAATACCAGACCACCTTACCTGCCTCCTGAGAACTCTATATGCAGGTCAAGAAGCAACAGTTAGAACTGGACATGGAACAACAGACTGGTTCCAAATCAGGAAAGTAGTACATCAAGGCTGTATATGGTCATCCTGCTTACTTAACTTACATGCAGAGGACATCATGAGAAATGCTGGGCTTGATGAAGCATAAGTTGCAATGAAGTTTGCCAGGAGAAATATTAATAAACTGAGATACACAGACAACACCACCTGCAGAAAGTGAAGGGGAACTGAAGGGCCTCTTGATGAAAGTGGAAGACGAGAGTGAAAAAGCGGGCTTAAAACCAACATTCAGAAAACTTAAGATCATGGCATCCGGTCCCATCACTTCATGGCAAATAGATGGAGGAACAATGGAAACAGTGACAGACTTTATTTTCTTGGGCTCCAAAATCACTGCAGATGTTGACAAAATTAAAAGATGCTTACTCCTTGGAAGGAAAGCTATAACCAACCTAGACAGCATATTAAAAAGCAGAGACATTACTTTACCAACAAAGGTTCATCATTAAATTAAATGGTTTTTCTAGTAGTCATGTATGGATGTGAGAATTGGACCATAAAGAAAGCTGAGTGCCCTAGAATTGATGCTTTTGAACTGTGGTGTTGGAGAAGACTCTTGAGAGTCCCTTGGACTGCAAGGAGATCCAACCAGTCCATCCTAAAGGAAATCAATCCTGAATATTCATTGGAAGAACCGATGCTGAAGCTGAAGCTCCAATATTTTGGCCACCTGATGTGAAGAGCCAACTCATTGGAAAAGACCTGGATGCTGGGAAAGATTGAAGGGGGGAGGAGAAGGGGGCGACAGAGGATGAGATGGTTTGATGGCATCACTGACTTGATGGACATGAGTTTGAGCAAACTCCGGAGGTTGGTGCTGTAGAGGGAAGCCTGGTGTGCTGCAGTCCATGGGGTCGCAAAGAGTTGGACATGACTGAGCAACTGAACTGAACTGAATTTATTCATTTAGTCATTAAATGAATATATATTGAATTTCTACCTGTGTTCAGGCATTCTGCTAGACACTGCCCTTAAGAAACTCATAGTCTAGAATCATATATTTCCCATTTGATAATATTTATTTTTAAAGAGGATGTACACACTCTTATGTAGCACATTATCCATTTTGCTTATGTATGTCAGTGCAAATATGCATATGCCCAACTTGGTCTTGCACCCTTAAAACTATAGACATCTTGAAGTTCAGGAGAGTACTTTATGAATTTTGGCCCCACTTAAAGAAGTTAATATAGAATCTATATATTTAATATAAAAACAAACATTAACAGATAGTTTATTCAAACAAATTAAGGGAATTCTATAGTTATTTTTCTTAAAATTTCCAGGTAAGATAGAAATCAATAATTCAAATCCCTGATTGTGAATACAATTGGAATGAAATTCAAATGAGATTTGAGGAATATATTTGCCAACATGTTATTTCTCATGAATTCTTAACCAATTATTACTTATATTTGTGCAGAAATCCAGTACAAGATTAGATGAATTATGCAAATACAGTCAGATTTCAGTCTGATAACATTTTTAATGAAATTCTAATAGGTCTTAAAAGTCCATTAGTTAGCTTTAGAATTCTAATCCCGTGTTGTGAAACCATATAAGTGAGCTTAGAAGTTAACTCATCAGGATTCCTCAGTATGCCAGAATCATTCTCTTTTTATTTCTCTCCATCCATATCATATGTATATAATTGTATGTGATACATTGATTTGTTGGTGCTGTTTAGTTGCTAAGTCTGACTCTTTTGCAAGCCATGGACTGTAGCCCACCAGGCCCCTCAGTCCATGGAATTCTCCAGGCAAGAATACTGGAGTAGTTGCCATTCCCTTCTCTGGGGGGATCAAACCCACGTCTCCTGCATTGGCAGGTGGGTTCTTCACCAGTAACTGAGCCACCAAGGAAGCCCATAATACATTGATGCATCATTACAGTAACGATGTCCATTCATTGGGTGCCTAGCCCACTGTGACAAGTGTTTTACATGTTTATTCCCCAAAACATCCCTGTAAAGTAAGTATTATCTCCTTTCCCAGATGAAGGGAGTAGTAGAAAAAGATATGCACAAAGCAGCACAATTTGCAGGAAATTAACATAACAGTGATTATTATAGCTAGCCTTCACTGAGGACTTATGATGCACATTCACGGTTCTGAGAATCACACATACCTTTCTGTTGCTGTAAACTTTTTATTTTGCATTGAGGTATAGCCAGCTAGCAATGTGATAGTTTCAGATGATCAGTGAGGGGACTCAGCCATACAAATATATGTGTCCATTCTCCCCCAAACTGCCCCTGCCATCTAGGCTGCTGCATAACATTCAGCAGAGGTGCATTTGCTATATGGTGTGTCCTTGTTGGTTATCCAGTAAGAATCACACGTACCTTATCTGATTTAAACTCTCAAGATCAGAGAACTGTCTCAAGTTTGGAGAAATCTCAGGGAACCATGGTTGACAGGAAAAATAAGACTTACTGTGCCAACTTGGTCTGCTTCAAGGACATTCCTTTGCACACAGAGCTACCTCTAAAAGCCAGCTCATGATCTGAACACATTCTTCTAATCTAGGACCTGTGTGCTTAGTCGCTTGTCGTTTCTGACTCTGTGCGGCCCTATGGACTGCAGCTCGCCAGGCTCCTCTGTCCGTGGGGATTCTCCAGGCAAACATAGTGGAGTGGGTTGCCAAACCCTCCTTCAGGGGCTCTTCCCAACCCAGGACTGAACCCAGGTCTCCCACATTGCAGGTGGAATCTTTACTGACATAGCCACCAGGGAAGCCCAATAACACTTTTTAAAACTGCTTATCATAACCATTCTAATGGATATGAATGCAGTTTTGATTTGCATTTCCTTAATAATTAATGCTGTTAAACATCTCCCTGTGTGCCTGTTGGCCATCTGTAGGTTTTCTTTGGAAAAATGTCTATTCAGCTCCTTTGCTATTTGTTAATTGACTTGTTTTGTTGTTGTTGAATTATATGAGTTTTTTATATACTATTTTGAAGAGTATTACATGACATAAGTCAAATAAGCTAAAACAAAAACTATGATTTTATAAGTGTTTTTAATATGTGAAATATTAAATTAAAAGCAAACAAGCAAAACAAACAAAAACCGAAACAGATTCAGAGAACATAGTGGCTACCAGAAGGAAAGAGAGTAGGAGAAGGCAAAATGGGTAATGGGACCAACAGTATGGTGATGGATGGAAACTGAACTTTTGGTGGTGGTGAGCATGTTAAGGTACATACCGAAATCAAAACATACCGAAGTCAAAACAAAATATTTTACAGACAAAACTTACATCAAGTTGTAAACCAATTTAAAAAGTACTTATATAAAGAGCAGGGGCAGATCCAGGTTTGTTAGTCCTAAAGGTTATACAATTTGGGGTCCTTATTTTGTAAAAGAACACACAAAATTGTTCAGACAAAATTGGTCATGAAAGCACACAGTGGTTATAACTAGCTGTTGTTAGATTATCTTACGTTTTCAAATTTTACAAACACACGTGATCACATTGCAAGAGGTCTTGCCAGAGACTTGGAAGGGGCTGTGTGTGTGTGTTGGGGGTAGGGGGGAGGTGGTTAAACTTTGCACTTCATTGGATTCACTGCCTCTCACCATGAACAAGTGTGAAGTGAGCACATTCAGCAGCATGTTGAAATAGCAGTCATCAATGAAGTTGCAAGTGGAGGATATCCTTCAAATTAACTCAACTGTTGAACACAAGAAACTTTATAACCTCTAGATCTTGGGAACTGAGATACATGTTGCAACTGATCATTCACCTGGAGACCAGGGCACAAGTACTGAGGTTCAAAAGTGAGGCTAAAGGTACCTGACTGGCAGAGTGACAGAGTGGCATATTGTTACACTTCTTAAACCCCTTCTGGGAAGGGCAACCACCTCTCCTGCCTGAATGTGTCAAAACACATCAAAGCATTAGACAAACAGCTCAGACGTTTACCACATTTCCACTCTTGTCTGTTGACCCCAGGGACAGGGAGGGGCAGGGCTTGGTGAGGCAGTGAGCATCCTGTTACACATAATCCGCCCAACAGTCCAGAATTCACTTCTTGAATAGCTCTCACACCCTGGGCCCTTTTGTGTCTCAACAATAGACACACTCATTTTTCCCTCCACCTTGTAAAATCCACTTTGAAGAAATGTAAGGCAGTCAGTGAGCATTAAAAAAAAAAAAAAAAAATTCCTTAGTAGGACCACCCATTAATAATGTTACCCTAGAAGAGATAAAGAAAAATAAAGTTTAGATACAGGAATCAAAGAGATCAGATGAACCAGATGTCAATGGCTTTCATAGAGAATGACCTAATGAAATGCATTGGCATGGTTTTCCTTTCAAAAGCAATCTTGAAATGAAAAGAAAAATATCTTAGGCAGGCTGAAACATACATTTTTAGATGATGGACCCAGACTGACTTCCTTATTTGCACCCTTAGAGCTTTTGGAGGCCAGAGAGATTGAAATCTTCCCTGCTGTTTGTTTGATTTGGTCTGAGTTGAAGCCAAGAGATGTGGCGATGGGAGTTTTGGAAAAACAATTAAAATGAAATGTATGCGGTGGGTTTTTCTGGGATCCTAATTAACTGGCCCATTTCTAGGTAACATTAGGGAAGTTGTGGGCAGTGATTATTATCTCTTTAAAGTCCTAATTAAAATGTCAAACTGTAAGGTAGAATGTCTTCAAAGCTGCATGTAATTTGATTGTGTTGGCTTATTGGGAAAATGGCCTTGGAAATACAAATAAACCAGCCACTAAAAAGATCCCAGAAGTCCAGGCTTTATTCCAGAAGTATAATCTGTTGAACCAATAGCATTTCATAACTAACCACTCACCAAGTGGTAGACATCCAAATGTCAAAGCCAGTTTCATAACACAGTGACACCTAACAGGCTGCAGAGGAATGCCTTGCCATAGCATACTGGGGTCTCAGAAGGGTGTTTGGGGTTAGTTCACCTACAAACGCTTCTCATCTAGCTTGAACTGTTCTCATTTGAAGAATTTCAGAAATGGCTGGCACCCTATCCACTGTTTAATTAGAACTTTGGAGCTGTTAAAGAACTCTTGCATACAACACAGACTTCTGAGCTTCTCCTGCACTGAGGTCTCAGGCAGATTGGAATCCCTGTCTCACCCATGAATGACCATTAGGAAAACTGTCCTTCCCTTAAGAAGGTGAAGCAGTTAAGACCCTTCAGGATGCGAATAACAAAAAGTCCATCAAAAAATGGCTTAATAAAGACTCTGGTTATGTAACAAGTGCAGCAGTTGGTTCATAGAGCATCTCAATGACATCACCAGTCATCCACTGTCCTTCCATCCATTTCAGCATGCTACCTGCTCTCTCACACTTTTCATGAGCTCTGGCACCAGTTCAGTTCAATTCAGTCTCGCAGTCGTGTCTGACTCTTTGTGACCCCATGAATCAGCACGCCAGGCCTCCCTGTCCATCACCAACTCCCGGAGTTTACCCAAACTCACGTCCGTTGAGTCGGTGATGCCATCCAACCATCTCATCCTCTGTCGTCCCCTTCTCCTGCCTTCAGTATTTCCCAGCATCAGGGTCTTTTCCAATGAGTCAGCTCTTCGCATCAGGTGGCCAAAATATTGAAGTTTCAGCTTCAACATCAGTCCTTCCAATGAACACCCAGGACTGATTTCCTTTAGGATGGACTGGTTGGATCTCCTTTCAGTCCAAGGGACTCTCAAGAGTCTTCTCCAACACCACAGTTCAAAAGCATCAATTCTTCGGTGCTCAGCTTTTTATAGTCCAACTCTCACATCCATATATGACTACTGGAAAAACCATAGCCTTGACTAGCAGACCATATACCCACAGCCAAAGAGAGAGATACAGGAACGTGGCCTTTCATGCATATCCTTTTATTTTTTCCTGGACACCCCTCAGCAGACTTGCCATGACATTTCTTTGCCCACAACTGTATCACATGCCCATGCCTAAACTAAACACTGCCAAAGGGAATTACCATGACTGGATTAGTTTAATCAAGACTCATCTCTTACCCCACAGCTAAGGGGAGATCCAGTCTCCCCCGATGCACACGTCACACTGATGTCATACACGTCTTACTGAAAAACAACTCACCATTCTCTTTGCAATGAAAAAAAAACAAAAACCAGAGTCACGTCCTCCTCAGAGGTGGCATGTCTACTGCACTGCTGTTAATAGGGTTGAATACTGAGCTGCTTTTCCAGCAGTGGATAGATTTCCACTGACACATTCACTTCTCTTCTCTTCTCTCTCCATTCACGGCAAAGCTTATGCAAAATACCTAGTCAAGACCTTTGGCCCTGAACAAGAGGAGACCACTATGCTCGCCTTGGAATCCATCCATTTCATTCACTTGTTGACTCACAAATGTGGTCTGAGCATCCACTCAGTGGTTCCCAACCTCTGGGCCCCAATGCCTGATGATGTGGGATGGAGCTGATGTAATAACAATAGAAACCAAGTGCACAATAAATATAACGCCCTTGAATCATCCCCAAACCATACCCCCTCCTCCCAGTCCACAGAAAAATTTTCTTCCATAAAACTTGTCCCTGATGCCGAAAACGTTGGGGACAGCTGTATTAGGTGATGGGCCCTGTGTTAGATGTGGTCAGATGTGGTCTCTAACATCAGAAACCTTATAGTCAAGTGGGGAGAATATGTAAAGGCAAACAGGCAGAATAGTATCATAATCTCTGATGCGGAAAACATATTAAAGTACTTGAATTCGATAGTATCATAGGTGCTTCAATGGCAAAAGTCCTGGGCACTATATAGATGCAGAGAGAAGATTCCCTCACCCAGTCTCCTAGAGGAAGAGACTTCTAGAATGACAGGAGGATGTATCTTAAGCAGAAGGAGTTAAAAGAAGATTAAATGAACCATACAGCCTTCATCCTCATCTAATTAATTTTGAATAATTATCTCAAAACTTCTCAAGGATATATATACCACTGATTTCTCAAGGGTACCAAAACCACTAAATCAGGGATTCTTCAGGTACATAGATGAAAATCAGATTAGTAAACTTGAAGAAGAAAAAAAATACATCTTTATTTTCATCAACATCTAACTGAAATTTAGATTTTCTTTGATAATAAATATGAGCAAAAACAAAAAAACCCACAGTAGTATTAATCATTGCTCATGACTTTGGCAACAATAGAAGTCATAGATATTTCGTATTACTTTATGATGTGATGCAGATATATCAAAAAAGTATTCAAATCGTGGCATTTAAAGACCTACTGCTAGACATTATTCTTTAAAACATTTATTTTAAAGAATTACATGGATTTTTCAAAACATTTTGATTACTGTATTTCAATATAATTTGTTTCCATTTTTATTCTGTATATTTTAGTTCATGTATCTAAAAGCTATAGTTGGAGAAAGGGTTCACAGACTTCACCAGACTAGTTGGGGCACATTTCTTCCCTGGTCAGACTCTGCACTTGTACATGAACAATTCAGCAAAAGCTATGAATTTAATTTTTGTTGTAATTGTGCATTCTGCCCAATTAAATTTTGTATTTGATTCTCAGCAATGACAGTCCAGGTTATTAAAAAGATATTTTTTAGGGATATAATAAAGCTCTCCAAGTCTCTGGATTTGTTGTTTTCTTTTTGTAAGAACTTCAAAACCATCAGAAAATCTATCCCAGCCAAAGTCCTTGTAGTCATCATGACTGTCATAACGGTCAGGTTCTTAGGCATAGGCTGTAGTAGGCATTTCACCACAATCAACACTGGTAATGATTTGATTAAATGAGATTTACTGCATGCCACGGGTTACTAGTACCTAATTTCAACATTGTATTCAAGTACAAAAATATGACCAAACCAATCCCCATTTGGAGTGTCCATTTTCCAGGACCACATATGGAACCAATATTTGTATCAGTCAAGGCCCTAGCATGATCTAGAAACCACACTGATTATATGAACAGAGAGAACTTAATGTAATTATTTTAAAATTTTAGTGCAAACTTTAAAAAGGCAATACTAGAACACTGTGGCAGAGTTCAGTAAGCTTTCTGTGCAAAGAGCCAGGGAACGAACATTTTCAGTCATACAGTCTCCATTGCAAATATTTGACTATTTATGAAGCAGCCATAGATAATACACACATTTGCCTACCACTGCGTTAAGGTATCATCGAAGCATCTGTAAATAAAGTATACTCGAACAAAAAAAATGTTTTTAAGTATCACGAAAGTATCAGTTGCAGGAGGTAGCTACACACCTTGGCTTAGCAGAACAAATGGAGGAGTTTGGAATTTTGTAAACCCTGGAGGAGATGAAATTCAGACTTCTGAGAAGGTGCTAGCTAGTGCCGATATCTCTGAGATGGTGCCTTAATCCAACTCTGCAAGTATTGGAAAAACTGCAAAATGAATTCCCAATGAATGAAGGGAAGATAATGCTGAAAAGATGAAGAAGTATGGCACAGTCATAGGAAATAAACAGGAAGCCCATCTAATGGTCTCTAGTGGTATAGCCTAGCCGGGAGCCAAGTGGCAGTGCTGAAAAGTGGTTGACAAAATCTCGGCCTAACCATCACAAAGTCGAGTTTAGAAGAGTGGGCTTGCAGCTAGGAAATAATAGCTTGGCATAGAAGGTGGTTTACAAGCTGCACAGACTAGCAAAAGATATTCAGCATGCAAAAACTGAAAACAAGGTAAGAATGAATGGGTTCAACTTTTTCATAAACTCTGCTGAATAAGCCCATTACGTAGTCTATACCTGAACTGTTCACTTCAGGAGACATTTGTTTTTACTAAAAGAGTATTGAGAAGTATTGTTTCCCTTGTTAACAATTTGAACGAAGAGAAAGAATTGTAACTAATCAGTAAATGCAATGACTGCATTCAGGTCACTTTGGAAAAAGAAGGCACCAAAGCTGAGGCTGGTTCTTCCGCTATTATAATTATCACTTCTGGGCATACACAGATGGCACCATAATCTCTTCAAAACCTACTGGGAAATTAAAAAGAATACTAAATTAATTTAGCATTTTTAATAAAATAGTAATGTTTTTTAATGGAATCCTTTGTTGCTATGGGTGGCAGAAATGGACTGGAGACAGAGATGATAATTAGTTAGCTATTTTCTTTATGGAAACTAGTCTCTGGTCAAAAAGACCACACATTCTTTGCCCTTGGATAATATCCACTATTAATAATCATAGGGATTCGGAGGAATAAAAGAAAATAAAGCACACTCCAGGTTGACGTGCCAAGGTTGGAGGATTCATCAAATATTCCAGGGTCCAATTTTCCCAAGGATGTTTGCACCAAACAACACAGCAGACCGTGTAACATTTGGATTTTTTTTTCTTTTTTCATTTTTTTTTAATTTATTTTTTATTGGCATATCATTGCTTTACAATGTCGTGCTCACTTCTGTGGTATAATGAAGTGAATCAGCTGTAGGTATACATATATCTCCTCCCTCTCGGAGCTCCCTACCTTCCCCACCCTGCACCCATCACACCCCTCTAGGTCATCACGGAGCATCGAGCTGAGCTTCCTGTGCTATAGAGAAGCTTCCCACTAGCTCTTTTACACACGGCAAAGTATTTATGTCAATTCTAATCTCTCAATTCATCCTTCCTTCCCTTCCACACCTGTGTCCACATGCCCATTCTCTGTCTGCATCTCTGTTCCTGCCTTGGAAATAGGTTCATCTGTATCATTTTTCTAGATTCTACATATGTACGTTAAGATATGATTCTGTGTTTCTTTTTCTGACTTACTTTACGCTGTATGACACACATTAGGTCCATCCACGTCTCTCCAAATGACCCTAATTCACTCCTTTTAGTGGCTAAGTAATATTCCATTGTAAATATGCACCACAACGTCTTTATCCATTGATCTGTTGTTAAACATTTAGGTTGCTTCCCTGTCCTGACTATTGTGACTGGTGCTTCAGTGAACACTGGAGTACATGTGTCCTTTTGAATCAGGCTTTTCTCAGGGTATTATACCTGGTAGTGGGATTTCTGGGTCATATGGTAGTTCTGTGTAATATTGGGAGGTCTTTCCTATCCCTCCCATTTGGTGTCTTTGAAGAAAGAAGAAACAAAACTCTTATAAAATTATATTACCTTCTTGAAATTATTTCTGACTAGTATCATTCAAGACTTGCTCACTTCCCTATATTTGTACCACTGTGGTATTTTTTATTTAATATGTTTTCTTCCTCAGTCACAAGTAGGCGCTGTGCTGACTGCCGGGTACCCGGCACTGTCTGAAGTACTGTAGAATTCTCAGAAGGCTCCCATTGTCAAAATGTTTACTATATGGTTTGGACAGCGGAATGGAAATAAAGGATACTACTGGATTCAACAGAATGTTAAATGAGGTCATTTCTTTCCCAGCATCCCAGTTTAATAGGCTTATATCTTGGCAAAGAGAAAAGAAAATAAACATTCCTGAGCTGAAGTATGTTGCCTAAGGTTTCAAGTTAAAAACATGATTTAGACTGGGCCTTGAAGGATGAGTAGAATCTAAACCAAGGGAAGTGAGGCTGAGCAAATAGTTGAGCAAAAAGAGCACAGACACAGAAAATAATTCTGACTTAACTGAGACAAAGGCAAATGATTTGAGAAAGAACTATGGGAAACAAGGTTCGTAACAGTTAATGGAAGCATGTGAAAATGATTCGTTAAACCTGAAACAGAAGCAGAAACTTCAAATATGCAGGAAGTGAGGTTTTGAAACGATGGATCATCCATGTAAAGAACAGTTAATAAGATGGGCAGGACTTGTCAGTGATGTCAAATAGGGGTCTACCAGCACTTCCCTCGTGGTCCAGCAGCTAAGACTGCATGCTCTAAATGCAGGGGGCCCAGGCTCAACCCCTGGTCAGGGAACTAGATCCCACATGCCACAACTACGACCTGGCACAGTCAAATAAATGAATATTTTAAAAATAATAACATCAGGGTTCTACTGTGGTGGCCCAGGCAGAGGTAGGTAATAATCGTACCAGCCATGCGAATAAAGATGAAGGCTCCTGGAATCCAGGAATCAAGGTCACAGTGGAAGCTACACACCAACAGTTGGTTACTTTGATAGCATCTTTCTCAGCACCCTGGATCCCCTTTCCATCCATCAGTCTTACCACATGGCTTCCCAGACTGATACGTGGAGTGCTCCAAGATACAAAGACAGCACCGCCCCCTGGAGGAGGGGGGCGGGCTCTTTTGAGGGTCTTGCTGATACACAGCTTTGAGCCTTTTTTTTCATTATGTTCGCTTTACACACAGCGTTCATAGAATCCTATCGTCTCCTTAAAATCTTCCTTTCTTTCCCCTAAATCCAGGGAATGCTTACCCTTCCTGCTTTCTGATTTGATGGAAGACAAAGGGGCACTGAAGATCTTAGCTGATCCCTCCAAGTTTTCTTCTCAAACCCCCATCTCATCTAAAACATCTGGCTCTTTGCACAATAGAATGCATCTCTGTTTCACCTGACTTTTCTAGACACCAGCCTCCTAGCTCTCCCAAAGCATCTCCACGTATTTTATAGGTTTTCAATGTTTTAGTTTGGTCTTGGTCTTAAGCAGTTTGGTTATATAAGACTGAACTGAACTGAAATGTAAGTAAACACGCTAATCTTTGGCATGTTTACATCTCTTGCTAAAGAGCTACAGATGCTAATGTTGATGTCTTGATAAGAAACTCTAGAATTTCTAAACTTTAAAAGGCATGAATTTTGCTAACAGGTGAGTAAAATTTCATGAGAGCATCTTTTTCTTTAATATATGCTAAAAGATAAATTGCATGTAGGCACAAACCCTCAGGATTTGAAATGTCACTTTTAAAAAAGACTCCTACAGTAGTCCTTGGAAAATAACTGTAAAGTAAAACAGAACCCAATCCAAAGACTGTTTCTTTTTTTTTTAAAACATCATTTGTTCTCTAGCACAACAATCCCAAAACAGTAATTTATAATATTATACATTCTAGCAGCATAAAAACTCAGACTATTCACAGTTAATAACCATTAGCTTTTCTTGTTTGATCACCAGCCACAGATTTTCATGAATTTTCTTTCCTATTCTTTCAGATGGCGCCTCCCCTCCTATTCTGTAAGCCAGCTTGCTCCTCACAGTATCTTACTGCTGAAAAATGTCTACAAAACACACCCAATTTCTCAATCTGTGTGCTTCTAGTTGCAAAATTGTATTGTTACCACTTGTGATGATTGTTTAGCCAAGTACAAGATATTCATTCAATCTGGCTATAGACTTAACAAGAAACTAAAATTTTTTACCAACTACATTTGCTTGCCAACCCTGCGCTATTTAAATAATATATTCTCAAGAGCCCAGTTCCTGATACCAACCCCTTCTCTGCCTGGATTAGAAAGTGAAAAAAAAAGATTGCTTGAAATGTCCTTGATAATTAGACAACATGGAAGTAACAAATGTAAAGTTGGATAAAGAGAATATACAAAAATTGTTAGTTATTGAAAGGTGTGTGTGTGTGTGCAGTATTTCATATAATAAAGACATAGAAAACAATTGCAACATCTTAGGTACATACAGCAGGAAAGTTTAAGAATAAATCATTTGTTGCAAAGAGATATCTAGTCATTTAAATATTTTCCTTAACCACCTTCAGGCGAATGTTCCTGTGTAGGTATCCTGGGTAGCCTATGGAGATGCTCAGAAGAAAAAGCCAGGCTCTTATCTAAAAGGATCTGACAATTCAGTTAGAAAACACAAGTAGAATAAATACTAAACTAAATTATAAAAATCTATCACAGGTGCATGCCTTATGACCCAGATATGCTACTTCTCAGATTTTAACCCCAAAACTATCATGAATATAACCATATGGATTTATAGGATAATTTTTAGAATTACTCAATATGCCAGCAAATTTGGAAAACTCAGCAGTGGCCACAGGACTGGAAAAGGTCAGTTTTCATTCCAATCCCAAAGAAAGGCAATGCCAAAGAATGCTCAAACTACCACAAAATTGCACTCATCTCACATGCTAGTAAAGTAATGCTTAAAATTCTCTAAGTCAGGCTTCAGCAATACGTGAACCGTGAACTTCCAGATGTTCAAGCTGGTTTTAGAAAAGGCAGAGGAACCAGAGATCAAATTGCCAACATCTGCTGGATCATTGAAAAAGCAAGAGAGTTCCAAAAAAACATCTATTTCTGCTTTATTGATTATGCCAAAGCCTTTGCCTGTGTGGATCACAATAAACCGTGGAAAATTCTGAAAGAGATGGGAATACCAGACCATCTGACCTGTCTCTTGAGAAACCTGTATTCAGGTCAGGAAGCAACAGTTAGAACTGGACTTGGAACAACAGACTGGTTCCAAACAGGAAAAGGAGTACATCAAGGCTGTATATTGTCACCCTGCTTATTTAACTTATACGCAAAGTACAGCTTGAGAAATGCTGGGCTGGAAGAAGCACAAGCTGAAATCAAGATTGCCAGGAGAAATATCAATAACCACAGATATGCAGATGACACCACCCTTATGGCAGAAAGTGAAGAGGAACTAAAAAGCCTCTTGATGAAAGTGAAAGAGGAGAGTAAAAAAGTTGGCTTAAAGCTCAACATTCAGAAAACTAAGATCATGGCATCTGGTCCCATCACTTCTTGGGAAATAGATGGGGAAACAGTGGAAACAGTGTCAGACTTTATTTTTTTGGCTCCAAAATCACTGCAGATGGTGACTGCAGCCATAAAATTAAAAGATGCTTACTCCTTGGAAGGAAAGTTATGACCAACTTAGATAGCATATTTAAAAGTAGAGACATTACTTTGCCAGCAAAGGTCTGTCTAGTCAAGGCTATGGTTTTTCCAGTAGTCATGTATGGATGTGAGAGTTGGACTTTGAAGAAAGCTGAGCACCGAAGAATTGATGCTTTTGAACTGTGGTGTTGGAGAAGACTCTTGAGAGTTCCTTGGACTGCAAGGAGATCCAACCAGTCCATCCTAAAGATCAGTCCTGGGAGTTCATTGGAAGGACTGATGTTGAAGCTGAAACTCCAATACTTTGGTCACCTCATGCGAAGAGCTGACTCATTAGAAAAGACCCTGATGCTGGGAGGGATTGGGGGCAGGAGGAGAAGGGGAAGACAGAGGATGAGATGGCTGGATGGCATCACCGACTCAATGGACCTGGGTTTGGGTAAACTCTGGGAGTTGGTGATGAACAGGGAGGCCTGGCGTGCTGAAATTCATGGGGTAGCAAAGAGTCGGACACGACCGAGCAACTGAACTGAACTGAATCTTGGATAAATGGCAAGATAATTCATTTTTAAAAGTGCAATAAAATGGCATGTAGCCATTACAGTGATATACAAAAGACAGATTAATGACAGAACTGTTTGTGGTGTGTTGGGTAGAAAATTAGGCTAAAATTAGCAAACTTGATATGATCCCCTTGGTGTGAAAAACATACAAATAATCATCTACATAAAGCTTACAGTTAATATATTTATAGGAGTGCTCAGTCATATCCAATTCTTTGTGACCCCATGGACTGTAGCGAACTAGGCTCCTCTGTCCATGGGATTTTCTAGGCAAGAATACTGGAGTGGATTGCCATTTCCTATTCCAGCAAATGTTCCCAACCCAGGGATTGAACCTATCTCTCTTGTGTCTCCTGCATACAACTTAGCAACTGAACAACAAATGAAAAATATCATTTTAATGGTGTGAATGAAAACTAGAAACTAAAGAATGGTGTCTTCTCTTTCCACTTGTATGCAACATTGTAGTAATGGAGGTCCTAGACAAGACAATTAGTCAAGAAAATTAAATAAAAGACTCCAGATTGGAAAGGAAGTAATAAAACTGTTTCTACTTGCCAGTGACATAATCTTGCATATAGAAAATTCTGTAGGAGTTCACTAAAAATCTATTAGAGCTAATTAATGAGTTCAGCAAAGTTACAAGATATATATCAGAATATGAAAATTAATTGAATTTCTATACAGTGCAAGTGTGCTAAGTCACTTCAGTCTTGTCCAACTCTATGACCCTCTGGACTGTAGCCCACTAGGCTCCTCTGTCCATGGGATTCTCCAGGCAAGAATACTGGAGTGGATTACCATTTCCTACTCCAGGGGATCTTCCCAACACAGTAGCAATGATCAAATAAAAAATGAAGTCAAGAAAATAATTCCATTTAAAATAGCATCAAAAAGAATAAAATACTTAGGAATACATTTAACAAAGGAAGGGTAAAACTTACACTCTAAAAGCTACAAAACATCATTGAAAGAAATTTAAGACCCTAATCAACAGGAAAACATTTGTGTTCATGGAAAATATTTATTGCTAAAATGGCAATATTCCCCAAACTGATCTACAAATTCAATGCAATCCCTATCAACATACCAGCTAACTTTTCTGCAGAAATGGACACGCTGATCCTAAAATTCATATGGAGATGCAAGGCACGCAGAATAGTCAAAACAATCTTGAGGAAGAAAAACAAAATTAGAAGACTCACATTTACCAATTTCAAAACCTGCTATGAACATATAGTAGTCAGGACAATGTGGTACTGTTATAAACACAGACAAATAGGCAAACAGAATAGAATTGAGGATCCTGAAATAAACCCTTATATGTATGATCAATTATTTTTAATAAGAGTGCCAAGTGTTGGATCACACACACATTTACATCACACCATACACAAAAATTAGCTCAAAATGGATCAAAGATCTAAATGTAAAAACTTAAACTATAAAACTCTAGAAGAAATGATATAAGTAAATCTTCATGAACTTAAATTAGGCAATGGTCTCCTAAATATGACATCAAAACAAGAACAAAAATAAATAAACTGGACACAGCCATTTTTTGGTTAGTTTTCTGTTTGTTCTGTTTTTTATTTCTGTTTTCTTTTTCCAGTCTCTTCATTGGCTTTCTGTAACAGCTTTCAGAATCCCATTTTAACTTATCTATAGCATCTCTTAGTTTCTTTGTTTAGCATTGCTAGGGGTTGCTCTAAATATTGCATTGTATATACATAATGTATCACAGTCTACTTGGTATTATCATTTTACTAATTTAAATGGTACACAGAAACCATATCTGGCTTTACATTCTTTTACTCTCCTCCACTTATAAATGTGGCAGCTTCCTTGGTGGCTCAGATAGTAAAGAGTCTGCCTGCAGTGTGGGAGACCAGGGTTCGATCCCTGGGTTGGGAAGATCCCCTGGAGAAGGAAATGGCAACCAACTCCAGTATTCTTGCCTGGAGAATCCCCTGTATGGAGGAGCCTGGTGGGCTACAGTCCATGGGGTCGCAAAGAGTCGGACACGACTGAGAGACTTCACTCACTTCACTTACAAATGTAATAAATACCTCTACATATGTTCAGAGCCATATCAGACAGTGTTATAATTTCAGTTCAATTGTCAAGCAATTTCTGTTTAGAAAACTTCCTTTGGTCATTCATGTAGGGTAGATTTGCTGGCAATAAAATCTCTTAGTTTTCCTTCATTTTAAAATGTCTTTATGTCTCTTTTCTGGAGAAGGAAATGGCAACCCACTCCAGCACTCTTGCCTGGAAAATCCCATGGATGGAGGAGCATGGTAGGCTACAGTCCATGGGGTCGCAAAGAGTCGGACACAACTGAGCGACTTCACTTCACTTCACTTCATGTCTCTTTTCAGCCCAGAAGTATGTTTTGTCTAGGTATGCAATTTGGGGTTGACAATTTCAGACTCCTAAACCCTAAGAAGTGCATGGAATAGAGCAACTGTACCTCTGAACTTTAAAGGCTCATGGACTTTCCAGTGGTAACCAGTGAAGCCCACATCTCTGAAAACTCTAGTTGGCTAAAGATTCCTTGCATAATACATGTAAATATGGAGAGAGTCCCAGTAAGTTTACAGTCTGTGGTACTGAAGCTTACTGTCAGATTTAATTTGGTTTGATTTAAAGGAAATAAATATTATGTCTTGCACACTTAGCTTTGTAAAATATAATATAAATCTCTTACATAGTTTTTGCTGCTGCTGCTTAGTCGCTCAGTTGTGTCTGACTCTTTGCCACCCCATGGACTGTAGCCCACCAGGCTCCTCTGCTCATGGGATTTCCCCGGCAAGAATACTGGAGTGGGTTACCATTTCCTTCTTCAGGGGATCTTCCCAACCCAGGGATCGAATCCAGGTCTCCTGCATTGCAGGCAGATTCTTTACCACTGAGCCACCAGGGAAGCCTTTTTGCTTTTTCTAATTTGTGTGTTTAATTTCTAGATCACTGTAGCCTTCAGTGATAACTATATGTTCTTGGTTTTAAAAAAAGAAACACATAAAATAAGTCAGATTTTCCTACAGAGCTAGCATTTCATACTGTAGAACTACCTTAGCATGGGCCCCAGTGTTCAAGGGAAATTTATCAAAGTGAACATGGGTTTCAAGTATGATGTTTCTCTCACCTTGCACTGGAATGTCATATGTGACTTGAAGGGTAAAAATTCTTCCTTTTGTACTCTTTTCCCCCTGTGGTCCGGGAAATACAGACTGTGAGCAGACAGTGTGAATCTACATTTGTAGTAGACAGATTGGCCGTTATTTATTTTACCTGAGATTTCTGGTGTACCATACTCTCCTCCCAAGGCTGCATTCTTTACTGCTTTTTTCTGAGTACTCCCGAGAGTTCCATCCTCCTCCTCTGCTTAAAACCTTTTTAGAGCTATTCTTGGATCCCATTTTTTTCTAATTATTTTCTCAATTATTAATTTTTAAAGATGTGGGTGTCCCAAAGATGCTGGAGTTGTAAATATACTCTTTACTATGAGATATTTCTCTCAAGGCTCAGCCTTTACCCCAGGTGGCAAAGTGGTAAAGAATCTGCCTGCCAATACAGGAAACACAAGATAGATTCGATCCCTGGGTTGGGATGATTCCCTAGAATAGGAAACAGCAACCCATTTGAGTATTCTTGTCTGGGATATCCCACGGACAGAGGAGTCTGGCAGGCTACAGTCCATGGGGTCTCAAAGAGTCGGACATGAGTGAGCCTGCACACAAGTCTGTCTCTGTCTCCCTAATGCCAGAACTCTCCAGCTACATATGGAAATCTCACTGGGGATACTGAAAATGTATCTCAAACTCATTACTTTCAAAACCAGACTCCAACTTTCCCATTAAAGTCAGCACCTCTGCCGGTGATGCTCATCTCAGGAAACATGCACCATTGCTTAGCTAGCCAGTTATCCAAGCTATCTTATCAACCACTTCTAAGTCAAACAGTTACCAATAATTAAAACCTAAATATCATATAAAATTCTTCCGCCATGGCCCATCCCCTGTTGCCACTTCCTTGGCTTAGCGTCCATTCATTTCTCATCTAAACACACCACCAGCTTTACTGCTACTTCTGTAGGAGCAGCTGCTAATAATGGTACTAACCAAACAGTAATAAGAGCCAGAATTTACTGAGCACTTTCTATGAGCCAATGTGTGACATAATTTAATTAATTTAAGGCTCCTCACACAACCTTTAAGAGTAAGTTCCACTTTTATCCCCATCATAGAGACAGGGAAACTGAGGGCTCTGGGAAGTTAAATATTTTATGCTAAGTGTAATAGCTAGCTAAGAGGAAATTCAGGAATTCAAGCCCAGGAAATCAGGCTCCAGAGCCAGGAGAGTTAACCACTACCCCATCGTCTCCAAAACCACCTCCACTCTCACTCTCCTCCTACCTTTCCTTCAGAACATGGCAACCATGATGACGTTAAAATGGATATCCGATCATGCTACTCACCTCCGGAAAATCCCTGGGGCTTGAGGACAGCATCACATAAAAACATTCGTCCCCTGCACCACGCAAGTTCGTATCCCACAGGAGTCAGGATCTTTTGCACAGATTCCTCTGACTTCGCTGCTTCCGCCATTTTCTTCCCCTGGGCGGAGTCTGTTCTTACTCCAAGAATTAACTTGGTAGGTTGTAACTTCTCGGTAATCTCCAGGGCAGGTGGCTTTCATCCACCCTTTTTTCCCCCCAAAAGGTGGCAGGTGTATTGCATTAGTTTAGCCTTGGCAGCAGCTGAGGAAAGGGTCTACCAGCCAAGGAGTGGATATATGGCCACAATAGCATCTTCCACAACCTCTTTCATGCTTATTGCTCTACATGCAGTTGTCTTTTTCCTTGTCTTCACTCCTACACAAGGAATTTCCTGAGCACAAGGATCATAGCTTTTTCCCTCTGGATCTTATTTGCAAACAGATTGTCCAGTAAACTGATGAATGAATGGATTAAAGATAATGCAGTGCATCAAGGAAATCCCATCATAAGTGGAAAGTGAAAGTGTTAGTCACTCAGTCTTCTCCAACTTTTGCAACCCCATGGACTGTAGTCCACAGATGGAATCTGTCCATGGGATTCTTCAGGCAATACTGGAGTGGATAGCCATTCTCTTCTCCAGGGAATCGTCCCAACCTAGGGACTGAACCCAGGTCTCCTGCTATGCAGGTAGATTCTTTACCGTCTAAGCCACCAGGGAAGCTCAGTCATAAATTGAGACATATTAAAAAAAATTCTTATAAAATAAAAGTGTATAGTGTAAAAGAAATAGGAAGGAGTGACTCAGTCTTAGGTTCAAGAGCAGCCTCATGAGAGCAGGGTTTCTGATAGGCTTATTCTCCAGTGTATTGCTGGAGACTGATAAGAGTGACTGGCCTTTACCTGGCACTCAATAAATACATGTGATTAAATAAGAGAACTTCTATGAACTGAATTCCTGAAATCCAATTGATTAAAATTAATTTCTACTAGCTTGTACACATCACAAGTCAGTGACTTTCAAAACAATTCTCAAAGGGAGGTCCCAGCATAAGCATCACCTGGATAATTGTTATAAATGCAAATTATAGAGTGCCATTCCAGACCTAGCAGAGGAATGCTCAAAATTCTCCTAGCTAATCTTCAACAGTACATGAACTGAGAACTTCCAGATGTTCAAGCTGGATTTAGAAAAGGCAGAGGAACCAGAGATCAAATTGCCAACATCTGTTGGATCATACAAAAACCAAGAGAATTCCAGAAAAACATCTACTTCTGCTTCATTGACTATGCTAAACCCTTTGACTGTGTGGATCACAAAAAAACTGGGAAATTCTTAAAGAGATGGAAATGATGAGATGGCATAAAGAGATGGCAGACCACCCTATCTGCCTCATACAAAACTGTATGCAGGTCAAGAAGCAACAGTTGCAACCAGACATGGACAAATGGACTGGTTCCAAATTGGGAAAGAAGTATGTCAAGACTGTATATTATCATCCTGCTTATTTAACTTATATGCAGAGAACATCATGTGAAATGCTGGGTTGGATAAAACACAAGCTGGAATCAAGATTACAGAGAGAAATATCAATAACCTCAGATATGCAAATGACACCACCCTCATGGCAGAGAGCAAAGAGGAACTAAAGAGCCTCTTGATGAAGGTGAAAGAGGAGAGTGAAAAAGCTGCCTTAAAACTCAACATTCAAAAAACTAAGATCATGGCATCCAGTCCCATCACTTCATGGCAAATAGGTGGGGGAACAATGGAAACAGTGACAGACTTTTTTTTTCTTGGGCTCCAAAATCACTGCAGATGGTGACTTCAGCCATGAAATTAAAAGATGCTCACTCCTTGGAAGAAAAGCTATGACCAATCTAGACAGCATATTAAAAAGCAGAGACATTACTTCACCAACAAAGGTCTGCCTAGTCAACGCTATGTGTTTTCCAGAAGTCATGTATGGATGTGAGATTTGGACCATAAAGAAGGCTGAGCACTGAAGAATTGATGCTTTTGAACTGTGGTGTTGGAGAAGACTCTTGAGAGTATCCTGGACAGCAAGGAGATCAAACCAGCCCATCCTAAAGGAAATCAGTCCTGAATATTCATTGGAAGGACTGATGCTGAAGCTGAAAATCAAATACTTTGGCCACCTGATGCAAAGAGCCAACTCATTGGAAAAGACCCTGATCCTGGGAAAGATTGAAGGCGGGAGGAGAAGGGGACAACAGAGGACAAGATGGTTGGATAGCTTCACCGACTCAATGGACATGAGTTTGAGCAAGCTCTGAGAGATGGTAAAATACAGAGAAGCCTGGCGTGCTGCAGTCCATGGGTCATGACTGACTGAACGATGATTCCAGACCTAGAGAGTTAGAGACTCGAGGGGTGGTGCCCATATATATATTTATTAGCAAGTTCTTCAGGTGGTTCTGACATATGAGAAACTTTGAAAGCAATTGTTCTAAAGCAATGGTTTTCAAACCTGCCTGCACATCAGAATCACCTGTTGTGTTTGTGTTGTGTCTGTGTGTGTGTTATAGACTGGATATTTGTATCCCCCTAAAATTTATTTATATCCTCCTAAATTCCACCCATAGGGTCACAAGGAGTCAGATATGACTGAAGTGACTTAGCATGCATGTATGTGTGTGTGTGTGTATATATATATACATGTATGTATAGATGTATGTGTCTGTGCATCTATGTACACACCTACCATGTTGGTCTCCTTGGTTGCTGTAACAAAAAATACTGGGAGACTTAAACGAGAATCTATTTTTCGCAGTTCTGGAGGATGGAAGTCAAAGATAAGGATGCCAGAAAGGGCGGTTGCTAGGGAGGATCCTCTGCTTGGCCTGCTGGCCAAGAGAGCCAGAGGCCAGAGGCCAGAGAGGAGGCCTCCTCCTCTCTGTGGTTTCAGCTGGCAGTGGTGGGTATGGAGAGAGGGAGGTGAAGGGAGCAGGGAGAAAGAGGGGGAAAGGAGGAGACGGAGGGGGAGAGAGGGCTCTAGTCTTTGTCTCTTCTTATAAGGACACTAACACCATCATGAGGACGAGCTGCACCCTCATGAATTCAACTTGAAACCAGTTTATCTCCCAAAGACTCCACCTCCAAAAATCACGTTGAAAGCTAGGGCTTGAGCATTTGGGGATCTTCCCAACTCAGGGGTGGAACCCACGTTTCTTGCATTGACAGGCGATTCTTTACCACTAGTGCCACCTGGGAAGCCCATGCATTTATATCAATCGTTGGTTTGTCCTCAAGGAGCTTGTTTTAATTTGCATTTGCAAAAGCACTGGTATTTCCTGGGACTCCCAATGCTTGGGGCTAAGTCTCAGAAGTCCCAGGTTTGTTCTAAGAATCAAGCGTATGTTCTGAAACTCACAGATTTTTATTATTCCCCAGAGCAGGGCATTTGCTTGTTCTTGGCCCCTCACCCTTCACTTCCTTATTCTTGGACACTGTTTGCTGGTAGAAAGAACATGGATTTTGAAGCCAGAGACACAGATCCTGTTTACATCCAGCTCTACCACTTAATGGCTTTGTGAGCCAGAGCAAGTCACTTAGCCTTTCTGAGCCTCAGTTTCTCATCCCCGCAAAAAGTAGAGGGGGGATAATGGGATAAGACCTACTCTCTGAACAGTGTGAAGATTAAATTAAATTAAGATATCATATGTAAAATTCTAATCTAACATTTATAATGCCAGTTATCGTATAAATAGCTGTCTTCTTAAGGATCATATTACAAATTTAAAGGCTTCCCCAAATTTCATAATCATAACAAAAAATAAAAGAAGGTGTATTTTTGTCATTTCCAACATGTGTATATTGAAGCAATAGAATACAGAGCACTTTTATTTTAGAAAATATGTTTTCTTCAATGAACATTATTACATTTGCATGTTTACTAACAAGCAGTATTCACCTTGACACTCCAATTATTAAAATATCAAGTGATAACAAAGCTTTAAGCAATATTTTTAATAAGGGATTTTAATAAAGAATCTGAGACATGTTCCAACAACGTTCAAGAGAGTCTTTACCATAGTCTTACCCCCTTGGTGAATGAACACAAGAAATTACATTTTACAGTTATCCTCCCCTGAGCCAAGGGAAATTTTCAGTTTCATTTTCTTACACTTATCTTCTTACTTTCTCACCTCAGAGACTGACCAGAGGCATTAGGTGACAACCCTGGAGAAACGGTGAATTACTCTTACTTCCACGAAAAATGGCTTAGTTTTCTTTTGCAATTTTCTTTTAATTTAGCTTACTGAAGCATAATTTACATACAATAACATTTGCCAGTCTAAATCAGCAATTTGATGAGATTGAATAAATACACCCAGTTGTAGAAATACTACACAATCATGATATAGAATATTTCCATCACATCAAAAGGTTTTTCCTTTTGAGGTTAATCTTCCCCCACCCCTTAAACTCTAGACTTAAAAACCTAAGGGTCTGCTTTATATCACTGTAGTTTTGACTTCTCTAGAAATTCATATAAATGGAATCACACAGTTTTCTGTATTTGACTTCTTTTATTTTAGCATTATGTTTTTGAGGACATTGGATTTGTTTCCAGTTCTTGGCTATTATGGATGAAGTTTCAATGAATATTCCTGTATAATGATTTTGTGGACATGAATCTGTTTTCATTTCCTTGGATCCTTAGAGTGGAATTTCTGGGTCATATGGTGGCTATATCTTTGGCTCATAAAAATCTACAAAATTGCCAAAGTGGCTATACCATTTTATGTGTACATACGCAGTGTGTGAGACTTTTGTTATTTCCACACCTTACCAGTACTTTGTATTGTAATTTTTATTTTAGCCATTACGTTGTAACTGCAGAGCATCTACTGTGGTTTAATTTTATATTCCTCTGATTACGAGTTTTATGAGAGATTAATTTGATATTAAAGAATACAATTTTAAAATATTTTAATATTAATGATATTAATTTTGTTATTTTAATTCAATGTCTTAATTTAATAATATAACTCATTTGACATTAATGTTATATTTATCTCAGCAAATATTAATCCTTTTGCAGTCTAAAGTGGGCTTCCCCAGTGGCTCAGAGATAAGGAATCCACCTGCTATGCAGGAACTGCAGGAGACTCGGGTTCGATCCCTGAGTTGGGAGGATGGGTCCCCTGGAGGAGGGCATGGACAGAGGAGCCTGGTGGGCTAAAGTCCGTAATGTTGCAAAGAGTCAGACATGAAGGAAGTGGCTTAGCATGCATGCGTGAACAGCTTTAAGTATATAGGTCTTACATATATTTTATAAACTCTTTCCTAAGTGTTTTATTGTTATTATAAATGATACTTATTACATATTACTTTCCAATTTATCATTTCTCATATATAGAAATATAACTGACTTTTGTTCATTGGCCAGGCATCCTGCAACTCTGCTAAATTTATATCACTCAGTAATTTTGTACAATATTTCTTAAGATTTTCAGCATAAATTTGTGGCCTGAAAATAAAGGCAGCTGCACTTTTTCTTTCCCCAAAGCTCTTAAACCACAAGTGAAGTTTTATCTCATGTAATAACTATATTCATTTAGCCATGCTTCATCATTTTAGCTCCTGAAAAATTACATCACATTTTGAACATTTTTTTTTTCAGAATAATATCTTTTTCCCCCAAAGTCACACTAAATAAACACAAAATTAAAGGTGATATTTTGACATTGTACCCTGACTTATTTTCTCAGTACCATGGTTTCTAGCCAAGGAATATCCTATGGGAACAAACAAATCGTGTGCCCATTTGGATGACCCCAAAATATTTCATTTATATAAATACGTGTGCAGATGTACAGATGTTTTGCTTTTACACACGAGCACAGAGCAAGCGGGGTGAAAAAGTAACATCTACCGCATTTCTGTCTACATTGGATGTGTGCTAGTTTCCCTCGTTTTTAAGAATTCAGTCTTTATTTTGTCCTAACAGGTTCGTTCTGTGCTATAACTTCAAGGTGTAGTCTGATTGGAAGATGAGGTAGAGCCCCAGAGTACTGTAAATTTATTTGCTACAGAATTCCCATCTGCTTCCTTCCTGTTCTTGCGCCTGTAAGCATCTGCTTAACAATGCTTTTTACCTTGGAAGCAGCAGTCGCTTTTAAACACAGCAGCTGAATCGAGTTTTCAACTTTTCTAACACTGGTAGAGCCATCCTCATCACCCACCCTGCCCCACCACCCACCATCCCAACCCAACACAAGAAGATATCCACAACAGCTAAGCAGAGCCTCTTTGTCATTGGAAGTCTGCCTTTCAGCATCACAGACCTCTCTTCCAGCTTCTAGGACTTAAAATTTCCAACCTCTCCCCCTTGCCCCCCAACCCCAGCCCTAAGAGTGGTTGGTGGCTGCTTCCTTCAATAGCTACCTCTGTGACACCTTCACGCTCTGTCCCTCTTTCTCTTGCACTTGCTCTTTTCATTTTTCTGTTACATAAAATATAACTTTAAACACAGGGACTAATTCATTAAATGAAATCACTTCATTTCAAAAAGAAAAGGTTGATATGCTTTGTTTTTGAGGAACCCTAAGTGATAAAGATATTGGCACGAGGCACAGTCCCAGACCATCAAACATAGTCCGCTAGAGTTAATTTGGTCATTTTGTAAGCTGCAGTGAGTGTTGAACTGTTTGTTAATGTGAAGTGGATAGTTAGTGATCCGTGATAAGAACTGGCATATGATTAGTCAAGGCATTGCTTGTGACTGATGGTGAAATGCCAGTGGAAGCAGGTCCTTAGAAAACCAAATGGTTATTCTCCGTCAGCACTGTGGCAATGAAGGTTTCAAGGACTATGGTGAGGGGCAGATTTTGAGTGCGTTGGAGCATTTACAGAGAGAAAATGAAGAATACTGTGAATAGATCCTAAGGGTGTTTGACCAAGGAGGATGGAACAGAATTCCAGAAAGAACCAAGCTTCTTGATATTGATGGTTTTCTGAGTGTTTCTGGATTGAAAATGTTCATTGGAAGTGGTTTTAATAGTTTATTTTGATTGAGTGGCATTTGACTCTTTGATAGCCTGCCTGTGATGAGACTGAGATGCCAGAACATCCCTGGGAAAATGTAAAAAAGCAGGTCCAAAGGCTTAGGGTGGGCGGCAAGACTGTTAGGGAGATTCATCCCCGTTATCCTACATTCCCACCTCTCCACTACCTTTAACCCACATCACTTTCACTGAGAGGGCTCCAAACTCACTCCGTTTACACTGCTGAGGGGAGAACCTGAATCTTGGGAAAACCCTCTGGTCGCTGTCATTTATAGCTACGAAAGTAAGAGCTGCTGCCCTTGAAATGCGTGCTCTGATTTTCAGTAGGAAACTGCGCTGAAGTGGCTTAACTGACGTTTAACCAAGAGTCTGTGCTTAACTGACAAAGACAACGTGGATGCATTTACCATAATGAGCAGAAGGAATAAACTGGTAATCAATTTGTTTTGACTTGCAAATAGATCTGGCAGTGGAAAACTGATTAGAGTGTCTCTAAGGGTGAAAGATAGAGACAGGTTACTAAAATGTTACTTGATCTATAAAATACGAGCAATTCAAATGTCTGATAGAAACTTGGCATAGACTGATAAAATGCAGTGTCAAAACCTCTCACCTAGTCTCTGTACATAAGCCTGGAACCCCTGGATTAAAAGGGAGAGCCTAAGTTTGCTTGAAATTAGAGCCTGCTACCCTACCGTACGTATATACCCTAAACCTTCCTTCAAGCCTTTTCCAAAGGAAACTGTAGGCTTTTATGAGTATGATTGTGCTATGGCAAAAAGAAATATCTGGATCTTTCAGGAGCTATGAGACACTGGCTTTGAACTGGCTCTGGATTCTAGGAATCCTAAATGCCACTTGGTCCACCAGTCATATTGAGGGTTTACAGGGGCCATGCAGCAAATAGAGTCAATGCTGGAGAAACAGGTGAGATGGAGATATAATTTTGGATTTATTAGAACACAGATGAATATTTTGAACCACGAAACAGGATGATATCACCAGACATTGGTGTGAATAGGGAAATGAAGTCCAAGGATTAACTCATGATCACACTTCAAATTTTAGATATTGATAATATGAGAAGGAACTACCATAAAAGATTGAGAGGCAGCAGCCAGAAATAGAGTTAGGGGTAGCAGGTGAGTGTGGTGTGCTGGAAACCAAGGGAAGAAAAGAGAAGGAGCAAGTGTTAGATGCTGGTAATCAGACAAATAAGAAAAGGACCGAGAAATTGCAACTGGGTTTTAGCAACACTGATAACCTGGAATGAGGAGATTCAGAATAATGGTTGGTGCAGAAGTCTGACTAGAGTGGGTTCAAGAAAAAAAAATTAAGAGGATACACTGGAAACAGCAAGTACAGACAACTTTTTCAAGGAATTGTGCTATAGAGAAAAGGAGAGAAATAGGGCAACATCTGGAAGTAATGAGGTCAGAAGAACACTGATGTTGTTGTTGCAAATTGAAGAAGTAATAGCATATTTTATGTTGATGGAAATGTTCCAATAATAAGGGGGGACTATCATGATGCAGGGAAAGAAATGAGAATTGTCAGACCAGGGTTCTGAGTAGGAGAAAGGAATGAAATTTAATGCACAAATGACGGGGTTAGACTTCGCTTTGAGCACAGAGAGTCTGTCCACAATAATAGGAGAGAAGGTAAAAATTATTAGTACAGATTTAGGACATACATAAAATAGAAATAATCTGCAAATTTAAAAGTTGGTTTTTATGAAATTCTTATAAGTTTATAAGCCATTTACATATTTAAAAGTTCTTAAAAACAAAAAAACAATGGCAAGGTTTATCAGGAAAACAGATAATGCTTTCATAGGCAAAATTAGGAATAAAATAGAAGTCATAACTAGAGATGCTAAAGATATTTCAAATATAATAAAAGAATATCATGACCAACTTTATGACAATGGATATGAAAACAAATTCTAGGAAAATGTAAGTTACATGGTACCATGAATCAGTAGGTCATTCCTTCTTGCTGCTGAGTGATATTCCCAAGGTGAAAGTCGCTCAGTCGCATCTGACTCTTTGCGACCCCATGGACTATACAGTCCATGGAACTCTCCAGGCCAGAATACTGGAGTGGGCAGCCTTTCCCTTCTCCAGGGGAATCTTCCCAACCCAGGGATCGAACCCAGGTCTCCCACACTGTGGGCAGATTCCTTACCAGCTGAGCCACAAGGGAAGCCCAAGACCACTGGAGTGGGTAGTCTATCCCTTCTCCAGCGGATCTTCCTGACCCAAGAATCGAACCAGGGTCTCCTGCATTGCAGGCGGATTCTTTACCAACTGAGCTACCAGGGAAGTCCCCAAGTTAGATGGGCAAGTGGAGACCAAGTGGATGACCTCACATTCTAGAAATCCTCATACCAACGGACCTTTCCAAATTTTCTTATGTTGGCCCTAATTTGGCTGCTGCACTTTAAGAAGCTGTGGTTTTAAGGAACCATATTCTCAAAAGAGCCTGTGGCTGAACATCATCTTTCCTTTTCGCAGACTTTGTTTAGCTGAATACAGTTTATTGTTACAAATTTGTCACTAGGAATGTGGTTTCCCTATGGGCCATTTAGGCTTTACTTTATTCTGTTTCTATAAACTGTAGCCCTGTGCTACAGTTTATTGTTAGCTGTTGATCCCAAGAAACAGTTTATGGAGAGGTCAGCTGTGTTCGAGCAACTGCAAGAAAAGCAGTTCAAAGAGCAAGCTGACTGATTATCAGGAGAGAACGCTGGTACAAGACTTCTAATGGATACATCATTTATTCTAGTGCAGTCACGCAACCAGCATTTACTTGAGTATGATCTATGTACTTGCATTGTTATCAGAATTTTACATTGCATTGTCTCCTTTAATCCTTAATTCCCAAAGAGATTGATGCAATTAGCTCTTTTATGCAGAAGAAACTGAGACACGCGGACAGTAGGGTCACAGAGAAAATGGCAGAATACAGAGCATAGAGTCCAGAGACAGATATACTCTGCTGTATTCCAGCCCTGATATTTTAGAAGTAACCAGCTTCCTTGGTTAAATAGACTCCTGTAAAATAAATACTATAAAATAACAGTACCAGCTTATAAAGTTGTTGTGTGACTTAAACGATACAATACTTGCAAAATGTTTGGCAGAGTGCCTGGCGCCAAGTAATATATGGTAGCTATAATAATTATTTTATTACCATTATTATTATCATCACTAAGAGTAATACTTTCAACCATTATCACTGGGAGCCAATCACTTAAAAGTGAAATGTTTCCAAACCTCCTAATCAAAAATGAGATTGTGTCACATCTAAATACTGGACATTTAAGAAGCATGGGAGATTAATGTTAATTAAAATACATTATGATCTTCCACAAAAAGTGTTGACTTATACTCTGTCACTAATCATGTTTTCTTACTTGGAGACAACTAATTAAAAAAAAACACACACACACATCCAGAGATAAACACACCTGATATTTTAATCCTATGACAAGGTCTTCACCACATAGGTATTATCTGAAAGTTAGCAGTTTGACTCCATGATCAACAATCTCTGCTTTACTTTGTTCATTTCAGGCAACTCCCATTTCTTTTAAATTTCTCAGCACATAACCTGATGAATGTCCCTGCTGCAATCTGATTCACAGGGGACGTGTGAGGTTGCTGAGGCACAGATACAAAAGTCTCAGCAGGAGATGAGGAGGGTAATGTACCAAAGCTGCCGTGGCATTCTGGGGTTCTTCGTGGCTGGGGATAACTTGAGGGCTTTCTCTAGAAGACAGGTAACCTCATGGTACTTGGGAGTGTAAGTGTTTTCTTCT
Source organism: Cervus canadensis (assembly GCF_019320065.1). Classification (NCBI taxonomy): domain Eukaryota; kingdom Metazoa; phylum Chordata; class Mammalia; order Artiodactyla; family Cervidae; genus Cervus; species Cervus canadensis. The sequence goes on from NC_057391.1 coordinate 86,063,368, forward strand.
CCTACATCTGATCACAGCCAAGGACTCTGGGCTCTTAGCTTAGAAAAATAGGAGACCATCAGCTTGCCACTTGCCCTTGCATGCCACATGACAAAATTAGCCTTGCCAGTTACATCTCTCTCTACCCTCATTCCAGCTCAGGATTAGTGCAATGACCTTTTCTAATTGGATGACACAGATTCTTGTCTGGAGTCTTGCTCTGAGTTGTAGCTACCAACCATATGACTGTAATAAAATACTCTAAGCTGTTAGCACCAGGCAGCTGGAGAAGGAAACCAAGGTAGGAATCCTTGTTCTACAAAGCCGGCCTTGGCGCTTCCTTTATAACAGAACAGAACTGGAAATGCTGTCTCGTCTTGTGGGAGAATAAAGACAGGCATTTGGCTATTGTCACTCAGAGCCATCAAGTTCTTCTCTAATTTTAGCCTCTGTTGGAAACAAGAAAGTTGGAAGTGACCTTAGCCTAACCCCCCCACCTCCTCAGCTTAGGTCTATCTATTGCCCCAGTCATTTGCTTTCAGGTTCCATCACATCACATGGTTATGTCTCCCTCAATAAGAGCCTCTCCTGGAACTTCTCTGGTGGTCTAGTGGTTAAGAGTCTGCTTGCCAGTGCAGGGGACATGGGTTCGATCCCTGGTCAGGGAACTAATATCCCACCTGCCACCAAGCAACCAAACACAAGCAATGCAACTACTGAGCCTGTGCTGCAACTTCTGAAGCCCAAATGCTGAGAGCCCGTGTTACACAACAAGAAAAGTCACAGCAGTGAGAAGCTGACGCACCACAATGAGACAGTAGCCCCCACTCGCTGCAACTGGATAAAGTCTGCATGCAGCAACGAAGACCCAGCAAGCCAAAAATAAATAAACTTTTTTTTAATTAGGTCCTCCTGTACATCCAAACATTGAGCCCTCAATACCATCTAGCAATACAACAATATCTCTTTTGTTGACACACTCTTCCATTTGTCATAGCCCCACTGCACAGTATGTCCAACTCTCATGCATGCATGTGAAGTCACATCAGTTGTGTCCAATCTTTGCAGCCCTATGGTGTGCAGCCCGCCAGGCTCCTCTGTCCATGGGATTCTCCAGGCAAGAATACTGGAGTGGGATGCCATGCCCTCCTCCAGGGATCTTCCTGACCCAGGGATTGAACCTGTATCTCTCACATCTCTTATGTCTCCTGCATTGGCAGGTGGGTTCTTTACCAGTAGCTCCACCTGGGAAGCCCCATGACCAACTCTCAACTCTCCTTAAATACCCAGCCTCCCCTACTTACCCATTCCTTTCCTGTAAGTGAAAAAGCACAACAGCAAACAGCAAATCTTCACAAACAGCAAACCTAAAAGATACAAGCATCAGTGTATCTTGCATCCTTCCACAATAAGGAATGAATGATCTCTTTATTTAAGAAGATAATCACTCTATGTGTACTATGGATCCTCTAAGAGTCTGCCTTTCTAAGAACCTAATCCTATGAATTGGTTGGTTGGTTGGTTGGTTGGTTTAGTCATTAAGTTGTGTCTGACTTGTGACCCCATGGACTGTAGCCTGCCTGGCTCTTCTGTCCACTGGATTCTCCAGCCAAGAATACTGGAGTGGGTTGCCATTTCCTTCTCCAGGGAATCTTCCCAACTCAGGATTCGAACCCGGGTCTCCTGCACTGCAGCAGGTTCTTTACCACCTGAGCTATGGTGGAAGCATCCTATGGATTGTCCCACCTCATTAATTCATCTTCATCCTTCTTTCTCTGTGATCTCTTTTTATATTTTACTAACCTCAATATATCTAAAATATTATTTCAACATACAATTAACATAATAGATGAGAAATGTTATATTTTATACCAAGTCTTTGAAACCTACTGAATACATTTTTACCATCTTAATTAGTTTTTCCCCCTTTATTTTTATATTTTTATTGAGGTATATTTGACTTACTCTCTGTGGCCTCTTCGACATCAACATTTAAACATTCTTAAGTTTCTCTTCTCTAAAAAGAAAAAAAATACTTTCTTCAACTGTATTCCCCCCACCAGCTAGCTCTCTACGTTTTTATTCACAATCACTATGTCTATTTTAGCCCCCTTTCTTTGTTATACTAGCTCCTCAGAATCTTGTTTTCTCTCCTACCACAAATCCCCTGAAACAGTTCTTGCCAAGGTCGCCAAAAACTTTGATGTCATCAAATTTAATTGGTCAAGCTCTGTTTCAGGGCTTCCCAGGGGCTCAGTGGTAAAGAATCTGTCTGCCAATGCAGGAGACGTAGGAGATGTGGGTTAGATCCTTGGGTTGGGAAGATCCTTTGGAGGAATAAAATGGCAACCCACTCCAATATCCCATAGACAAAGGACCCTGGGGGCTACAGTCCAAGGGGTCCCAAAGAGTGGGACATGACTGAGCACTCAGGCAAGCTCAGATTTCCTCAGATGTCTTCATGGTATTTGACACACTCCCTTCCTGCTTGAGACATTCCTACTCTTGATTTCAGGACACAGCAATCTCTTGTTGCCTCCTATAATTGCTATCTCTACCTTTTCTCAACTTTCCCAGCTCATTCTGCTCTACCCCACCAGTAAATGATGAAATTTCCCAAAACTTGGCTCTAGACTCTCTTCTCATGTGAAACTATAAATTCTCCCTAGATGATTCCAGCTGCTCTGCACATTTTAATTTATCATTAATATGCTAATTAAGCCAAGTTAACTTTGCTGCTAGCCTTCTATGAAGTCCATTTCTAAACACTTAATTATTAATTCATCCTTGTTCACACATTTCAAAGGCATCTTAAAGGTAACTTGTTCAAACCAATCTCACTGTATTTTCCCAAAAATGGTTCTTCAGAATCTTTCCCCATCTAACAGCAGTATAGTATATTCAATTGCTCTCACAAGAAACTGTGGGATTATTCTTGTTACTTTCTTCTCCTTAACTGTCATATCTAGTCAATCATTAGGTTCTCTACTAGAGAGAATCCCTATTTTCCTCTGGTCATGGCACCTGAAAGGAACTGCTTGGTCCTAGGAAAGAATTATGTTGAATAACACTTCCAGTTCTTGTCCCATCTTTCCTCCCCCAACTTTCATCTTTTCTTGTCAGAGGAGGAGAAATGAACCACCTTATTGGTGAATTTAGGTGTAGAAGCCAGGTCATTCACCATTTCCCTCTTTTGGCTTCTTATAATGCAGTAGTGGCTGCATTTTAAAACATGAAGAAATAAACTTAATCAAAAATGCAAAACTTGTGCACTGTAAACTACAAAACATTGTTGAAAGAAACTAAAGAAAATCCAAATAAATATAAAGACATCTTGCTCATAGATCAGAAGATTTAATTTTATTAAGATTTTCCCCAAAAATGATCTACAAGTTCCCTGCAAACTATATCAATATCCTGGCTGAGTTCTTTGCAGAAATTGACAAGCTGATACTAAAACTTGTGTGAAAATGATGAGACAGGACAGTCAAAATCTTCTTGAGAAAGAAAAACAATGATGGAAGACTCAAGCTTCCCAATTTCAAAACATTAACCATCTACAGTAAGGAGATATATGTATTCTTATGGCTGATTCACACTGTTGTACAGTGAAAACCAACGCAAATTTGTAAAGCAATTCGCCTCCGATTTAAAAAGATTTTTCAAAACATCAGTAATCAAGACAGAGTGGTGCTGGCACAAAGAAAGACAAATAAATCAATGGAATATATTCATTCTAATTAAGAATTAATAAATAAAACTTAACATTTATGGTCATTTGATTTTCAACCAAGATTCCAAAACAAGTCTTAGAATAGTCTTTCTGACTAATGGTCCTGGGACGACTGGATATTTGCATACAAAAGAATGAAGTTGAATGCCTACCTCATGTGTGCGTGCTAAATTGCTTCAGTAGTGTCTGACTCTGTGTGACCCTATGGACTGTAGCCTGCCAGGGTCCTCTGTCCATGGAATTCTCCGGGCAAGAATACTGGAGTGGGTTGCCATGCCCTCCTTGAATGCCTGCCTCTTATCATGTATAAAAATTAGCTCAAAGAGGAGCAGAGACCTAAATGTAAAAGACAACCTAAAATAAGTTGTAGAAAACTATAAAACTTTTAGAAGAAGACGAAGGAATACATGTCTATGATCTGACTTAGCAAAAATTTACTAGATAACACTTTAAAAGCACAAGCAGCAAAAGAAAAATTAGATAAATTGGACTTCACAATCAAAAACTCTTGCACTTTCAAAGGACACTGTCAAGAAAGTAGACCCACAGAATTGGGGGAAGTACCTGTAAGTCATATATATTACAAAGGACTTTCATCTAGAAAATATAAAGATAACCTCTTAAAGCTCAACAACATAAAGATAAATAACCCAATATTAAAATCTTAGCCCATAGGCTAAGAATCTAAAGAGCTGTCTAAATAAGCTATTCAAATGGCCAATGAGCACATAAAAAGATGCTGAGCATCAAAGTCATGCCGGAAACACAAATCAAAATCATGATGTGACACTATTTCATGTCCACAAGGATGAATAGCATTTTAAAAGCCAGACAAGTGATGATGAGGATGTGAAAAAATAGAAGCCCTCATATATTGCTGGTAGAAATATAAAACAGTGTAGCCACTTCGGAAAACCATCTGGAAGCTCCTAAAATGTTGAACATAGAGTCATCATATATGGACTTGGTCACTCAGTCGTGTCTAACTCTCTGTGATCCCATGGACTTGTAGCCCACCAGGCTCCTCTGTCCGTGGGATTCTCCAGGCAAGAGTACTGGAGTGGGTTGCCATTCCCTTCTCCAGGGGATCTTCCTGACCCATGGATCAAACCTGGGTCTCCCACACTGCAAGCAGACTCTTTACCTTCTGAGCCACCAGGGAAGCCCATCTGATGGCCAGGAAAGAGTTCATCATATGATCCAAAAGTTCCATTCCTAGTTATATCCAAGGGAAATGGAAACCTTGTGTCCACACAAGAACTTGTACATGAATATTCACAGCAGTATTCAAAATAACCTAAAAGTAGAAATAACCCAAATGCTCATCAACTGATGAATGCATAAGCAAAATGTGTTACATCTGTACAGTGGAATACTATTCAGCAATAAAAAAGAATGAAGCAGTAATACATACTACAACATGGATGACCCTCAAAAACATTAGATTGTCATACAAAGTCATATTATAGTCACAAAAGACTACATATTATATTATTTCATTTATATTAAAATTTCAGAACAGGCAGATCTATAGGGACACAGTTAAAATCATTGAAATTTTCACTTTGTTTTTTTGTTTGTTTTTGTTGTTTTTGGCCATGCCATGCAGCTTGTGGATCTTAGTTCCCCAACCAGGGGTTGAACCTGGGCCATGGCAGTGAAATTTCCAAGTCCTAATCCCTGGACCTCCAGGGAATCCCCTGAATTCTGCATTCTAAACAACAGATGACTTTTATAGTATGCATATTACTTTCTTACCCATCTATCTCTCTGACCCTTAATACACTGTCAAATCTTTCTAACCCAGCCAGTAACCCAGATTCCTAGTAGGAGTTTTTTCATTTAATAAATGTTAACTCCTTTTTCAGTTGCTTGGGAAAATTTTAGTCAGGATAATTCAGTCTACTTGTCTTTAGAGTAGGTTTGAAGGACTTTCTAAAATATAGAATTAAGACCCTAGGTAATGAAGCTACAGAGCTACCTACAAAAAGACCAAATGTTAGGAAATTTGAAAAAGACTAGTCAGGGCTATGGCAAAACATAGTTTCTACAAACTGCTAGAAAACAAACTGGCAATAACATAACAAAAATCTTAAAATATTTATAGCTTCTAACTTGTGTAATAATCCACATAAAGTCATTATGAACAACTAATGACTAAAATGTAGAAAAATCCTAGCAATCCAAATAAAAGAAAATCAACGTAAGACTCCATATAAACAGTCAAGTGATGTTCTAGAAATGCTAAGATGTTCATAAAGAGTTTTTAGTTACATTATACCATAGACATTTTCTCATTTATTATGTTCTAGGCCAGGGACCAGCAAGCTATGTTAGCCTGTGGGCCAAACATATTCTGCCACCTGTCTATGTGTGGCCCATAAGCTAAGAAATCATTTTTACCTTTTCATGATTGAAAAAAATCTGAAGATTTTATTATACAGGAAAAATAGATGAAATTCAAATTTCAGCCCCATAAATAAAGTTTTATTGGGAACACAGCCAAGCTCATATGATTATGTATTGTTCATGGTTTATTTGACACAAATGTAGAGTTGAATAGATGTGAAAGAATTTCTGTGGTTCACAGAGCATAAAACATTTATTATGTGGCCCTTTACAGTAAAATTTTTGCCAAACTCTGGTCTAGGAATCAGTGCTATTTCAGGTTGGTCTGATTCCAGAGCTCCTGCCTCCATTCCATTCTTCCCTGCAATGTGCATATGGGATCAGTATAGTCGTGGGAGAAAATTACCCTTGCAAGAACAGCATCTGGCCCATGATAGACACTCAATATTTTTTGCATGAATAAATGTGTGTATGGATACTGAAGGACACAGAAGGATTCACATGGAATAAGTGTTCTTGAGGAGTCTTATGTCAGTCTGTCTCTTGGCATTATCTTCAGAGAAGTGGACTTCCCTGGTAGCTCAGCCAGTAAAGAATCTGCCTACAATACAGCAGACCTGGGGGTTCCTTCCCTAGGTCTGGATGATCCTCTGGAGAAGGAAATGGCAATCCACTCCAGTTATTCTTGCCTGAAGAATCCCATGGACAGGGGAGCCTGGTGGGCTACAGTCCATGGAGTTGCGAAGAGTCGGACCTGACTGAGTGACTTACACTCACTCACTCAGAGAATTAGCCACTCAGTGAAGAAGCCAACAGTTGCTCAAAGGAGTCTTTGGGTTCCTTATGACAGTCAAAGTGTTGGTCGCTCAGTCATGTCCAACACTTTGTGACCCCATGGGTTGTAGCCTGCCAAGTTCTTCTTTCCAAGGGATTCTCCAGGCAAGAATACTGGAAAAGGTTGCCATTTCCTTCTCCAGGGGATCTTCCCAACCCAGAGATTGAACCTGGGTCTCCTGAATAGAAGGCAAACTCTTTACCATCTGAGCCACCAGGGAAGCCCTACTGTGAGATGATGCCCTTCTTAAGAAGATCTTAAGAGTCATGGAATAATGGGGGGGAAATCTTTTCCCACTGAAGTCTGATTTCCAAGAGGGGCCTTCTGACCCTCCTGAGTTCAACAAGCCAGCATAGCCATTGGAATTAATGCTGCTTAGTCTAGAGGCAATGAAATAGAAACTTCTGGTACAAGTTGTCTCTATACCTAGGCCACGAGCAACATGTGGCTCTTGAAATTTGTACACAAATTAACTAAAATTAAATAAGATTAGTATTTCAGTTCCTCAGTCACACTAGTCACAGTTCAATTGCTGATTCACAGCTAGTGGCTTTTGTTTCGGATGGTTCAGAATAGAACATTCCCATCATCATAGAAAGTTCTACTGAACAGTACTGCCCTAGACAACAGAACTGCTCTTTCATGCAATTGATAGTACTGTGTAGGGTTGAGCATTTTTGCCCTAAGTCATCTGTGTAATTTGTTAAGCTTCTGTTCCCAGTATTCTCCATGATGACACATCTCTAAATTTAGAAATCATAAGGAGAGGAGATTTGCTCTCCAAAATTCTGTTTTCCAAATATCAAGAATCTCTATATATCTCTCTTACTTTATGCTTGAGATCCAAAGATTAGACATGGCTCTCCATCTCACACTAGGGAGACAAAGGCAGACTTTGTCTTAATTCTTAATTCTTCTCATGCAATTATGATACAGGAAAGTCTGTGGATACACATTGGCAGTCACTTCTTTCCTTTCTGTACTTCTCCATGATGTGTTCAAATCCTTGTGGACTATAAATCAAGTAATTGTTGAATGTGTACTGGCTTGCAACTTTACTTAACACTTTTCTCTAATCCCAAGGCCTTTTATCCAAACTTCTGAGAGTACTTTATATTTCTGTACTCACTAGAACATCTCATTCTCCTGGGTAGATGATAGAGATTAAAATCTGCTCACAGATGGAAAGTCAAGGGAAAGAGAACTACATGGTCACTTTATGACACTGACCATTCTAAGAACTGAATCCACTAAACCAACAATAATTGATTCAGTGCTAAATTTGATGACTTGAACTCTAAAGACCATTCCTCATCCAAAAATTTTTTGCAGGTATTTTTAATTTCTGGAACTACTTTCTACATCTGTGAAAAAGGGCAAGTCTTTTTTTTCTCTCATTTCCTTCTTTTTAGGAATTGCAAAAATAATGAATACTCTTTTTTTTTAATTTAAGCAAGAATGAAGGAGGAAAAAATCTAAAAATCACTTGCTAATTAATTTACTTCTTCGTTCAAGAAAATGAAAGCTTTTATTAAATGCTTATTACATGTCAAATACCTTTTTACTTAGAGACAATTTTCCACTTGACCTGTTTGTGTTTACTCTTTTCCCTTTGTATACATTTGGGAGATAGCATGATATGGTGGAGACAGAGTGAGCTTCAGCATCAGACCAATGTGTGTGTCTAAATCCTGACTCCAACACAGTGTGAAGTTGGGTAAGTCATTTAAACGCTCTGAGTTCCACTTCCTTACATGTAAAATCAGTGTGTTAATAGAGCAATGCAGACTTTCTAAGGATTTGAATAATTTCTGCTCTGTTGGGCAGTAGCTAGGCTGTGCAAGACACAAACCCATTACCCCACCCAGATCTTTATTCTCCACCAACCTGGAGTGACACAATTAAGATTTTTTTTTTTTTAATCATAAAAAGATGGCTAGAGTAGGGAATCAGGGAATATGAGCCACTGGGATAGTGGCCAAGTATTTCCAAGATTCTGAGAGGGAGGACAGATTTCTTTTTCCCGGGCCAAACTTGCAAATTCCCAAGTGTATCACCAACTACAAAGCACTCCACGTTAACACACCATTCAGGGTGATGAATGTTAGGTTCTCAAGCAAGTTGTAGACTCAACACAGAGGAGGATGTATGCAGGGCAAGTAGGGCTGTGTAATCTTAAATTACAGTGAGTTAAATGGGAGCCTTTGAGAAATGATTAGGTTTATCCATAGTATTTGCAGGTCTCTCTTGCCAGCTCACATACTGCGGCCACAATGGGAGTGAAGGAATCATGGAACCTTCCATACAGCCTTGCCAACTCCCTTTTTTAGTAGGAAGCTGATTATTCAGTTTGGAAATTAACCCAGATTCCTCGTTTCTCTTTCTGCCTACTTTCCTCCACTGTTTTCTGATCAGTTGGCTTATTAGAAGCTCTGCCAGAGGGTAGAAAGGAACACGTTCAGGAAGCACTGAGTCAATGTTTCATTGTTTTCTGGTAACACAGATAAAAGTTATTTGGGAGACTATACTCTAGGATTGTCCTTTACTCCTGATTATGCAAATGACAGATCAATCAAAGCCCTGGTAGGATTATCTGGTTTTCTACACTAATACTCCATTCTTTAGAACTGGACATTCAGGAGTTACCATCTCCTTTTCCCCTCATTACCATGGACAAATTAAAATCTGGTGTACCAAAACTCTCCCAGAGGTTTTATATTTATTTTTAGCTCTAGGCATTGATCCAAAACTAGTTTAGAAAAAAAAAAAAAAGTGAATTTCATCTTTGAACTGGTAAGAACAATTTACAACATATTGAATAACGTAGAGAGTTTCCAATGTGTAATAAGCCAACAGTTGATATAGTTTAGTTTCCTGCCTTATAACTTGATTTGATGAAAAGTATAGCTGGCTTCTCAGAAAATGTTTAAGGACTATTTTCTAACCACCTAGCCACCATGCAATATTTATTGTTACTGCAGAGATTTTTCTTTCCCCCCTTAGCTTCAGCCTGAGATCATTTTATGCCCTAAAGCACATCACAGTATGCCCTGAAGCATTCCTGGGAATCAGAAGTGAAATTTTAAATCACCTAATTTCACATCCCAGCAGCTATGGTTTGGTCAATATCTGTGCAGAGTAGACACGGAGTCAAAGGTTAAAAACACAAAGACAAAAACCCAAACTGAGTGGAATAAATAACTTGCCTTCAGGTGGAAAGAGTCTGTATTTTTGTCCACTTTGCTTCCATAATACCCATTTCCAAAAACATTAGCAGAACAGCCCTCCTGAAGTGTTTTTAGAATAATTAGGCACTGTCTTTATTACATGTGAGTCATCAAATAGAGACACAGCTCTGGAGTCTGCTTCTAGGTGATCTATCACTTTTGATCTTTATTTGTTCAAGTTTGAAGATTATTGCTCTTCACATCTCCTGTGAGCCCTTGGAAGCTAAAAATGATATCCAGCTATCAAGATCTAGGCAAGCTATTGATTCAGAATCCTTTAAAAATGCTCAAATATGCAGATTCAACTATAGCCATACATATAATTTTATTTTATTCTTAAAATGATAGAATATACATGGACTTTGGAGAATGGCAAAAATTGTTGTGTGACTTTCATCAGTTTAATTAGGCCAAGTTTTTTGTTTTGCATAAAGGATATAGAAATACTTATTTTGTAAGATGTTTGTAAAATATAACACAGTTCTTATTGTAAACTTTCCAGAGTATTACCTGTTATATGAGAAACATTCAAATTTTCCCTCTCTTTATAAGCCAACTTGAAAAGTTAGTTGAATATCTTTTTCTTATGTTATGGGCAGGACAACAGACTTTGGAAAAATAAATTTTCTGGAGTGCTTTTGAAGTGTCCAAAGAAGGAAGATTACTTTGTTTGGTTTTGGTTTATTATTTTTGTGTGAGGTCCTGCTATGTACACACGGTAGGCTTGTTGTGGTTGTTGTTTGGTTCCTAAGTCATATCCGATTCTTTGCGAGCCCATGGACTGTAGCCCACCAGTCTTCTTTGTCTATAGGATTTCCCAGGCAAGAATACTGGAGTGGGTTGCCATTTCCTTCTCCAGGGGATCTTCTGGACCCAGGGATCAAACCTGTCTTCTGCATTGCAGGAGGATTTTTTACCACTGAACCACCGGGGAAGCCCACACACAGTAGGCTAGCCATTCAATATTTATTTCTGTCTGGACTCGAGCAAAAGGAGCTGACTCCCTATTATCCACTCCACCCCCAAAGTATTTACTCAAGTAAATACTAATAACTCCATAACTTCTGTCAGTGATGGGGTCAGGAGTAACCAATCCTGGTCAAAGAGGTATTGGGGCATTGGTCCGGTGGCTAAGACTCCATGCTCCCAACACAGTGGACTCGGGTCCCATCCCTGGTCAGGGAGCTAGACCCCACATGCTGCAACTAAGAGTTTGCATGCTACAACTAAAATTCCTGCAGGCTTACAGCTAAGGCCTGCCGCACCCAAACAAATAAATTAAATAAATTTTTAGAAACAGATATGGGGCAGATTTAGAAGAGAGAACACTTGCTAAGAGATTGCCAGATGATATAATAACTTCTCTCCTACCTCTGGACTTGGTGATTTGGGGGCATCACTCTCAGATAGCAACTATTTTGTGACTAGTGTGAGAATAACACAAAATCCAGGGGTGGCAGAAAGGTCTCCTTGATGACATCATGGAGTTGCTGAAACAACCAATCCTGGAGTTCACCCTGCTACTGGACTTTTTATATATGAAATAAAACATGTCCTTTTTAAGTCAGTCTGAGTACCTTGGGTTTAACAAATCAAAACATCTTTCTAACTAAAAAGAGTGGCCTCCAACTGATCCCCTTGCTTCCACTGTTTCCCCTCACAGTTTATTCTCAACACACCAGCCAAAGTCATTTCTTAAGCATATATCTTCTCCTTTTCTGGCTTAAAATCACCTGGTGGGCTCCTGTGACCTTTAGAATAAAATTCAAAATCAGTACCAAGGCTTCTGTAAGTCACCTTCTATAACTAACTCCACAAGCGCTTCCAATAAGACGGACACAAGCATCCTGTGTGCCCTGACTCTTGCCCACTTCTCTGCCATCATCTCTTGTCCACCTTATCCTCCTTAGCTCAGCTACAGCCAAAGTGGCCTTCTCTATATTCCTTAAACAGCTCTTTCTCACCTCAAGGACTTTAGTCTTGCTGTTCCCTCTGCCTGGAATTCTCTTTTCCCAGTTCTTATGTCATTCTCTTCTCAGCTCAAAGTCACCTTCTAGAGGAGCCTTAATCATCCTATTAAGAATGAGAATTCTAAAAAGAAGAGCTTACCTACTCAACTAAACCTAGTTCTCCACCTCATTAGGCTACCTTATTTTCTTCACAGCATGCATCATTATTTGAAATCATATTTTTCATTTGATTTCCACACTAAAATGAAAACTCCATAAGGGCAGAGATCCTGCCTGCCATGTTTGCCTTTGTTTCTCCAAATCCTTGGTTAGTGTCAAGGATATAGTGTTAGTCGCTCAGTCGTGTCCAACTCTTCATGACCCTATGAACCCGCCAGGCTCCTCTGTCCATGGGATTTTTCCAGGCAAGAATACTGGAGTGGGTTGCCATTTCCTTCTCCAGTCGAGGACATAGTAGGCATTCAATAAATATCTGTGGAATAAATGAATGGAAGAACTAGTGTCAGTAGAGGATCAACTCAACCTGAGACAAACAGACAATGCAGAGAGATGAATCAAATGAGACAGGGAGAAAATACTCAAGAGAAGTCTTCACAGAGTAATTACAATGTAAGAAGGATAGACAGAAACATGCATGACAAAAGAAATAGCTATAAATATCAATGGCTAAAAGCCTAGCTCTGACAGAAGAAAAATAAATGGATGTTGTTTTAATACAACAACAAATCTTATTGTGAAGAGGAAGACATGGTACCCAGATTCCAAGGGGAGGTTCCAAGGGAGGAGTAAGCCCCACCAGCCCAAGAAGTCAAAAGGACCTGAAATCTAAATGGAAAGGCCCACAAGTGTAAATTTAATTGTAACTGATCAAAGACAAAAAATTGGAATTATATAGTCCTTCTCTTCTTTCTGGGGAAAAAAAATTTTAAAAGATTGGAAAGAGATATGAGCTCTGTCTCTAGGAAACTGCTGTAAACTTAGAACAGTATGTAAATATGGGGCACATACTATTTAAAAAATACCCTTTTAAATAGTGTTAGGATGACATGCTCTTTGAAATAAACATACCATAAGTTAGGGAATTAGGGAAATGAACACAAAGTACAAGGAAAGAGATAAGGAGCCAGATGAAATATTAAGAGTTATCTTCTCCATTCACACAACAGTATACTCAAAAATCAGTCTCCTAAAGTTTACAAATCAGTTATACAACCAAAAGGAAAAGTGTGAGATATGCCAGGAAGTAGTGAGAACATGCTTGAGAGGAGGATCAAGATGCAAGCACTTTTTAACATATATTAAAAAATGCAACAATAAAGAGTTAAATTCAGAAACTTTAAAACACTGAGAGGTTTCCATCCACATAAATGGCTGGAAAGAAGGACAGAAAAAAAGCAGTTTTCATGGACTTCAAGCAGCATAGGAAAATAACAATTGGTTTAAGAAAATGTACAGTGGTCTTTCTGAACAGTTGTCTTCCAACCAGAGCTAAGCACTTATGATTCTATGGTTACATAAAAAATAACCATTAAGTTAAAGACAGCACTGTGACTATAGATAAATCAAGGGGAAAATATATTAAAAACAGTAGTCTTCAAGATCAAACAAACAAAAACCTTAGAAAAATGATGCTCACCTAGCAGACACAAAAAAAGAGGAAAATAATAAAATCTGTCAACTTTCCTGGTATGTCCAGTGGCTTTGACTCTATGCTCCCAATGCAGGAGGCCCAAATTTGATCCCTGCTCAGGAAACTAGATCCTTCTGTTCCTCAACTGTGTTAGCTTCTAGACTCTCCTCCCAGTAGTCTCTCCTGCTGAGACCTATCCATCCTCGTAGCTTCAACTATTAGTTCCAGGCAGACAAAAGTCAATATTATGGATCTTACCTCTCCTCCGGGAGTTGGTGATGGACAGGGCGGCCTGGCATGCTGCAGTCCAAGGGGTCACAAAGAGTCTGACGTGACTGAGCGACTGAACTGAACTGACCTCTCGGTCAGTAGGTAACATTGGTAGCTGAGAGTACTGGTTCTGAGCTGTTGGCCTGAGGGAATCTTTATAGCCACCCTACTACCTCTTAATTATACTACAGACAAGTGAGAAGAGATCTACTCCTAATGATTGGAGGATGCCTATGGACACCTTATCTTGACAAAGGAGACAAGAATATACAATGGAGAAAAGACAATCTCTTTAACAAGTGGTGCTGGGAAAACTGGTCAACCACCTGTAACAGAATAAAACTAGAACACTTTCTAACACTATACACAAATATAAACTCAAAATGGATTAAAGATCTAAATGTAAGACCAGAAACTATAAAACTCCTAGAGGAAAACACAGGTAAAACACTGTCTGACATAAATCATAGCAGGATCCTCTATGACTCACCTCCTAGAGTAATGGAAATAAAAGCAAAAATAAAATGAGACCTAATTAAACTCAAAAGCTTTTGCACAATGAAGGAAACTATAAGCAAGGTGAAAAGACAGCCTTCAGAATGGGAGAAAATAAAAGCAAATGAAGCAACTGACAAAGAATTAATCTCAAAAATATACAAGTAGCTCATGCAGCTCAATACCAGAAAAATAAATGACCCAATCAAAAAATGGGCCAAAGAACTAAACAGACATTTCTTCAGAGAAGACATACAGATGGCTAACAAACACATGAAAAGATGCTCAACATCACTCATTATCAGAGAAATGCAAATCAAAACCACAGTGAGGTACCATTACACGCCAGTCAGGATGGCTGCTATCAAAAAGTCTACAAACAATAAATGCTGGAGAGGGTGTGGAGAAAAGGGAACCCTCTTACACTGTTGGTGGGAATGCAAACTAGTACAGCCACCATGGAGAACAGTGTGGAGATTCCTTAAAAAACTGGAAATAGAACTGCCATATGACCCAGCAATCCCACGGCTGGGCATACATACCGAGGAAACCAGAATTGAAAGAGACACATGTATCCCAATGTTCATCACAGCACTGTTTACAATAGCTAGGACATGGAAGCAACCTAGATGTCCACTGACAGATGAATGGATAAGAAAGCTGTGGTACATATACACAATGGAATATTATTCAGCTATTAAAAAGAATGCATTTGAATCAGTTCTAATGAGGTGGATGAAACCGGAGTCTATTATACAGAGTGAAGTAAGTCAGAAAGAAAAACACCAATACAGTATATTAACACATATATATGGAATTTAGAAAGATGGTAATGACGACCCTATATGTGAGACAGCAAAAGAGACACAGAGATAAAAAACAGACTTTTGGTCTCTTCTTGGGAGAAGGCAAGGATGGAATGACTTGAGAGAATAGCATTGAAACACGCATATTACCATTTGTGAAATAGATGACCAGTTCAAGTTTGATGCATGAAACAGGGCACTCAAAACCAGGGCACTGGGACAACCCTGAGGACTGAGATGGGGAAGGAGAGGGGTTCAGGATGGGGGACACATGTACACCCATGACTGATTCATGTGTATGTGTGGCAAAAACCACCACAATATTATAAAGTAATTAGCCTACAATTAAAATAAATAAATTAAAAAGAAAAAAAAGAATACTGGAGCGGATTGTCATTTCCTTCTCCAGGGGATCTTCCCAACCCAGGAATCAAACCCAGGTCTCCAGTATATCTCCAAGACCATTTCCAAATAACATACACATGTGACTTCCCAGAGAACCAGTATTTGGACACCTATCGTATACATAGTACAACAGGCCACTTGTGTTGGCCAGAGAAGCAAAGACACTCTACAGAAGAGAACAACCCAAGCAGTTGAGTCAAGAGACATCTGCCATTCCCCCCCACCCTGTTTTCCCTAACCCTCCCGCAACACTAGAGGTCATCCACCTTGAAAGGGGAATGAAAGAACCAGATCACGACCCTAATTCCCAACCCCAATATACCCACACAGTGCCAGGCCAGGAGTGGGCAAGGAGAGAGGAGAAATCACCGTTTTCCCCTTCAGGTCTCTTGAATCCTAGATGCAGCTGTTGATCCATGAGGGAAAGACCTTTCTCTAGTAAGACTGGAGTTGTAAATTGGTTCACCTTTTAACACCCAAAGTGACTGTAAGTTATAATTCTGCTCAAGACGTGGCCAAGGAATTTATAACTAGGAAAGGAAGGGGGCTGCAAGATAAGACACTGAGGAAAGTGTTTAAACAAAGATAAGTCCTGTTTCATCTTTAAGCTGACCTAGTTAAAACTGGTCAATAAATTGGATTCTGCTTGCAGTGCAGGAGACCTGGGTTCAATCTGTGTATTAGGAAGATCCCCTGGAGAAGGAAATGGCAAACCACTCCAGTGTTCTTGCCTGGAAAATCCCATGGAGAGAGAGCCTGGAAGGCTACAGTCCATGAGATCGCAAGGAGGACAGACTTAGCGACTAAACCACCAATAAACTGGAAGTTTCAAATTCTGGACTGTCCACTGGCAGCTGTTGACCTTAGGCGAGTTACTTAACTTACTTTTGCCTTATCTAGGAAATGGGAATTCATGAGACAAGACATATAAAGCACTTAGGAAAAGGGCTGAACCCATAATGTGTTCGATTCACACCAGCTTTCATCATCATTAGAATTCACATTATCTCATACTCACCTTAAAATCAATCTGCCTGGCAATAAGTGGTGATGGGATTAATAGGGGACATAAACCCAAATGTATTGCAAGGCAGTGGTTTAGTCACTAAGTCGTGTCTGTCTCTTGTGATCCCATGGACTGTATCCCTCCAGGCTGCTCTGTCCATGTGATTTTCCAGGCAAGAATACTGGAATGGGCTGCCATTTCCTTCTCCAGGGGATCTTCCTGACCCAGGGATCGAAACTGGGTCTCTTGCACTGCAGGCAGATTCTTTACCGACTGAGCTACTAGCAAAGCCCATTCCAAGGTATGGAGTGTCAAAAAGAAAAAGTAGGGAAGCTAAGGAGCTAGAGAGTAGATTACCCACCTAACAGATTTAAATTAAAATTTTGAAAAATCTAGAGGACCAAACAAAACTACTCTACAGACTTATTCCACCTTGGAGACTTCAGTTTCCAGCATAATTTCAAGATCTCACTCAACTTTAATCTGGACTGACCACCCAGTCAGCTTTGACCCTCTTCTTCCTTTGTACCCTTTCAATTCCCACATCCTATTCCTGCCTCCATTCAATGAATCTTAGCCTTCTCTCCAAAATAAATTCTGAATACTTTCTCTCTTTGCCCACTTCCACACCTGTACTGGTCAGCTATTCCTGCAAACCCAGAGTCTTCAAAGATATATTTTTCTTATTCACTGCTCTGATGGTCAGCAGAAGCAGATTTGCTTCCGTCTAAGTTGGCTGGGCTCCAGGCTTTAGATCAGGAACAAATTTACATCATATATCCCTCATCATTCTTAGACCAGCAGTTTTTTGTGGCATGTACTTCCTGTGGCAAAGGGCAGGAGCACAAGAGGTCATACAGGAAAAGCACAATTTCTCACGTGGTCTTAGCCCCAAACTGGACAACTGTGACTTCTGCCCACATATCATTGGCCAAAGCAAACCACGCGGCCAGTCTCAACATCACTGAGGGTGATAAGTGTTGCAAAATCATATGATGAAGGCTGTAAATATATAATTCTAACAAAGGGAGGGTTCATTAGTGAATTCTAGCAAAGGTAGGGTTCATTGCACCAATGAATGAATCAACTGGCAAAATTCCATCCTTTGGACATAATTATTCATGTACTTCTCATGCTCAAATTACATTTAAACCCTGCCCTGATAACACTGCCCAGATGGCACAGTGGTAAAGAATCTGGCTGTCAATACAGGATATGCAAGAGATGTGGGTTTGATTCCTGGGTTGGGAAGATCCTCTGGAGAAGGAAATGGCAACCCACTCCAGTATTCTGCCCTGGAAAATCCCATGGACAGAGGAGCCTGCTGGGCTACAGTCCATGGGGTCACACAGAGTCGGACATGACTGAGCGACTGAGCACGCACGCACACAAATAACACCACAAGGATGGAGACATGTGGAGCGGAAGGGCACCCACCACAGTCTAATGTCAACTCCAGTTGACTTAAGTGACCTGCAGCCTTTAACAGAGCTACTCGACTAATCCAGACTCAATCAGCAGACCTGTGTGAAAACATGTGCTCGTATTATGTGGCCTTGCTCATTAATATAATGCACTTTCTCATAACTTTTCTATGTCCTTGACATGACTTCGACACTTTCTCAATCTTTTTACATCCTCCCTGTGTCTCAGCTTGACCCAAAGAGTCTCTCAGTTCCTATATTTTCATCTCATCTCCAATAATGTCTACAGAGGCTACGCTACTTTGTACTTTAAATATAGCCATTCTGTGTATTTTTGAAAACTTGCTATTCACTCACATTTCAACAGAGATTTTTGAATCCCCACTATATAAGCAATGACAAGAGCTGGGAATACAAGGATGATAACAGAATCCAACTGCTTGGACTGTACAGTCTAGCAGAAATAAAACAGTAACAATTAAGAAAGTACATGAAAGCTCTAATTCCAATACATCAGTCTTAGCTGCTTAATTAAATTTTAAGCTAGGGCAAAGAGTCAAAGGTGAGGATTATTTTATTCTTTCCTGATCCCCTTATAGTACTAAGGAACAGAGTTTAGGGTAAGTTTTCAATAAGCCGCTGATTGTTTTGTTATTAAATGACCCCTGTATCCCAGCTGCCTTTGTGCTACGTCTAGCAGCTGAGTCTTTCATCCACTGTCCCCAGTCAAACACTTGCTGAATGGTTATTATGTGCCAGACATTGTGCAAGGCCCAGGTGGCCCTGGCTGTCAAGAAGAGTGGAGTCTGGCTGAGGCAGACATGTATACACATAGATATGATGGCACTTAAGATACACAGGAGTACTGGGAGAGCAAAGAAGAGAGACGACGTTCATTTGGGGAACTACTTTCATAACTTCATAATTGGATCTTTGCCATGTAGAACTTTTCAGGCAGAAAAATAAAAATGGGAAAGGCTACTCTAGGTCACAAGAACATCCTGTACAAAAGTACATAGGCATGAAAAAGCAGATGGGTTTAGAGATTAGCAAAGCACTAGGTATGGATAGAATTTAGGTTAGGTGGGAGCTGAGTGACGAGAGATGAGGCCACAGCTGAGTTGAGAAGAGCTTTGTATGCTGGAGTAATAAACTGAGAAATTATTCTATGGAGATCCAGCCAGAAAGCAACATTTTAAGAATGAAAGAATTGTGCTTCTTTTGTTTACTTGAGGTCAACTATCTCATGACAATGTGGAGATTGGAATAAAGATAACTTGATCATAGAGGGAACAGTTAGGAAACAACTCCAGGCCCAAAGTGATAATGGCATCTAGACGGGGGGCTGGACTGGAGAGGTGTTTCTGGAAGAGTCGACAGGATGTATGAGATGGTAGATGGAAATACAGAGAACAGGAGGGTAAAACAGGTCTGCATTATGTCTAAGCTTTAGGGGCTTCAATGACCATACAATAGGGGGAATGGCAGGTTCTAAGTAGAAAGAGCCATCTAGTTGTAAACCCTGGCCTACCCATTTCTTTGCAGTTTGGGGATTTTACTTTTCTGAACTACAGTTGCATCATCTTTAAGTGGAAAATAGCATCTATTTTATGGGATTGTCATGAGGTTAAACAGGGGCAAAAGATAAAAACATTGAGCATACTGCATGGGGAGAAAAGGTCCTTGATAAATATTTGCTGAATGAAGGAAACGGACAGAAGTATTGTAGAAGGAATAATGAGATTAGGGTTTTACTTAGGCTTCTTGATATGACCTTGAGCACATAACCTAACCTCCCTGACACTCAGTTTCCTCACATGTGAAACAGGGAAAATCTGTCCTACCTCACTGGCTTGTTGGGAAGATTAAATCTGAAATACTATGCAGAGTCTGATGTCATCACTGGCACATAATTGGGGCCGAATAAATGTGCATTACATGAAGGTACAAATTCATTGAGCTGTTATCTGGTTTAAGGAAGTAGATGGAAAACTACCTCAGTTTGGTAAATAGTTACATTCATACTCAGACACATACACAAAAGAGAATCATATGTGTTTTACATTAAATTTAAAATGGTGAGCTTCCATTATTTGGAAAGTTAACTTAGAAAATAATGTTCAAAAAAAGTTCAATAAAATGGCATGTTCAAAAAAATGTTCAAAAAATGGCATGCCTTTCTAATATGCTTGTGTTATGTATTAATAAAATCTAGAAACTACCTTCATATCTTCTCACTAGAGACAAAGCCATGTACACAGCTAAATCTTTGTTCAAAAGACAGTGACGAGTAACTTTTACTCCAAAGAAGTCATACTAGTTCAATTCAGTCATTCAGTCATGTCCACCTCTTTGGGACCCCATGGACTGCAGCACACCAGGCTTCCCTGACCATCATCAACTGCCAGAGCCTACTCAAACTCATGTCCATCATGTCGGTGACGCCATCCAACCATCTCATCCTCTGTCGTCCCCTTCTCCTCCCGCCTTCAATCTTTTCCAGCATCAGGGTCTTTTCCATTGAGTCAGCTCTTTGCATCAGGTGGCCAAAGTATTGGAGTCTCAGCTTCAGCATCAGTCCTTCCAATGAACACCCAGGACTGACCTTCTTTAGGATGGACTGGGTGGATCTCCTTGCAGTCCAAGGGACTCTCAAGAGTCTTCTCCAGCACCGCAGTTCAAAAGCATGAATACTTCGGTGCTCAGCTTTCTTTATAGTCCAAATCTCACATCCATACATGACCACTGGAAAAACCATAGCTTTGACTAGATCAACCTTTCTTGGTAAAGTAATGTCTCTGCTTTTTAATATGCTGTCTAGGTTGGTCATAGCTTTTCTTCGAAGGAGTAAGTATCTTTTAATTTCATGGCTATAGTCACCATCTGCAGTGATTTTGGAGCCCCCCAAAACACAAGCACTACCAGCATTAATTTATTTTTTAATTATTTGAATGCCTTTGATGGTTCCTTGTGGATACTATGCATTTTACTTTGTATATAGTGACTATGACAGACACTGGTAGATGCTCTCCAGTATCTTTTCTTCTCCACCTTCTTTTAATAGATGAACCCACCCCTCCATCCTTCCTCCTCTACTCTATCTTTTAAAAGAATGGTCTCCCAGTTACAGACTACATTTCCCAGCATCCCTTGAAGCTAAGTAAGTTCATGTGCTAAAGTTCTGGGCAATGAGAGAGGAGTAGAAGGATATCTTTCATTTCTGGATCAGCTCCTTAAAGACACTTGCCCTGGACTTTCTCCTATTTCCTTCTTCTGTGGGCTGTAGCAGACGTGGTACAGACTCAGCTTTCGGTAACGCTGATGAGCACGTCAGGGAATGGTAATGCAGCAGAAAGGAAGGAAGAGACCTGTGTCTTTTAATGACCTTCACCACCCCGGCCGGCAGGACTGTAATGTGAGAAATACATTTCTATCTACGTAAGCCACTACACTGGGTTTTGCTTGTTTTGTAAAAAACTATTTTGGGCGGGGGCGAGTTAGAGCATCTTAACTTCTACCCCAGGGCATGTAGGATTTTACCTTGTTTTATAAGAAAAACCTTGTTTCAATTGTGAAAATTGCCCTTGGGACATTATGGGAGGAACAGATTTTTACATACGATAAGTCTAAAGGGTCAGGCTGACCATTCTGAATACTTATCATGCCAAGGTTGCTATAAGGACTTCTTGAATGCTCCTTATATGGTAAGAGTGTTTTGAATTCTAAGGGAGAATATGTATTTGTCAACTTGGTTGGTTTTGATTATGAGTATGCTCTTTTCGTAATGAAGTAGCAGTTTCCCATTTCTTTGACTAATCCTGCCAGCAAGTGCCAGTTGAATAAACTAAAGACCTGTCTCTATTTGCCTGTCTCTATTAAGCTTAACCATAAATTAAAATGAATGGGTATCTCCAAAGAGAATGTCTAAAAAAATGGTTAATCAAATTTTAACCTTGCAAAAAGTGTCAATTTTGTAATACCATAATCTCTGATTTCCATTAAAAATTTTTTGTTGACTAAAGGACAGTATTGGAAATAGACTTTTATCATATGATACAAGGTTCTAGTTTTGTATACCTTCATTAATAGGGTATCTTGCATCAGTATTTTCATTACTAGTGTAATGAATAACAGTTGTGTGATGTTTTGTCAAAAATAAAGTTAATAAAAAGATAGTTAACATGAAAGAATTAGAGCAGCATCGCAGAATATAGACAGAACACATCAAAGTTATCATACATGGCCCTTTACATAACTCGTTTACACACAAGACTGTCTTAGATCAGCTGACTTTAGAAAATAACGGCACTGATGATATTTCAGTCACTATCAATAATTCTCAACTTCAGAGAAATTAAACCAGTTTCTTCCCCTCAGCTTCCCAATAACCAGTGACAACTTTCCAGTGGAAAGAACTCTTGGCCAGCAATCAGGAAACTTCCTTGCTAGCCCTGGCTGTCCTAGTTACTAAGTGTGAAATTGGGCAGGTCGTTTAACCTTTGCGCAGGTTAATTATGGAGTTCAGTAAAAGATCATCTATAAAAAGCCAATTGCAAAATAAAAATCTTTATACCAATACACAATAGTACATATATATATATATATATACATATGTATCCCTGGTGAAGGGAATGGCAACCCACTCCAGTCCTCTTGCCTGGAAAATCTCATGGGCAGAGGAGCCTGGTGGGTTACAGTCCATGGGGTGGCAAGGAGTCAGACACAACTTAGCAACTGAGCATGTACATATGAATATACATGTATGTGTGTATTGTTTAAGGAAAACATCATTAACAATATAAAGCCACCTATAAATGTGTTTGTTCATATATATACAAACATATATACATGTGCATTTATAAAGATATACACATTAGCTAAATTTAAAAATTTTCCTATTTAGGATTTATTTTCTGGCTGCTTCTAAAATGAGCTAAGGCATTTATGGATTAACACACAATGCAAAAGTGCAATGAGAAGCTTTAAAACAAAACGAAGTCCACGCAGATGACATTTAAGAAGCATTTTTTAGTGGAGCCCTCCTGTTCCTCCTTGATGGCTGAAAACAAATCAGATAAGGGGACTTCTGTAATAATAATAACAACAGATTACTAATAGTTTATTAAACAGTTACGAACTGTCCCCTACAAATAAAAGTTAGAATCTTAACAATGACCTACATCTAACCACAGAGTCACCCATACGTCATTCCTCTATTGCAGTCTCCCTGGGTGATAAAGTTAATAAGCTGGATTTGCCAGAGTTTTCTGGAAGTAACAACTGAGAGTGTCAAATTCCCATAGCAGAGTACAAGGCACACATTAGGCTTGTACCCTAAATTCAACAGGACTGTAACATTCCTTGGAACTTTTTTCCTTAGCGATCACCTTGAATCATGAGACTAAGGAATCATGAGATGATAAGAAAGAGAATGACTAATCTTTCCTTTTCCTAGACCCACGCCACCTGTTAGTATTAAGTGAGATACATTCCTTTTTATATACAGGTAAATAAATTAGGGATTAAATTCATTGTGAGGTAGAGGGTAATATTGATACAAACAACTTTGATTCATCAGCTCAGGTAATACCATTCTATTTGAAACCATCCATCAGTTTCCTTCGATCTTTACTTTAAATCAACTAAAAGCAAAGCATTGCATTTTATGGCCTTAGTCCTTAACATGAACAATACACATGTTAGACTTTATTTTTATTGGATAGGTTAGTATTGAGGGTCATCTAACTCAAACTGGAAGTCTCAGAATAAAATCATTAGGTTAACATTGGGATTAGCAAAGAATGTCATTGGAGACTCTCCCCCATGTGCCTGGCTTTTAAGAAATGACAAAATATAATAAAACAGGTTACGAACCTCTGTGCAGATGCCATGGAAAGAATAAAGCAAGAGCAGGTGATTATCACTTTCATACTTAGTCCTAATGGTATGTTTGGCCTTATCACTTAACCAAAGCATCACTCCAAAAGGATCTCTGGGCACTAAAAAATGCTCACAACTGGGATACAGGTCTTTCAGAAGTTGGAATTTCTGGGTGAGATGAACTGGGAGATTGGGGTTGACATATATGTACTCCTATGTATAAAATCACTAATGAGAGCCTGCTGCCTGGCACAGGGACCTCTACGCAACGCTCCATGGCAACCTAAATGGGAAGGAAATCTGAAAAAGAGGGGATATGTGCAACACAGAACTCATTCACTTTACTGTATAGTGGAAACTAACACAACGTTGGAAAGTAACTATCCTCCAGTAAAAATTAACTGAAAAAAACAAAAAACAAAAAAACTCCCCTACCCGAGTCTTGTGACATGCCTGAAATTCCGTATTACAGCCTCCTTTCACCACTGCAGAACATTTGATCACTGTGTAAATAAAAATGCACACTAGGCTAAAAATATTTTAAGCAATTATAAAAAAAAAGAAGCTGGAATTTCTTCTCCAGACTAATATTTCTACTTCCTGGCACTTAAAAGAAAGCAGATCCTGAAGAAGAATTCTGCAGCAATCTATTCAAAGTTTGCCACCCTAGAACCAAACCGTAACATGCCTTTCTTCCAAATGCAGCCTCAGTTAGTATCACAGTGTACCTGCCAAATAGGCCGCAGACCATGCCAGCCCTGTCTGACAAATGGAGGCCTGAGCGTCATCCCAGCCGCTCCCGATGCAGAGAAAATGGGAGGAAGCCGGGATGGCCATGTATTCTACTCATTTCTTGAATGTGCATTTGTAGGCTCACATGTCAATGGCCAGCTCCTTTAAGCAGGTTCAGAGCAAACAGGTAGAATACATCGGGAAGGCTAGTCCTTGTGATTCAGATTTAACCGTCTTGCAGAGCAACCACAGAGGGACAAAATGTATGCAAGTCTAGTTGATCCCAGACTCACCCGACTCCTCTTGTCCTCTTGGAGTTGTAGAAATACCTGCCCAGACTGGCAGGTGTTGACTAGAACAGAGGCTGGAGCGAGAGAGAGGTGCCCCAAACCCTTAGTCTTTATATACACCCTCTCTTTCGGTTCAAACATCCCCTTCACTCTGATTGGCTTCTGGTTCGCTCACTGCCCCTTGCCTTTGAAGTGTTCTGGACTCAGCAGCACCCAAGGTTCATGTCTCCAACTTGCCCGCAGCACCTACGCATGTCCTGGGCATCCACGTGTTATTTCTAGTGACCCAGAGTGACAGTGGGAAGTAGCTTCTTGTAACTCCTTTTCCTGGAGACTTGTCTCTCCCTTGCACTGCTTGTCTTGGCGCTGCTAAAAGGCTAAGGGAGGATATCTATTCTTTTCACCCACAGGTTATAAAACACAACACGGTTCAGTTTTAGAAGGATGATCGACAGGACTGTCATATCACTGCCAGGAAGAAGCCTCAGGTTCCAGATTTGAACCCCTTACCTTGTATTCCAAATCAAGCACCTCCAAAAAAATTATGTGCCCATGACTGCCTTTTTCTTTGTCATTCTTCCTCAGATTAACAACATTTTCCTTTCCTAATATGATTTTTTTTCATTTTTCTTCTTTACAAAGTTTTCTTTATAAAGTTTCTTCACACCTCATTGTAGCATGAACACATGTGATTTCCAGAGAACAGTAATTGGAATAATTCTGTTTGTCATTCTATCTTCATTTTTTAACTATGGAAATGAATATTCAGGTCAAATTCTGTTGTAATGGGGCAAGGAGTTTGCAAGCTCCTTTCTTAGGATGAAGTTTTATTATACCCTTTATTGAGTGAAAGCAAAAGAGAAGCTTAGGAATGAGCTTCTTAACTATGAGCTGTCTTTGCTCTTACAATGGTATTTGCTGAAATGGCAAATATCCAATATATCATTGTTGAATTTCATGATGACTGTTTTCTGATAACCAGAATGTGATAGCCTGACCACCTACATGTAATTGAATTTTACAGTTTTGGTCTACACAGTGACTGCAAAAACGTTTTTTAAAAAATCATGTTTAATTGAATTTAACTGATTTCTGCCAAATAGATAAATATCAGCTTTCCCTGAAGTCTTTATTTCAGTGAAATTCAATTACTAATGAGATTTAACATTTCCAACAATGAATTTATAACGTACTAAATTTAATCTGTTGAAATTCCAAAACAAACTAATGCATCCCTCCTTCCTAATTATTCCAGATGGAGATATACTGGATGTCCTCTCAGAACTCTCAAACGTTGAGTTATTTTTGATTCAGAACATTTCCACTGGTTGCCCTTGAGTAGACATGCCATATTATCACGTTACCTTTGGAATCTCTTTAGACTGTGACTGACATTCTCAGCAAGCCAACTAGATATGAACACCTTCTCTACGGACTATTTTTTTAAATGACATCTCCCTTGAGGAAATGGTCACTTTGCAAGGTCTCAATCCAGAGCTGAGAACATGTGTTACATATTCCAATGAACAATAGGAATTATTTTTCTGTTGTTGTTGTTCAATTTAGAAGTAAAGAGAACTTTGTTAATATCTCCCCACATATATGAGTTGTGAAGTTTACAATATTGTCCTAAAGAATTACACTCCTCAATATTTCTTGTACGTTCTTTCTTCCATCTTGCATCCCAATTGTACACACACAAATATCACTCGCTTTTGGAAAGTTTGCTTTATGCAACTCTGCTTTAACAAAAGACCTACATTAACATTTGTTTTTTCTAACCAGAAGCAACCCAAAAAGGATTTTTGCTTATATATAAATACACACACACACACACACACACATATATATAGTATGTAACTGTTTCTTTGCTTTATGTCATTTCAACTTACTACGGAATTCTCCAGGCAAGAATATTGGCGTGTAGCCATTCCCTTTTCCAGGGTATCGAACCCAGGTCTCTTGCATTGCAGGCAGATTCTTTACTGTCTGAGGCACCAGGGAAGCCGCAAAGGTGTCACAGGAACACTCTGTTTTAGGGTAACATGTGTGTGTGTGTGTGTGCATGCAGGTGCTCAAACATATATTCAGTTCAGTTCAGTTCAGTCACTCAGTCATGTCCAACTCTGTGACCCCGCGGGCTGCAGCACACCAGGCTTCCCTGCTCATCACCAACTCCTGGAGCTTATTAAACCCATGTCCATTGAGTCGGTGATGCCATCCAACCGTCTCATCCTCTGTCGTCCCCTTCTCCTGCCTTCAATCTTTCCCAGCATCAGGGTCTTTTCCAGTGAGCCAGTTCTCTGCATCAGTCCAGTTCAGTTGGGTCTCTCAGTCGTGTCCGACTCTTTGTGACCCCATGGACAGCAGCACGCCAGGCCTCCCTGTCCACCACAAACTCCCAGAATTTACTCAAACTCATGTCCGTCGAGTCGGTGATGCCATCCAACCATCTCATCCTCTGTCGTCCCCTTCTCCTCCTGCCTTCAATCTTTCCCAGCATCAGGGTCTTTTCCAGTGAGTCAGTTCTTCACATCAGGTGGCCATAAAAATTTAAGTTCTACATCAGTCCCATCTATCTAACTCATAATTTAGGCTTTGGTAAAACAAATTTTTTTAAGGGGGCAGAAAGGTATAAATTTCCTGTTGTAAAATAAATGTTTGTTATAAAACTATAACAAAACCAAACTTGAGTGTAAGATAGGCTAGAAGGAAGCACTGTACAACATGGGGAATAAAGTCAAAATTTTGTAATAACTGTAAATGGAATGTAACCTTAAAAACTGTATAAAAAATGATTTTTTGTGTGTGAAAAAGAAGAGGGATCAGTGAGCTATATACTTAGAATTATTTAGAATAGTGCTAATAAAAATTGCATTAAAAAAGTCATAGACATGTTATGTATAGCATGGTGACTATAATTACCAATCCTGCACCGCATATTTGAAAGTTGCGAAGAAAGATCTTAAAAGTGCTTACCCCAAGGAAAACAATTTGTGTAATTATATACGGGGAATACTGGTCATCTCACAAGGTCAGATGGAGACAGATGTGGTGAGAGACAGGTGTGTCGTACACTTGAAATGAATATAATGTTATATGTCACTTATGCCACAATAAACAATACAATTTTCACTAAAAAATGAAAACTTTTATGAAGCTCTTAATATTGCTCTCTGTGTATACAGATCAGGGTACGCCATCTTTCATAATCATCTTTCTCATATGGTCTGTCCAAAAAATATCTGTGAAATCCCTTTCTCCTTGTCTTCATCTCCCCATTCTGGGTACCCCTACTAGTCTTCAGAAGTATGTTTAGCTAATAAAGATTTCAAAGGATCTGCCTTCTCCCGAGATACCTTCATTTCAATCAAGGATGAATCATACTGAATTTCTAAGCAGGTTTCTGGATACCCTTGATGGGGTAAGGGGGGACTGGGGTGGAAACATTGTAAGTGTTCTGAAAGGCAGGGACAAAAAAAGAAAAGTGGCAAAATGCATAACCTGCGTGTGATTTTAAGGAACAAACTGTACCAAGTAATAATAGTGTTTTGATACATTATTTCTGATCTTGACCCTTCACAGTGGGCATCATTATTAGCACCATGTTTACGGACAAGGAAGCTGAGGCCCCCAGTTGTTACATGATTGGCCCCGGGTCAGGTAGCAGAGAAATGGCGAGCCAGGATTCACATCTAGCCTTTGGGTGGCCATGCCCACTCACACGTGCCTGCACCCGCCAGAAGGCTTTGGGGAAGGAAGGATAGAGCTTGGGCTTGTGAGGTGGCGCTAGTGGGAAAGAACCCACCTGCCAACGCAGGAGACATCAGACGTGGGTTCGATCCCTGGGTCGGGAAGATCCCCTGGAGAAGGAAATGGCAACCCACTCCACTATTCTTGTCTGGAGAGTCCCATGGACAGACGAGCCTGGTGGGCTACAGTCCATGGGGTTGCGAAGGGTCGGACACTACCGAAGTGACTTCACACAGCGCACCACAGGTGAGAGCTCAGAATCTCCAAGTATCAGGTACAAATGTAGAATTTGTACAGTAAGGGAGACTGGACCAGAAAATATATATGGAGAACCAAAAAATACCCCTCCTGCCATCTTTTTTAAAAGTCAAGGAAAGAATAGGAAAAAAATAGAATGAACATGGATTTAGCAGGCACTGGATCGAATTCAGTTACTTCAGTTATTATACTAGCTCTTACCTTGGGTAAAATTACTTCCTTTTTGGTGCCAAATTCTTTTATACAAAAAAATGAATATAGCAATATCTATTCCATCAGGCTACTGTGAGGATTAAATGAAATGACTTACATGAAAGTCTCAAGATGAGTGCCCCACTCATTGTAGGATTTCAATAGTCCTTCCTAATCCTTTCATTCGTTGTTACTGTTTATTTAAATAGATGCAAAGGAAGAGGCTTTTAAATCTGTAACAGCCACAGGACCACAACTGTGCCATCATGCCTAAAAGCATGAATTCTAAATCCTAACTTCTGGCTCAAATCCTGGCTCTAATTTTTAAAACTTGTGTAATCTAAACACACTTGCTCCA
Organism: Cervus canadensis; assembly: GCF_019320065.1. Classification (NCBI taxonomy): domain Eukaryota; kingdom Metazoa; phylum Chordata; class Mammalia; order Artiodactyla; family Cervidae; genus Cervus; species Cervus canadensis. The sequence continues at coordinate 86,092,960 of NC_057391.1, forward strand.
GATTCAGTTTCTTTAACTGGAAAATAGAGTTAATAATGGAATTTACCCTGTGACATTTTAAAAGATTTGGTTTCATTAATGTAAGTGAAGTGCTTATTACAGTGACTAGCAATTAGTAAGTGCTCCATAAACGCTATTACTATTAACCAAGCAAATCATAGAGTTAGAACACCAATGCTCCATCAGGGGTGATTTTGTCTCCCCAGAAAATATTTGGTAATGTCTGTAGACATTTTTGGTTGTTACAACTCATCAATGAAATGGCATTTAAAGGGTAGAAGGTGGGGATGCTGCTAAACATTTTAATATACACAAGACAACCGCCATGACAAAGAATTATCCAGTATAAAATATCAATAGTGCCAAGGCTGAGGAATACTGAGTTGAGAAAAATCATCCCGACTCAGTAGGGATCCTGAGATATTTTCCTCATGAGGGCATAAATACTGCTGGAAAACCAAATATCCCAACACCTCATTTAATATACAATGGGCTTCCCTGGTGGCTCAGATGGTAAAGAATCTGCCTGCAATGCAGGAGACCTGGGTTCAGTCCCTGGGTCAGGAAGATCCCCTGGAAGAGAGCATGGCAACCCACTCCAGTGTTCTTGCTTGGAGAATCCCATGGACAGAGGAGCCTGGCAAGCTACTGTCCATGGAGTTGCAAAGAGTTGGACACAACTGAGGAACTAACCCTTAAGCTAACACTGGAAAAAGTAAAAATAATTATTGAGCATATGGGACTATAAAGTCTTAGAGTTATGGTAAAAATGGTCTTTTAAAAGGGTAATATTTCTCATTAGAATTGCTATTCTAAAATTCACTGAATAAGAATTTGAGAGTGGCTGAACAAGAATACACAAGGGCTTTAGAGACCACTCCATAAAAATTAACGCTTGCAAATACATCTGGATTCCCTCTGCTATAGGACTGAGCAAGTGAAAATGGTCTGCCAATAATGGATACAGGTAGGAAAGTGGGCACAAATTTTCATGCTCCTTCTTCATATTTTCACCCTCCTCATCCTCACCCAGATACTTTGTGGGTGATGGGATTACTTGGAGAAAGGTACCTGTGAAGGGCTCAAAGCATCTCTTTCTCGCAGTCTTAGTATCTCAGGTGAATTTAGCAGGATCTCTAGCTGAGAGGATTCCTATTGATCCTGTGTGCTTTTGTACCTCTCCTCCAGCTTGAATTAATAAGGGTACATTGGCAACTTGAACCAGAAACTAATAAGCCCAGGGGATAGCTCTTCCTTACTGAAGAAAAATACAAACTCTCAAGTCTGAGGAGGAAAGTAGGGAGCACTCCATGAGGAACACACCCTTAATCCCGAAAATAGGGAGCACTCCATGAAGAATACACCTTTAACCCCGAACCTTGTTATTTAGGACTAATGGTTGGTGCTTAGGGAATTGGAAAGTTAAATGAGTTCCTTTTTCCTTTTTCAGTCATTAGCAGGGAGGTATTGCTCACACACAGAACACTGTTCCAGTGAACACAGAGCACATGCAGACGTATGATTCCTTTCTCAAGCTTCAAGTGAGATCCACCAGAGAGGCGCCTGTGTGTTCAGGATGAATGCAGTGTTGTCTGCCCTATGGCAAGGAAGGAGTCTTTGTAATATTCTGATTTTTGGCGGCTGAATAATGGTGCCCAAATGTGTTAGGTCCTAATCCCTGGAACCTGTAAATGTTACCTTATTTGGAAAAAGGGTTTTTGTAGACATGATTAAGGATCTTGAGATGGGGAGATTACCCTGGATTATTTAAACGGGCCTTAAATGTAATCATGAGTGTCACTACCTTTTTTCCTGACATATAGTGATTTACAATATTACATTAGTTTCAGGTGTACAACATAGTGATTCAACATTTTTGTAGATTATGCTCCATTTATAGCTATTATGTAAAAAAAAATCTTTATCTCCCTGTGCTATACAATATATCCTTGTTGCTTATCTATTTTATACATAGCAGTTTGTGTCTCTTAATCCCACACCCATCTTGCCCCTCCCTTCTTCCCTATCTCTACTGGTAACCACTAGTTTGTTCTCTACAACTGTGACTCTGTTTCTATTTTGTTTTATACCTTCATTTAAATTTTAGATCCCACATACAAGAGATAACAGAGTATTTGTCTTTTTCTGATTTATTTATCTAAATTTAATACTCTGTAGGTCTATCCATGTTGTTGCAAATGGCAGAATTTCATTCTTTTTTATGACTGAATAATATTCCTGCGTGTGTGTGTGTGTGTGTGTGAGATCTTCATCCATTCATCTGTTGGTGGTTACTTAGGCTGCTTTCATGTCTTGACTATTAAAAATAATGCTTTTAGGAACACTGAGGTGCATATATCTTTTCAAACTAGTGTTTTCATTTTCATAGATGAGTGTTCTTGTAAGAGAGAGGCAGAGGAAAATAGGATATACAGAGAAGAGGAGGTCACATGACTATGAGATAGTGATTAGAGGGATGTGGCCACAAGCCAAGGAATGCTGGCAGCCTCCAGAACTTGGAAGGGTCAAAGAATGGATTCTACTTAATAGCCCCTGAAGCAAGTGCACCCTTGATTGCTGTCCAGTGAAAATGATTTTGGACTTCCAGCTTCAGGAATTGTGAGAGAATACATTTCTATAGTTTTAAGTCACCAGTTTCTGGTAATTTCTTTCAGCAACAACAGGAAACTAATACACTGGTCACGGTTGTGGATTCTCTTCTCAGACCTCTGTTGGCCTACTGAAAGGAAAGAGGAAGAAAAAAAAGTTAAGAAGCATGATGCAAGCAAGAGATAAAAGAAGGAGAAGGAAGAGGAGAAGAAAGAAGAATCAGGAAAAAGTGGAGGAGAAATAACTCACTGAATGGTTTAGGTCATGTGTGAATTGTACTGGGGAGAAATTCACATGACCCCTAAAATCCACTCCTGTCAATATGGTGGATATTAAGGCTATGTGTAAGCCTGGGTCAGAAGAGGAATTTGTCTTTAAAATTTATGATTCATCCAATAGTTGTAATGTGGCTTACTGAAATTTTTCTCATCAAGATCACCAATGACCTCCTTTTGGTTAAAAAACAGTAACCACTTAGTCATCAAGTTCTTTAACCTGACTTGCCAACTTTCAAGATCCTGCTCATAACCCACTTCCTCTACAAAATCTCCCTTGATCTGTGTTATTTTTCCATTTTCTGAATTCCTACTACACTCACAGGAAGTCAGTCTGTTATTTCTGCCCCTCTAAAAAGAGGCCAGAAATGCTTACTGCTGAACACCCCACAATGTATAAAACCACCCCCTACAGCAAAGAATTATGGTATTTCTTCACCCCCTTCAACAATCTGCAAGGGCTGGTCTGTAATAGAGTCGTGTGGTGACTGGCTAGCCACCATTTTGAGTCCAACAATATAGATGGTCTCACCTCCTTCATTTATATCTATTTATTATATCATACGATGATGATTGATATTAGAATTATGTCCCTGGCATGCTAGATCTAAATCATAAAAAATACATTGACAAAATTCATTGTCTTTCTAGTTAAGAAAATCTATTCATACATCTCAGAAAAATTCCCAATTGGAAGAGTTGAGGCCAAAATCATTTATTCATCCTGATTTAACCCCCCAAATGCAATTAGCAGCAACCTCTCAAGTCTCTAATATTCAAAACATGTGAAGAGTTACTTTATTACTTGAAGAGTTACAGGTTTGTGCTAAGGCACACCTGAGGGTACCTGCTTTCTGCTATATATTTCCCAATATGTGGCAAGTCTCTTATAACATAAACTTATTTTTTAATTGATGTATGTTCCTGGCTTAAAAGCTTCAAAAGGAAAGTCTGGATTTTGGGCCTATTTATACTTTAATATTGCTCACTTCCATCCCGTGTAACTGAAACTGAAGCTCAGTTCAGCAGACTATCCCACAGTAAGTGATCAGATAATTGCCCACATGAAAACTATTATACACACACGGCTAAAGAATTTAGTCAAGGACATGCACCTGTTGGCGATCAGTCCTTGTGTTTTCACTTTTTTATTTTTTAAGCATAAAAACACCAAAGGCACATGGTGGCATTCCCCTCACTTAAAAGCAGTGGATATAAACCACGTCATACAGGTAAGAATCACAACCCAGGCAGGATGGTAATAAATAAAACAAGTGAACAAATTAACATACTTCCAAAACAGAAAAAAAAACAAGTTTTAAAACATTGTATACCTCAGTGAAGTAGCAGCTGCTCTAATCAAGAACCATATATTCTCTTAGTACAGTATTTTGCAATTTATTGCCTTTTCCGCCTTGGAAAAATTATGTAACAGCTATACTGCCCATATTGACATTTTTTGGCCTTTTACAAGTAACAGCTTTTGAAACCAGATATTCAGATATCCATTAAATCAGCTACTCGAAAAAAGTTTTCAGTTTTTTTTTTTCTTTCAGAATGCTCTGAAAGAGTGATTCAGATAACTCATAAAAGGATTAATTCATTAATGATGAAATGATGAACTTCATAAAATATAAATGTCCTTCCCCACCTAATGTGTTATCTATGATTGTAACGCATGATGCAGTCACAACATCCACATGTTCAGTTCAATTCAGTTCAGTTGCTCAGTCGTGTCTGACTCTTTGTGACCCCATGGACTACAGTACGCCAGGTTCCCCTGTCCATCACCAACTCCTGAAGTTGGCTCAAACTCATGTCCATCGAGTTGGTGATGCCATCCAACCATCTTATCCTCTGTCATCCCCTTCTCCAGCCTTCAATCTTTCCCAGCATCATTCTAATGAGTCAGTTCTTTGCATCAGGTGGATGCAAAGTACTGGAGCTTCAGCTTCAGCATCAGTTCTTCCAGTGAATATTCAGGACTGATTTCCTTCAGGATGGACTGGTTGGATTTCCTTGCAGTCCAAGGGGCTCTCAAGAGTCTTCTCCAACACCACAGTTCAAAAGCATCAGTTCTTCAGTGCTCAGCTTTCTTTATAGTCCAACTCTCACATCTATACATGACTACTGGAAAAACCATAGCTTTGACTAGACGAACCTTTGTCAGCAAAGCAATGCCTCTGCTTTTTAATATGCTGTCTAGGTTGGTTATAGCTGTTCTTCCAAGGAGCAAGTGTCTTTGAATTTCATGGCTGCAGTCACCATCTGTAGTGATTTTGGAGCCCAAGAAAAAAAAGTCTGTCACTGTTTCCATTGTTTCCCCATCTATTTGCCATGAAGTGATGGGACCGGATGCCATGATCTTAGTTTTCTGAATGTTGAGTTTTAAGCCAACTTTTTCACTCTTTCACTTTCATCAAAAAGCTCTTTAGTTCCTCTTCATTCTCTGCCATCAGGGTGGTGTCATCTGCATATCTGAGGTTATTGATATTTCTCCTGGCAATCTGGATACATGTACCAGATTTCTATTTTGATGACCTTGGTACAGAATGATGATTAGGGTCAAAAGGCCCAGGCACCCTGGAAAGCTTAGAGGGTTTTAAGCAGGGAAAAGGGTCTTTGAGTAGGAGGATATGACCAGGTTCCTTTTTCAACTTGATGATTTCATAGGTTGTAGCTCGTTTCCCTATTTGCTTATGATAAAATGCTTGGTCTTCAATTACCAGTTTCTGACACTGAGACTTCTCTGTCATCCTGAGAGAACTCCATCCTGAAAAAGGAAAATTCTTTTCTTCACCCAAGGTCTTTTCCCCTTGTATTAATATCCCATGAGATTATTAGCTCTGGAGGAAAGACTTCAGTGGCAAAACTCCGTATTTGCTCATGAAATTCACCCCCAGCTGCCACTCACTCATCGACAGGGCGGTTAGAGGAGAAGCTCCTCACTCCCTCTGCCCTCTCTGCGTGCTTCCCCTCAGCTTCTTCTGACACCTACGCTGGTTTGTTTTGTTTTGTTTTTTCCTACTGAACCAAAAGTCCCTTTTATTAGCAGAGGCTCTTCTTTAGTATATATATATATTTATATATACTTCATGCTTGTTAGGACAGACAAGTATTCAAGTTTACAAAAAGTGCTTGGTACTGGCTAGTCCATAAGGAAATGGAGTCTGCTCAGTCCTCTAGGCACTAACCCCACCTGATGCTCTTTCACTCCTGTGGGCTACAGGAAGGATGTATCAAAACCTAATGCATGATGGAGGCTTAGTGAAATTTAAGCAAGGTCAGTGGAGTTGACAGCTGTTTTGCCTCTCTTTCTTTTCCTAGAAATGCTGTGTAAGTCTTTCTGGAAAAACAAAACCACCACCAACAACAAAACAACAGCAACAAAACAGAACAAACCCCCCAAACTCCTTAGTGCCATTGATTCCTTTGCATTTTAATCATTTTACTTTTGCATTTTAAAATAAAAGTGAATAAAATGGCTGTTTGCAAAGGTGACCTAGTGACAAAGCGCATGCATTCAACTGTGGGCTCCATACTTACAAATGCACGACCTTGGCTATGGTAGTCAACCTCTCTGTGCCTCAGTTTCCTCACTTGAGATAGGTTATTGAATGACAAGGAGAAATATTTACCTTATAGGGTTGTTGTTACGAGTAAATGAGTTAAACTATGGAAATTATTTCAGAATAGAGTTGGCACTCAGTAAATATTTGATTAATTAATGCAATTTAACAGAATAAAAATGTTTTAGAATCCAAGTAGTTTCAACCTTGATTTTTGTACAGTTAGAGTGATCCATTGCTCTTTAGTAAGTGGAGACAAGAATCTGAGCTCATGGGAGATTTTCATGAATGAAGTGGATCAGGCACTGATGTTAAAAGAAAAGTAAGAAACCTCCATGGAGAATGATTGACTGTCACATTCTGAGCCTGGCATTTTTCAAGTACCATTGCATATAAGTCTCCTAACAGCTCTTTTGAAGTAGACACAATCAATTCCATTATGCAGATGAGATAAAAGGGCTCAGAAATGTTGATTACCTCAAATCACACTTACCCCAGCACGGGTCAGTGGTCGAGGCAGGATTCTAATCCTGCTGCTGCTGCTGTACCCTTTTTAAACCAAACATAACATGGAAAGAGGAGGAAGGCAGACTGTGCAAGTAAAGTGACTTCATGAAAAGGTGATTATTGAATGGATCATTGACAAGGTTTATGATCCAAAGCTTCCCAGGTGGCTCAGTGGTAAAGAACCCACCTGCCAATGCAGGAGATGCAGGAGATGTGGGTTCGATCCCTGGGTCAGGAAGATCCCCTGGAGAAGAAAAGGGCAACCCCCTCCAGTATTCTTGCTTGGAGAATCCCATGGACAGAGGAGCCTGGGGGGCTATGCTCTCTGGGTCACAAAGAGTCAGACATGACTGAACCCAGCACAGTTACAATTACAATGATCCAAATATAGTTTGATATCTCTTAGAACTAGCTTTGGGGTAGGGATTCAGACTACACACGATACCTTTAGTCTAGCGAAGAATGCCATTGTACATGTCAACAGCACACCCACAATCCATCAGAGATAGAAAGCAACCCAGAAAACCATTTAGTCCAACCTCTTCCATTAACAGCTAAGAGACAGATGTGAAATGGCAAGTTGAGCGACATATAGGTGATTAGTGGCTGAAGTAGCCAGGATTCCTCTGGTCCCAACACTCCTCCCCTTGGCAGCATGCAGGATAGCCACTGGATCACCATGTTTTCAAATCCACCCATTTGGATGCATGTTTTTAAATACCCCAACCCCTTCTTTGGCATTTAAACCTAAAACAAGTATTAGAGTGATTCTTAAAATTCATTGAGAATATATAATAACTAATAAGAATATTCTCTAGTGAAAATAAAGTTTCTATGATGTAGAACCTTCTTTTTAAAAACTGACTAAAATTTTGGGATTGTTGTATTTTTTCAAACAAGAACAAAAATTAAATATTGTCTGGGTAGAAAAGCCCTTTAAAGGAAAATACTGCTTTTCTTCACACAGATAGGAATTAAAAAGTTCTTTAACTTTTTTGTTCTTATTGTTATATTACATTCATTCACCAAATATTTACTGAACAGCTAAAATAGCAGGAGTCCTGCCTTCCTTGCTTATTGCAGAACACTCATTACAGTGCTAAGCTTTTGGTAGTCATTGATTGATTGGTGGTATCTTCTCCCATGTTCAATATATTAGAAGGCTTCAGGACAAAAGTCACTGAGGTTATGTCAGCTACTATTGATATCCTGGAGGTGAAGGGTATGCAGGTGAAGGATATAGAAGTAAAGGAAGGACACAGATCTTGACTATTCAATGATTGTGTTGTCCTGAACCACGCAGAATAATATGCACTTTCTTAGTGATAATCAGTAATGCAAAGTCTGAAGTTTCATAATTTCTTTCACCGTTCATGCATCAAAAGTTGATAATCAGTTGTACTATTTCTTAGGCTGGCAAGCATCAGACTGTGTGACGGTAGCCATGTTGAAAAAAATGGCATTATCTAATTATGTCATAGTACCCAGTTCTATCACAAGGCCAAATCTTGTTCATGCAGGTTGTAAAAGACAGATGAAAAACACATTATCCACTGCTTCATCAATACTGCATTATTATAAACATAAGGAAGCTAAAAGTGCTAGATCTTGGGCCACTTAAGCTTTTTGACCTAAACTTCAAAGTACACAAAACCTAACTATGTTAGAAAGGGTTTTGGATAGCTACCAATGTGGAGAGAAAGCAAGGACTAAAGGGAAAGATGAAGAAGAATGGAAGCACACAATTTTCAGTGATTTTTATAGTAGACACTTAGCTGGTCAGCAAATAAATTGTTAACTGACAAGAAATTGGCATATGAACTAAGTGAGTTTTTCAAGCAAAACATCCTGGAATAAGGGAATGCTAGTAAGCTGAATAGGCAACAAAACCACAGATTGGCTGGATATCGGCAGGTCTATAAAGCCTAGCAAAGATTTACCTGCCTTACTGTGTAGAGGGTGAAGCACAAGTTCTGGCAGATGATATTGAAAAGTCAATAATCATGGAGCAATTGATCTTAATTCATCACATGGGTCTCTCCACTTTCCTTCAAGTACCATAGCAAAATTAACTTGGGGTTTAAGGGGCCAAGGTTACATTCTCAAGGATTTTTGTTCTACATTAGCCATTCCGTGGAAAAGGTTTGGCGTGGCAAACTGTGTGCTGATGACAGGAATCTCTAAAAAGATCCACAAATGTGATGGCCAACACATACTCACACCTCAATTATACACTTATACAAACACAAGAGATGATGCATGCAATGATAATGTAGATATCAATATTTAATGGATATCCATTATGGGAAATTCAGCAAATTTCACACTCAGTAAGTTAGTCATCAATACTGGTGATGCAGGGGTGCTATCTGATTGGTTCGGTCTTCCTGCCATCATGGCTGTGAAGACATAGTTTAAACCCTTAGGAAATTCCAAGGACATTACGATTTGAATTTTCATGAATACACTCTGGGAACTGGTCTGTTAAGTGCTGAGCGATTCTGCAAATCTGGCTATCCAGATCAGTTAATAAACACTGTGTGCTCACTGTAGTAGGGAAGGATGGTTGATGGTGTACGTGTGGTTAGTTCAGTTAGCAAATACATTCTGAAGACTGAAAATATGCCCATCCACTGTGCTAGACAAAACATGCTGCCTTTAAAGAGCTTACTGTCTAGTGAAGCATCCTGTAATTTAGAAACACAGTATAATTATATTTAAAGCAAATATACATAATTCACCAATTAAAGATGCTTTCTAGGTACCACTGATTGCATTCAGCAATTTTCTACGTAGTTTTCAAATATTCTGATTCTCAATACAATATTGAGTGTAAGAGTTAAGATGATGTTTGATCTATTATGATATCAAAACAATAATAAAAACCTACTATTTGGTTCCCACTATCCATATTTTTCTCTATTCTAGACCTTTGGCTCATGATGACAAAATGCACCACAAATATTAAAGAGGTGATGAATTACTTTGGTCTGACCTTCCCAACACCTACTTGGATTCCAAATATTAGCAAATGTCTCTTCATATAAGTTATGGGTAACTTGGGAATTAGCTCCCAGGATGCTACCAGCAAAAGGTAAGTAGTCCTGTGGGTAATGGTGCCACTTATGTAAATTGATCAAACATTGCTTTCTACAGATAACAGCCAAGTTACAGACCCCAAAAGAGTTTAACACTTTCTTCTTTCTTCTGTAGATGCCTACTTTGTTCCCAGTTCACTTATAATCACTGTCTGAGAAGAGCAATCAACACTAAATACTTAAGGCTAATGAAAATTTAGCCTGAACACCTACTTGCATGAACATTGCATGGGAAAGTTTTCCTTTAGCTGCTCTGTTGTACCAGTATCTGAGCCCGTATATCCCACTGAGAAATATAAAGAGTCCCAAAGGGCAAAATTAAGGGTGGACAACATCTGACCTCAATCATGGGCGTCAGGATAAGAAATGCATAACACATGGTCACAACTCAAAAGCAGTGATGTCAAGGTTACTGCAGAGGATGGCAGCTGTTCAGTCGGACATCTGGATCTTGGTGGCTCCAGAACTGATTGTTCTCACATGAGATCTGTCCATGAGAAGTTCAGCCCATCTTCAGTAATAGTTCTCAGAATCTGAATGAAATTTTCATGTAATGCCCAGTGAATAACACATTTTCACATGTACAAAATATTCTTGTTTCTGGAAAGTAAACATTGCCCAAAAGCAAAATATTAAAACAAGAAGGATTATTTCGCGTTGTATGGCTGTGCCAAACTGATCCTTCACCTTTAGTGTTTACACTCAGAGGAGATCAAGGACAATGGAAGGGGTTTGGCTGTCTTCCCGTATTATTTGATAATATAAATATACACAGCTTTGTACTTACCTTTCCAAAGTTCATTTCCTTCTCTTTTCTGAGAATAATAACCAGCAAAATGTTGATAGGCATGATAGGTTTAGCACGTGCAAGTCTGCTATATCAATTTCGAATGGTGCATAACTATTACAATTGTTAGGCAGGAATTAAGAAGTATGAGCACATTTAAATATACATATCCAGCTAATCAAATTTATCAGCGCATTAAGTGAAGAAATTATATTTAAATTCTTTAAAATTATAAGGGTAAGATTGGTAATATGTACAGAAAACCTTTTTTTGCCAATTAAACAAGACACACTAGATTCACACTAATTAATGAATGATCTGGAAATGTGATAGACAGTTGAATTAATGGAAATAATGCTTTCTTGGATAGAAGGTCACTAGTCCTGAGTAACGTATGAACATAACTATGTGTTGACACAGTCCCTGATCAACAATGGTAAGATTTTCCAAAGCGTATAGCAGCAGGTATAATACGATGCATCTGTATATTCAAACGGCTTTTATAAAAAAGATTATCTATATATCTACCTGGTATGAATTTCAAACCCTAAAATAACTGAAGACATTTCAAACACACTTGAGGGGTTATGCTATCTGCAACTTATTTGGTTTTGTTATTTATGCAAGACCTGTACATTTCAGTAATTTTAGTGCTGCAGTTGGCTAGCTGGGGGTGTAAGTTCCTCAACAAAGTCTCTGGATGGGTCCTGTCATGGTGTGATTGCTCAAAAAACAAACACTCTTCCAAAAACCATACTTTCTTTGATGTATGGCATAGAGTAATATTTAATTCAAGTGTTTAGAAACTGAAAGAAGTGCTTGAAAAGCTTTAGTTGAGAGAATTGGAGAATTCTGTATAGATTTTGATTTAGTCCATTTCTAAGTATATACATGGATGGGGAAGCAACCTGATTTGAAACCAGTCAAATGATCAATGATACATAATGGAGGGTAAAAAATGTAAGATAAAAAGCCAAGACAAGTTCTATTTAGCCATTAATTATCAGAGGATAAAGAGATGGAACGATGTAGTAAATCTCTCATCTCAGTTACAGAAAATGAGGAAAAGTTGGATGAGACTTGAACATTCAACAGTCATTAAATCAAAATCTTTCTTAAAGTGACACTGTCAGAGTCTGGAGATGTTACTCTGACACACAGTGGATGACTATGAGCCACTGGTATAGACAGGAAAAATTGAAATCACATGTAAAATGACAATACAAAACCAATGCCCCAAATCCAATTGCTCTCAAGTTCCTGGGAGGAAACAGGATAAAAATTCAGTCCCAAAGAAGTTCACATCTTTTTGATAATCAAATATTAGTCTACATTTCACCAGAGAGAAGAGCTATACCTGTAGGTCCTGATTTAATTAGATGCTCTGATGATGGTTCTGAATGGCTGACGAGCTCTTGTTAATAGAAGCTTGCTAGGTGAAGCAAAGGGAGAAGTGACCTCTAATAGTAAATCAAGCACCTTTGGAAGCTGCTTCATCTCCTTAACCTAGGTGACCTGGGCCCGGAGTCATAGTTTGGATACCTGGGAAACTACATATTAGGAACTGGGAAATAATTTTTTTGCTTTGTTTTGTTTTGGGATAGAGACTAAAACTCAGAGAAGGCTGAAATCAAATGAACTTTTAAGTTCATATGACTCTTGAACTTCAGCATTCATCAGAATCACCTAGAAGACTTATTAGAACCTAGACTGCTGGCACTTTCCCCAGTTTCTGAAGCCTTAGGTCTGGAGATGAGAAATTTGTAGTTCTTACAAGCTCCTAGGTGCTTGCTGTTGGTGCCACTGGTTTGGGGACCATACTTTGAAAACCAGTGCTGTAAGGAATACTGAATAAAAAGATATGTGTTTTCCTCAGAAAACTATGATTTGTCCTCAGTGGAATCTAATCAGTAGGTTTATGCACAGTTAAAATATAAAAAATGAGCAATGACCCACCACTGTTAATTTGGAACAGTCAAACTAACCTCACCAAAGGCTGCTCCAATGGAAAAAGTGGGAAACTCTTTCCACGGTACACACTGGCTTTACTGGCTGTGGTCTTAAGTCAAAGCACAGAATGAACCTTGGCCAGCAGCGTGAGGTCTCTCAAGTTTGCAGCTGTCGGGAGGAGACTGCTCTGCCAGTGACTCTGGGCAGGAAGTTCCTCGTTAGAACTGATGCATCTATTTTATTCAGCTTGGAGTGAAAATAAATAAATAAAAAGAGGCCAAAGTCTCTAGGCTTCTCCGAACTTCTTTTAACTGCCTGACCTCCCCAAAGCCACCATGTTAGATGGCTTTGCCGCCATGGCTGCTTTACTTCCGGTAACCGAAGGCTCGAGGTTCGGCGTGATGGGACGTTTTCAAAATGGCCGTCATAAATCACACCTGTGGAATAAATAAGATGAAAATCCCAAATGACAGACAAACACAGGGCACTCAGACTGAAAAAAAAAAAAAAAAAAATCTGCAATAAGGTCACTCTGCATCCCGGTCCACACGGCCAGCGAGCAGTCTGTCAAGAACATTAAGGAACAGTGTCATTTTCATCAGAAATGGGACATTATGGTGCACAAGTTCAACGGGACTTCTCACAACGCTGCTTTCCAGGACCCTGCATCAGATAAAGGATGGAGGGCTACCGCAGTTTCTTCTTTCAAGTAAACAGTTTAAGATATTGTTGTTGAAGGCGACACAGCTTCCTCTGTGTTCATATCATTTTACAGAACTCCTGCCACTCTTCATTCCCTTATTCAGCTAAGTGCTCAGCAATAATGGACAAACAAAATCTAAACTAGTGTTACCACTACCCTAGGGATAACACTGAGTGAGAGTTATGCAGTATGATCTGATAATAGCTGGCTTTAGGAGCTGAAAAGGAAAAAAAAATCTTGTAAGGGGATATATTAAGACATTTAGATTTTAAATCCTAAGTCCAACATGACGCATATTTTGGGAATTGCTCTGTTGGCTTTAAGGTTAAAAAAAGTGGGGGCGGGGGGATAGAAATAAGTCCTGATATATGAAATACATATTGTTGTTCAGTCGCTAAGTTGTGTTTGACTCTTTGCGACCCCATGCTGGACTGCAGCATGCCAGGCTTCCCTGTCCTTCACTAGCTCTTGGAGTTTGCTCAAACTCATGTCCATTGAGTCAATGAAGCCATGCAACCACCTCATCCTCTGTCACCCTCTTCTCTTGCCCTCAATCTTTCCCAGCATCAGGGTCTTACCCAGTGAGTCAGCTCCTCTCATTCGATGGCCAAACTGCTTTAAAAAACAGCTGTGTATCATCACACAGGATGAAGAGAAACACTCGTCTTACCAAGAGAAGTCTTTCACACCTAGTTAACAGACCAGCCAGATCATTAAAAAAAAAAAAACCTTGTATTTCATGTGTTAATCTCACAAACTCTTTATGGTGCCATTGTCTTGTATCTTGAAATGCATGCCCAGGCACGTGAGCATGACTCCAGTCTACAAGCTGGCCCAAATCAAGGACACAACCGGCTTCCAAAGATCCTTAGGAAATGACTATGGATCCCAGGGGAAGAAATGAGAGACACTTGGAGGGAAAAAATATTTCCAATTGAAATTATGTCAAGAACAAAGAGAGATGCACTATCTTGAAGTACAAGTTTTCACGCTATTGGCCAAGTTGGGGCTTTTAAAAGCCATTTGAACCCTTGGTGGCTTCAAATGATTCAGAAATAAATTGAAACATTTGCAAGGGGAAGAAAAAAAAAGGAGATTGTAATTTGATGGAAAACATATCATAAAAATAAGATATGTCCCATTGTCACAGGCAAAGCCCATAAAAATTCACAGGAAATAAAAATAGAATATGGGTAATAAAATAAAATCTAACTTTTTTCTCCCTTGGTCCTTAGTCTAGTTCCACTTGCTTATAAGCATGCAGAGGCCTCGAATCCATCCTTTCAGACCAGGGTTCCCAGGACCAAATGGCCATTCTGGATAGAGCTCCGATGGGCTATGTCGAAGGCAACTCACAACAATGATTCAAGGTGATGGTAGCGGGCCATGTGCAGAGACACCACACCCAACACTGATCTGGGCTCTCAGCCGCCCAGCTGTGCCCCCCTCACCAGACCTCTGCCCCCTCCCCTCCCTGCTGCTGGGACCCCTATAAAGCAGCCCCACCCATGGCCTGTCCAGGAAACTGTGTCCTTCAGAGCTCATACCACTTCATTCCCTGATCAAAGAATAAAGCTCCTCTTTGCTTCTCGTTCTATTGGCTTGATCAACACTGGGGAGGAGGACCCTTGCTAGGGGACCAACTCTGGAGGCTTGGTAACACTTGCAAAAGAGGCATGGTTTTACAAAAACATGAAGTCAGACTCTAAAGGAGACTGTCCAACTAGTTACAAATGAACATATGCTATTATCCTTCCTTCCCTCAGAATAAGATATTTTCTCTTAAATTATGACATCTGAACCGGTGGTGGTTTAATATTCACTAATTCTGTTTAAAAAAAAATACTGCTTCAAGCCAGTATTCTGATCTTTTATTTTCAGTCAAGTATACAGATGACACAGAACTCCTATATTTAAGGATAAGTGGTAATTTTTGCTATTTATTTAAATAATGCCAGTCAAAATCCTTTACCAAAGGATGAAAAATGAGAGGCTGTCAACTCATAAGGATCTATGGAGAGATGATAGAAGACAGTCTGGGCATAAACGTCCACCATCTGCCAGTTTGAGGAAAACAGCATTCATTCCAGGGAATGGCAAGTATGCAATCAATGCCGTAGAACAGCAAGTTACTGTTACAATTACAGGTTTTAAATGTATGGCTCTAATTTGACTACTGCAGCACTTTTTTCACGCCCCCACCTATATGCTCAAAAGCGTAAGGTTTTACATTCTGAAAGGTGGTGCATGCATGCTAAGTCACTTCAGTTGTGTCTTTTTGCAACCTTATGGACTGTAGCCTGCCAGGCTCCACTGTCCATGGGATTCTCCAGGGGATCCTCCCAACCCAGGGCTCGAACCCACTTATCTTATGTCTCCTGCATTGGCAGGCAGGTTCTTTACCACTAGCACCACCTGGGAAACCCCTGAAAGGTGGAGGTCATCAGATTATATGTTTGTTGTTTTTACTATCCTCCTGAAAGAGAACTAACATGCTGCTATGTTTAGAAATACCACATATTCCTGCAGAGAGCAAGGTAACAAGTTCAGGCTGACGATTGTCTCATGGCTTTGGACCATGTCAGAGTTAAGCTGTATTATGGAAGCAAAGATACCAGCCACAGTATTCCTGGGTTTTCAACCAGGAGAGTAGTCAAAGACACGTGACATTCAAGTCCTTTTAATTGGCTGGTCCTTAAAGACATGAAGGTGTGACAAATACCAGCCAGCCAGCTCCTTCACTGTAGGCTGCAGAGATGTATCAGACTCCAGGGGTGAACCGTAGAAGCTGACTTGGTAAAACTCCAAGTGGCTTGGCTTGGGTTTGGATTTGGATTGGGACATGGGCATGGGGTGGATAGAGCCACAGAGGCTGAGATGGGGACAGATGAGGTTAGAACTTGAAGGTTCAGCTGGTTTTTACCAGAGCACAGCAGATTCGTTTACTTTGTTACTGATCAAAAGCAAGGGAGACTTCCCTGAAATTTATTTGGGGGCTTAGAATCCAAAGTTCTGCTTCTAGATGTAAGCATTTCTCCTAGCCTTAAATGAGATGTGTTGTGTTTTGAATGGAAATGAAACTAAATGGAATCTTTCATGGTTTAAATGTCTTTCCTCAAATAGGGAATAAGCTGATATGTTTTTACTGCTAAACTTTCAAGAACTTAAAAGTTGAAAGATGTGACTATTTTCATATCATACTTCAGAGCATGAAATGCCTTTATATACAAACTTTCCCAAACTTACTTTCCAGCTTAAGGTTCATGCTTTAGTTTTGATCCAAGAAAACCAGATGCTTTCGTGAGGACAGCTTCCTCATTTGAAGGCCATGAAAATCACAAATTTTCTGTTTTGTTTTAAATTGAGAGAAAACACTGGGACATTTTGTTTGGGGAGGGGTGTAAGAATGTTGAAAAAGGAATAGCTTCCTCAATGATCATTTACATTCTTGGCCTTCACCATATAACGTGTAGTTGGGCTTATAGTACAAATTCTCAGTAAAACAATTTTAGATATTTACCCCTTCCCAAAAAGGGGTTTGCAAAGTAAATACAACACCTAATTATATGGAAGATTTAAGTCCTACACAAAACAGTTATTTGTTTTTTAATGATAAGATTCGATATAGATTAGGGAACATGTGATAATCACTGTGATTATAAGAATGCTTTACATACCTCTGACCTGAGCCTTATGCATTTGCCACAGTTGAAAGGAGGAAAATGAAGAAAAAGAGGCTTAACTGCATTCTTAGCTAAGCAAGGAGGTGCTTTTTATCCACATAACCTTTCAATTCAAATGCCTTATGTGCACGGTTTTGTTCAGCTATAGTAAAAATATGTAATAGTAAATATATCTATTAGTAAAAATATGTAAACTGTAACAAGAAGGAAACTTTGTGATTCTGGTAAGCCGGATGCATAAGATGTTATATAACCAACTGGTTTCCAGCCTTCAAATCAGACATTAGTCAAGGAAATAATAATAACCTTAGCCAATGGGAAAAACATCAAGCCAGATTTCTCCCAGCTGTGCTTCTCCCATCTGCAGCCTTCAGTAACTTCAGTGGAAGTTTAGTGTGTTTAGGGAGAAAGATGGCCAGAAGAATCAAAATTATTAAACCGAAAAGGTCAATCTTCAAATTAAGTCTGGGACCACGATCGTCTCCAGAATAAGGTTTATTCTGTCCAATGTCCTAGTGCTACAAGCAACATGGCCGACCAGCCTCAGCTCAATGGGGCTGATATCACACGTTATCCTGCCAAAGGGGTGAGTAAAGGGAAAACCGTTCTGGCTTCTGAAATGTACAAACCAAACTATTAGTGTTTCCTTAGCATTCCTTTTAAATTTCCAGCTCAAGCTTATGGTGACTGCAAGAGATGGGAAAAATCCTCAGAGGAGACAGGCCCTTGGATTTAACTCCACATAAACAGAGGGCCAAGGTATTTCGACAAAACTGTTGCTCACAAAAACTTGACTTTGTCTTTGAAGTTCTTGTGTGTTCCATACTTAAAGTCAGACACCTCATTCATCCAACTGTAGTATAGGGACTTCAGTAATATGCAATGCTTTAATTTTTTTTTTCCAGATTTAAAAAAAAGGCCTTTTATAAGATCCTTTTCTGTTATAAAATCATCACCTAACATGTTTTCAAGGATGTGCCAAGTACATAATCTGAGCTACCTCCACTTTTCAGGCTTAACTGGCCTGATGTAACTTTTTTTAATGACCACAGATTTTTTTAGAAAGCTAATAATCCTTTTTTTTAACCCCACAAAAAGCTAATAATGTTTTAGATCAGTTTCGATTAAATAGAACGGACCACATGAAGTTCCTACTAATGCATTAAATGAAAAGTTATCTAACATCTACCTGTAGGACTTAAGCAAAACCTGTTAATTTCTCCCTTGTTTTCTTCCCAGTCATTTAGATCCACGTAGATAAAAATGGTATTAGTTAAAACATCAATGAAAATACTGACATAATTTCTTAATATCCCAGATATTACTAAAGAGTAATAATTCCACTTGCACTGAAACCTCTGGTGCTCGTTAGCACATTAGCAGCTCCAAGTCTCAAGGTTAAGGTTAGACACAACCAAACCAAGCCTGCTTAGTGGTGTCTACTCCAGGATTTCTCCAGCCAGCATGAACACATCACTCCTTTCTCATGTAACTCCTAATGCCAAATAAAGTTTGGGACATGCGCACCTGTTTGGGGGTCTCTTTTTCCTTCTTAACACCGTGATTAGCCTATAGCAACAAGTCAGTAAAAGATTTTTGGAATGAACAAATGATAAAATGCATGGCTGCATATCAGAGGTTGTATATGTTGCACTGGTAAATTGTGAAATAAAACATCCTGTCTTCTGTAGTAACTGTTGCATTTGAGTTCATGGAGAATGCCATTTATTCTGCACATTTAAATATGGTAAGTTAGGAAAACACATCTTGAGTAGAACAAGAAACATCTTTATGAAATGTGAGAGATCTAAAAAGCAAGTAGATTTGAACAAACACAAAATGTAATGCACGTTATGAAGATACTGCTTTATTGTCCTTGTCTCCATTCAGAATCTTTCCATCATGACCCAGTGGGATTTAGTTCCTGGATGTTTACTTCTATTTAGCATTTAATAAAAATCTTTCTTCACTGGTAAATCAGCATGTAAAGAGAATAGGTTCTTAAAAACACTTTGATGTTGAGAAAGACTCTTAGATACTCAAAGTGTTCAGACAGATAGTACCAGATTATACTAGAACTCTTGGCAAGTAAATCTCATGGACACAGGAGTTTGGTGCTATGATTCTGGTCAGAGTAAACCAAAGATGGTCTAGGATATGACCGGAGTGATCACAGGGGGATTTTTGGCCACAAAAAGACAAATAAATAAATTATGCTACAAATTCTTTATAACTCTTAACAATTCAGATTTCATTTGTAAATTCTTCATTGTTACAAAAATGGATGATTGGAAATAATTTTAAGATACTGCATGTAGTAACAGACTGCTGAGATGATGGATGTTAACAATCCTGAGCATTTATAAAGTGGACTGTCTAATATTATATATGCATATCTCCATGACATGTTATAACACATGATCATTTATGAGGGAGAAAGCATCAAAATAAAATCACTTGTATACAAATGCTCCCTGAATTCAAAGTGCCAGAAACTTATGCCTCAAGGAGAACTCATTTTCCTATTTTTCAGCCAGTCATTTTTGAAAGACCTCAATTAAAAATCCAGATTTTGGTCAGAAAAATGTGACTGACTACACCTGAAAGTGGAAAATGCAAGGTGAAAAATATTCTTCTTTCTCTGCTGGTGTAAGTTGCCAGTAAGTTAGCTGTATGTCATTCACGAGCTGATATTATTTGGATTGGCTTAACTTATATCATCCACGAAGACCGACTGCACTGTACTTCAGCCAGTGTTTGGCAATGCTGAAGAGCAGACGCTGCAGACAGGTCTGCTAGATTATCTGGGCCAAACTGTGGCAAGGATACACATACTATTATTTGTAAAACACTCAGGGAGAGTAACTAATTACATTTTGCTGTTTTTGCTTTCGTATTCCTCCTTTCTGGGTTGTGGACTTCTTCCATCCATCAGTAAACTTGGGGCATCTTCCTTGATTGAAGGTGAGTCTGGAGCAACTGTTCTTTGGGTAAAGGCTGGCAGGGTAAGAGAAAAGAGAAAAAGAAACCCGGATGAATATAATCCCTGGCTTGACAAAACTGTAAGTAATCATTGCATTTGGTTACTAGTTTTCTATAAGCTTTACCTGGACTACCAAATCTTCAATTGAGGAATAAAATAATTTACTATATTAAAAAAAAACCCCACATATTCATGTCATATGTTTGTTTTGGATTTGAAGAGTGAGGGTAGAAGGCGGGTGTTGATCAGTATATAGTGACATTAAAGCGCACGATTTTAGAAGAAGAAATCTGAAGGGCTTCCTTTTTATAGAAACTTCTGTTTTACACAAAAGCAAACTGAGACTAGATATGGAATCTAGGTTTACTCTTTTTCTACCACCTCTTGCCTCTCTTCTGAGCTCCAGATGCCTATATCCAGATGTATCGGTCAGTCCTCCCAATTCGTTTCTTTATCTCTGATGCCTGCCTAGCCCTTGCTCTTCTTCATCTTAGAAAATGACATACTCATCCACCCAATTTCTGAAACCTTGGTTCCTTCCTTCCCGTGGCCTGCCTGCTGGACCCGTCCCATTTAAGGGTAAGTTCTGAGGAGTCTGCCTTCCATTTCGCCTGAGTCCTTCTGCTTCACACCATCTCTGTTATTAATACCATCATCCCAGCCCAAGCCACCATTTTCTCTCCTATTTTCATCTTGCCCCATTTCCACACACTGGAATTGTCTTTCTAAAATGTTCATCAGATTATGTCACTCTGCTGCATTATCCCTTCCCTCCCCACCCGCCATGGCCTCCCAGTGAAATTAGAATAAAATCCAAACATCTGATGGTGGCTGAAAAGACTGCCATGGGACCTCATCTCCTACCATGCTCTCTGCCAATCACTCTCTCCCTCACTCATTCTCCTCCCTCTTTTCCTCCTTCTGGGGTCTTTCCAGTTCTGCCCCTGGATTAGCAAAATGCTTTCCACTCAATTTTAACTCAGCTGATTCTTCTTGCCATTCAGGTTTCAGCTCAGTTATAACCTCCCATTCACTAATATAAAGTCCTGGTCCAGGTACGTTCTATCATTTCACCTTTAACACATATTAAGTACACTAACTTTTATTTTTAGAGCAGTATGATCTGAGGTTAAGGAAATGAAAAAAAAAGTTCTTTTTTATTAACTTTCATTGATTTGCTTTTCTAAGAATCTCAAGTTAAATTAATATGTAAGATTCACTTTCAACTCCTAAAGTAACCCCATGAAAAACCACAGTCCTTTCTTTCTGGGATTATTTATTTAAATAAACATTATTTACAACAATGCTAGAATTATAGAAAAATTGCAATTTGCATTTACGTTTAAAATTGAGTTTATAGATACCAACTCCATGAACATTTCACATTTGAATCTCAAAGAACTTGAGACTTTGAGAAGTCTTCAGTTTGCTCCAGACTTCACTCCAATCCAGTCTGGTCTGGGCCCTGGGAGTGAAAGCCCTGTCCTGAAGTTGTGTCCTTTAGCCTACAAGGAGCTATACATGGAGACCAGTGGTCAGTCACTACTTACAAAAAAGTAAAAATGACAGTTTCCAAAGCTGGCATTATGAGTCTCCCTTACTAAGCCCCCACTGTCTACAGGCTACAGGTAATGGAATCCAAGCCTTCTAAAAGAGTGTCCTGAATCATGGCCATAGCTTCCAGCCAGCCAGGATAAATTTGGTAGTAATCATGGCTCTAAATAATGGATTTCTGTGTTCCTATTTCCAATGGTCATATAAACTTACAATTTATACATTTCTCCCCTTCTTCCTGGCAGGGAAGCATCTACCTTTTCTTGAATTGACCTGAACTACACAAAGCTGACATAAATTACTACTGAAAACAAACTTTCATTAAGGCTGGGTCATTTCAGAGACCACAGATTATGCAGTATTTTCCCATTTCCTTTGTTTTTCCGTGGTCAGTGATTCTGTGCTTTGGGTCACAGTTTTGACGGGGCACTGAAGTCAGCAGGATGACTGCCTTAGCATCTTCAGCACAGACAAAAGAGCCTCATCCAGGGCGAATCCCAACCCGAATCAGAAGGAGCCTGTTCCGTGGGCTCAGAAACTCGCGTCAACCTCAGCACCTCAGTTACCCTCCTTGTCTCCACACAGGTCTCAGCTGCTCTAACCCCCACCCCCCACCCCCAGCTTTCATGCTGCATTCAGAAGTTAACAAGAAAATCCAGCACATGCTAGTCAGACATAAAAGCTGGAGTTTTCTTAGTAGCATTTTATTTTTATAAGATTCCTTTTTAGCCAGAGTGTCCATACATACACATATCAAACAGCACCAGAGGACTACACAGAAAGACTGCGGTCTCTTGCCGCATCCCTCCCAACCCCACACACCTGCTCCCTGGAGTCAACCACAATCAACTCTTTTAGCTTTATTTTCCGTATTTACTTCAGTTTTTGAAAGAAAAAGAAGCTTATATTGCTATTTTCTGAGTTATCATTTTTAGACGTATCCACACCCATCCACTTCCCTTTACCCCATCCTCCCTATATAGTTACGTCTGGACTTCCAGTTATGTCAATAGTGAGTATTTATATTGACTGTAAATATGGCTCATACAAACCTAATAGGACTACTCTGACAATGTTTCTTTTCATTTTTTCCCCCTGGAGTTATTAATTGACCTGTGTTTTTATTTATTTATCTATTTTTTATTTACTCTTTCTCTATAACCATCCTCAATTGTTTCTAATAGCTCAGTTAGACTTTGCATGTGCCTACTAGTAGTTTTTCTAAGTGCTCAAATGAATCCAATGATCTATCCGGTTTTTTAAAAAATGTATTTCCTAAAGCTTTTCCTGGTGGAATCTTTTGTTTCTTCTTTCCCTATGACAGAACTGAAGAATATAAATGTCTAGATTAAAAACACCCCAGAGCAAATAGGTAGAAGACCCATGGGGAGGCATACCATCACAAAACTCATGGAGGTTAAAGAGACAATCCTAAAAGTTGCCGGGCCAGGGGTGCAGGGGGGTAGCAATGGTGAAAATGATCATGGCAGAGGAATGGGAGTCAAACGAAAAAGACAGAAGATTTTTCAATAGCAACACTAGATTTTGGAAGATAATTGTGTGATGACTTCAGAAGGAAAGTCTTTTTTAACCCAGAATTTTATAGCCAGCCAAAGTCTCAGTCAGGTGTGAATGGAAGAAACCCATTCTCAGAAATACGAAAATGAAAATATTTACCTCCTTTTCTTGGATGTGCTCCTGCAAGAGAACTGAAACCAGCAGAGGAAGGCCTGGGGTGACCAAAGAAGCATGGCCATCCATCCATACAGGAGGAAGGGGAAGAAAAAAAATCTCAGGGCGACAGCTGGGCAATAGCCATTTATTGGGTGGGCCGTGTCATCTGCCCACTTCTGGCCTCTGTTCTGTTTTGTTTCTTCTCTCTTTCCAGGACTCTCACTAATCATGGTCTGTCCTTCCTACATTGGTTTTTCTGAATATCTTATCTCTTCTATTGCCCTTTTTCCTTATCTTCTGCTTTCTTTGAGGTTTCTCAACTTTGCTGTTTTCCACCTTTCTAGTTTATCATATTTAAAATTTCTGAGATCTCTTAACTCGTGCTCCTTTTTCATAGTATCTTGCTTTTTAGTGGCTGCACAATTTCCTCATATCTCTGAGGGCATTAATGATATTTTTAAGGTGTCTTCTGTTCCCTGTATTATCAACTTACTACAGGCTCCATTTTTCTCCTTATTGATCTTGACAAATCTCCTTTTTAATTTTGTAGCGTCAAGAAAATTTTCAGGACAGGACAATTTCTATAATTAAGCTGAAACTGTGTGTACCACAAAAATGGAGATGTATTCAGGGTGATCATAATTCAATTCCAAAAGCCATCATGAAAAACATACAGAAAATTCAAAGTTCATCAGAAAAGTAAATTAGAATAAATATTATTTCCAGAAATGTTTATTAAATTACCTAAAATGAGTAACAATAGGTACCTATGATTAAACTTTTTAAAGTATCCTTAAAAACATGGAGGAGGTAGGTTTGGGAGGAAAATCATAAAACTTCTTAAAAAGAATAATAGCAAAATATATAGTTATGTAAAAATAATCAATAAATTAATAAAGAGGTTTACTTTTTAAGCTAAGTTTTTCAGTCAGATTATATAATATAGACTAATAAAGTATTTTCTCATCCAAATAACGTTCTCAATAATATTGTTTTCTTATTCTTACTTAATTTTCTGTGTTAGTATATTTATATAGAAGCCTATAGCAGCCTGTGAGCATTACATCTTAGGAAGTGACCAGTGTTAGTCATGAAATGCTACTGAGTGAAAAGCCAAATACAGTTTCTTTTACTGCTTGTCATAATGTTAAATAAAATTCTAAAAATGTTGATGTTTTCCCCTTAATGCCTTCCAACCACTTTCTTATAGGAACCTTTCTAAGGAGCCTTCTGCAAGTCTTAAAGGCAAAATTAAACACCAGCAGAACAGAGACCTCTGTGCTCACACCCTGGTGCTGTTTGTCTCCAAGCTCTTAGATGTCTGAAGGATAAGATCCATGTTGTTTTTGGTGCTCGGTCCCCACCCTCCTCCTCGTCCATGTTTTCATACATCAAGCAGACCTGAGGACATTTTTCCATTGCTTAATATGAAAAATAAAAATTTCGTATAACTACATATATATCATATTTTGAGGTACCAGAACCAACCTGAGATATGATCCAAATTGAAGGGTGACTGCCAGATTAGAATAGTAGAGGGCTTATGAAAATATATAAAATCACTTGGCAAAATGGTTAGGACAGGAAAGGGAAAATGCTTAACTGTTGGAATAAAATAATCATGATATAATGGAAGCCAAACCATTTGTCAGAAACTGATAAATATTTATTCAATGAATCCATGAATATAAATCAGAAAAAATGAGAGTTATTATTTTCTATTTGACCTACTTCTTTGTGGCTAATTTTGATATTTTATTTTATGGAAACCTAGCTTTTTAAAATGACAGATTTGTCCAACTGAATGTACAAACTCTATATCCATGGAAAACTGAAGAGCTAAATGATGATCTAAATAAGAATCTATTAACATTTGAATCCCAAATGACTTGGATAAAAGTGGACTTGAAATATAAAAATTCATATACTCATTCATCTTATATTAGCTGAACATTTACTATGTGCCAAGTTCCATATAGGATGCTGAGGAAACAGTGGTGTATAAACATCACTCCTATCATGGAGTTCACTCTTGGGTGAAGAGAAGAATCAGTAAATAAAATGTCACTTGAATAGCAAATAATTCCATAATTATTCCAAGAAAGTTTTCAAAGTAATTTGTAATGCATTGCAAGCACTCATAACAGCAACCATACTTAAAACCATGAGTTCTGAAGGTTTTTTTAACGACACTGCATCGAAGGTGAAGTATACGTGGTGGGAGAAGGTATTCTGGGTCAACAGACTCACACTTTGTTAATGTTATAACCTTTTATTAATATTTACAGTGTGTTATTCACAGAATGAAACCTACACAATAATAGTTTTCATATCCTTATTCTTTGTACAAAATTAGATATCTCTGAATAGTTTCTCTACTTTTTGAAGACTTGGATTTTATTACAATACAATCTAACTTCCTTACTCACTCATCCACAGTTACTAGCAATCTCCATGCCAAAAAAATTGCTTAATTAAGATTTGGTGATTCAGTTTTAAGTTTTTGTGAGAAGTGTAAAGTCTAAAAGGAAGGGATTCCATATATTTTTAGTAAGTTGGTTAATATTATAAATGTACTTAGGCATTATTTGTATGATTCATAATGAAAATTTTTTCAAAATTACAACATGAATATTACTATCATGTTCTGGTCTTTCATTTTAATCTTTCCATAACTGAATTTTCTTTAATCCAATCTAAAAGCTAGTACTGAGCATCATTACTTACAGTTCAAGTGGGAAAATCGTGGACTAGACAGGAAGCGACTGTGATCCTGCCAACAAGATGACTGATCTAACCCATGAGCATGGGAGCTTTCAGCAAAGTTTCTGTCATCCTGAAAAAAGAGAGCATGGGCATTTCAGTTCAAATCATCACAATATGTAAGGCTCAGGATTCACTTAAATGTACTGAAAATAAAACTGAACCTCAAGATACAAGCTATATTATACCATAATGTAATATTATAATCTATTTAAAGAGAGAGAGAAGGAAATCACCTAACGCCATAACAGCATGACATATTTCTTTCCAGACTTTTTTTTCCCTGTGGATGAGATTTGTAAATTTACTGTAAAACTCTGTGTTCTTCATTTATTTACATTTAATAATATAAATGGGCTTCCTTGGTGACTCAGTGGTAAAGAATCTGCCTGTCAATGCAGGAGACAAGGGTTTGATCCCTGGGTCAGGCAGATCCCCTGGAGAAGGAAATGGCAACCCACTCCAGTATTCTTGCCTGGGAAATCCATGGACAGAGGAGCCTGGTGGGCCACAGTCCATGGGGTCACAAAAGAGTCAGACATGACTTAGCGACTAAACAACAACAACACTAATATAAAGTTTTAGAAAATCATTACATTTAGCTTATGTTACTTTTACCTTTAGCTTAAGTTACTCATATGCGGGGCTACCCTGATGGCTGAGATGGTACAGAATTTGCCTGCAACGCAGGAGACTTAGGTGTGATCCCTGGGTCAGGAAGGTCTCCTCAAGAAGGAAATGGCAACCCGCTCCAGTATTCTTGTCTGGAGCATTCCATGGACAGAGGACCATGGCGGGCTACAGGTTCCATGGGTTTGCAAAGAGCTGAATATGACTGAGTGACTAATGCTTTCACTTGTTTTTCCTCCACTCATATACTATCTAGTGAATATACTATGCTTTACTCAGGTATTACTTTTCTGGGCATTTAGGTGGTTTCCAATGTTTTACTCCTATAAAAAACACTGTGAAAAATATCTTTAAATATATAAACTTTCCCATGTTTAGCAATATTCCTTATGACAAATTCTTGGATGGAAATACTGTGTCAGTAAAAACAATTCAATGATTTTAAATATATTTACCTAGACTGCTTTCCATGATTATAAATATTCTTAC
The DNA here is from genome assembly GCF_019320065.1 of Cervus canadensis. NCBI lineage: Eukaryota > Metazoa > Chordata > Mammalia > Artiodactyla > Cervidae > Cervus > Cervus canadensis. The sequence goes on from NC_057391.1 coordinate 86,120,235, forward strand.
TCATTCAACAATATTTAATATATAAACAAAAATGAATCCTTGTGGATTGTATGAAATTGTCCTTTTCCTCAAATCTTAGCTGAAAAAAGGGAATTATATCTTTGAATAATTCGACTAACTAAATAGGTTAGAAAATAGATGCTTTAATATATCTTTCATTGATATATAGTAAAAATTGCATTTTTCCCTCTTAAATGTTTTCTAATTATTTACTACACTTCATTTTTCTTCCTCATACTCATTCATTCATTCAACAATTACTAATTTGGCACCTACTATGTGCTGGTCAAAGAGCAAATATAAAACATCGATGTAAATGATCCTGAAAGCTTCAGGAAGGCAGAAGAGAAAAACATTAAACAAACTATACAAAACACAATGCAGTTAAAAACTGGTAAGAACTATAAGAAGACGAGTAAATAATAGGAAGAACTACATTTAGATTTGAGGTCCAGAGAAGTTACCTCTGGAGATGATATTGAAGGCGATACTTGAGTGCTGAGTACGAATCAATCAATCAGCCAGATGAAAACTCATAGGCGGAGGATGGAAAAAGTAGGAGGTGAGGGGTTCCAGCGAGGTGGTGAGAAAGCGGTGTTCTAGACTCATGTGCAGGTGCTGAGGTAAGAAAGAGTTCGGTGTGTGTGAAGAACTGAGGGAAGGCCCATGGCTAGGGCACCCTGAGCCTGGGGAGTGACTGCAGTGAGGTCCTGAGGTGGGATTTGGCTTGCGGATTTTTTTCCTTAGGTACGATCAGAAGGTAATCAACAGTTTTGAGGAGAGGAATGATATATTTTGATGTGTATTTCTCAAAGGTTATTCTGGCCTCTGTGGAAAACAGGCTGGAGCAGCACAAACATAGAAGTGGGAAGAGCAATTAAAAGACAGGAACTGAGGATGACTGTGGGGTCAAGGGAGACGAAGGGATCAAGAAGGTCCTGGATGAAACAAGTGCAGGCAGTCCATGGGGTGGTGAAGAGTCGGACGTGGCTGAGGGACTGACCTGAACTGAGGTGGCCCAGTTTCCTCAAAACTCACATATAGTAAGGCCTCGTGTAGCATGACTATCTGATGAATTAGCTGTTGTTCTCTGCACTAAGTTGGAGAAGGAAATGGCAGCCCACTCCAGTGTTCTTGCCTGGAGAATCCCCTGGACAGAGGAGCATGGTGGGCTACAGTCCATGGGGTTGCAAAGAGTTGGACACACAACTGAAGTGACTTAGTACACACACAAAGTACCAAGTTTATATTTTATTTGTCACATTTATATGTATGAAACCCAAAAGAAAGGTTAAAAGACTAAATATGTGTATATATATATGCATGCATGGACTTCCCTGGTGGCTCAGCTGGTAAAGAATCTGCCTGCAATGCAGGAGACCCCAGTTTGACTCCTGGGTTGGGAAGATCCCCTGGAGAAGCTACCTACCCCAGTATTCTGGTCAGGAGAATTCCATGGACTGTATAGTCCATGTGGTTGCAAAAGAGTCAGACATGATTGAGCAACTTTCACTTCATATATGCATGCATACACACACATTTATAAAAATCCATTTATTCTGAGCGGAAACCATGAGCTTAATTCTAAAATGACTTAAGATCATCATTTGGTACATTTGCATGTACCAAAAGGGAGTTCAGTTTCATTTAAGATGAAAGCCAGAGGTTTTAAGCAAGTGATAGACAGTTTTCATTAATTATGAGAATTTCATAAGAAACTGGAAGTCACTCATTATAGGTTTGCTGGAAAGGAAAGGCTATATTGTTGACCCTTGAATGACACAGGGTTTAGGGATGCTGACCCTCTGTACAGTCAAAAATCCTTATATAACTTGTAGTTGGCGCTCTGCATCCGTAGTTTGCATCTATGGATTCAATCAACTGCAGATTGTGTAGTACTGCAGTATTCACTATTGACAAAAGATCTGCATATAAGTGGACATACGCAAACCCATGTTGTTCAAGGGTCAACTGTATTACACTTCCTCATTTTCTACATATGAAAATAGATATATGAGTTGTTGAATAAGTAAAAAAATTTAAGGAAAAGGGATAACAGCCCTAAATTGTATGTATATATTAACACAGTGTCAAAAAATATGAAGCAAAACTGGTAGAACTATAAGGAAAAAGTAGGCAAATCTATAATTAGACTTATTGGGCTTCCCCTGTGGCTCAGCAGTAAAGAATCTGCTTGCAGTGCAGGAGATGCAAGGGACATGGGTTCGATTCCTGGGCTGGGAAGACCCCTTGGAGAAGGAAACGGTAACCCACTACAGTATTCTTGCCTGGAAAATCCTATGGATGGAGAAGCCTGGGGGGCTACAGTCCATGGGGTTGCTGAGTCAACACAACTGAGTATAAGCACACACATAATTATAGTTGGATATTTCGACATTCCTCTCTCAGTAACTCATTTAACTCAATAATTCTCATAAACATTTAGATAAAGAATTGAGTTGAACAACATGACTGGCCAACTAGACCTAATTGGTATTTATAGAATACTCTACCCCAAAACAGCTGATTACAAGTATTTTTTCAAGTGCACATCCAACATTCTCCAAAATACACTATATGCTTGGTGGCAAAACAAATCTCAATAAATTTAAGATGACTGAAATTATACAAAGGATGCTGTCTGACCACAGGGAGTGACGGGAGAAATCAACAACAGATGGATATCTGAAAATTCTTAAATATTTAGAAATTAAAGAACATACTTCTAAGTAACTCATGAGTAGAGAGCAAAAGAAAAATCTTTTAAAAAATTTTACTTGTATGAAAATAAAAGCACAAATTATCAGAGTTTGTGAGGAGGCATTAAAAGGGTATTTGGAGGAATATGTATAACATTAAAATGTGTATATTACAAAAGAAGTCTCAAATTGATAGTCCAAGTTTCTACTTTAAGAAACTAGAAAATGAACAGCAAATTAAGCTTAAATTAAGTAAAAGGAGGGAAATAATAAAGAGCAAAAGTCAATTCAATAGAAAGCAGAAAAACAGTGAAAAAATTAAACCCATACTGGGTGGTTGTTTTTTCTTTTTAAAGAGTGATAAAAATCTAAAAATCTCTTCAGGGACTGATTAGGAAAAAAAGAGGGAAGATATAAATTGCCAATATGTAGAATGAAAGGAGGATATACTATTATGTCTATAGACATTAAGAAGGTATTAGGAAATATGAACAACTCCGCCAATAAATTAGACAACTTAGATAAAAATGGGTATAAATAAACAGTCTTAAAATGTGTCATCCAGTACTTCTAGGCATCTAGATTAGGTTAATACATTCAAGATATGGACAAAGATTTTTATACCAAGATATTAATCAATTGATTATAATAGAAAAAAGCTGAAATTAACCTTAAATTTTCAACAACATGAGATTAGGAAATAAACTATGGCATAACCATAATGACAATAATGATGATCATAGAGAAAATTCATACATATATATGTATATATATAAAATGTTAAATGAAAAAAAGAGGAAATAAAATTGTCAACAAATAATGATTTCAATGTAAAAAGACATTTATAAGTAAGAACTGGGAAACATACACCTTTAAATTAGGTAAACAGATCTTTAAAAATATTTGCTAGATTATTTTCTTTTCAATTTTTTCTGCATTTTCCAAATTGTGCCATATTTTTAATTGTCATATGCCAAGAAGCTGGTTGCACCATTAAAAATATAAGAGGTTCTTTTTCTGTAAACAGAAAAGATATAACCTATGCTTTGATGCCAGTTGGTTTTGTTTCAGAAATTTAAAACCCTACCTTGGCAAGAATGAATAGGATTTGACGACCCTTGTGGACTTCCTCCTTCCTCTGGGAGGCACACTCTGAGGCTGTCATTACACCATCTGGTTCATTCAGCAAGATGCCCAGATCTACACCTCCGCTCCTGTCCTTTCTCACTGTCTTTCTCAGTCCAGGCATCAGTGGGCAAATATGAGTGTGTCTGCTTTCCGTTGAGTTTTCCTTTCTCTTATTGGCCCATAATCATCTAAGCATTTTTAGTGGGAAACCTTTTATTATGCTTTTCTTTCACATTTTACATAGAAAGCATGATTGAGTGCAGATTTCCAGCGCTGACTGAAAACATGTCTCTCCTTTCTATCTGTGCATCTTCCAACTCCCCGAGGCCTTTAGGATTTCACATCTGAGCATAATAGTCACATCCATGGTTCTGGCTCGACTTGCCCCATGTCAGCTCATTCTAAAGTAGCTGTTGGCATACAGGTGGGACTCAATGAAGAGTTGACCCTTTTGAACTGCGTGTGTCCACTTACACACAGATTTTTTTTTTTCCAATAGTATATACTGTAGTACAATATGATTTGCTGTTGGTTGAATCTAAGAATGAGGAATAATACCTTGGATGCAGAGGGCTAACTACAATTTACAAATGGATTTTCAAGTGCACTGAGGGTCAGTGCCCTTAACTCCCTAGTTGTCCAAGGGTCAGCTGTATGTCTTTAAGTTTCAACATCTTACAAATCTTCAAGATATTGCCAGAATCCCCAGGGTTACCTAGAAATAAATAATGAAATGATCCCTAGAAGAACACCCTAAAAGAAAAATATTTCACAATCCTTTTGAACAAATCAACATGTCAGAATATGAAAACAATATCTTCAAATTCTCCAATTATATATTGATATTTAATTTGTGGACTTTCTATGCAAGTAAAGTTTACAGGGTCACCATAAGATGGCTCTCTCTAATTTCAACCTTTTTTCAATTAAATACTTAAATATTGAAAAGGAAGTATTGGTTAAAAGGGAAGATTCTTTGCAAGCTTTTGCTTTTTGCCAACTCTTACATCCTTAGCACAGGGACCTATTTTTATTACTGTCTTAAGTCTCAACAAGCTATTTAGCCATAATTCCCTGAAAAAATTCCACTGGGTGAAGGAACTTGCAATTTCTAATATTTTCCCTGGGTTTCATCCACTTCTCTTTCATAACACACATTGTAATTGGTTTCTTAAAAGTTGTTCCAACCCGACTAAATCTTTTTGCTAAACTGATCTCTAATGATTAATATTTAATGATGCCCACCAAGTATTTTTCTCATAGAAATATTGTAAGTTCAAAGTTTATAAGACAAATGCTGCATTTAATTAAAAAAAAATTTATACAACTCTTCCCCTAGAGAAAAGGAAAAGACACTTATGTGTTCCTGAATCTGTGGCAGAAATGCTTTCCTGAATTTGTCTCTAGCCTAACAATGCACTGTTCCTCTGTTTGCTCCCCACTCTTAATTCCCAATTCTCCATTAGTGCTTGGAAAAGCTTCACCTCTTCCTCAGTAAACTTTATTCCTATTTGAAAGTTCTAACTAGACAGTTTACTTAAAAGTTAGCCTTCCATAACTCAATCTGCGTGGCTGCCATTATATAGCTTTTAACTTCCATGAGGGTGGGGCTTTGATCACCTCTTTCTATATTTCCACCTACCCATCCTAATCTTCATAGTTCAGAACAGTGCCATATGCAATAAGGAACTCAATAATGATCATATTCTTCAAAGTTTGCTCTCTGGAAGTTGGAAGTAGGAGACTGTCACTCTCCCATTCTCATTTTCTTCATGTAAGAAAATGACAGAGCTGGGCAAGATCATCTCCGAAGACTTCTCAGCACTGACACTTTGAAATTCTAACCTACCCAAGCAGAACCACTGAACAATCAGAACATCTAACTATGCAAACCATCTCTTCCACAATTATATCATAAGACAATAAACATGAAGCCACATTCAGCCACAGAGGAACAGACTCATGAAAAAATACTGTGTTGGATCAGGCCATTTGATAAATTTACCTATATTCAATTGCTATTTTATGGTATAAGAATTTAATATTCTTAGTGACTCACTAAAAAAAAAAGGATTATACTCAGTTTTTGGTGTGTGTGTGTGTGTGTGTTTTGTTAACCCATTTCAGACTTGGCTCTACATGATTTTAATCCATTTTCAAAAACCAAATATATTCACAGTGGGTAAAAATTTGCCATAAACAAAGATACTCAAAAAAATGTGTCACTGACTTAAGAAACAAAGGTAGAGATACAAAGATATTTTATAATGATGGTTCCTAGAATCAATGTTTATTCCCTTAAAGTGACTATTTAAAGGAAACAAGGATTGTTTGGATAAATATGTTATAGTATATTTATTACAAACTAACAAGACAATTAACTGGCATTATCACTCACCTAGAGCCAGACATCCTGGGATGAGAAGTCAAGTGGGCCTTAGGAAGCATCACTGCAAACAAAGCTAGTGGAGGTGATGGAATTCCAGTTGAGCTATTTCAAATCCTAAAAGATGATGCTGTGAAAGTGCTGCACTCAATATGCCAGCAAATTTGGAAAGCTCAGCAGTGGCCACAGGACTGGAAAAGGTCAGTTTTCATTCCAATCCCAAAGAAAGACAATGCCAAAGAATGTTCAAACTACCGCACAATTGCACTCATCTCGCACGCTAGTAAATAATGCTCAAGATTCTCCAAGTCAGGCTTCAGCAATACATGAATCGTGAACTTCCAGATGTTCAAGCTGGCTTTAGAAAAGGCAGAGGAACCAGAGATCAAATTGCCAACATCCACTGGATAATCGAAAAAGCAAGAGAGTTCCAGAAAAATATCTATTTCTGCTTTATTGACAATGCCAAAGCCTTTGACTCTGTGGATCACAATAAACTGTAGAAAATTCTGAGAGACGGGAATACCAGACCACCTGACCTGCCTCTTGAGAAACCTGTATGCAGGTCAGGAAGCAATAGTTAGACTGGTTCCAAAGAGGAAAAGGAGTATCTCAAGGCTATATATTGTCACCCTGTTTATTTAACTTATATACAGAGTACATCCTGAGAAATGCTGGGCTGGATGAAGCACAAGCTAGAATCAAGATTGCCAGGAGAAATACCAATAACCTCAGACATGCAGATGACACCACCCTTATGGCAGAAAGTGAAGAAGAGCTAAAGAACTACTTGACGAAAGTGAAAGAGGAGAGTGAAAAAGTTGACTTAAAGCTCAACATTCAGAAAACTAAGATCATGGCATCCGGTCCCATCATTTCATGGCAAATAGATGGGGAAATAGTGGAAACAGTGGTTGACTTTATTTTTGGGGGCTCCAAAATCACTGCAGATGGTGACTGCAGCCATGAAATTAAAAGATGCTTACTCCTTGGAAGGAAAGTTATGACCAAAGTAGACAGCATATTAAAAAGCAGAGACATTACTTTGCCAAGAAAGGTCCATCTAGTCAAGCCTATGGGTTTTTCCAGTAGTCATGTATGGAAGTGAGAGTCGGATTATAAAGAAAGCTGAGCACCAAAGAATCGATGCTTTTGAACTGTGGTGTTGGAGAAGACTCTTGAGAGTCCCTTGGACTGCAAGGAGATCCAACCAGTCCATCCTAAAGGAGATCAGTCCTGGGTGCTCATTGGAAGGACTGATGCTGAAGCTGAAACTCCAATACTTTGGCCACCTCATGCGAAGAGTTGACTCATTTGAAAAGACCCTGATACTGGGAAATATTGAAGGCAGGAGGAGAAGGGGACGACAGAGGATGAGATGGTTGGATGGCATCACCGACTCAATGGTCATGAGTTTGGGTAAGCTCCAGGAGTTGGTGATGGGCAGGGAGGCCTGGCGTGCTGCAGTCAATGGGGTCGCAAAGATTTGGACACCACTGAGCAACTGAACTGAACTGATGTACCTAATATAGTTAGAATTTTGAATTCAATATGATTAACAATGGTATCTTTACAGTTAAATTTCTTCATAATCTTTCCTTTCTTAATGCTCTAATTGAGCAAATCATTGGAAACAGTGAAGAAAGCATGTGGTTTGTCAGGGGGACTGGGTTTGGTAGGGTTAAAAAAAATTAAAGACCCTAATGAATGCAGACTTCCAGAGAATAGCAAGGAGAGATAAGAAGTCTTTCTTAACTGAACAACACAAGGAAATAGAGGAAAACAGTACAATGGGAAAGATTAGAAATCTCATCAAGAAATCTGGAGGTATCAGGGGAACATTTCATGAAAGGATGGGCACAATAAAGGACAGAAACAGTAAGGACCTAAGAGAAGCAGAAGAGTTTAAGAAGTGGCAAGAATACATAGAAGAACTATACAAAACAGGTATTAATGAACAGGATAATGACGATGGTATGGTCCATCATCTAGGGCCAAACAAAAGTGGGCTTTAGGAAGCATTACTACAAACAAGGCTACCACAGGTGATGGAATTCTAGCTGAGTTATTTAAAATCCTAAAATATGATGCTCTTATAGTGCTGCACTCAATATGTCAGCAAATTTGGAAAACTCAGTAGTGAAAAGGTCCAATATTCATTCCAATCCCAAAAAAAGGCAGTGCCAGAGAATGTTCAAACTACTGGACAGCTGTGTTCATTTCACATGCCAGCAAGGTCCCACTCATAATACTTCAAGCTAGGCTTCAGCAGTATTGAGCTGAGAAATTCCAGATGCACAAGCTGGGTTTAGAAAAGGGGATCCAGAGATCAAACTGCCAACATTCATTGGATCACAGAAAAAGTAAGGGAATTCCAGAAAAACCATCTACCTCTGCTTTGTTGACTATGCTTAAACCTTTGTGTGGACCACAACAAACTATGGAAAATTCTTAGAGATGGGCATACCAGACCACCTTACCTGTATCCTGAGAAACCTGTATGTGGGTGAAAAAGCAACAGTTAGAACTGGACATGGAACAATGGACTAGTTTAAAATTCAGTTCAGTTCAGTCGCTGAAGTAGATATTTTTCTGGAACTCTGCTTTCTTGATGATCCAATGGATGTTGGCAATTTGATCTCTGGTTCCTCTGCCTTTTCTAAATCCAGCTTGAACATCTGAAAGTTCAGTGTTCACATACTGTTGAAGCCTGGCTTGGAGAATTTTGAGCATAACTTTGCTAACGTGTGAGATGAGTGCAAACTGTGTGGTAGTTTGAGCATTCTTTGGCATTGCCTTTCTTTGAGATTGGAATGAAAACTGACCTTTTCCAGTCCTGTGGCCACTGCTGAGTTTTCCAAATTTGCTGGCATACTGAGTGCAGCACTTTCACAGCATCATCTTTTCAGATTTGAAATAGCTCAACTGGAATTCCATCACCTCCATTAGCTTTGATTGTAGTGATGCTTCTTAAGGCCCACTTGACTTCTCATTCCAGGAAGTCTGGCTCTAGATGAGGGATCACACCATCATGATTATGTGTGTCATGAAGATCTTTTTTGTATAGTTCTTCTGTGTATTCTTGCCACCTCTTCATATCTTCTGCTTCTGTTAGGTCTATAACATTTCTGTCCTTTATTGTGCCCATCTTTGCATGAAATGTTCCCTTGGTATCTCTAATTTTCTTGAAGAGATCTCTAGTTTTTCCCATTCCATTGATTTCCTCTATTGCTTTGCACGGATCACTGAGGAAGGCTTTCTTATCTCTCCTTGCTATTCTTTGGAACTCTGCATTCAAATGGACATATCTTTCCTTTTCTCCTTTGCCTTTTGCTTCTCTTCTTTTCACAGCTATTTGAAAGGCCTCCTCAGACAACCATTTTGCCTTTCTTTTTCTCAGGGATGGTCTTATTCACTGCCTCTTATACAATATCACGAACCTCCATCCATAGTTCTTCAGGCACTCTATCAGATAATCCCTTGAATCTATTTGTCACTTCCAGTGTATAATCCTAAGGGATTTTATTTAAGTCATACCTGAATGGTCTAGTGGTGTTCCCCACTTTCTTCAATTTAAGTCTGAATTTGGTAATAAGGAGTTCATGATCCAAGCCACAGTCAGCTCCCGGTCTTGCTTTTGCTGACTATACGGGGCTTTGCCATCTTTGGCTGCAAAGAATATAATCAATCTGATTTCAGGATTGACCATCTGGTGATGTCCATGTGTAAAGTCCTCTCTTATGTTGGTGGAAGAGGCTGTTTGCTATGACCCGTGCGTTCTCTTGGCAAAACCATGTTAGACTTTGCCCTGCTTCAGTCTGTACTCCAAGCCCAAATTTGCCTGTTACTCTAGGTATTTAAATTTAGGGAAAATTAGTTTAAAATTAGGAAAGGAGTATGTCAAGGCTGTATATTGTCACCCTGCTTATTTAGCTTAAATGCAGAGTAAATCATGTGACATGCCAGGCTGGATGAATTACAAGCTGGAATCAAGATTGCTGGAAGAAATATCAACAACCTCAGATATGCAGATGACACCACCCTTATGGCAGAAAATGAAGAGGAACTAAAGAGCTTTTTGATGAAAGTGAAAGAGGAGAGTGAAAAAGCTGGCTTAAAACTCAACATTCAAAAAACTAAGATCATGGCATCTGGCCCCATCAGTTCATGGCAAATAGAAGGAGGAAAAGTGGAAGCAGTGACAGACTTTATTTTTCTGGGCTCTAAAATCACTGTGGATGGTGACTGCAGCCATGAAATTAAAAGATGCCTGCTCCTTGGAAGGAAAGCTATGACCAACGTAGACAGTGTATTAAAAAGCAGAGACATTACTTTGCCAACAAAGGTCCATATAGTCAAAGTTATGGTTTTTCCAATAGCCATGTATGGATGTGAGAGTTGAACCATAAAGAAAGCTGAGCACTGAAGAATTGATGCTTTCAAACTGTGGTGTTGGAGAAGACTTTTGAGAGTCCCCTGGACAGCAAGGAGTTCAAGGCAGTCAACTGAGGAAATCAGTCCTGAATATTCATTGGAAGGACTGATGCTGAAGCTCCAATGCTTTGGCCACCTGATTGGAAGAACTGACTCATTGGAAAAGACCCTGAGGTTGGGAAAAGTTGAGGGCAGGAGGAGAAGGGGTGACAGAAGGTGAGATGGTTGGATGGCATCACCAACTCAGTGGATGTGAATTTGATCAAACTTTGAGAGATAGTGAAGGACAGGGAATTCTGGTGTGATGCAGTCCAGTTTGGGGTTGCAAAGTATCGGACATGTCTTAGCGACTGCAAAACAACAGCAAAAAATATGCTCATACAAGTACCCATTTTGACTCCTAAATAATCACTTTTGCACCTTTGCTATTTTCAGGTTTTATAGCAAAAAAAAAAAAAAAACTCAACTTATTTGACAACCTTTTGTTTAACTTTTAAAATGGCAAGATGCAATCAACTAGTTAAATATTATGGCTGGAAAGTTAGTCTTAATCATTTCAAAAGAACAAAAATTGCTTCAGAGTTCAGCACGATTCAATTGCCTATGAGGTTTCAGATGTGTCATCTAACAATTACTGGAAAAATAACAATGAAATCTGTTAGAATTCCATAAAAGGCTGAAGTTAGGGGAAAAAAGTTTAATCATCAAATTAGCATGCACTGTGTATTCTGGAGTCAAAGATAAGGCAGACAGTGTCTGCCCTCAAAAGTCATATAATCCATAGAATAGCATTTCCCAAATTTCAGTATTTACCTTTAGCTATATTTACTATTTCTTTTATGGTAACTTAAAGATTAGACTTGCACCTCCAATCATCTTTCCGAACCGTCTCCCCCCCGGCCCCAACCCCAATGGCTCCTGCAATGTGGGAGACCCAGGTTCGATCCCTGGGTAGGAAGATCCCCTGGAGGAGGGCATAGCAGCCCACTCCAGTATTCTTGCCTGGAGAATCCTTTGGATGGAGGAGCCTGGCAGGCTACAGTACACGGGGTTGTGAAGAGTTGGACAAGATTGAGCGACTTCCCTTTCTTTCTTTCCAGGAGAGGTTTAAAATGATGGCAAATTGCTTGGGGCTGGCAGAAGCATAGAGCTACATTTACAGAGCAGTTTACACACAACTTCTTTAAAAAGCATGGAGAGAGGTGGTCATAAGTCAGATAATTGGGGTATCATGAGGTTAAAGCTCCCTCAATTTCCACCGTGATTGCCACTACTATTCTCAAGCAATATCTGTAAAATTACCTAAGTAATACACTGATGATATATTTTAATAGTCATTAAATGAAAATCACCTCCAATTGTGAATTGCACTAGGAGTTATATATTGCATGCTTCAGAAGCTAACAATTGTAGACGATTTAAGATATGGACAGAAATAGCTGACCTTAGGGAGAAAGTGCAAACAGTCATTAATTGCTATGAGCAAAGCATAAACAAACCACAGAGCGATTCAAGCAGAGAGAAACAGCTTCTAGGAGCAGCACACATGTGCTTACACTGAGCAAATATGACAATGGGCTTTGTCAGACTCTGCCTTCATAACCTGCGCTGAAAGCCATCATCATCGCTTCCTTACCCACCTCATCTTATCCTGTAAAACATCTGCTTCTTTAAAGAGAAGTTGCCTACTAGTTCTTCTAGAAATTGAAATGATTTTGAATGATTTTCTTTTCAGGAGGAGGAAGGATGGGAACAAAACATGCCTTTTGTGATTTCACTGAAAACTCCACTACTAATTAAATTAAAACCATACATTGAACATGGGTAGAGAGCAAAAAGGGCAGGTAGCAAATGGGAATATCTTGGACAAAACCATGCTCCTCTGTGAATTCCGATTAGCAATGCTATGTTATTGGCTGACGGTTGAACATTCTCTTCTGTTTGAAACAGCGGGGACAGCAAAGAAGTCTGTTGTCTTACAGAAACCCAGTTAGGCCTGACGAAAGGAGCTGTGGAATGCTTCTGTTGTTCATACAACGTTGTGTCCGATTCAGCACTGAACTGAAGTCTCCGTATATACTTGTAGATCAGGCTCCGTCCAGTTAACTTAGGAAGCTCCATACAACATCACATTATGCTCTCAGCAATTGTTGACACTGGTCCTGCTGAAAATCTTGATGGGTTTCTAGAAACCTGATCCTTTTGAGCCTGGTGATGGCCATTGGAGTAAACAGTGGGCGATGAGTCTCCTGGATTGAAAGGGAATCTGACTTGCACACTTTCTACTCTACCCCCTCCCCCCCACCAGCAGCAGTGCAGTCGTATTGGATGCCTCGCTGCCTTCTGACATCAGCGAAAACATGAGCAGAGCCAGCTGCCAACACGGTTCTGCTGTTCCAACAGCTATTTGTCTGTCAACAGTAATAGAGTCAGGGTTCTACAACTGTAATGCTAACAGTGATTCTCTTCCAAACGGATGAGGATAAAACACTTCTGTGTACCTTGTCATCACGAGCCTCTTTTCAAAAGACTTTAGAGCATCTTTCTTCTCTGGACTTCCACTGCTGTTTATTGGGATCGATTTACAGAAAAACTTTTTTGGCTGTGCTGGGCCTTAAGGCAGCCCCCTGGCTTTCTCTAGTTGCCGTGTGGAGTGGAGCCCCGGCTCGAGAGTGCGTGGGCTCAGTAGTTGTGCTGTGAGGGCCTATCTCCCTCGTGGCTTGTGGGATCTTAGTTCCCCCACCAGGGGTCGAACCTGTTACCCCTGCATTGGAAGGTGGATTCTTCACTACCGGCTCATCAGGGAAGTCCCGAATGGGGTCATCTTGACAGCATTTATCTCCTTCTCCTTCGTACTACAGTGACCTGAATTCCCAAGGCTGGCAATGGTTTTTCTTATTAAAACGCCATCCTTCTCTCCAGCTCCCAGCACTGCATCTGGCGCACAGTGGAGACTCAGTACATGTTTGCCGGCTGTTGCATTCAGAAACAACAGACTGAAGATCTTACCTAAAGAACAGAAGCTCTCAAAGGCAGAGATCTTTGTTTTGTTCACTGCTGTGATTCCCATGCACCTAGAAAGTTCCTGGCACATGGCTGAAACTCAACAAATATTTGTTGAATGAATGGATAGCATTAGGACTTTACAAAGAGCTTGCACAGTATGTATTTGACTGATAAATGAAGAGAAGAGAATATTCTACATAACATGTAGAGGAAGTAAGCATAGTTTGGTAAAAATCTCCTTTCTCTAGACCAGGAGTTGGCAAAATTTTCCCAAAGAGGACCTGATGATAAGTATACGAGGCTTTGCAGGCCATACAGTTTCTGTTGCAACCACTCAGCTCTGCCACTGAGCATGAAAGCTACCATAGACAACACATGAATATGTGAATGAGGCGGTTTTCCAAGGAAACTTTACTTGCAAAAGCAGTCAGCAGGCAAGATTTGGCCCATGGCTGGTAGTCTGCAGAACTGTGCTCTAAAACAACTGTATAGAAATTATCTATAAGGATTTAGATGACAAATAACTATTCTCTTCTTGAAGACCCGCCTTCTGTATGTTTATGCGTGCTGCCAACCCCATCTCCAACAGGCAACGCGCTGCTTTGGCAATATAGTCTGCACAGAGTTTGAGCAAACTCTGGGAGATAGTGAAGGACAAGGAAGCCTGGCATGCTGCAATCCACGGGGTTGCAAAGAGTTGGACATAACTGAGTGACAACAACAACAAATCAGAGGCAGCTTCTCTGATTATCCAGGAAGTAAAGAAATTAACAATTAAAATCACTGCCCATATGACCTTATTTCTTTTGAAGTTGCCCCCTTTCATTCTTAATAACTTATTTTTGTAAAAAGCATATAAGCAAATGACCATTGGTATCTATGATTCGCAAAAATGTGCTCTCACATTTTTGTCAATAATGACTACAAAAAATGTGATAGTCTCATGAGTTTTGCATTAGATCACTGCATTATTTCAGGCCAGACATCTGCTACACAGGATAATAATCTACACATTCATCACTGAAATGGATCAACATTTAAAAATATTTAAGTAGTATTAATGTGGAACAATGTTATCATACAATGTGCTTTGTGGCTCTTTCCTGTATTTGTACTGCCTATTTGCAAAATTTTCAAACTTATTTCTCATTTTGATAAGTGTTGGCCTCACAAAACTAGGCTTTATTTCCTCTTCAGCTGCAAATGTAATTTTAAAGAGAACTCCAATGAGATTACTTGCTGAACATGTTAAACATTCATAGCTTTGCCATATGCTGTTATAGAAATTGCACTGATTTATAGCAATTTGGGTGCCACTAGATAGCATTAAATCACCTGATACTGAATCTAACTGTATTGGGAAACAATGTCTTAAATGTTTCATCTGGTTTTAGACCTCTATTGAACTAAGAGGCATATATTGTGTTTCTGTACTTTTGGAGAAAACAGACTTTTATTTATTAAAGATATTGTCCTACATTTGGTGACTTCTAAAAAAAATTAAGGGATAGCAGATCCAAATTTACACTATAATAGCCTGGTGGTCAAGGATATAGGTTCTTGTAGCCAGGCAGATTTAGGTTTTAACTACAATTCAACCACTTAATCGCTCTATAACCTCGTTTTCTTCAATGGTTAAAAAAAAAAAAAAAAAAAGAGGGTTACTGTGAGGATTAAATGAGATCAGGCACATAAAGCATAAGACACATACAAAAAGAACAATTTCATGCAGTTTGTTCTAATATGTGCTCTATAATGAGTAGTTATTATTATTAGCTATTGTTGTCTAAGTCTTGTTCTTCTGCTTAAGTCAGTGGTGCTCTAAGTGGCAGAGAAATGCTTAAGTATATGAGACCTGATGAGAATGTTGGAAGACAATTTAGTGAACTTAAAATTTGCCATATGAGACAACAAGGTCGCTGCTATAGTCAATAATACCAATATAAAGAGCAAAGGTATAAAAAGCACAAAGTCACAGGCCACCCTCTTCACAGTAAGGGCATAAATAACACGACATATTGTGTTAAGTTTCTGTTTGGGATGGGGGAAGTAAGGAGCTCATTTTAGGCATGCCAGGGAGGGCTTATGTAAATGAATACTGTCTTTACATCCACTGAGCATTCTGTCCAACTACATTCAGAGGAGGGAAGAAGCACCTTAAAAATAATTACACTTGGCTGAAATAAGTGAATATATACAGTGTAATGAATATGCATACATATTGAACTCTGTAAGAATATAAAAGCTGAAACTTGCGCTTTATTTTCTAACTTGACTTGGAGTGTACTATAGATGGATCATCTCTAGCTCAGTTCTCGGCGAGAGGGAGAGGGCAGCTCTGCCCTCCAGGGGATGCCTAGCAACATCCAGAGACACTTTTGGATGCCACAACTTGGGATGGGGAATGCGACTGATACCCAGCGAGTAGATTCTCAGGGACGCTGCTTAACATCCTACAATGCCTAGGACAGCCTCTGCAACAAAGAATTACCTGGCATACATGTCACTAATGCTGGGGTTAAGAAGTTCAGCTCTAGGCTGACAACTGTTAAAGGTCAAATGAGTTTCAAGTCACCCATAACCCACATGGGTCTTGGACAGCTTCTAGGGAATGGTAGGCTTTTTGTAATTTAAGTCAAATCTTCCCAGTCTCTTATATGGTCCCCCACTAATGAATCACAGACAGAAGTAGTAATATGGAGCTCTTATCCTCATGAAATGACTGGCTATAAACACTGATCTTAGGAAATACTATATGCTATTTCACCTACTGAGGATATTAGCGCAGAGAGAGGAATAGTCAGACTTACACAGTGAGGAGGGTGGCCATCCACACTAAGCCACTGACCGATCAAGAGGCCAAGGGTTTCCTGGCTCAGGATTTCTTATCGTTGTTTAGTCACTAAATCGTGTCCAACTCTTCGCGACACCATGGATTGGAGCTGACCAGGCTCCTTTACCGGTGGGATTTCCCAGGCAAGAATATTGAAGCAGGCTGTGATTTCCTTCTCCAGAGGATCTTCCCAACCCAGGAATCAAACCCACATCTCCTGCATTAGCAGGCAGATTCTTTTCCCCTGAGCCATTTGGGAAGCCCACCAGGATTTCCTAAGCAGCATCAATTCCCGTAGACAAACACCATGTTAAGCAACAATGAAAGTGAGGGTGAAAGAAAGCGAAAGTCACTCAGTCATATCCTACTCTTTGCGACCCCATGGACTGTATAGTCCATGGTATTCTCTAGACCAGAACACTGGAGTGGGTAGCCGTTCCCTTCTCCAGGGGATCTTCCCAATCCAGGGATCGAACCCAGGTCTTCCGCATTGCAGGCGGATTCTTTACCAGCTGAGCCACAACAGCATACACTTAAAGATGAGTTCTCAGATAAAAAGTTATATACACGATCCCTGAATTTTTATTTTCTACTTCTACAAAACTGAAGATCTATCTGCTACATCAAGACATTTCTTTCCTAAGTACCCTTATGCAAATGCTGCGGGGCCTGCTCAGAAAACTGTGGCCATAACCGCGGGTAACACCCAGAATCTGAAAATGTATATCAAGGACATTACTTTGAAGCTTTGGATTCTGTGCTTGGGGTCATCCCGGCACTGCTGAAGAGACTCTCTGTGAACTCGGTATTTTGAATATCTTCCGTCAATTCTGTCGGATAAACTGCAGGAACCCTGCAAAAACAAGAAAGGGTCTAAATTGGCAGATGAAAGAGAAACCAGAGCTTGAAATTAAGCTGAGAAAGTTTTGATATCTAGATAATAAATCATTATAGGCATTTAGAGAGATATACAGAGGAATCATAGGTTCCCAAGGATAAGGAAAAAGATGGTCACTTTAGATGCTACCATTAAAAATAAAAACAGAGTCCCACAAAAGTTATTGGCATTTTTTTTTTCCACTGGTAGTTCCCATGCCAATCTGAAATGACTGACACCCTTTAGGTGAAGGGAAAAATTTAAAGTAACAGTGAGTTGTTTGAAGATGGTATTTAATGACACTATGCCACTTTTGGATGGTGTATACTGTCCCTTAGAATTGCACTTAGCAAAAAAAAAAAAAATTCTCTTTCTTCAACACACTACCTTTTAACTATTATTTCATGTAGATTTTTAAATGTAAGGATAGCTCATCTTGGGACTTCTTTGGTGGTCCAGTGGTTAAGACTTTGCTTTCCAATGCAGGGGGTATGGGTTCAATCCCTGATTGGGGAACTCAGATCCCATATGCTTCAGGGCCAAAAGACCAACACCGTAAAACAAAAGCAATCTTATAACAAATTCAAAATAGACTTTAAAAATGGTCCACATCAAAAATATCTTATAGGAAAAAAAAAAAAAGGAATAGCTCATCTGCCCTCAAAAGCATGTAAAGATTCCGATAATAAATTAAGACAGAAAAAATTACCAGGGTCTGCCTACCTTCCTATTTTTCCTTCTTTCTGGGGAGAGAGGACAGAACACAGCAAACAGTCACCGCAGCCTGTTACTTAGACATTTCGTTACTTAGATATTTCTTTTTTTTTTTTTTGGCTGCATTGCCGGGCATATCAGATCTTAGTTCCCCAACCAAGGATCTAAACTGGGATCTAAACATTGGAAACCTGGAGTCTTAACCACTGGACTGCCAGGGAAGTCCCCTATGTAGACCCTTCTAGTATGAACTAGGGAGAAATTAAACAGAATTAGGGCAACTGATTTTCATGTATAAGAAAAATGATCTATGGAATTTAGTTCCCCAAATAGCCCCAAATAATTTTTTGAATGTTCAGACAAGAAGGGGTATTAGAATTCCAAAGTTATCATTTTTATTTTTTAAAAAGATTTACAGCCTAGGTAAGTTAAGAATGTCCTGTCCAAGGCTAGGCAATTTGTGGCAGAGTGACCTTGGAACCCAAAGCTGTTCCCTCTCCTCCATATCAAATATGTAATATTTAAATGTAGGATTGTGGTGCTGAACCATTCCTTTCAAAATAAGGATTTAAAAAAAAATGAAGTGGGGTGGGGAGGAAGGGGTAGAGAGAAAGAGAGAGACAGAGACCATGACACTTTTAAATAAGAATAAAGTCAAGATCATCTAAGTAAGATGATATTTGCATTCACATTTAGTTGTCAGAGACTACAGTATTGTTCAAAAACATGTGAAATGCATTTTCACATATATGCTAGTGATGCCAGTGTGAGCAGGAACAACAGAGATAATATGGTTCAAATCTCTCATCTTATGGATGAGGAAATAAGCTCTAAGATATTAAGTGAGTTTGTCTGGGGCAGGAGCATGAACCAGAACTTAGGTCTTTCAACTTGTTAACTGCATACAAAATTTTAGAAAGTTTTAAGGATTTGAAAAATATAATCTGCATCTAATAATCTAAAGGCTTTATATATTTTTATTTAAGGCAATGTTTTCATTAATTGATTACATGACCTCTTTTTATCATATAGATGGCTCTAGAGTACATATGGAATG
Organism: Cervus canadensis; assembly: GCF_019320065.1. Taxonomy (NCBI): domain Eukaryota; kingdom Metazoa; phylum Chordata; class Mammalia; order Artiodactyla; family Cervidae; genus Cervus; species Cervus canadensis. The sequence goes on from NC_057391.1 coordinate 86,139,369, forward strand.
GGTTTCAGGCTAGAGGTGGTAGGCAAAACAGATGGGCTTTCCTATAAATATGCAGAATTATATCATAGTTTTATATAATCTACACACTCTAAGCTTCAGTTTCCTGAGTAGTAAAATGAGGGAAAATAATGCCAATCTATAATGTGTCTCTGAGGATTTGAAGAAATATAAAATGCTTAGCTTTTGCCTGCCATATATAGTGTGTTAATTCTTGCTATTGAATTTCTTTCCATTTTAAAGGTAGACATTTCCATTTGAATGACTAAAAGTACAATTCTAAATTTTGAAAAACATTCTGTCTCTAAAAATCTCACCACAGAGGCATCTTCCTATGTGAGTGTGCATACACATAAGCTAGATTTGTAGATAATTAATAGCCCATATGATGAAAAACAATAAAGAAATTTGGCAATAGTAGGGAACAACTTTTACACTGTATTTGTGAACATTCTGTTTAATGTAGACCACTGAGGAAAAATGAGCTGTTACCGGAGATTACATTTTACATTTTTATACTGGTAAAGACAGGCATCAGTTTCTCAGGTGACAAATGCCACCTGTTTCTAAAACCTTCTCTCTTGCCTGCCCTTCATTCACTTTGATAAGTTCTATTATCTAAAGAGAAAAAAGTGGAAAGGACATGGGTGTAACATATTGTCTCCTTTCCACACTGGGTCATATAAGGGTGAACAGAAATTATATCTTCTTGTACATTTTTCATAATTCTTTGATAGTGACTGAGATTTAGACTGCAAATATAAAATCAAATCATGAAAAAGAATTGAAACTTTAATAAAGTATACTAGAAATGCTTGGTTTTATTCTATACGTGATATTCAAGATTTCCACAAGTGTCAGCTCAACCTTAGATCCCACTCAAAAATGTTCAGTTACTGAACTAGCAAAATACACAGTGAAATTTTAAAATAGTGTAGACCTTGAAAGATGAATCGCATTAATATCTCCAAGAAATCAATATGGCATGATCTGCCTTATATTTCTTACTCACTATATTCTCAAATATGTTAGCGTTAAGCAGAACCTAAATACAAGCAATACTTTAAGGCCAATGTAAAATGAATGGTTAAATGTTTTTCAGAAAGAGACTCTCTCACCTTTGTTTGTTCATACAGGGTGAAAAAAACCACAGATCATTAAAACTGTCCACTACACATGTATCCCTAAGGGGACACGTGAAGATGCTATCTGAGCTGCACCTTGTTTGGCATGACTGGGTGGGAGGGTTATTTGCTTTGCCTCTCTCCTCTATAAGCAACTTAAAAAAAAACTGTAGTAGGTAAATCCACATATGTAATTAACTGGCTTCATAATGAAATCCTTTAGGGTTAGAGTTCTATCAATAAATAGCATTTGATACAAAATCTAAAATTCTATGTGGATTTGATCTCATATATTGTCATATAGGGATAACCTGTGTACTACTGTATCTCTAAGACAAACAGTACTCTGGAAATTTAATGATTTAATAAAAGAAGATAATTCACAAATGAAAACTGTTCATCAAAAAGTTATATATCACCAATGCACTGTGATATAATTTTAATTCTCAGGTTTTTCTAAATTATAATTAAAGCTTTAGGGGGCCAAATGAGCTTCTGGTAATAGGGTAAAAGTCTCTATTTTCCTTTATTGTGCTAATATATAAATTCCACTATTTTCAATCCTGGCTTCACAAATGTCAATAAACTCAGATAAGATTGAGAGCTAAGAGTCTCCAAGCTCTTTGGTTCTTCCTCCCTCCCTACAATTTTCTTTGCACATCAGGAAGATGTCACTTGTTCTCACTCAGATAACAATACTGAAAGGGACAAGCCAACGCTTTCTCACTCGGAAGCCTTTGAAATCTTCTAGCAGGCTCAGCTTCTCAGGCACAGACTCCAGATGGTCCAAAGCCACTCGGGTACTCTAGAAAACAAGGCAAGCAAACATTATAAAAAATTGATCAATACTCTCAGAATCCAACTACTAAAAATCAGTTGTACCACGGGTATAAGCAGTTCAAGCTGTAGATTGAGAGAGTCAACCAAGAAGAAATAGTTTTTCTAAGATAAACGTATGTTTTCAAATCAGAAAATAAAAGTTTTAAAGAAGTATATGAGACGTATTTGCAAACTGTCTCAGATACAAAACTCTTCCTAGATAACTGCTTTCAATTGATAAGCTATGAAACTTTCTATAGAGAATTTCATATTAATTCACAAACCTGCTTCAGTGCACATCAGAAGTAAATCACAAGGTAATAATGAGAAACAGATAAATTTGCATTTACTTATCTACAGAGCACATTAGAGATCCTTACATGTTGCCATTGTAAAGAAGAAAAGAGCTCTCAACAACTATTTGAGTTAAAAAGGAAAAGTGCAGTTCTCAAAAGACTTGGAAGAAATATCCGAAATTAAATATTTTGCAACAGGGACAAAAGGTCCTGTTGATTACAAATCAATAACTTTTACAGTCTTTGATTAGCTAGCCACTGATTTATACATACCAATATGAGCATTAAGAGGGAATGACCTGAAACTTATTTCAAAGCCAATATTGAATTAAGAGGTCAAATGTAGAATAACCTTGAGACCAGAGACTGTACCATACACACCTCTGTATTCTAACTCCTATCACAGGGCAGGCACATAGATAGCTTTTACATTCAAAACGAATTGCAAATATGCAGTGAAATTAAAAGCAAACCCCACGGCTGCGGCATGGGAAGGAAGGGGCCTGCAAGACCCTGCACACAGATTTCTCACAGAGCTGTTGAGAAGTTAGTGACCACCCAATGTTCCGAGTGTTCCTCCACGTCTCCCACATGAATGGATCTGCACCAGGCTGTGAGTGGAGGTGACAAGTGTCCCTTCTGGACCGAGAGAGTTGAGTCTATGTGCTCCCTCTTCCACCCTAGATCCTGCCATGAGGACCCCGGAGACCACGTGTTCCAGAGGGCAGAACTACAAGCCAGAGAGCCGCTCACTGTATTGGAACGTAATGGGAATGAAAAAGCAACTTGCACAGTGTTAAGCTGTAAGATTTCATGGTTTGTTAGTTACCAATGCATAGCACAGAATTTATTGCAAAAATACCTGAGACTTATATAATCAAACTGTAGGCTAACCAGGTGGTCAGATGGCTTTTTTTTTTTTTTTTAACTGGGAGGAGGCTCCATATTATATGTACATGAGGGCTTTTTTCTCAGGGGGAGTTCATTTCTTTTGGGAACTAGACAGGGTTAGGAACTGGGGTTCTCTTTTACTTCCTCTTCGTGTCCCTGTCTCACACTGATGCTGTTCCCTGCCTTCACTTCTGATTCAGAGCTTCTCCAGAGTATAACCTTGTGGCTTCCTGCAAGGTGTGTGGAGAGGTACAGATGGAGACAGTTTGGAGGTTCTAACCCTTCCTTGAAGACACTTCCAATGTCCTTATTTCCACTTTTTCCTTCTGCAGTAAAAAAGTACCACCAGCTCAAAAATCTTTCTGAAACTTTACAGGTTGAATAAAATTTGCCTTCCAAAGCTCTCCCCTTGACAGGCATGTTAAGTCATTTTACCCTCTTTATTGTTATGAGTCATTTGGCCCTGTCTTCTTTGACTTGGAGTTATAGATGTCTTCTAGTTATCAATGTGTAAACCACTGTTTCTGTTTCTTCGTATTTGCATTTCTCTAATGTGATTTTTGAGAGAAGAGTGGAAACATCCTTACTTCTGCTTTTTCGAAATTGTTAAGTTGTAAATGCTATTTTGTCACTTTCATAACTTTTCAAGTTCTACTTAAACTTCCTTTCCAAGTTCCACCTAAAGGACTTAGGTATTTTGTTCCTCCCCCTTAACTTGCACTATTGTTAGTCTTTTTGCAGCACGTGCTCAATTTAAACTGCCATGCCTTTTAAATGGCTTCATTTAATGTTTTCATGTGTGGGACAGATTCATCAAAACGACATGTTTCTTAGACTCACAGACAATAGAGAACAGACTTGTGCTTGCCAAGCGAGGGGTGTGGGAAGGGATGGACTGTAAGTCTGAAGTTAGTAGATGCAAACTATTACATATAGAATTCATAAACAACAAGGTCCTACTGGACAGCACAGGATGTCTTCAATGTCCTGAGATAAATCATAATAGAAAAAATATAAAAAAGACTATATATATATATTTATAGCTGAGTCACAGTATGTTGTACAGGAGAAATTAACAGCATTGCTAATGAACTATATTTCAATAAAAAAAATGACATGTTTCTTAGCATAGTCCCTCATGTGTAGATTTAGGAGAACTAATAGTTTTAGCCACCATATATGCTACATTCATTTAAATAGTAAAATTATAGCTTTCCTCAAGAATTATATTGGTCCTTGAATAGTAAAATACAAATCAATGCCATAGTGATTTTAAAGCAGAATTTTATGCACTGGATAAACTCTTCTTCATAAACAATAGCTTCAGTACAACTTGTTGTTTAAAAACTTCATTTTCATTTTTTCATCTCATAATTTTTCTCACTTAAAAGTGACCCTCTAAACTTGGGTTAAATATTAATATGTTAAACTCATTGTGATTTTAAAATAAACAAATAATCTTTTCCCTACTGTAAAACCAGTAGGTTATATAAATATTTTTGCTTAGAATTTTCAATCAACCAAGTGATGCATGAAGAAGGTTTTTTTTGTTGCATGTTTACACATACTAGTTTATTTTGACTATTTGATTATGTTTGGGGGTACTTATTCAAATGGTGACTTTTTCTGAGTAAACCTTCAATCTTAAAAAAATTGCTTGGCTCCTTCTTGCGTACAGTTATTTTTCTACTTCCCTCCCCAACCTCCTGTGTCTTAGTTAACATCTTCATACTTTCTCTTCATCTTTTTCAGTTGTGATTATTTTATATTCCATTTATGGGTTGTTTTGCAATATCTCGTTCAATATCAGAAATATTTTCTGGTAAACATGTCTTTCTCTCTATCCTTATATTCTAGTCAATCGATTAACGCCAAATGTATTACTAGGTAACAGAAAAATTCGTAAGATGTGGACAGCACATGTTCTGTTCTGCAGGAACTTTTAATTCACTGGAGGGAGAATATGCATATGCAAGAGATGTAAGAATTAAACAAAGAAAAAAGCTAACTGCATTTATTTTAAGGACATTACATGTACAGATGCTGAGATTTTTAAGGCATCTGCAACAATAAGATATGAAGTAATGAGGATAGTGAGACCAGGTCTGCAGACATCTCAGGTCTCATAATTTTATGACTCAGTGGCGTTGGGGGAGTACATTTATTTTTTGTCCTTCTCTCTCTAGGCATGTAAGTGTGCTTAAACCTACCGCTTTCAAATATAGACTTAAGAGTATGCACATTCACGTCTGAACTCTATTTTCTGTTTTGTTTTTTAATGTGAGATTAGGGTCTTGTCACATTACATGGCATTTCAAGTTCACTTTCCCCCAAAATCTAACTGTGCTAGAAAGACAAGAAGAGATAGCAGATGGGAAGTCTAAACAGGGTTTGTTGGATTTTAGAGATACCGTGCTCGCTCTTAGGGCAAAACACCTCATGGAGAGTCAGGGAAACTTTTTACCTTTTAAGTTGGTTAATTATTTCTGCACAGAGAAGTCTTCTCCGGTAGGATTAAGGAAACAACTGCTCACGTTTTAATAATGGCGCTAGCAAGTGACAGGTGCTGAACCTGTCTTTAGTTTCCTGAAACCAATTTCCCAGGAAAACTAAATCAGACATTCACAGAGGGGTTTAAAGATTATTTCTCTTTTGCAAATGTTACAAGATACTAAATTTCATATCAAGTTTGAAAACAAACAGAAATTCACAACTAAGACTCCATTTCGTAAAGATCAATACAACACAAGGAATATAGTATGTGGTTTATCTCAGAGGCTTAAGAAGCTGGACTTCCACTGGCCTAGGAAGCAAATGATCAATTATACCTAATTCTATGACTGAACTATACAAATGTAATTCAATCTTGAATACAATTCTTAATCCTCATACCATCATATAATGTAGATACTAATGTTATCCCCATTTTGCAGATGAGGCAACCGAGGAATAAAGTGTAAATAACCCTACAGTCACTCACATGGTGGCAAAATTGGTATGTAAACCCAAGTAGTCTATTTTCATGGTAAATCACCAACAGAAAAGGAGAGCAACCCGAAGCTGTAACAGTATGTGCTTTATGTAAATTCCTAATCCCTTGCTAGCCATCAACTCTTAGCAGCTAGAATTTTGAAGATATGTCCTTGGCAAACTTGAACCCAGGAAGAATTTCATTTTGCCAGTTCTGAAGCGTCTGTGCTTAAGACCACGCATCCAATACATACACACACAGGGGTCAGGACATTCTTTCTGTTGATTAAAGGACATTAGGTATGAGGTTGAGTTTTATGATACTAACATTTCCTTTTCTTTTTTGTAACATTTAACACTGGCATAACACACAAGCTGCCCACAAGAGATGTTTTAATAAATGCTGGCCTCCTGAAGACAAAGGCAGAGTTACCATGTTCTAATCAACCTACTGAATCCTGGCCTCTACATTAAAAACCTAGAAGCAAAAGTCTGCTGTTTCATTTATTTTCTCTAGACCAAGGGTAAGATCCAGTGGTAGAAACAACAGTGAAATTCAGAAATCCTGTCTGTTAGGTCTTCCGGCTTTTGCACCTATAGGCATGTTTAGATATCTGGTGGAAAGGGCCATGAATCAGCAGGCAATTGTACTATTCCAAAACCTTCAACACACACCAAACTGCTATGGAGCTCAACAGTTCATACTGGTGCACAGAATATTTTTCTTTAGGCGTTCCTCTGCTTCAGACTTCAGCGTAATTCAGCATAATACAGCGTGACAACATAAGTAGCAGTTATTAGGAACTAGAAAGGAGCTTCACTGCAATTCTTAAGATTCCTGTCTCCCGCAGACAAAGCTTACAAAACATTAATAATAGGTATATTTTAGCAAATACAGTTTTCTTTGTAAAACTCTATGTGTCTATTTTCTTATTAACATAAAACAACCACCATTTTCTTATAGGGCTATTGAAATCACAATAGGTTTTGAAGTTCAGATGATAAAGGATATAGTGTCTATATTTTTACTTTAACACTGTGTGTGCACTTCTGGCACTATACAGATATTAAGTAAAAGAGGTTATGAAGCAGTTTCTTGGGGTTCAAAAATGCAATTCAGTTTCATTTGGAAAGAGGTCCACTGCAAAACTTTTCTTGACAAATGGCTGAAAGATGGTAACAGGACCTGAGGAGACAAGTTGGAAGGAGAGGAAGACTGAGATCAGTTAGAGAAGAGACCGTCTGCCTTTTTCACTTGCGGGGACTCAACCCAGCAGAGCTGTATCCACTTCACAGAGTCCTCTTCATCCAAACTGTAGGACACTTGTTGGAACCAAGCGAAAAAGTAGCAGAAAATAGGCTGGTAAAGTCATTTTGCAGATATACGTCCCTCAAAGAGCCCCAATGCTCAAAGTTGTGTGGATTCCTTGGAATATCGGAGGAGTCCTTTATTTCTAGATTGTGTACTTTTGATACCAAGCAGGACCCTGTGGGACTCCTGAAAGTCTCGGAGTCACCCCATTTCTTGATTACAGAAGATAGGCTTTATTCAGCCTCTATGAGGTTTCCCTTGTAGCTCGGTCAGTAAAGAATCCGTCTGCAATGCAGGGATCTCTTGCGATGCAGGAGACCTGGGTTCAATTCTTGAGTCTGGAAGACCCCCTGGAGAAATAAATAGCAAACCCACTCTGGTATTTTTGCCTGGAAAATCCCAAGGACAGAGAAGCCTGGCGGGCTGCAGTCCATCGGGTCGCAAGAGTTGGACACGACTTAGCGACTTAAACTACCAAACTACTATGACCTTCTCAGAGTTCTAAGGAGTAGGTTCAAACAGTTGCTAATTAGGGAAGGAAGGGGATGCTAAGACATGGAAGTAAAAAAAAAAAAAAAAAAACACCAAAACAACAGGGCAGCCTTGGGCAAAGTCCAGTTTCCCTCACAAGGGATACGTAACAATGGAGCTACTTTGCAGATACTGAACTCCCCAGGAGGCAGTCTGCTACCCAGACCACTGGGAACCAGAAGGTTGATGATGCTGACTCCCACCTACCTCACCACCAACCAATCAGAAGAATGTCCATGAGCTGACCATGTCCTCTTTGCACCATTACTGTAAAACTTCTCACTATAGCTCCAAGTTGGGACACACAGCTTTGAGGGCATTAGCCCGCTGTGACTTTTCTGTGCCGGGCAAAGCAATAAAGCTCTTCTTTTCTACTTCACCCAAAACTGTGTATCTAAGATTTAATTTGGTGCCTGGGTACAGAGGCCGGATTTGGCTTCACTTTAACAGATATTTCAAAATTAGACACCCATGGGGAACAGTGGTGAGGTGGAAGGGATGCTGAATCAGAAGTCAGTCTACCTTATTTGTGAAGCGGCACAGTTCCAACATTACCTGTATTTTGTGGTCTGGGGAGTATCACTTTCCCCCACCCTTATTTTTTAGTTGATTTTTTTTTTTTTTTTGCCACGCCGTGCACCTTGGGAATATTAGTTCCCCCACTAGGGATCAAACCCACATCATTGGGGGTTTCACTAAAGCTTGGAGCCCTAACCATGGGACCACCAGAGAATTCCTCCCCGGCCCTTCTAAGCTTCAATGTTTTATTTGCAATAAGGTTCAATCTTTTATTTGCATCATGCACAATGATGGTCTCTATTATCCCACACTCAGAGGGTAACTGTGATTACTGAGGAAGCATGAATGTGAAAATGCATTGAAAACTGTCAAGGACTTTCTAAATAGCAAGTATTAAACAAACAAAAAAAAAGTGATTCTGTGAAGTACTGTCAGCTGCAGCATTCTCAAATGGAGAAAAGGAGGTCAGTGACAATCTAATATTACAGCTAATAAAATCAGTCAACAGAGTACAAAGCAGAAACAAGGCAAATTTAATTAATTAAAACTACATCCAATATTTAGAAAGACATTTACTGTTCTACAGACATCATCCAAAACATAAAAGTAATGGAAGTGTAGCGGCACATAAGTGACATTTGTACATACTGTGCCCTCGCCGGGGTGGGGGAATGTTCCCTTCGGTCTCCTTATCTGGTTAATAGTTTTCCCCCCAACAATATGAGCATTTTCAAGCATATAGGAAATCTGAAAGAAATTTACAGAGATCACCCAAATACCGATCACCTAGATTCTACTATTAATACTTTGTTATATTTGCCTTATCACATATTAATCCATCTATCCTTCCCAACACCTATCCATTAACCCAATTTATTTTTTGCACACATTATGGAGTAAATTGTGCACATTATTACCCTTTACCCTAAAGCCTTCAGCATACATGTCATTAACTCCACTTGAATATATTTAATGCAAAATTTACATTATTTAGTAATGAAGAGTATAAATCTTAAGTGAACAGGTTAACTTGTATTATCTCTCATCCCCTGCTCAGGGAAGGTGCCCATGCCTTCAGTGATTCGGTCAAACAAGCTCTCTGGTACGTCATGAGCCTTTCCTTTGCAGCACCCCTCTGAGTACTAACGTTACACCTGTTTGTGTGGTTACCTAAGCAAGGTTTGTATCGACACTGGGCAGTTAGCATCACAGGTGGAGGATGCCTTGTTCCCCACTGTTGCCCCAGTAACTCACCCAGAGTTTCCACAGAAAGGTATTCAGAAGGCATTTGTATTTGAAGGGATTAATGCCTCTTATGCAATGAAGGGAAGGGTTATATCTATCTATTCCAGCTGCAAGCATTTACTAAAGGCTAGTCTATAGGGGACACTGTTCTATAGGTGAACTGAGTGACAGTCTAAAATGAGGCCAAACAAGCCTGTGGCAAGATCTTAGAGTCTACGAGGCCACAGTGAAGTCTTTCCATTTAATCCTGAATGAGACAGAAGGTCTTCTGAGGGTTTTGAGCAGAGGGGTGTGTGGTGTTAGTTACTCAGCCATGTCTGACTCTTTGAGACCCCATGAACTGTAGCCCTCCAGGCTCTTCTGTCCATGGGATTCTCCAGGCAAGAATGATGGAATGGGTTGCCATTTCTTTCTCCAAGCAGAGGGGGTAACATGCTCCAAACAGAATCTCTGATGCTGTCTGCAGGCTGCGGGCCCTTCGGCTCTGAGCAAGGGAAGAACAGGTGGAGTCTGGGAGCATCGTGAGAAGGGGGTGAGGCACCTCACTCCCCAGGTCAGGGACCTGCTGAGCAGTGGACACTCTCAGACCCCCCTCAGGGGTGCAATGTGGGTGGAGCTTCCTGAGAAATTTACTAGGAGAATGTACTGATGAATCCCCAGAAGGCCATACCAAAGGCTCTTGATTTACCCCAACCACTCTTACATCTCAGGAACATGCGCTCTGACCATAAACTTCTGAAGATGTCCTAGGTTCACAAAATGGTTTCTGTTATAATGCTGGGTTATTTAGTTAACTAGAATATTTTTATCTGCAGTAGCCTTCTCCTTGAGGACAACCAGCACAGTGGAAAAGATCACTGATGAGCAATGAGGAGAAACAAAGCTCTATCTCAGGTTTTCCACGATCGGTTGTATGAACCTAGGAAAATCGTTTAACCCGTGGGCCTCAGTTTTCAAGTCAAGAAAATGGGAAAGTGGGATCTAACAATCTCTAAGAACTTTTCTAGCTCTAGATTTAGTCTGCTATTGCTTTCCCTTCTTCCCATTGTAGGTGGGGAGCTTAAACTGTTGGAAAGAGTGTGAAGAATGGTTTTATATAAAGAGAAAGTAAAATAAGGAGAAAACCATACAGGGATTACTGTTTCCCTAGGAATATCTGTGGGGTGGAAAAACCTTCATTCCTCTGTGGCAGAAAGCAAAGGTAACAACTGCATGAGGAAAACAGGAAGAAAAATATCTTTGTGTTCTTAGGTTTGCCCCATCAAATTATCATTCCACATATTTGTTATTTTGTATTTTGAGGATACTACCAAAAGCAGGCAAAGAATTTGCTTTTTTTCTTTTTTCATTTTGTAACTGTCGTAACTAAAAAAAAAGAAAAAAAAATTAAAACAGAAAAAAGATTTTACAGTTTTTCCCTCATCTCAATCTGCTAATTAGCTTCAGGTTCTATTACCATAAATGTTATCCTATATTTTTCCATCTGTCAAAGTTTCTGTGTGATCATGACTTTGCACATTGTAGACAAAAAACGTCACCTGCCATTCTGGTAAATAACAAGTGCAACCTGCCTTCAGCCACTGCAACCAGCTCTAATGGAGTGCCCTGAGGGGAATTCAGGATGAAGATAAACAGGATACTGGCCCTAGATAGCTAAGACACATGTCTAAGGAATAACTTCAATGAACCCACACTCATGCCTCTTCCCACACATAGAAAATCACTAAAATAATTAACTTGAGATGTCTGGGTGGGTGGGTGTGTGTGTATGTGGGTGTGTGTGTGTGAGAGATTAGTAGCAATCTTTTGATGTTCGACTTACATTTTTTTTCAACAGAAACTTCTATATGTCAATATCCTGGCTTCCTCAGAGCTGGGGGGCCTATATTTTGGTTATATAGTCCTCAGTAAGATCACCAAAGAAAACATAATTCTCAACTTTGGGGTTGTGTGCTCTGTTTTTGCTTTTTCCAGTTGACAAAAGGAAGGCTCAAATCTGTCTGGAATATTCTCTACACACTGCTGAAGTCAGGTCACGGGTTCTCCTTCTGCAAGACTTGGCTTGGTCACCTTCTCTAGCATGGCAGTTAAAAGCACGGTTCTCGAGCAGTCTGAGTCGAAACCCTGGTTTATTTCTTACTGGTCACCAAGTTCCTGACCCACGTGCACTGGAACCATTTCTTCATCTATAAACAGGTATAATAAGAACCCTCATAGTGCAGAACTATTTTAAGGGTCAGATATATTAACACACGCCAAGTACTTGGAATGGGGAGAGGTGCTAGTGACGCCGTGGGTGGGAGTATGGGGAGGTGGGGTCCTGGGCAGAGAAGCTCTTTGTCTCCTGCATTTCTTGTCAGCAACACTCCGGCTTCCACGACCTTCCCTGCACACCCTTAATCCTGTCAGCTATTCCACCCCTTAAGTACTGTTATAAAAGTCCTCATCAAATGCTCCCAGGCAGAGACATATAGATTTGGGGGGGGGGGGCATGAACCTGCTATGTCCCCTTTTGCCTGGCAAAACAATAAAGCTATCTTTTTCTACTTCACCCGAAACTCCATGTCTGAGATTTGATTTGGCACTGGTGCAGAGAGGCCGCGCTTTCAGCATCAATCAGCTCAGTTCAGTTCAGTCGCTCAGTCATGTCTGACTCTTTGTGACCCCATGGACCGTAGCACACCAGGCCTCCCTGTCCATCACCAGCTCCCGGAGTTTGCTCAAACTCATGTCCATTGAGCTGGTGATGCCATCCAACCGTCTCATCCTCTTCCGTCCCCTTCTCCTCCCGCCTTCAATCTTTCCCAGCATCAGGGTCTTTTCAAATGAGTCAGCTCTTCCCATCAGGTGGCTGAAGTATTGGATACCAAGTATTGGCCCAAGTGTCAGCATCAACAGTAAGCACTCAGGGAGCTCTCTGATGACCCAGATGGGTGGGGCGGGGTGGATGTGGGAGAGGAAGGTCCAAGAGGGAAGGGCTATATGTACACAGACTGATTCACCTCAGGGGACAGCGGAGGCTAATGCAACATTGTGAAGCAATTATATTTCAGTTAAAAAAACCACTAGTTATTGTTACAAATGATAATACCAGTTATTATTCTGTGGACATCTCCTCTAACGTGTGGGTTAGGTGCTTATCCTCAGTGCTTCCTATGCACACACGTGCCTCCTATCACTTGTCCAATTCTTTCCTGAGTGTTTATTTGTCCTTTTCAGTAGACAGCAAATTTCTTAAAGGCTTATATTCTTCTCTTGAGAGTCCCTTGGACTGCAAGCAGATCAAACCAGTCGATCCTAAAGGAAATCACCGTGAATATTCACTGGAAGGACTCATGCTGAAGCTGAAGCTCGATACTTTGGCCACCTGATGCGAAGAACTGACTCACTGGAAAAGACCCTGATGCTGGGAAAGATTGAAGGTGGGAGAAGAAGGGGACGACAGAGGATGAGACGGTTGGATGGTATCACTGACTCAATGGACATGAGTTTGAGTAAACTCCAGGAGATGGTGAGGGACAGGGAAGCCTGATGTATTGCAGTTCATGGGGTCGCAAAGAGTTGTACATGACTTAGCAACTGCACAACAACAAATATTCTTCCCTATATTTCCAGTGCTGCACATTTGCTATTATACACAACAGATTTTAGTTTTATGGGGGGGAGGGGAATCTCAGCACAAAGATCAATACAGACTCATTCATAACTTATAAATGGAAATGTATTTATAGCACACTTTTAAAAAATACAACTTAAAATCTGACTTTGTGAAGGACAGAGACTATTTTTACACACTCAAAATTTTTAAAAGAAGAAGAAAAATGATGGGCATTAAAGTTGAGTTAAACGGTCCAAACAGTTAAAGAGAAGATGAGAATAAAATCTTCTGTGGACCTAGTAAGATCTTAATAAGGAAATGTAGGATGTCAACAGCAACCTATCTCCCCTGAATGAGCTGACAGGGTTTGTCTCAGGAAGCCATGATGACCCTGAATGCCAGGCAGATTCTGAGAAAAGCTAATCATTTCCCTGACCTGTTACCAAGTCCTCACCCCAAGGCCTCAACACATGCTAAGGCAGGCAATCACAACTGCTTCTTCCATATTTAACACAGAGCAGACGGTTCTGATAGGGAACACTGATAAGGGATGATAATTGTTCTGGCTGAGGTAGGGTCCTGGCTAATTTACTTAAAAGCTCCTTAGTGAGGTGAACATAATTAATCTTCTCTGTTCTCAAAGTAAAGGGTTATTTTCTTTCAAAGAGATGTGTCCCCCACTCCCCTAACCCGGTGTTCTAAAAAAGAATGACATAACAAATTAATCATTTTCCATTAGTCCCCACACAGCACTTAGATGTTGAAAGCGCATGTGAACAGTTAATCCTCCTATATGGATGAGTTTCTGGTGACAGGCAGATCAGATCTAAATAGAAATCAGGCAAAGTATTTTATTTTTATCATTGTGGCTTTGCGACTTAATTCAAAAGTAACTGAGATCAACTCTGCCTATACTTTTAAAGTTTGCTTTCATAATTAATCCTTTTCTGAACACTTAGAAATACTCTTTTGGATCTTGTACAAAGCATTTCCCTGGCCAACCGCTGCCAAAGCAGACAGAAGCAGAGACTATCTAGAATATTTTAAAACTATCGAAAATTCAACAGAACTCTCTCTTAAGGAGACCCAACTGCCAGGCCACACTTAGTTTAAAGTACCAATAATTTGAAGTGATAGCAATACATTTTGGCAGACAGCTCACCTAAACCAGTAATGTTAAAGGTGAATTCTAAGTATGTTTGAGACACTCTGGGAAGGTATGGCCTGAATGGCTGAACAGAAGAAGGACAAGAGAGGAGAGACAGTATATGTGAACAGAAGTATACATTTTTAAATAAATTCTTTTAGTTTCTGAATTTTCAAACCTGAGCTGACTAAGATGGTCCATGAAAGCCAGGGGGCATAAAACAGCTGATAATATTATTTGATGAGCAAATTTATCTGACATTTGCCACAAACAATTGTTTTCCTGAAACTTCAATTGCTAGAAAGTTTTTTTTTTTCTTTTTTACCAATGAAAGCCATGCATTCATTCAACTGGACAACAATGAAGCTTTGTGGCCTGGTGGTTAGTATGAAAAGGAGTTGGTCCTGCCAAAACAATTTGAAATTTTGAACTTGGGCTCCTTCCCCTCACTTCTTTTTTAACAGACTCAACTAAAATGAATGAGTTCTGCAACCTTTACTAGACACATTAAAAAAACAAGACAAAACAAAACAAAAAAACATTAAAAAAAAAAAAAAAAGCCAGAAAACAAAGTAGGCAAAACCACATGACTTTGGACATTTGAAGTATGTTGTAAAAACTTAGAAAACATGCAATAATCTGGAAATTAGGCAGGACTTCACAACATTTATTTATACAGAAATTTGAAAGAATATCCGGTCTTCCCTTTATCCAACAGTGTTCACTAAGTATTGAGCTGGCCAAAAAGTTTGTTTGGGTTTTTCCATAAGATGTTATAGAAAACTCCTAATGGATTTTTGGCCAACCCAACTACATACAAATCAAACTGTAATAGACTTTACTACATAGATTTAGTTCAAGAATATTCTTTTTGTTCCTGAATGAAAATAAATGAGAGCAATAGAGAGAAAATATTTATGATTTTTCATTAACTGCCTTTTTCCATTAAATTGGAAAAATTTAAGTATAGGGATTATACCTTATTTATTATTCTTTAAATCTACATAGTAGTTACACAGTAAATATTTATTGAATTTGGTGTTGTAATTGCTTCTCAGACATCCACTAACTACATATATGCAATGATACTTTTAAAAGTTGCTAGTGTGAAAGATTAGATAATTTATATTTGATCTGGGGATGATTTCATATCCTGTAAAGTGTATATGGGTATGTCAGGAGTTCTGAAACACACTCTTCTTACAATTATGAAGTTGTAACAGTAACATCAATTACATGAGATGGAACCCCTGCTTTGGGAGAGAGGAGTCTTAGCCAATGGGCCACCAGGGAAGCCCCTGGAGCTCTACTTAAAGATGGAGGGTCTCTCCCTCTTAAACTTTCATGGGTCCACTGCTTTAAAGGAATGTTCTGGAGATGCAAACAAGATGTCTATTGATAGTGAAACTGGGTGTATCAAATTTAAGTTAATATCGCTTGAAGTCAGCTGCAATTTGCACACTGTGGGAACCACAGGAGATTCACTTTTAACCAAAACAAACAAGAAAACAGAAAACAAAGAAACAGGAAGATGGGAATACAGAATGGCCCCTTGTTCCCAGATCCCAGAACACAACCACGTACTTGAGCTTAACCCTTAGCTTATTCGCAATAATTAGTCATCACCAGTTACAATTCAGACCCCACGGGTAAAGTTTTTTTTTTAAATTAGCTACTTGATAAATAATTTAGAGAACCAAAACGGATAGTAAAAAATATTATAGAAACTTTAGTAAGATGTTAAGCATGTTACTATGTTCTCTTGATTTTGAAGGTATGGATGCAATGGACTACTACTGAATAAAAGTCATTCATGATTCTGAAAAATACCCATCTTGTAAATACTGATTCCAAATTTCAAATATACTTCTAATGAGTTCTATTTTACTGTTACTTCTGGTTTGTTCTCTTACACTTTCTTCTTCAAAACACAATACTTCTGAAAATATGTTTCTAATTTTTAGAAAGTTGATAATGCAGTCTTTACTAGATAACTATAGATTTTTTCCTTTTTTAGATTTATAAACATCAGTTAGAATGATCAGTCCAACAATGATTTTCATTTCTATGTTATCTTTTCCTTCTCATCACATTTTTATACAACCTGCTTTCAGTATTTGCCCATTTATGAACCACAGGAAGTAAATTATGTTGCACAAATGTAACTAAAGATGAAAGAGTACTGTCACACATTCTTTCAGCAAATGTTCTTGTTACAAAATACTGCATGATGAAGTCCATCGTGTTGAATAACTAACTGGATTAAGAGTACTCTATTTCCTTTTTGTCCTTAGAAACTATACTGTTCATGCATTGATTCCTGAGTTTGCAAAACAAAATCATATAGGATATTATCATTTGAAGACTCATAATCTGACTTTTGTTTATAAAGTCAATTTCACCATCATCAGGATCTAGAAGGCTGCTGTATGTCCTTTTATGTTAATCTTCTGATTCATCTAATAGCTGTGAAATGTCTTCCTCTGTCAGTTTCTTCACTTTGCTCTTTTTGGAGGAAATAAGAAATTCTGAATTCTCTACCTGCATCCAATAAAAGTGATAATAATCATAATGAAAAAGACTATAAAACTTCTTCTTAAAAGATAATACAGTATAGCTTTTCAAGAATGTTTGTATACCAAACAGACTTGGAAAATAGAGACAGTATCTTCCTCTTAGGCAAAGGTTGGGTAGAATTTCTTGTTGTTTAGTTACTAAGTTGTGTCCAACTCTTTGTGACCCCATGGACTGCAGCCTGCCAGACTCGCCTGTCCATGGGATTCTGTAGGCAAGAATACTGGAGTGGGATGCCACTTCCTTCTCTAAGAATTTATTGGAGCTCCTTTTATAAGATTGGGGTGACATAAGCTCAGGGTTCCTCAGCTATAACACAAATTCACTGCATGAGCAAGCCCACTGGACCTGTCTGAGGGACTAGGGAGGCAAAGGGAAGTGATACAAACATGCAGCTCATGGGGCCAGCTGTGCTGTGATCAAGTCCTTAGTCTCGTGTCTACTCCCAGCACCCACGAAAGTGCAGCTGGCTAAGGTAGTAACTGGTGAGAAGGGTAAGATTCTCACACTATTCAGTTCTTGATATACTTTTGATAACAAAATAAGAAAACTGAATTGTCAGGCAGTAGTGCCAATTTAGGTCACTTATTGCAACATCCTTCTACATGACCCTATTATTCCTCCATCTTCATATGATTTTGGTCTCTTCTAGCAGAGTGGGGAACAACTGACAAGTAACAATAAAATAATTTCTAGGATGATGAGAAAGGAAAATGTTTCAAGAAAATAAGATCATCAAGATTCATTATGTATCTTAGATTTATATGCACGTGTGCTCAGTCACGCAGTCGTGTCTGACTCTGTGACCCCATGGGCTGTAGCCCACCAGGCCCCTCTGTCCATGGAACTTCCTAGGCAAAAATGCTGGAGTGGGTCGCTATGCCCTCCTTCAAGGAATTTTCCTGATTCAGGAGTCAAACCCGTGTCTCCTGTGTCTCCTGCATTGTAGGCGGATTCGTTTCTGCTGAGCCACTGGCGAAGCCTTCTTAGACTTATAATAGGTTCCAACAGATCCATATGGTATTTGCAAGAGAGAATGAAGTTTTTCTATTTAAAAATAAGGAAAATTTCTCTTTGTGCTTTGTAAGATATTTTAAAAGAAAAAACTCAGTTCTTACCAAAAGAAATCAATAGACCAAGATTGGATCCAACTGACCCTAACAGTATCACCAAAGATTAATCTACCCTTGGCAAGTTCTTGGCCTTTTACCATCACCTCTCAGAATCCTCTTCATTCTTTTAGTGCCAAATTTCTCCTTCCTGAGATGGGAGCCTTTGTAAACCGCTTATGTGGAGTCTGATATGAAGTCTGGTAGTTCATGAAGTACTTGTCCTATACTGCCTTGGAAGATAAACCATGCTTTATACTCAGTCCTTTACGTGGGTTAGTTGATGGTCATTTATCAAATGGAAAAATGAATGAAAGAAACGAGTGAATGGCCAAATGAGTGTGACATTATAGAGCAGGGACTAACCCAAAGGTAGGAAAGAGGAGAAATAAGAAGAGAGATGAGGGAGGAAGGTAATTTACACATTTTAGTCAATAAGCCAAAAGCAAACTGATTGAATAGACAGTATGCTTAACACTGATTTACAAAACAACATATTTGCTTTCAAACTCTTTCTATAGTTTCCAAACACTGTTTTGCAAATTGGCTGATTTATTAATATTTATTAAAATTAGAGAATTAATCATTTGGTAAACTCATGACTGGGCAAATGTGTCCCTGAAGTTAAGCCCAAGAAAGTTATACTTCAGTAAGAAGCTAAAAGTAAGCACCTTATATTCTTAGAAAATTTTTAAAAAGTAATGTTTGAGAAAGAACCTCACAACTATTGTTTTAGTAGATTGGAAATAATATGTGGTAGGCAAAGAATTGGATGAAGCACAAGCTGGAATCAAGATTGCTGGGAGAAATATTAATAACCTCAGATATGCAGATGACACCACCCTAATGGCAGAAAGTCAAGAGAAATTAAAGAGCCTCTTGATGAAGGTGAAAAACCTGGCTTAAAACTCAACATTCAAAAAACTAAGATCCTGGCATCCAGTCCCATCACTTCATGGCAAATAGAAGGGGAAACAATGGAAACAGTGACAAACTTTATTTTCTTGGCCTTCAGAATCGCTGTGGATGGTAACTGCAGCCATGAAATTAAAAGATGCTTGCTCTTTGGAAGAAAAGCTATGACAAACCTAGACAGCGTAGTAAAAAGCAGAGATATTACTTTGCTGACAAAGGTCCGTCTAGCCAAAGCTATGCTTTTTCCAGTAGTCATGTATGGATGTGAGAGCTGGACAATAGAAAAGGCTGACTTCCAAAGAACTGATGCCTTCGAACTGTGGTGTTGGAGAAGACTCTTGAGAATCCCTCTAACAGCAAGGAGATCAAACCAGTCAATCTTAAAGGAAATCAACCCTGAATATACATTGAAAGGACTGATGCTAAAGCTGAAGTTCCAATGTTTTGACCACTTAATGCAAAGAGTCGACTCACTGGTAAAGACCCTGATGCTGGGAAAGATTGAAAGCAGGAAGAGAAGGGATGACAGAGGATGAGATGGTTGGATGGCATCACCGACTCTATGGACATGAGTTTGAGCAAGCTCCAGGAAATGGTGAAGGACAGGGAAGCCTGGCGTGCTGCAGTCTGTGGGGTTGTAAAGAGTAAGCAACTGAACAACAACAGAGGCACAGAATACAAGATGGTATGGGTAGAAAAGACATGAAATTAATTCAGCGGAAATTAACAGGACTACATCCAACAGATGTGAAGGCAGAAGAAGACCAGACTTAAAGAGCACATGGGAGATGGCTCAGGTCAGTAAGTCTCACCCATGACTGCCCACTGGAATCATCCGAGGAACTTTAAAAACTACTGGGTCCTATCCCAGGTCAACAGAATCTGGAGGCAGGAATGAGCTGAACTAAAATTATTAAATAAGAACTACAAATCTAAATTTCTCAGATGCTAAACTTGAAATAATTACACTGAATTTTGGGAGTAAAATGTATATAACACACAGTGCCAAGACACATAGCCTATGTGACAAAACTAGGACTAGAATGCAAATGTCCCAATTAATGAGCCAAATATTTCTAGCCTGTATATTGCTCTTGTGACCGGTAAAGGTCGTGTACACATAAAGGAGGAATAATTGTTTTAAATTAGACAAGGACTTTCCCATCCTTTACCTCATCTGATCATCTCAGCAAATCTGTGACACAAATAGGGTAAGGATTAGGCCCACTTCATGGATCATGGAACTTGGGATAAGAGGGGTTATGTGAGTTGTCCATGTGAAAGCGCCAGGACTCACAAACAGGTCCTTTAACTCTCAGGGCACCAAATCGTAATCATTCTCTAAGAAATCTGGAGGTCACCTGGCTTTGCCTTACTCTTTCAGTCAACTCCTTCATGTCTGGGAACAAATACACTCTTCTTCAAGGAAAAACTAGTGTCTAATGTAAGAGGGTATTACAAAGCAAAACAAGTTCTGAATTAGAAATGATAGGGAAAGCCAGAAACAGTTTAAGTTCTCTAAAAGGATATAAGGGAAGTACTTCATGGAATCCAGGTGTTTTAAGTCAGTGAGTTCATCTTTAATGTGTTTTAAACTATCTGGTTAATGTCTGATGACAATGAAACAAACAAGTCAAGGATGTGTTTTATTGGCCTCTGCTATGGATTTAGGTAGAGAGCAAGGTGCTAGTAGAGAAAAACATTGAAGAAGCTCCAGAAAATCATTGATGGAACACCAACTATGCAAAATAATTAAGAACAGAGCCTAAAGAGAATAATGAGGGACGGGCTATTTTGATGGTTTGGTCTTTTACTGTTTGATGTTCACATATAATGCATTTGGGGCAATGAGAGGATAAAATCATTCACTAATGTTAAATAATTAACACAAGGCTACTTTGGATATTTATATTAATGGTGCTAATAGTGACAGTTTATACTCTCTCCAGCCTTTCATCTGAGATCAAAGTTTGTTAAAAGCCCTAAACAAACTTTACAAACAGTTGTGTAAGTGGAATTAGAGTATAAAATAAAAACGATGGACGGAGGCATTTAATACGACTGGGCAAGCTCAAGACAGAACTAGTAATGCAACCCAGGGCATGCTGGCTCTCTTCTTCAACATTCACAAGGCAGAAAACTAGATCAAAGCTGGTTTATTAGACAGCACTTACCATCAGGTTGAGGGCATAGTTTGATAATTTTAAATATGGTTCAAGAATGTCAGTGTTGTATTATGACTTTACTTCTTGACACACTCAAGGTAAATACAGGATCTGGTTGTTAATTCTCTTCCTCCTCACTTTGTATCATTCACTAGATATTTACTTAAAAAGCGTTCCTCACTCATGTCATTACTCTCAACAGTCACAAGTGGAGTATATGGAACGGGAAGAACGTGGAGCCACTAATCAGGATGCTTGAATTCTATCTAGCCCGAGTTTTGCCACACTTGGCTATTCATAAACTCCTATGGCCTCAGACTTCTTATTTACAGGTTGAGTGGTTTTGATGAGGGTCTCTAAGCATCCTTCCAGTTGCAATAATCCCAAAAATATGAGATTCAGGGCAGCAGGGACCTGATCTGCTATATGCCCTAGGACATGACTGAATGGCATGGATTCAACAGGCATCTATAATATACATTTACATGATTCAGTTCAGTTCAGTCTCTCAGTCGTGTCCGACTCTTTGCAACCCCATGAACCACAGCATGCCAGGCCTCCCTGTCCATTGCAAACTCCCAGAGTTTACCCAAACTCATGTCCATTGAGTCGGTGATACCATCCAACCATCTCATCCTTTGCCCAACCATCACCTCCCGCCCTCAATCTTTCCCAGCATCAGGGTCTTTTCCAATGAGTCAGCTCTTCACATTAGGTGACCAAAGTATTGGAGTTTCAGCTTCAACATCAGTCCTTCCAATGAACACCCAGGACTGATCTCCTTTAGGATGGACTGGTTGGATCTCCTTGCAGTCCAAGGGACTCTCAAGAGTCTTCTCCAACACCACAGCTCAAAAGCAATAACTCTGTTCTCAGCTGTCTTTATAGTCCATACAGTCCATACAGTCTCACATCCATACATGACCACTGGAAAAACCACAGCCTTGACTAGATGGACCTTTGTTGACAAAGTAATGTCTCTAGCTTTTAATCTGCTGTCTAGGTTGGTCATAACTTTCCTTCCAAGGAGGTGTCTTCTAATTTCATGGCTGCAATCACCATCTGCAGTGATTTTGGAGCCCCCAAAAATAAAGTCAGCCACCATTTCCACTGTTTCCTCATCTATTTGCCATGAAGTGATGGGACCAGATGCCATGATCTTAGTTTTCTGAATGTTGAGCTTTGAGCCAACTTTTTCACTCTCCTCCTTCACTTTCATCAAAAGGCTCTTTAGTTCCTTTTCAATTACTGCCATAAGGGTGGTGTCATCTGCATATCTGAGGTTATTGATATTTCTCCCAGCAATCTTGATTCCAGCTTGTGCTTCATCCAGCCCAGTATTTCTCATGATGTACTCTGCATATAAGTTAAATAAGCAGGGTGACAACATACTTTTTTTCCTATTTGGAACCAGCCTGTCATTCCATGTCCAGTTCTAACTGTTGCTTCCTGACCTGCATACAGGTTTCTTAAGAGGCATGAAGTAAATTGCTTGAAAGCAACTTTTCATAGGGTAGAAATTTTTGAAGATTAATTTTCTAATTCCTCTTAGATTAGATTTTCCTTGTAGCTCAGTCAGTAAAGAGTCTGACTGCAATGCAAGAGACCTGGGTTCGATCCCTGGGTCAGGAAGATCCCCTGGAGAAGGAAATGGCAACCCACTCCAGTATTCTTGCCTGCAGAATCCCATGGACAGAGGAGCCTGACAGGCTACAGTCTATGGGGTCGCAAGAGTTGGACACAACTGAGAGACTACACGCCACAACACAGACTAGACTGGATAAAAGACTTGTAAAAATATCACCTCATCTGATACAACCATTAAAAGAAAGAAAGAAACGTAGAGGGGTTAAACAACTTGCCCAGAGTTATGCACCTGATTATCAGGGAGGAAATGACTAGAAATCACCTTTTTTGACTCTAAATCAGATACTGTTTTACTGTATTCCTTTCTATCATTTTAAACTAGGCATATAACAAGTTTCAGCTGAAACCTGTATGCAATTGGTTAAAATCTGATACACAAAATGAAAAATGCCCAAATCAGCTTTTCATGTACAGGCTGCTTCCTAAATGTATGTGACAGACACTACTTCCACCACCTATATATTAGAGGTGTAATACCGATATAGATCTTAAAAAAAATGTAATACACTATTATTCTGAGATTTCACCTAGATATGCTCTCTTAAAGAGAATAAAGGGCATTTCATATATGCATTATGTTTTTCAGAAAGATAGTTCAGAAAGTGTTTTATAGTATACACTTATACTATCCTCACAATACAAAGTAAGATCTTTCACCCAGAGAATGCACTGTTATTGACAGTGTTTTGAAGAGGACTGTAAAACACATTACTAAACAAGCAGTTGGGCATCCTGACTACTTCTCAGTACCAGCTATGAAGCTGTCAGTCTGACCTCTAAACACTGAGCAATTCCATAATCCTAAATTCATCCACTGGTGAAGCTGCGTTCATTCTGTAATTTCTCAGTGACACTTTTCCTATGTCACCACATTTATGCACAGTTTGACAGGGCTATGAGAAACCATTTTTGCAGACTGAAAGAAGTCTTAGACTTTTAAATTGGTCATCACCTTTTGCCACAAGGTTTGCAACTCTGTATAAAACAGCCGGCTTCTTTCAGCAGCACTTTCTTCATTTGAACATAAGCACAGTCATGTTTTTGAAATTTAACCCTTTGACGCTGACCCCATTATTGGAAAACATACACATTTTAATACTAATGCAGAATACGGGCTCTGTGTTCGGGGACAAGGTGGTGAAAGGAGAATGTCTAGATTGTTTCAACCAAGATCCCTCATGAGAGATTCATGAGGATATTTCCGTTTGCCCTCGATGCGAATATACAGAAGGTAGACGAACATTAGAGCAGTGGGAAACTTGGCAGAACGGGCTAGGACAGGGTTTGTGCAAAACCTTTTTCCGGTTTCAGTTTGAATGGGTTCCCAGGAAGTGTCAAGTTCGAACAAATCCAAAATTTTACAATGTAGCTCGGCCAAAACTGCTGAGATTCACCTGATTCTGGGTCAAAACCGTACAGAGCACACTGCGTTTTATTTGGGGTAAGGCCAATTTGACTGAACCTTTCAGGCAACTTCAATGACAGGCTTATAGCCTTGGCAAAACCAAAAATGAACCTAGCTTGATCTTTGGTTCTGAAACAGCAAGTTCTGGCTTTATAAAGAGATAAAGGCAAGTCTTACTCAGTTTCAAGATTCTGACAAATACTTAGAAGAGGCACTGCAGATAATTAACCATTATTTGGCCACATTTACATACTCAAGTCAGTTATTTCCTGAGCTAAACCGGGACACTTCAGTCAGTACATTAACTCTACTGGGTCCATATACTTCTAAGTGCCTGAGAGCTGAATCTGGTGTCCCAACAGAGAATAATGGTTCTTCTTCAGTAACTTATGTGCCTGTGGAGTAGCTTGAAGCACAATTAGTGCTGGACCCATAGTGTCAGGGCTTCCCAGGTGGCGCTAGTGGTAAAGTATCCGCCTGCCAATGCAGGAGACGCAAGAGATGCGGGTTTGATCCCTGGGTTGGGAGATCCCCTGCAACAGGAAATGGCAACATGCTCCAGAATTCTTGCCTGCAGTGTATGGGGTCTCAAAAAGTCGGACACGACTGAGTGAGCACACACACACCATTGTGTGAAGGAAAGAAAATTGAAAGTAAATTCCCAACAACAGTAGACAAGTCAAGTCAGAATACACAGCATCATTTAGTAATTTCCAGAGACATGCTGGCAAAGTCTTGTACTCATTGCCATCAAGATCTTGAAGATCAACTGGTGTGCATAGTTCAAGTCTGGTATCACTAAAACTGGCTGAATGAATCCTTTGGACATGTGCGTAAGGCTCTAATAGATTTTTAAAAGTAGAAATCATATTCCTAAGAGATTTCCTGTGTCTTGTAATTTTTCTCAGATAGGCAAATTTGTGTATGTTTTTCTCCGTAGAAGCTACAGCTTAGGATGTATCCTATAAATCATGTTATCTCTGTGTAAGTATATCCTAAAAATATAGGAAACTTAGGTTGTTTTAGGTAACTTTGATTTAAGAAGTTGATTAAACACTGATAATTGCAATTCACACAATTACACATTTGCTCTAAGTCAGTGCTTTTTAACGTTTGATGATATCCTCCCTAAATAATTATTTAAACTGTATATATCCCTTATTTGCCCCCCCACCTTCCATACATACGCTTTTAAGTGGTCAAGATGTTTTTATTATAAGTTTAGGAAGTCGTAAAGGATCAAAATTCTGGAATGTAGTAAATACTGTTATTTTCAAATAAAACTTTTATATTACTCATATTAACTTGTCCAGTGAACTTTACTTTTATTAAAAAAAACCCACTTATTTATTTATTTGGCTGTGCTGGGTCTTAGATGAGGCATGTGGGATCTAGTTCCCTAACAAGAGGTCAAACCTGGGCCCCTGCACTGGGAGCACTGAAGAGTCTTAATCACAGGACCAGCAGAGCAGCTCCTCCAGTGAACTTCAAATTTCATTAATTTCTTACCACCACTTATCCATTTACAAAATAACTAAATAGTATCCTCTTTAAAAGACAGATTTTATATGATTTCTTTTCACTTTGATTTCAACTCTGTTTTCCCTCACAGATTTTTATCCTAATATACAATACCTTTATCCTTGCAGTACTTTTGGTTATCCTACACACTTCATCCTTCTCTGCAACAGAAATGCATATATATACAGAGAGAAGAACTGATTTTTAAAACTCTCTGTGACCAAAATGCTCGAAGTGTTACACATTATTATGGATTCAATTATCATACATTCGGCATTATGTATATTAAAATTTCTTAGAAAAAACTAAATGTGAAATGTTAAAAAACCCTAAGGCTTCCAAATGTGTATCTCTTACTGGGATGGATATAACTCCTTCTTCTCCTGTACTCAACTAGCCTACGTATCTAAGGGTAAATGCTAATTATTTTTTCCATAAGACAAGGTTTCATTTCTATTTCTGTTTTTTGTTCCTATAGGTTTACTCACAGAGAAATCTTGTTCACATAAAAAAGTACATGAGAACGAAAGCAGTTGTGTTATAACAATGTCACGCAATTTCTTGAAGGCCTTCCTAGTTTTATGGCGAAGATTACATAGCCATCTGTCATCAAAAGTTAATTTTAAGGATCTACCGTCTCGATTAGGTCTTCTTTCAACGTTGTTGAAAGCAAAGAATTAGAAACCACTTGACTTGCCAAAGAATTGTAATGTAGCTATTAGAGTCATTCGCTTTCTGTTTCTGGAAAGTATACCTAAAAGGCTTTATTTACCAAGACTAGTCAAATGACTACAACTGTTCTTTTTTTACAAAGAGATATTTCAATGAACTTAACATATGAAAAAAATAAAAATCTTGTTAATTTCAATACTGTTCTGTCAGTACAACATTTTAACATATCCATTTTATCTCAGTATTAAATATGTTTGCATCCAAACCTTACAGCTGCAGACTGGCAAAGCCAGTTCTCACTGTCAAACCAATCAGCCACATCAGCCTTACTTTCTGGCAGAAAAAAATTTTGACTTCATTTTTCAATTCTACATATTGTGTTAATGTGTCCTTGTGACAACCATCTCACTTCTCAACCATAATTCTAAGATAGATAGACGGATAAGGAATGGAGCCAGGCCAGAGTTTTTCACCTGGATAAAATAAGACACTGGCTTTCAACGATTTATTTTCAACACTTCTTAACTTTGTTTTCTGGAGCTATACATTCTCTGATTATAGCAGGGTGGTGGAAGAGGTGAGGTCATTAAATAAAACTATCTTTACTCCGCCTCAACATCAATCAACGATACACGTCAACTTCAGAACAACTCATTCTCAACAGTCCGTATATCTAATACAACTCTGTTCTTATCAAAAATATATGCATGACCAAGAAGGACAAGTGGAGAAGGAAATGGCAACCCACTCCAGTACTCTTGCCTGGAAAAGCCCATGGACGAAGGAGCCTGGTAGGCTACAATCCATGGGGTTGCAAAGAGTTGGACACGACTGAGCGACTTCACTTCACTTCAAGAAGGACAAGACGCTTTACTTTAGTGACTTGATTAAAGGAGGGCATGAAGGCACCCAAATCATAAATTGTCCCTTCTCTGGCACCCTGAAGTGCCTGGGGCATTTGCCATCAAGGGAGAAGGAAGCCTTTCTTCTGTGCAGTGGGAGAAGGTGGGTTATGAAAGGTAAGAGGGCCTCCTCAAGCAGAACTATTTTAAGAGTGCAGGTAGAAGCTGAGGATACATCTGATTCTCTTAAACCTTCTCATGTCTGACTACCCCTTCAAAGATCTTTGTGTACTCCTGGGAGTGACCTACTAGAAGACCATGCTCTAACTCACCAGCTCTCTTTGAAATTACTGTCAAGGACAGCATTAATCATTTTGATATAAAAAGAAAAGAAAAGGACTGCTAACATGTTCCTACTCTCTTTGCTTTTTGGTGAAATGTCATAGATACAAATGAGTACACAAAACATATACATAAAGTGAAATGGCAATTTTTGTGGCTTTAATTAGTATTTCTTTGATTACGAATGAAGCTGAATATATTCTTACATGATTCTTTTCCAACTGAAATGCTTGCTCATGCCTTTTACCCTTTTTCTTTAAATCTGGGTTGTTTATTCTTTTCTAATTGCTTTGTTGAGCAATAAGATTTGTATACAAATTGATTCGACATAAACTGCTTGTCAGTTATATCTTCTGCTATGAATAAATTCTAAATGTGGATTGCTTTTAATTCTTTTTATGTTGTCTTTCTGATTTATGGAAGTTCTTAATTTTGATGTGGTCACATCAGTTGTTTCCTTTATCATCTCTATTTTCAGTGCCTCCCTCCTCCTAGAAATCCTCCAAAGTCCTAAGATCATGAAGATAGTAAACTATATTGTGTTTTAAAGTTTTACAGTTTCATCAATCACATTTAGGCTTTCAACCAGTTTTGCATCTGAGATAGGGGTTCAATTTCATTCACTTTCATATCATCTATTAAAAAGTCCACCCTTATTCCCTGATAGTGATGAGCAGTGTGTCAGACATCAAGCTTCTATGTACAAGATTTGTTTTTGGATTCTCTGTATGATAACATTGACCTATTTATATATTCCTGTGTCAAGACTAT
This sequence comes from Cervus canadensis, assembly GCF_019320065.1. NCBI lineage: Eukaryota > Metazoa > Chordata > Mammalia > Artiodactyla > Cervidae > Cervus > Cervus canadensis. Next base: position 86,167,781 of record NC_057391.1, read on the forward strand.
ACTATTATAATTTCAGTAACTTTAATAAGGTTATATATATATATATATATATATATATTGCCAGGACTGATGCTGAAGCTGAAACTCCAATACTTTGGCCACCTGATGCGAAGAACTGACTCATTTGAAAAGCCCCTGATGCTGGGAAAGATTGAAGGCAGGAGGAGAAGGGGATGACAGAGGATGAGATGGTTGGATGGCATCACCGACTCAATGGACATAAGTTTGAGTAAACTCCAGGAGCTAGTGATGGACAGGGAGGCCTGGTGTGCTGTGGTTCATGGGGTCACAAAGAGTCAGACATGACTGAGCAACTGAACTAAACTGATATAAATATATATATATATATATCTCACTTCCCTTGTGCTCAGTTGGTAAAGAATCCACCTGCAATTCAAGAGACCCTGGTTTGATTCCTGGGTTGGGAGCATCCCCTGGAGAAAGGAAAGGCTACCCACTCCAGTATTCTGGCCTGGAGGATTCCATGAACTGTATAGACCATGGGGTCACAAAGAGTCGGACATGACTGAGCACCTTTCACTTTCATATATGTTAGGAAAACACCCCCACCTTGTTTTTTTTCAGAAGTATCTTGGCTATTTTAGAGTGTCTTCCTATAAAGGACTGAATTTTTGGTTAGATATTTTCCTGCGTATTTTGCATTCTTTGTTATTTTTGTATTGATATATTGCTTTTAATTACCTTTTCTTAGGAACTTTTGCTGGAGTTGGAAGTAAAATGGGCTTTCAAATAGTGTTTTTTTTTTATCAAACTTGTTAAACTCTATTTCTCATAATTTAACTACAAATTCCTAGAGTTTTTTATACAAACAACACTATTATTTGCAAATAATGATAGTTTTACAGCTCTGGCTAATACCACCAAGACAGTGTGTAATACAAACTGCACAATGGGTCACCCTTTGCTTACTCCTGGTCTTAAAGAGGAAATTTTAGAATGCATGGAATTTCTTTTTTCACATGGCCTTTATCAGATTAAGGAAGTTCCCTTCTATTCTTTGCTAAATGGTTTATGAAGATGATAATGATATCAAAGGAATTGCATGCTAAGTCGATTTAGTGTCTGACTGCAACTCTAAGGACTGTAGCCCACCAGGCTCCTCTGTCCTTGGGATTCTCCAGGCAAGACTGCTGGAGTAGGTTGCCATCTCCTCCTCCCTAGGAGCTTCCTGACCTAGGGATCAAACCTGCATCTCTTATGTCTCCTGAATTGGCAGGTCGGTTCTTTACCACTAGCATCGTCTAGGAAGCCCAATCAAAGGAAAAAATGCTTCTTATTCATCTATTGAGATGACCTTATTAAATTTATTTCCCCTTAATCTGTTTGAATTATACTATTTTTTTTAATATTAAACCAACTCAAGTCCTGGAATAAACTCAATTGATAAATTGGTAATTTGTCAGTGTTTATGATTAATTATCCTTTTCATACATTCCAGGATTTATTCTGCCAATATTTTGTGTATAATATTTTTGCATCCATGCTAATGTGTGAATAGTTTCTTAATTTCCATTATTTATACATTCTGTCTGATTTTAACTCAAAGGTTATACCCATTCCTACTGAGTTGAGCATGTTTCTTTTCTACTATAATTTATTTTTTGACCTTTGAGTTGTTTAGAAGTTTACTTTGAAATTTCCAAAAGTCGATGGCTTATTTGGTTCTTTATGAATCTTAAAACTAGTTATAATCATGTCACTAAATTTTGGTGCACAGAAATGATACATGCAAATTCTAGTTTTCACTAAAGGCAAGCTACATATGTGCTTTCCCTGTCTTTCTCTTCTCTAGTTACAACACAAATCTAAGGACTGGAGCTGAACCAGGCATCTTGGATCAGGAGGGGAAAGGAATATACTGAAGATGGAAGAGCAAAACAGCAAAAGAAGTCAGTTTCTGTCACCCTACCTGCCATGGGTGCAGTATATTTGGACTGTTACACAAGAGTGAAACTAATTTCTCTTATTTTTGGATTTCTCTTAACTGAGGTCATGATAACTCTAACTAATACAAAGTATGATAATCTAAATTATCATGGCATTTATGGAAATGAAGACAGATTTGAGGGGTGATATGAAAAACAGACTTTATATATCCAAGCTGCTTCCCCCTTCCCTTTCATTTCCCAAAAGTGAGTCTTAACTGCATTGCCTGTACCTCTTCTTCACCCTCAACCTCCCGCTTACTAAGTGTGCCAGCTCCTTTCTAGAAATAAGGGTACTCACTTTAGCTCTGCCTTTCTGGCACCACACTGTCCCAAATCCTGATTTTCCAAGCACATCCCTGAAGCTCTATGATCTCCACATACACTTTCCATTTCCCTACTTGCAGCCTTTCACCACTGCGCTCTAGCTGTGCTCCCGTGCACACACTCATCATGCCATAATCCCTGATTAAAAACCATTAATACTTCCTATTGGTTGAATAGCTGTTACCAACTCTCACCTCCAGACCTTGTAATGCCAATGACAGAGAATGAACAGCAATCACAGTAATTCTTTCCAAAGGAGGAGCCCAGAATCCTTCCCAACAGAAAGTTTCAGTAGTCAGTACTATGCTCACCAGTAGGAACTGGCACTCAGGTAGAAACCCGCTTGTATGCCTGATCAGTTCAGTTGCTCAGTCAAATCTGACTCTTTGCGATCCCATGGACTGCAGCACACCAGGCCTCCCTGTCCATCACCAACTCCTGGAGTTTACTCAAACTCATGTCCATCGAGTCGGTGATGCCATCCAACCATCTCATCGTCTGTAGTCCCCTTCTCCTCCCACCCTCAATCTTTCCCAGCATCAGGGTCTTTTCAAATGAGTCAGTTCTTTGCATGAGGTGGCCAAAGTATTGGAGTTTCAGCTTCATTATTAGTCCTTCCAATGAATATTCAGGACTGATGTCCTTTAGGATGGACTGGTTGGATCTCCTTGCTGTCCAAGGGACTCTCACAAGTCTTTTCCAACACCTTGAACTTCTCCAACTCCTTGAACACAGCTCAAGAGCATCAATTCTTTGGTGCTCAGCTTTCTTTATAGTCCAACTCACATCCATACATGACTACTGGAAAAACCATAGCTTTGATTAGGCAGACCTTTGTTGGCAAAGTAATGTCTCTGCTTTCTAATATGCTGTCTAGGCTGGTCATCACTTTTCTTCCTAGGAGCAAGCGTCTTTTAATTTTCATGGCTGCAGTCACCATCTGCAGTGATTTTGGAGACCCCCAAAATAAAGTCTCTCACTGTTTCCATTGTTTTCCATCTGTTTGCTATGATGGGACCAGATGCTATGGTCTTCATTTATTAAATGTTGAGTTTTAAGCCAGTTTTTTCACTCTTCTCTTTCACTTTCATCAAGAGGCTCTTTAGGTTTTTCACTCTCTGCCATAAGCGTAGTGTCATCTGCATATCTGAGGTTACTGATACTTCTCCCAGGAATCTTGATTCCAGCTTGTGCTTCATTCAGTCTGGCATTTTACATGATATACTCTGCATATAAGTTAAATAAGCAGGGTGACAATATACAGCCTTGATGTACTCCTTTCCCGATTTGGAACTAGTCTGTTGCTCCATGTCCAGTTCTGTTGCTTCTTGACCTGCATACAGGTTTCTCAGGAGGCAGGTCAGGTAGTCTGGTTTTTCCATCTCTTGAAGAATTTTCCACAGTTTGTTGTGATCCACACAGTCAAAGGCTTTGGTATAGTGAATAAAGCAGAAGTAGATGTTTTTTTGGAACTCTCTTCCTTTTTCGATGATCCAGTGGATGTTGGCTATTTGATCTCTGGTTCCTCTGGCTTTTCTAAATCCAGCTTGAACATTTGGAAGTTTATGGTTCAGGTACTGTTGAAGCCTGGCTTGAAGAATTTTGAGCATTACTTTGCTAGCGTGTGAGATGAGTGCAATTGTGCAGTAGTTTGAACATTCTTTGGCACTGCCTTTCTTTGGGACTGGAATGAAAACTGACCTTTTCCAGTCCTGTGGCCACTGCTGAGTTTTCCAAATTTGCTGGCATATTGAGTGCAGCATTTTAACTGCATCATCTTTGAGGATTTGAAATACCCTGTATGCCTGATATCAAATCTAAACTCCTGGGTTTATATTTCAAAACTCCAAAATATCTATCATTTTCTTAAAGTTTTATAGCTAATGAGTCTATAATAAAAAAAAAAAGTGAAAGCCTTTGAAATGGAACAAAAACTTACTAGTTATCTTCGATGAGAAACTCGTTGTTGCCTAGCAGATCCTTCTAGGTTTTTGATTCAATGGGATCTCTATATTAGTCATTGTCTTTGATCTATTCATAATTTGCTATGCAAATGATTCTTGTACACAGACATGAATGAAATTTTATCTGCAGGGGGGTTCAATTGATTTCCTTCCTCCACCATGGAAGAAGCCAATTTTCCCTCTATTTTAAATTCACTGCAGTACTCTAGTGCTCTTTGAATGTTCCTTTACGTGGGTAACATCTAGCTCATTCTCTCATTTAAGTTAGTGAGTTAAACTCATTTGTCATGAGTTCATTTTATATTTCTATGAGAGTCATGATTTCATGATTTTGCCTTTAAATTAAAAAAAAAATATCCTTCTAACAAACTCTTGTTTTCATTATTCCCTTTAAACTTTGATTCCATCCCCAACATACAATGTCATCTCTGGCTTTCTTCCTGACACCACTGGTTCTTCCCATGTCAGGGATGAATCTAATCTCCGCCATAACCTCAAAATACAAAAGTATGCTTTTCCATGATGAACCCAGACTGCAATGATGTCAATTTATTTTACAATTATAGTTTCTTTGTAATGCCTTCTACAAAATGCACTGTTTCATTGACATGTTGCAGACACTGCCTATTTATCTTACAGCATTAATTTATATGCAAGTAACTTCTCTCCTTAATTAGAGTGCAAGTTCCTGGAGAGAACTGATCACAACTCATTTTCCTTTTCTACTCTTCACTGTCTATGTAGTATGTAGCGCCCAATAAATACCCACTACCAAGTCCCATCCATGGCCCATGAACGGAGGCTCTCAACCACGATTTCTTTCAGGTAATCACTTAACTTTATTTAGGCAACTAACCTACTATCTTGTGGCAGAAGGTGTTTCCTTCCTAGAAAAACTCACACTAAACTTTCATGAAGATCACTGGAGCTTCGTGAAACACCAAATAAAGTGTGGTACTAATCAGAAAGTCTAGAGAAAAAATAATAAATTGATATGCTTCTAGGTACTTCTTCCCCTCAATTATCAGTATTGTGTATACTTATATTCTTAAGAACAGTCCATGTGAGGGTTACACACATTCAGTTCGACATTCATTCTCTGATTCTACAAATGTTTATTGATTTTCAACTATATGTTAGAAATTTTTTGCAGGCCTTGGCAATGCATTTGTAAATAAAATGTAATTTGTAATCCAAGATGCTTACCTGCTAGTGAAGAAGGAAGAGGAAAGGATAAGAAAAGAGAAGGGAAATAGAGACAACTGTGACCTAAGCATATAGATAATTGGTGACAAGCCAAATTAAGTTGCTCTTATTTTCGGGAATTATATATACTGAACCTTTAAAATTAATTTAATATAAGTATAATAAGGAATAATGAAATCTCAAATTTTGCAGATCTGTATCACCAGAATACACATCCTACATTCAATGTCTTACATACCCTAATACCAACTAAACCAAATGAGAGACCACCAACATTTTTCTACTGTTTAACTGCTGAGTTGTGAGAGAATAATAAATGATCTGGAGACTGCTGCCAGCATATTTGATTTTATGAACTATAAAATATTTTACCAGTTGAATAGTCTACCAAGTATATTAAATCTGCTCCTTATAATGCTATATGAAGTCAAAGGATTTCATAACATTTGAGCATTAACGTTATTACTGAGCATTTTCATTTTTATGGTTTTACTTATGATCATTATTTCAAATTAAAACCATCTTGAGAAAACTGCCACTGTTTAAATAAAAAAAAAAAACCTAGTTCATTTAACCAGTTTTATTTTTCTCATGATGACTTTTTATTCTTACCTTTATTCCTAGAGGAACCCTTAGAATAAAGCATTAAAGATTTTATATCATAGTACTCTGTTAGTAAAGAAATTATGGAAATAAAAAAGACCAGCAAATACTAATAAATTTTACAGGCTTTATGTTGTATGTTGACATATTGGTATAGTTAAAATGATTCAAAAAGAAATAAAAAGCAAAATCATATAATGACAACCTAACATTTGTATGGTCCTAAATATTTTCACATATATTTTCCTCTTAATTCTCACAGCAATCTGATAAAACAAGTTTAATTATATTCATTTTTACAGATAAAGGAATCAAGAAATAAGTGGTTTACTAAATGTGTAAGTGGCATTTTGTATGCTACACCCAGGTCCTCAAACTTTCTGCTTTTGTTCATACTTTTATAAAGAGAATTTAATTTATAAGCCAAATCCTATTGGCAAGACACTTTCTAAGGGTAAGTAAAATATATGTAGAGGAACACTAGACATTTTATTCACTTACAGTGTCATCATACTAAAACTGAAAAAATCAAGTGTACTTTCCAAGTGGCCCAGTTAAAAGTAAGGAATAGATTATTTACTCACTAGGGTCTAGATGCTGTCTATCAAAATCACTTGTTTACATAGGACTAAAATGTGCTCTATTAGCATCTTTCCTTTCCTCACACAAATTAAATATTTTATTTTTTATTAACCTTATTATTAAAGCTTATGGTTTGCCTTCTCATGAAAAACATTAAAAAAATGACTAGTTCCAAGTCATTCAATATTTTGTGTGTTTTCAAAGTTTTTAACACAAAATATACATTTCCAAGTATTTACATCATATTCTCTATATAGCTTTAAATATCTCCCTCTGTATATATTTATTTTTGAACATATGACACTTTATTGCCGAACAATATTTCATTGTAGATGGTATCATAATTTACTCTACAATTCTTTCAATTCGTGTGGCTTTATCATGCAAACGTTTACTTATAAAACCATTTTTTTTTAAAAATTGCAGAACCGAGTGATATCACAGCCCCAATTCTTCTCCAACAAGTCACTATTATGAGATTTGCTTGCTTCTATTCTTTTTTCATACATCATATGTTATCATTAAAGTATACATGTCATTTTATATCTTAAATTTGCTTCCATTAAAATGATATAATAAGCCTTTTCCATAATCATTGTGTCATTTTGGGCAGAATTTCACACTTTATCGAACCATTACTTTATTGATATTAAACAATAAGTTTTCTCCTCTTTCTTTCTTTTTAAAAATATGTAAATCATTTTCCAATAAATGTTGCAAGCATATAACCTTTACATATGTGCCCTTAAAACAATGATTTCCTAACACCAGATTCCTGCAAGTAAGATTATTAAAAAAAAAAAAGGCTAAATAGCTTTTATCATTATTTGAATATGGAAAAAAATATTGACTGTCTACACTCCAAAAGTTCAAAGGATAAAATGGCATCCTAATTTCAGTATCTTATCAACTAGTCCTTTTAGTGATTGGGAAATATAGAAACAAATAAACATAATTACATTTAAGCTAATTGTGTTTTCCATAAATTAGTATATATTGGCACCATTTGTCTTGAGACAACAGTGACCACTTAGACACATTTTTTTTTCTTAATGCTATTTTCATTTTAAAAGTCTGTATCTACATACCTTTCAGGTATAATTTAGCTTATTGTTCCCTTTGAATCTTAGATGAAGTTTTAGAAATGCTTTCTGGAACTGCTTCCTTTGGGGAGTGCTCTGAAATCCACAACAGTACCCAGCAGTAATTCTGATAGAAGGAGAAAGAAAATGACCCAACTTACCGTTTCTAAGGCATTTACACGGTCCTGCAAATAAAGCATAATATATAATTATAAAAACAAAGCCATTAAAATATCATTTCAAGTTTGGTTTTTGGATTTTTCCATTTATCTTCTATTAACATTTTTAAAATGTAAAAGATGAAAACTCCTACTCAGGATAATCTCTCTAAGAGAAAAACAGTCATGAAACAATTACTTTTCTCACCTTGACTAGTGTTAGGACTACAAGGTTTAATTTAACTGTAAACACCATAAATTCAGGCTTGGTTACTGAGTGAAATAGATTCTAAGACTTCCACATTGGTAAAAGTATGTCTATTTAATAAAACATAGCTATTAGACAGATCTGAACATATGAGCCACAACCAGACAATAGTAGTGATATAAAAAAGGAATTCAGCACACACACTTGCTCTCAGTTAGGTACCCAGCACAGAGTGCGCTCTCAAGGGAAGTCAAGTTCAGACTTAAGAGTGACATCGCCAACTAAAATTAGTAAGTACACGGTTAACTGAAACAAGGCCGGAGAAATGAGAATGACAGGTTACATGCAGGCAGTCCTGAACCCAGGTGGGTCTTCGTCACTTACAGTATCTTAGAAGGATTCACAGACACATTGGTTTTTAAAAAGAGTCATTGATAATATTGCTTTAAAAGCTAAATGATTAAGAATGGTTTCATTCTCAGTCCAACAGCTGTGTCTTCAAGTCTTCCCAAAGCGAAACAGCTATATACAAAAAGTTTTTTTGGTTTTTTTTTTTAAAGCTGAATTTGGGAAGAGAGTCTGAAAATTCAAGGAACTGTAAAGCCATGCTTTTTATGAGGATAAAGGCCGTTTTTCTATTCTTTCATTTTAAGCAGTTGAAGAAGATATATAAAATCTGGATCTCTCTCGTTTAATTAAATTAATCACTTGTGCTAGAGGGTAAGGAGGGAAAATGGTACAGCCAGCCACTGAGCTCAGATCTCTGAGACCCTGCAGACACTGACAGGGACCCATGACCCTTAGGAGCATAACCTAGCCCTCCCCTCCCCAAGATTCTCCCAGCCTCACCAAGGCCTTGCCTTTGAGGATTTCTGCAACCCAGCCTCCAACATTCAGACTGGGAAACTAGGTTGGACATTTCTGCCCCTTTAAACATATGGCTGTGCGGGCACAAGTTAAACCAATATATTAATATTATGCCAAAGCAGCCCAAAGCAGACTGTTTTTAGCAGTATAATCTGTTTAATTGCATTTTGTTGGCATACTTGAGAGAACCTCACCGTCACCCCCATAATTTTCATAAAATAACTGCTATTTTATTGGTGACTTGGGTACTGTCACATTTGAGTAGCTCGTAATAAATGCATATAGTGCCTCTAGGGGGCTTTGATCTGTTGTTACCAGGCATCTTATTCACAGTACATCTGGGACAAAACCATTCAGCAAAGCTTTATCATCCTTTGCAGATTGAACAGAACCTCATTAGACAGTCTTTGGGTAGTGCTGCATTTATATGAACCATCTTGGAAGGCTGAAAATATTTACAGCCACTATTTGGGCCTTCAGTTTTCCCCACACCATGTATTTATGGGGCTCATGTTACTTAAAATTAGCATATTTTTAAAGCACACATACAGCTGGTTTGCAATCAATGATTTCATGTGATGCCAAAATGGTACAACTGAATTAAATTCTGTTTTAATTCATAGCTCAGTGTTCGGGAAAGATAAAACTTATATGATTTATGTATTAGTATCTTCATTTTATTTAAATATTTGTTACAGGATTTTAAAAGGAATGTGTACTGTCATGGACTATGTGTTTGTGTCTTCAAAATTCATGTGCTAAAAACCCCAATCCCTAAAGTGATGGTCTCTGCATATATGACATTTGGGAGGTGATCAGGTCAGGAGGAGACAGCCCTCAGGAGATTAGTGCTCTTCTAAGAAGAGATACAGAATGCGGGCTTCTCCTTCTGCTCTCTGCCACACTAAGGCATGAGAACATGGCCATCTACAAGCCAGGAAGAGGTCCCTCACCAAGGACAGAACCTGCCAGCACCCTGATCTTGGAACTGCCAGCTTCCACAACTGTGAGAAACAAATGTTTGCTGCTTAAGAATCCAGGCTACAGTAATTTGGTACAGCAGTCTAAGCTGACATATGCCTAGTCTGTAAGGCTAAAACACAAATGGTGGGGAGAAAAAAAAAAATCTCAATTTCATTAAAATATAAAGACCAATAAATAATCTGTTTCAATGCAATTTAGTTACATCTGTTTGTCTATAACCTACTCCATTCCAAAATGGTACTGAAATAGCTTTCAATGAAAGAATATATATTGAAAAAAATGAGAAAATTAGAGAAACAGGAAATGCAGTTCATTAACCTGAATTTAAATAATTCAATTTGCCAATCAACAACAGCTAATAGGATATCAGTCATTGTTGCCAATCAGTGAGCTTTCTCTAAATTGCAGTTTTTGGCTTTAATTACAGGCTATAAAAATAAGAAACTACTCCTAATCTTTATGAACTTATTAACTTGCTTTTAAAATTTAAGAAATGTATTTTGAAATTTAAATGGCTGAAGTTGACTTCTTTTTTGGCAGACAAGATTAGTTATTATAATTCTGCATATAAAAGAATTAGCCTATTGAAAATCCCTGTTCTCAAACAAAATATGTGCATACTTCCTCTCATGTTCTTATCATTAGAATAGAGGTAATTTAAGCCAGTCTATGAAGAAAGACTAGTATATGTCCTGGAATGAATATGTAATTATACCAAAATTGATTTATATTCTCCCTATCCTCTCTCACTCACTAGAACTGGACCTGTAGTGTTCTATTGTTGCTGTTTAATCTCCAATTTTCATTTCAACAAATTTTATCTAAAGCTCAGTCTACAGGTTCAATACTCTGCCTTCTCTCCTACCACACTCTCAAGCTTAGATCCTAAAAAGAATTGCTTAAGATACTGAAAGAGGAGTTGGTAGGTGAGACGAGTAGAGAGAGAAGAAAGTCTCCAGAAGTAATAAAGACACTCTCACTATAATGCAATTTCAGGTGGTTTTAATAAATTAGTGGTTCTTATTTTTGCAATCATGGACTTTGAGAACTTTTCCCCCAGGAAAATGAACACTATACATGACACATATAATTTTGCATACACTTTTAGGGGAACTGCAGACTCTCAGAACCCACCCATAGGTGTCCAAGTATTTTTACTTAAAGATACTTGAAATAGGATGTAAGAATTAATTTATTAGACCAAATAAATTATTGTATTAGAACAAATCTATTTCTCCTGTATGAAGCACTTCTTGACAACAAGTAAAGGAACAATTGGGAGTGGAAGGTTAAAAATCAGAGGAGAAATTTCCTTCAAATATTTTGAAGGAAAAGTTCTAAGGGGAAAAAATAGGTTTTATTGCTATCAGGTTTTTTTGTGATTGAAGATTCCCTTTCCCACTGTTTTTTAGTGCTATTTTAGAAGGGGAAAGTCTCAGAAAATCACAGTCTTGTCATGGAGAAGGGGCTTGCATAACTCAATGAAGCCATGAGCCATGCCATGCAGGCCACCCAAGATGGATGGGTCACAATGGAAAGTTCTGACAAAACATGGTCCACTGGAGGGGGGAATGGCAAACTACTCCAATATTCCTGCTGCGAGAACCACATGAACGGGAATAGTATGAAAAGGCAAAAAGATATGACACCAGAAGATGAGCCCCCTGGTTGGAAGGTGCCAATGTGCTACTGGGGAAGAGAGGAGGGCAATTACTAATAGCTCCAGAAAAAAATGAAGTGGCTGGGCTAAAGAATAAATGACTCTCAGCTGTGGATGTAGTGAAAGTAAAGTGGTGATGAAAGTGAAGTCTGGTGGTGAGTAAAGTCCGATGCTGTAAAGAACAATATTGCATAGGAACCTGGAATGTTAGGTTCATGAATCAAGGTAAATTGGAAGTGGTCAAACATGAGATGGCAAGAGTGAACGTCGACATTTTAGGAATCAGTGAACTAAAACGGACTAAAATGGGTGAATTTAACTCAGATGACCATTATATCTACTACTGTGGGCAAGAATGCCTTAGATGAAACGGAATAGCCCTAATAGTTAACAAGAGTTCAAAATGCAATGCTCAGGTGCAATCTCAAAAACGACAGAATGATCTCTGTTCGTTTCCAAGGCAAACCATTCAATATCACAGAAATCCAAGTCTATACCTCAACCACAAATGCCGAAGAAGCTGAAGTTGAAGGGTTCTATGAAGGCCTAAAAGACCTTCTGGAATTAAAACCAACAAAAGATGTCCTTTTCATCAAAGGGAACTGGAATGCAAAAGTAGGAAATCAAGAGATACCTGGAGTAACAGGCAAGTTTGGCCTTGGAGTACAGAATGAAGCAGGGCAAAGGCTAACAAGTTCTGTCAAGGGAACGCATGGTCATAGCAAACACCCTCTTCCAACAACACAAGAGAAGACTCTACACATGGACATCACCAGATGTTCAATACCAAAATCATACTGATTATATTCTTTGCAGCTGAAGATGGAAAAACTCTATACAGTCAGCAAAAACAAGACTAGGAGCTGACTCTGGCTCAGATCATCAGCTCCTTATTGAAAAATTCAGGCTTAAACTGAAGAAAGCAGGGAAAACCATTAGGCCATTCAGGTATGTCCTAAGTCAAATCCCTTATGATTATACCGTGAAGGTAAGGAATAGATTCAAAGGATTAGATCTGGTAGACAGAGTGCCTGAAGAACTATGGACAGAGGTTCGTGACACTGTATAGGAGTCAGTGAAAAAACCATCTCAAAGAAAAAGAAATGCAGGAAGGCAAAGTGGTTGTTTGGGGAAACTTTACAAACAGCTGAGGAAAGAAGGGAAGCAAAAAGTAAGGGAGAAAGGGAAAGATGTACTCAACTGAATGCAGAGTTCCAGAGAATAGCAAGGAGACATAAGAAGGCCTTCTTGAGTGATCAATGCAAAGAAATAGAGGAAAACAATAGAATATGGAAAACTAGAGACCTCTTCAAGAAAATTGGAGATATGAAGGGAACATTTCATGCAAGGATGGGCACGATAAAGGGCAGAAACTGTAAGGATCTAACAGAAGCAGAAGAGATTAAAAGAGGCAGCAAGAATACACAGAAAAACTGTACAAAAAAGGCCTAATGACCAGGATAACCATGATGGTGTGTCACTCACCTTAAGCCAGACTTCCTGGAGTGTGAAGTCAAGTGGGCCTTCAGAAGCATTACTATAAACACAGCTAGCGGAGGTGATGCAATTCCAGTTAAGCTACTTCAAATCCTAAAAGATGATGTTGTTAAAGTGCTGCACTCAATAGGCCAGAAAATTTGGAAAACTCAGCAGTGGCCACAGGACTGGAAAAGGTCAGTTTTCATCCCAATCCCAAAGAAAGGCAATGGAAAGAATGCTCAAACTACCACACAATTGTGCTCATTTCGCATGCTAGTATTGTTATGCTCAATATCTGTTAAGCTAGGCTTCAGCAGTATATGAACTGAGAACTTCTAGATGGACATTGGGTTTAGAAAAGGCAGAGGACCCAGAGATCAAATTGCCAACATTTTTGGATCATAGAGAAAGCAAGGGAATTAAAGAAAAACATCTACTCCTGTTTCATTGACTATGCAAAAACCTTTGAGTGTGTGGGTCACAACAAACTGTAAAAAATTCTTAAAGAAATGAGAATACCAGACCATGTTACCTATCTCCTGAGAAACCTGTAAGCAGGTCAAGATGCAACAATTAGAACCTTACATGGAACAACTGACTGGTTCAAAATTGGAAAAGAAGTATGACAAAGCTGTATTTTGTTACTCTATTTAACTTATATGCAGAATATATCACGCAAAATGCCAGGCTAGATAAAGCACAAGCTGGAATCAAGATTTCCAGGATAAACATCATTAACCTCAGATATGCAGATGGTACCACGCCAATGACAGAAAGGGAAGAGGAATGTTGAGTTTTAAATCAGCTTTTTCACTCTCATCCTCAAGAGTCTGATCACTTCACGGCAAACAGATGGGGAAAAAATGGAGGCAGTGACAGGTTTTACATTCTTGGGCTCCAAAATCACTGCAGATGGTGACTCTAGCCAAGAAATTAAAACGCTTGCTCCTCGGAAGGAAAGCTATGACAAACCTAGACAACATATTAAAAAGCAAAGATACCACTTTGATGACCAAGGTCCATATAGTCAAAGCTATGTTTCTCCAGTAGTCATGTATGGATGTGACAGTTGGACCATATTTAAGGCTGAGCACTGAAGTTTGATGCTGTCAAACTGTGGTGCTGGAGAGGACTCTTGAGAGTCCCTTGAACTGCAAGGAGATCAAATTCGCCAACCTACAGGAAATCAACACTGAATATCATTAGAAGGACTGATGCTAAGGCTGAAGGTCCAATACTTTGGCCACCTGATGGGGAGAGTCAACTCATTGGATAAGACCCTGATGCTGGGAAAGACAGAAGGCAAAATAAGAAGAGGGCAACAGAGGATGAGATTGTTAGATAGCACCACTGAGTCAACGGAATGATTTGAGCAAACTCCAGGAGACAGTAAGGGACAAAGTAACCTGGCGTGCTGCAGTCCATGGGGTTACAGAGAGTCGGACACGACTCAGCCACTGAACAACAACAAGGAGGGAAACGTCTTGATAGCTGACGGTGAACGATGTCGGATTCGTGGTCTCCGAAGAAGAAGATTTAGCTTTGGGACCAGGGACCAGGCTTGATCACTCAAAAGCTTTTGCGTAGCAGTTTTATTAAAGTGAAAAAGGGACAGAGAAAGCTTCTGACACAGACATCAGAAGGAGGACAGAGCGTGCCCCCCTCGCTAGTCTTAGCAAAGGAGCTATATACTTTCTTAATTAGTTACTACAATAAATCAAAGCAATGTCTCAAGGTTGTAAAGATCTTACTAGACCCATTCCCATAATTTGCATTTTAAGATAACAGGATTAGCCACAAGGTTTTCAGGAGGAGAAACTGTCCTCAAGTAGGATATATTGTTGTTATATAATCCTTCTTACAGAGTTTAAACTGAGTTGTTTGTTGTGTAATCATCAGTTCTGGGCTTAAAGAAAAAAAATGTTTTATGTGTCTAACACTAAGGAATGTAGAGGGGAAAAAAAAGATGTTTGTCCTTTCCCCCTCCTTTAAAATTCCAGACCCCAGTCTCTGCTTCGAGAGCCCCAGATCCCTTTCTCCTTCTCAGGGACCCCATACTTCTTATCAACCTGCCTAGGAATGGCCTCTCTTAGTCTAAAAAAAATCTAAAAGGGCAACAATTATTTTAATATTTACTTTTAAGGATTATACATACAGTCACTGCATAGTCCTTGAGTTACAATGAAGCATACTGTTATTATCCTCTAGTGTTAATATTGCATGCTATTTCTAACTGAAAACAATAATGCTAAAAATCACTTTTTAATTTATTTTGGGCTTGACAGATCAAGTAAGGTGAGTTGTATTTTTGGGAGGCCAATAGCACATGTACTATGAAAAAAAGATTTATTTTAACTTTTTATCCCGAGGCTATCAACCTATCTTGAACTGTACATATTCCTTTGCTACTTGGTCACAATGGGGTGTACATTAGAATTTATGAATAAACCAAAGCAAATTCATTAGCATCACAGGAAATGGGAACATATGTGTGAGCTAAGTTAGGACATGAGTGCTAAATGGATAGTTGGTATCTGCATCCCTGATCATTAACAGCTTGTTTGACTCAGCTGAGCCAGTCAACGACCCACATTGGCTCATCCGTCCCACCTGAGAAATGAAATAGAGGTTCTTAGGTCTAAATACTCAAGAGTTCTTCTGCTTCTGGTAAGTGTAGTTGTACACATCTACTGACTTTTTCATAATACAGTATTTTTCAAGCATGTTTGAAATATATTTGTTATCAAACAAAAAAATGCACAATAATGGTATAAAAATATAACAAGAGTCTCTACTTTTTCCAACTCTAAGAAACAGTACAAGTATAGACTAATTCTGGAAACTTCTCTGGGACTGAAGGGCCATGATGGACGTATCACCTTCAAAGAAGAAAATCTACAATGAGGACTTCCTCTCGCCACTGTGCTAAAAGCACGACGCTTGTCCTCTGGGAGAAGAGTCCACTCAGCTTCCTCACCCAGAGAGAGAACTGCAGGGCTTTTTCCTGTCAATGTTAACTCAGTGTAAAGAACACCCACACCTTACCTGCTGCTTCCTATATGAAAGATAGCAAATGAAAGGAAAATGTGTCCCATTTTTCCTTTATGCATTTCCACATGACAACTCGTTACATTCAGCAAACTGTCAATCAAATTTTGGTAATTAAAAGAGGAATAATTTCAAATGTATTCTTCATGTGTCAAGATATTAGAATGAAAGAAAAGGCTTTTATTAATCACCACAAAAAGTCACTGTTTCTTGCATTATTCTAAAAAATTAAAATAGGTAAAAATTGTAAACAATCACAATGTTGCAACACTAAAATAAAAACAACTTTAAGATGTAGCATAGCTTGGCTTTGAGTATACATGAGTCAATGATCCATACATAAAACTGCATGTTGTCTATTCAAAGTCAGATGAAGTTACTCTGTATTTTAAAAAAACTTCAGAATGAATGACATTAGAGCAACTTGCAGTGGTTTCCCATTATCTAGTGTTCAATTTCAGTTGAGTTCACTTCAGTCGCTCAGTCGTGTTCGACTCTTTGCGACCCTATGAATCGCAGCACGCCAGGCCTCCCGTCCATCACCAACTCCCGGAGCTTACTCAAACTCATGTCCATTGAGTCGGTGATGCCATCCAGCCATCTCATCCTGTCGCCCCCTTCTCCTCTTGCCCCCAATCCCTCCCAGCATCAGGGTCTTTTCCAGTGAGTCAACTCTTCGCCTGAGGTGGCCAAAGTATTGGAGTTTCAGCTTCAGCATCAGTCCTTCCAATAAACACCCAGGGCTGATCTCCTTTAGGATGGACTGGTTGGATCTCCTTGCAGTCCAAGGGACTCTCAAGTTAGCCAGCATTAGATACCTACAGTCAATCTTTGTTAATTCATTTCACCAGCTGCTTATGTGTCTTTTCAAATAATCTACTTCAGGGTTCAAAATAGCATAACGGAAAGGCAGAAAGAAAACCACAGGAAGTCATCAGGATTTTATCTAAAACATTGTCAGTAAGAAAATCCAACATTTGATTTATCAAGAAAAACCAGTTTAAAGTGATGTATCATTTTCTAGTCTAGTAATGATCCTTGCTATCCTTGCGGACTAGAGAATCAGGAGCAGGAACTATCACAAAATTTAGGAACGGAGTCAGAGTGTGCGCTCCACATTTCTGATCTGTTCTCTCATCCACTATCATTGCCAAATAGAGAGCTGAGGCAGCCAGCTATGCTTCTGGAACTTTTTTCTGCTGTATTCTCAGGCTGGTGATTCGGTTTGTGAGACTGTTTGTTACGAGGTCATTACTGACTACTGCACTTCCATTCAACACTATTCAGGAAAAGCTGAGGTTGCACTTCCATTGAAGTGCGATGTGTACGTGGGTTTGTGGGGGCGGAGAAGAAAGATGAAGAGAAAGATATGGACATGGGGCTCTGTTGGTCGGTTTCAACAGATTTACCACAGGAAAATGCAGCCAGAAAGGCTAGAGACAGGCTTTGCTTAAGGTTCCTGTAAACATTTCCATTCAATAGTATGAAACTAATACCGAGAAAATCTCAGATTGACCCTTTATGTTTCAGATCACAAAGCAATGCATGAGATTTCTCCCCCCACAACCCTCCCCTTTAAAATGAAGAATCACTGTTAAGTTTCTTCTTTAATGCACAACGTAACATGCTGCATAGCTGTGCACCTAAAGGATAAGACCACATCCCAGACAAAGAGCAAAAGACAGAATTCCCTTTCTGCTGGTACTGCCCAGTTCCACAGGGAAACTTCCTGTAACACGCAACAAGAGTTCAGTGAATGACATCTAAGGCTGGAGCACAACTAAAAGTTGTTTGCGGATAATATAAAGGCTATGATTGTGGTTGGGGTAATGCAAATGACAACCAACATAATTCCAAAGATTGACTGTCCCCAAAAAGTGATGCAGGAATAGGAGTTGAGTACTAGGGGGAAAAGCTAACAACCCAGAAACCAACACATCATTTTTTTTTTTTCAAGGATTTACAATTTGAGAAATAAAGTACATGTCTCCAGTTGTGAGGCTAGTCATATATCAGCTGAATATGCTCTGAACTCTTATGCAAATCATAGTGCAGTGGTGATTATGGGAAATTTATGAGTAGGTTTTTGTTATGCATAACTTGTGGAAAACAATAGAATGTGCTTTTTTTTTCAGGGTGTGTATCTGACTGCCACCAAACATAGCTGATCTAATGAGGCTCCCTGAGGTTAACATCCTTGTTTTCCTCAAGTGTACACATCTCTTGGGCTTCCAAGTGAAGAATTTTCACAAGGACACCCTCAGAAACACAGAACCCTTTGTCCCAAGCTGCTTCCTCTTGAATATTTTACTTTCAGCGCTTTATTGTCGACTACCACACATGTCACATGGCTAAGTCATGAAATAACACAAAGATAACAGTCCACCTTGGGAATTAAATTGCTTACCTTTGAGCAATTCCAACAATCCACATCCTAATTTACATGTAGAGTCATTTACTCAATTCTTTCCAGGAATTAAAATATAAGGAACATGGTATTAGAGACTCTCTCATCCTCACACCCACATTCCTTCTGTGGGCTACTGTGTACAGATCTCTCTCACCATTCCATACAAAGAGAGGACTGCTGTTCAGAATTAACATTAAGATATAAAACAGTTGTTCTATTTATAAAATAATATATTTGGCTGACAAAACTCAGGCTTTTCTTGCTTCTAATTCAGTTTGACTAAGCTTAGAACAATTACTGATCTCCATTTTTTTAAATATACAAGTACAGGTAGGAAGAGAAAGATGGGTAAAGGATTTAAAACAAGCCTTAGATTATCCGTATTCTGATAGTCAACGGTGCACTATTCTTAGCATCTACGAAAACTGGAGGAAAAAGCCCAACAACTTAGTTTTCAGTTGAATTTCTGAGAAGCATACCTGAAGGCTAACTTACCCTGTATGTCCTGAAATAAAGTAGATGTATTTTGACAATTCAGTTCCAAGTATCCTAAATAGTCTACCTATGAAATACTTAACTGCTTTTTCTTCAAATTGAGCTTCTTCCTGATTTTTCATTGCAGTCTGACTAGCATCTTCCAAAGGTGGCATTTTAAATAGTAGCTTTGGCTGTTTAAGAGAGAATGTAAGTAAAGAAAAAGGTGTTGGCAAGCTCTATTATCTTAAAATAACTTAAAGCACTATAAATAGTAATAGCTATAAAAACAACACTAAGAGGATCATAATAATTTCTAATGATTTTTAAAGTTTCTGCATTTAGAGAAAATGACCTCACATAGGATTTTAAAATGCTCTCTCAAATAACTGGGTACCCAAATGAAAGTCACAAATTTTAGGGAAAACATTATTTGAATTTTAAAATATTTTACTCTTCAGGATTATAAATAAGAGAGTAGTGATTAATTTCAAAATATCCCCAGCTGTTTTGCTTTCAAAATCATTCCTGGAAGAAACTGATCCCAGATTCCAAAGTCTATGGAATGAGAGAGGAAATAAGACGTGAGTTGTTAGCAGATGTACCTGGGCAGTTTAGCTAGTAATGAAAGCTCCTTAACACTAATAACCTTACCTGTGGATAACAGACCACTAATGCAGTGTGATTCGACAGTTCAGGAAGGTCTGACTGAATACCCCAAATTATACTTTCCTTCAATTTGCAAAATTATTTAAAATTCTACCAACAGAAATTTATTCTTTGAGGAAGAATTCAAACATTAATTCCCCTCGGCAGTTCATCTTTCAAAAGACAGACATTTTTGAGACTGAAAACCATAAAGTATAGTTTACTCCAAGGCAGAGGTCAGCAAGGTAGGACAGTAGGTCACTTCAACCTGCTGCCTGTCTTTATCTGTCCACCAGCTAAGAATGGTTTTCACATTTTTACTTGGTTGGAAAAAAATCAATACTTCACAACATGTCAACATTATAAGAAATTTAAATTTCACCTTCCATAAATAAAGTATTGTTAGAACATAGCCCACTCATTTCTTTACAAACTTTATATGGCTGTTTTCATTCTACGATGTCAGAGTTGAGTTGTTGCATGAGAGAGCGTATGGCCTGTGAAAGTATGAAAATGTTTAGAACCTGGTCCTTTACAGGAAGTTTGGCCACCTTCCTTTCTAAGGTGTTGGTGTCCTATGAGAATTACTTCCAGTCTCACAGAGGTCACCCTGGAGCAAACCTTGTAAGGTTCTGGAAGGAGTAGATAAGGTGAGACATACTGACCAGGGATAAGAAAATAAAGTAAGAACCAGAAAATTTTTATTCAACTTTTAAACCATTCCTCAGGCCATGTAAGTTTCTTCCTTTTGTCCTTTATCTCTTTTATCCACCATTTGTTCTTTCCTTCTGGTGTCTTTCCCCGCTTCATTGCTTCCTTTCTTGTTACCTCCCTCCCTTCCACTCATTTATTCATTTAATTAATTCACCCATTCATCCATGTTTATTGACAGACACACTGTGATAGACACTGAGTATACAGTTATCAACAACAAAGGTAAGGTCTCTCTGCCTTCACAGAGCCTACGTATCAAAGAAGACAGGAACATGAATGCAGCAGATACCCAGGAACTGTCATGGGGGGTAAGGGCGGAGGTTTGCTTTAGACAGGTTAATTAGGTTTAGTTCCCAAGAAGAGGTGATATTTGAGCAGAGACTCTAAAGGATGAAAAAGAGCTATCACTGAAAGAGTGAAGGGAAAAGCATTATGTACAGTAGCAAAGGCACAGGTCCCGTCATAGGAAAGAATTTCATTAATTTAATGAATAAAAAGACACTGGAATGTGCACCGTGGTTGCTAAAGAAAACACTCCTTTAAATTGCCAGTATCATAAAAATCAACACTATTTATTAAAAGCTTATTATTTTCAAAAACTGTATTGGGTGTTTCTCATGTATGTTCTCATTTAATGCTCACAAAAACCCTCAGTAGGTGAAAATTATTAATTTCATTCATTTAAATCAGAGAAACAGACTTCAAACATATATGTACTTTAAATTTTACATTGTAATTAAATGTTGGCACTTAGACTGTAATCCGGGTCCACCTGAGTCAAAGGAGTCTATACTAACTCTGAGAGACAAGTTGAAGTGTGTGTATGTATATATGGGTATGGATGTATATGTGTGTATACATAGGTATATTTGTTTATTTAACAGATCTACAGAATGGAGTAGTGGAAATACCACTTGCTGACAGTGCAGATTTATGAGCAAATAGTCAATAAATGGCAGTGTTACCATCAGGGTTATTTTTGTACGCATTTTACATCCCAGTGGGATATCCTGGAAAACTGTTCTAGAGTCTTTTCTCAAAATTACACAGGCCAGAAGAGCATTCTAAAAACCTCATTTTTGACAGTTGTCATGTGACAGTGTTAAAAAACACTATATCACAATACAATATAATGTTCAAATAAAAACCATTAACTGTATACATTATAATATTTATTTCACTGTGTAATAAAAAGGATTATATTTTTGCCATGACTTTCTCAAGTAGGTTGCAACTCTTTCTGACTTTTGGGTCTACATTAGGCCACCAGAAAGCACACAGTCAATACCACGAGGGAAAGAGCAGAAGAAAAGGTATAGGAAAGCAAAGCTCTACACTTAATTAGCACTGATGTTGTGCAGTTAAATGGCATCTCTATAGTGCTGGTCTCTCAGTTCTTTAAGGTCTGAGCTACAGGAGATTAGATTCATCACTGAGCCCATAAATGGTCTCTTTCCTCCAACCTGGTTCCATTTGTGACAAGTTTATTAGTTCTCTGTAACAATGAAATGAGAACCAGTGGTTTCAAGTATAAACAGAATGTAGTAAAGACATGGAATCCCTTGTAGGTAGTATGTTTTTATTTCATTTTATGGGCAAATATAGAAATATTACTAATAGACATCAAATGTTATTTATTAGCATGTTAATAAGGCTTTACACTTTTTTTTTTTGGCTTTACACTTTTAAAAGTAAACACTGAACTTCTAACAAATTAAACTTAGAATAGTAAGTGTAAGGCAGATACTCTGGCAAAGGAATGCCCTTCAGAATTAATTTTTTAAAACCAAAATAATCACCAATCAGGATAAAAGGACAAAGATATAAAAGGAGATGCTTATTAGTTATTCTTTCAGCTCAGTTTAGTTCTATGGCATTTTGCACAACTTAAAATTTATGCAAACGTTTTCAGTGTTGCCTTTAATTTTTGCCAGAATATTTTGAACCTGGTTTAAAACTGAAATTGAAGAAGCCTAAGGAGGGCTTTAATAACAACTTTCTTCAGTCTGTTTGTTTAAAACGTGATGAATAAGCAAAAAGAAAAGGTGCAGAATTGAAAAAGAAAAATGAAAGAGAAAAAAAAAACTTCTCCTTCCTAGAAGTGTTTGAGATTACTGGATTACTCGTAATCTTGCACCAGGAATTGAAATCTTCCTCACATACTCATAGCCAGATAGACAGCAACACTGTTAAGTCACTCTACACATGTAAGCTGAGGGTCTAGGGGTTTATAAGTAGATTTAAAGTTACAGAAAGGCAGGAAGAAGTTTCACTAATAATACCCCAGCATTGCCCGACTTATTTAATGCACTCTCTCAAATTTGTTTCACTACTTATAGTCTTTTTCTCTTGAGGGGGTTAGTTAGTATTTTACCACAGTTCAGTCCAGTCGCTCAGTCGTGTCCGACTCTTTGCGACCCCATGAACCGCAGCACGCCAGGCCTCCCTGTCCATCACCAACTCCTGGAGCCCGTTCAAGCTCGTGTCCATTGAGTCGGTGACTTTACCGCAATAAATGCTTTATTTGTTTGACAATAAATCTAACAGAAAAAAATGGAAGATGTTTAAAGGCAGAAATGCCAGGAACCCAAACAAAAAGTGAAGAAATTCTGACCTCCGTAAGGTCATGAGGCACGTAAGTACAGTAGCGCAGAGGACGACGAATGAATTCTAACACAAGTCCTAGCCCTGCTGCTTACTGGCTCAACAAGCTATGCACCTTCGCCTTTTTATCTATGAATGAGAACAAGATTATCTCACAGGTTGTGGCAAGGAGCAAATGACACACATGCAGAAGTTTTAGCAGTTTTAGCAGTGTATGACACAAAAGAATTGCTTGGTAGCTATTAACATTATGCGTTAACAAGACAGAGGGTGATTTTTTTTTTCTCTTCTCCTTAATGTACAGATCATCACCCTCTGGGATTGATTTAGCACAATCTTGATAGGAATTAACAAATGCTAAATAAGTATTTGCTAATAGACTGAACTATAACATGAGTGAGTTTCCAAGATCCCAGACTAGGGAAATGCTCTGTTTATTTACATTCTGGAAAATCAGCCAGGCATGGGAATTGGAGATAGCCCTTGATGTGAGAACTATACTTTCTTTCAGCGATATCCAATTGATATTTAGAACCTTAGAGATTTGTTTTATGAGTCGGTAGAAATCGCTTCACCCAGAAATATGTCACTTCTGAGCAATTGTTTCCAAATGTGCTGTGCATCAACATCATTAGAGTACTGCTTTTCACAACTGCCATTGTTATCAGGAGATAAAATAGATAAACATAGAGAAAACAATTTGTTCTTGATGTTCAGTCAATCAGTTGTGTCTGACTTGTTGCAACCCCATAGGCTGTAGCACGCCAGGCTTCTCTGTCCTTCACCATCTCCCAGAGCTTGCTCAAACTCATGTCCATTGAGTCAATGATGCCATCCAACCATCTCATCCTCTGTTGTCCCCTTCTCCTCCTGCCTTCAGTCTTTCTCAACATCAGGCTCTTTTGCAATGAGTCAGTTCTGCACATCAGGTGGCCAAAGTACTGCTGTTTCAGCTTCAGCTTCAGTCCTTCCAGTTAATATTCGGGACTGATCTCCTTTAGGATGGACTGGTTGGATCTCCGTGCAGTCCAAGGGACTCAAGAGTCTTCTCCAACACCACAGTTCAAAAGCATCAATTCTTCGGCGCTCAGCTTTCTTTATCATCCAACTCTCACATCCATACACGACTACTGGAAAAACCATAGCTTTGACTAGTCAGACCTTTGTCAGCAAAGTAATGTCTCTGCTTTTTAATATGCTGTCTAGGTTGGTCATAACTTTTCTTCCAAGGAGCAAGTGTCTTTGAATTTCATGGCTGCAGTCACCATCTGCAGAGATTTTGGAGCCCACAAAAATAAAGTCTGTCATTGTTTCCATTGTTTCCCCATCTATTTGCCATGAAGTGATGGGACTGGATGCCATGATCTTAGTTTTCTGAATGTTGAGTTTTAAGCCAACTTTTTCACTCTTCTCTTTCACTTTCATCAAGAAAACACAATGTTATGACCTAAATATTTGTGTTCCCACAAAATTCACAGGTTGAAATCCCAGTTCCCGTGATGATATTAGAAGCTGGGGTCACTGGGAAGTGGTTAGGTCAGAAGTGGAGACCTCATCAATGGACTCCAGCTTGCTCTCCATCTGCTATGAACCAGGAAGAAGGCTGGATACTGAATTTAAATCTGCCAACATAAATACTGAATACAGATAGTGAATCTGCCTTGATCTTAGATTCCCTGACCTTCAGAACTGTTTTCCAGTTTAAACCACTCAGTCCATGGTATTTTTGTTATAGCAACCAGAATGGACTAAAACAGCCTAATGGTAGGCTGTCCAAAGTCTGAGGCTGATCTTGGGATGTGACCTGAGAAGAACAAGCAGATATACATTGTGGAGTGGGTCTTGAACTGATCACTTACACTGCAACCCAAATGAAGCTATCCCAAGTCGTAAGGTGATAGCTGACTCTGGAAAAGTGGACAAAACTCCCAGCCAAACCCAGCACAGGGAAACATCATAACAGGCTTGATGGTTTTCATTTCTCACAAGAACACTTAAGGTGCTCTCTGAGCTTAGACTGTGATGAAGGGACAGGGGATGTATTCTGAAGTATTGCTTTTTATGATGTCAACTGCAAAGGGGATAGAGACAGATGAAATAAATCCCCCCCTTGTGGCAGAAATTTATAAAAGCTGTAACACATATTTAGTTTCCACTACTGAAGTTTTTAGCAAACTTTCTGTACAGGGTAATATTTGGGCTTTAGAGTTCAAAGACTACATTTTGTCTTTGCATTTTAAAAATATTTCCAAATAGCATTGGTTTTTAGAAACTTTTTTAAAAGTCTGATTCAAGGAGACTGCTGAATCTTGAAGACTTATACTTTGCATCTCTTTGGATAAACAGAACCAGCCATGGTTTTATACTTTTTTATTCTAAAAAGAAACAATCCAGTCAATCAACTCCCATACACTCAGATACAAGAATAGTTCACTCTCAAGGTATTCTATTTTCCACTTTTATTCTGTCATAAATTTGGAATTAAAATTAAGTTGCAAATTTCAGGTAAAATAGGATGATAAAATTT
The DNA here is from genome assembly GCF_019320065.1 of Cervus canadensis. NCBI lineage: Eukaryota > Metazoa > Chordata > Mammalia > Artiodactyla > Cervidae > Cervus > Cervus canadensis. The sequence continues at coordinate 86,193,272 of NC_057391.1, forward strand.
AATGATGACTAAAATTTCAAGTGAAATCTATCTAACTGGGCTTGGTTCTCTGCTGTCCTGAGGCCTCTTGATGTAGTACATTGAAGTCTGCAAATCTAATTGGCTGAGACCCTGCCTGACCCTAATACAGATTGCTAGCATTTTATCTCTGCTGAGAACTCATACCAAATTTAAGGCTTGTTAAGTCTTTACACCTTTTGAGAAAACAGAGATTTTAATGAACCATTAAGTCATCTAGCCCTGAAAGGGGCAAAGTGTTGCCAATGGTCCATCCCCCATAATAACCCAGGTGTTGTTTTAAGTCATTGTTAGGCACATTATTCTTTAATCATACATCAGGAAAAAAAAAAAAAAAACAGATACACAAAGAGATCTGCCTACATTTTGAAGAATGCATCTTGGGAAGAATAAGTTCATACGCATTACATTTTTGTTTCTGGAAATTGTAGAAGCTCCATTATAACTTTCATGAGTCAGCTGAAGGATAAGGAAGATAGTGAATTTACCTTCCAGTTGAATAAAGCCTTAAATAGTCCATCCCAATTATCAATTTATTCAAATTGGGACTTCTAAAAATGTACTTTAGTATCTCCTAAGCAATTTGGAATCCCTGGGGAAATTTAAATTTCTTTTACCAAACCCTCAACTCTTCTGGAGATCCAGTGGTAGAATGGAGCCCCCCAAATCACCCTCACCATCCTTTCAGAAGGAATGTAGGGACTCTTAGCTATCCCTAGCCCCCCTTTCTACCCAAATCACTAAAATCCCCAAACTACTATGGAGTTTGAAAATCCAGGTCGGGCTTTCTACAGTCAGGCAGGATGATTGACAGCAAAACCACAGCAATGACCCAGTTGGTCTGACACTGCTGCTGCTGCTGCTAAGTCACATCAGTCGTGTCCGACTCTGTGCGGCCCCACAGACAGCAGCCCACCAGGCTCCTCTGTCCCTGGGATTCTCCAGGCAAGAACACTGGAGTGGGTTGCCATTGCCTTCTAGCCCAGTTTATAACATGGCTGCTCACTAGGGGAGGACCAGCCATCTACTGGGACTACTGGGTTAACATCCTATCCTGTCAGCCTTTGTCAGGGCAATTAATTTGCCTGGGTCAGTTTTCTGTCTTTGGTGGTTTGTCTTGCCCAGTTTATCTCCAATGAAGTGACTGCTAGCTCTACACTGGAATTCTTTTCCATATTATAATATACTCATTAATATTTATTAGACTTGTTCCAAAAGAACTGAGAAATTTGAGTTTAATTTTTTTTCTTCAAAACAGCACACTGCCATAGGCTACTCTATAAGCAGTTGAAATGAAGTAATGACTGAGAAAAAGATTATCTTCTCTTTCTGGCTCATTTCAAATGCTTTTGCCTAAGCACTATTAAAATAACAAAAACAAAATTGCACACCTGCCCCTTCACTCTCAAAACATTTCTAAAAAAATTAATCAAACCCTTCAAATGGAAGAACCCAGACTATTTTTAAAAGTTATCTAGGATAGGAATTAAATATAATTATGGGTCATTTGAAAAACAAGTCAATAATGCACTTAATGTCCTTCAAGGCCATTGCTTCTGAAATGTCTAAAAAATAGTACTGTTTCAAAAAACCTACATCCAATTTTTAAAAATTAAATGAAGGATTCATCTCATTTTAAATGAAAGTACTGATACTGAAGAAAGTATCCAGAAATACTTGTGACATTTATAGATCCTACTATTAAAATGTTCCCTTTTTCTGAAAATAATGAGACTGCTATTCATATGTAGCCCATATACTCAATTTCATCACAGCCACATGCAACTGTTTTCCCTTTATCATTATACTTAGTAGCTATCCAAGGGCATAACACATCCTTTAGCAAAGTCATAACTGCCCAGTGGAAGAGAGGAGAAGGGGAGGAGACAGTGAGGGAAGGGCCATGAGTGCGGTCTTAGGAGGGCAGCGGTGTTTCTTGCTTCAGTGTCCAGCGTGCAGCGCATAGCTGGTGCATGGCAGGTGCAAATAAACAGACCACATATGGAATCGGTATTTTGGAGGACCTGCCAGATACCAAGGTTTATACATTTCTAATCATAGTTAAACCCCTCAACGGGCTTATGAAGTCAGCAATATTACTATCTCTAATTTATAGACATGAATACTGCCTAAATGACCTAAGGATGGCCTAGTAAAAGATGAAGATGAATAAAGAAAAATCATGTTCATAATCATCTATTTTTATCTCATTTAAAATAAAACCAAAAGAATCAGATGATGGTAAGTTAGCATATGAGGAGGGGCATAATCATACTTCAGATACCCTGTTAAGTGACTGTCATAGGTAGCAATTTGAAGCTTTTCATAACTAAGCATGATACTGTTCTGGTGTGCTCTGCATTCTGGGGTTCACAAAGCAACAAGGGGGAAAGCAAGAAATTGATGAGGGGTGAACCAGCTAGGCTGGAGATTTAAAAACTAAAAACAAATAACAGCAGCAACACCTACCACTAGCCTCCCTCACAAGCCAGTTGTCAGTCACTGAATACTTTTCAATTAAATTGAAGAAAAATGTATTACCTTTTGTGTATATTTTAAATGTTTCAGCTGATTTGCAGCGGATTAAGGAAGGGATTTGCTTATTTCAATGTACCTCAAACTCATATGCAAAGAGGACTGTGATATAGAGCCACACATTTATAGTCAAAGACAATACTTCGTTTTTAAGAAGAGCAGCACACAATGTAACTGCAAATGAATGTCACGAAAAAAGAAAGAAAGAACAAGACAGTGCTAAATGCCAGTGAAGAATTTTGGTAATTGCCAGATGCATTGTAAAAATCACTGTCAAATATGTTTGTCTCCATTGTTTGTGATTCCTCTAAAGACTGAAAAAAAAATCCTCTCTGCTGCCCCACCCCCCCCATCATTTGATCCTTCTCTATTCCCAAAGATTCCTACCACTCACGACAAAAAACTCACTTATTGACATTTTGTTCCAGTTCTACTTTCAAAGTGGGAGAAGAGAGCAGGACAGAGAGAAAGAGGGTGAGTGAAAGTAAGTGTGTGTGTGTGTGCATGTATGTGTGTGTCCAAGAATGACAAAACTTGGAATTCGACTACAAATTTTTTTAAAAAAATTAATTCTAGGACAGGGATGGTTGTTGCTTTGTTAATGGGAAGACCTCACAGAGAGCCAGGATTTCAGTTCAATTCACCCGCTCAGTCGTGTCCGACTCTGCAACCCCATGGACTGCAGTACGCCAGGCTTCTCGGTCCATCAGCAACTCCCGGAGCTTACTCAAATTAATGTCCATTGAGTCGGTGATGCCATCCAACCATCTCATCCTCTGCCGTCCCCTTCTCCTCCTGCCTACAATCTTTCCCAGCATCAGCGTCTTTTCCAAGGAGTCAGTTCTTTGCATCAGATGGCCAAATATTGGAGCTTCAGCTTTAGCATCAGTCCTTCTAATGAATATGCAGGACTGATATCCTTTAGGATGGACTGGGATCTCCCTGTAGTACAAGGGACTCTCAAGAGTCTTCTCCAACACCACAGTTCAAAAGCATCAATACTTCGGTGCTCAGCTTTCTTTATAGTCCAACTCTCACATTCATACATGACTACAGGAAAAATCATAGCTTTGACCAGACGGATCATTGTTGGCAAAGTAATGTCTCTACTTCTTAATTGCTCCTAGGTTGGTCGTAACTTTCCCTCCAAGGAGCAAGGGTCTTTTAATTTTCTGGCTGCAGTCACCATCTGCAGTGATTTTGGAGCCCAAGAAAATAAAGTCTCACATCGTTTCCATTTTTCCTCCATCTATTTGCCATCAAGTGATGGGACCAGATGCCAAGATCTTAGTTTTCTGAATGCTGAGCTTTAAGTCAACTTTTTCACCCTCCTCTTTCACTTTCATCAAGCGGCTCTTTAGTTCTTCATTTTCTGCCATAAGGGTAGTGTCATCTGCCTATCTGAGGTTATTGATACTTCTCCCAGCAATCTTGATTCTACTGTGTGCTTCATCCAGCCCAGCATTTCGCATGATGTATTCTGCATATAAGTTAAATAAGCAGGGTGAGAGTATACAGCCTTGATGTACTCCTTCCCTGATTTGGAATCAGTCTGTTGTTCCATGTCCAGTTCTAACTGTTGCTTCTTGACCTACATACAGATTTCTCAGGAGGCAGGTCCAGTGGTCTGGTATTCCCATCTCTTGAAGAATTTTCCACAGTTTGTTGTGATCCACACAGTCAAAGGCTTTGGTATAGTCAATAAAGCAGAAGTAGATGTTTTTCTGGAACTCTCTTGCTTTTTCGATGATCCAACGGATGTTGGCAATTTGATCTCTGGTTTCTCTGCCTTTTCTAATTCCAGCCTGAACATCTGGAAGTTCACAGTTTATGTACTATTGAAGCCTGGCTTGGAGAATTTTGAGCATTACTTTACTAGCATGTGAGATGAGTGCAATTGTGTGGTAGTTTGAACATTCTTTAGCATTGCCTTTCTTTGGGATTGGAAAGAAAACTGACCTTTTCCAGTCTTGTGGCCACTGCTGAGTTTTACAAATTTACTGGCATATTGAGTGCAGCATTTTCACAGCATCATCTTTTAGGATTTGAAATAGCTCAACTGGAATTCTATCACCTGCACTAGCTTTGTTAATAGTGATGCTTCCTAAGACCCACTTGGCTTCGCATTCCAGGATGTCTGGCTCTAGGTGAATGATCACACCATCATGATTATCTGGGTCATGAAGATTTTTTTGTATAGTTCTTCTGTGTATTCTTGCCACCTCTTCTTAATATCTTCTGTTTCTGTTAGGTCGAACCATTTCTGTCCTTTATTGTGCCCTTCTTTGCATGAAATGTTCCCTTGGTATCTCTAATTTTCTTGAAGACATCTTTAGTCTTTTCCATTCTATTGTCTTCCTCTAATTCTTTGCACTGATCACTGAGGAAGGCTTTCTTATCTCTCCCTGCTATTCTTTGGAACTCTGCACTCAAATGGGTATATCTTTCCTTTTCTCCTTTGCTTTTCGCTTCTCGTCTCTTCTCAACTATTTGTAAGGCCTCCTTAGACAACCATTTTGCCTTTTTGCATTTCTTTTTCTCAGGGATGGTCTTGATCACTGCCTTTTGTACAATGTCATGAACCTCTGTCCATAGTTCTTCAGGCAGTCTATCAGATCTAATCCCTTGAATCTGTTTCTCACATCCACTGTATAATCATAAAGGGTTTGATTTAGGTCAAACCTGAATCGTCTAGTGGCTTTCCCTAGTTTCTTCAAATTAAGTCTGAACATGTGCCTATAAATAAGAGACAAGTAGGGTGGTATTCAGGCTTCCCTGATGACCTGGGTTCGATCCCTGGGTCAGGAAGATCCCCTGGAGAAGGGACTGGCAATCCACTCCAGTATTATTGCCTGGAGAATTCCATGGACAGAGGAGCCTAGAGGGCTACAGTCAGACACAACTGAGCAATTAACACACATACACACAAAGTGGTATTCATTTGTTATTTAGTCAATTTTAATAGCGCCATGAAATGATGCTTTTGAACTGTGGTTTTGGAGAATAAGCTTAAGAGTCCCTTGAACTGCAAGGAGATCCAACCAGTCCATCCTAAAGGAAATCAGTCCTGAATATTCATTGGAAGGACTGATGTTGAAGCTGAAACTCCAATATTTTGGCCACCTATGTGAAGAACCGACTCATTTGAAAAGACCCTGATGCTGGGAAAGATTGAAGGTGGGATGAGAAGGGGATAAAAGAGGGTGAGATGGTTGGATGGCATCACTGACTCATGAGTCTGAGTAAACTCTGGGAATTTGTGATAGACAGGGAGGCCTGGCATGCTGCAGTCCATGGGGTCGCAAAGAGTTGGACACGACTGAGCGACTGAACTGAACTGAATGAGTAGTTACTATGGTGAGACATTAGGCTACCCAGGTGATTTTTTGCAAAAGTGAATGACTTATTTCATAAATGACACGAAATTACAGTTTTTATTTTAAAATATTAGCTAAATGGATTCAAGGACTGAACAATTTTTTACTCAGGTAATATATTTGTTAGGCTTCCTGACATTATATTCTCTAGAATTTATTTTCTTTAGATCTTAGACTCCTTTGCAGGATTTTCATCCTTAGCCTGTATTTAACTCTTGGTGCTCCACAGGGTTAAGTTTTAATTTTTTTTATCTGACATACTTTCCTGAGAGTTCTCATGGCTCCTGCGCATCATCTATAAAATATGGAGACCAGAACTGACGACACCACATTCCACACCTCCAGTTCAACATAGGAACCCCTCTCTTACCATCGTTCCCTGGATGTTTTAAGGCACCCAAACCCAAACACCATGAAAGTGAACTAATCAACTCCCCCTTAATCTCACATCCATCCATGAAGTTGCCCAATCAAGAAACCTAAATGTCATTCTTAACTCTTTCTTTTAAACTTCCTAACAACCTAAAACTACTTCCCTGGTGACTCAGCTGATAAAGAATCTGCTTGCAATGCTGGACATTCCCACATTGGGAAGTTCAATCCCCAGGTTGGAAAGATCCCCTAGAGAAGGGAATGGCAACCCACTCCAGTATTCTTGCCTAGAGAAGTCCATGGACAGAGGAGCCTTATCCTCATCCATCAGAGGACAGACAAAATGAATACCACAGTCACAGAAAACTAGCCAAACTGATCACATGGATCACGACCTTGTCTAACTCAGTGAAACTAACATCCGTGCTGGGCAGGGTCGCCCAAGATGGACGGGTCATGGTGGAGAGTTCTGACAAAACGTGGTCCACTAGAGAAGGGAATGGCAAACCACTTTGCCTTGAGAACCCATGAACAGTACAAAAAGGCAAAAAGATAGGACTCCCCAGGTCAGTAGGTGCCAAATATGCTAATGGAGATCAGTGGAGAAATAACTGCAGAAGGAATGAAGAGCCAAAGCAAAAACAGCACCCAGCTGTGGATGTGACTGGTGATGGAAGTGAAGTCTGATGCTGTAAAGAACAATACTGCATAGGAACCTGGAATGTTAGGTTCATGAATCAAGGTAAATTGGATATGGTCAAACAGGAGATGGCAAGAGTGAACATAGACATTTTAGGAATCAGCAAATTAAAATGGACTGGAATGGGTGAATTTAACTGAGATGACCATTATATCTACTACTGTGGGCAAGAATCCCTTAGAAGAAATGGAGCAGCCCTCACAGTCAACAAAAGAGTCCAAAATGCAGTACTTGGGTGCTATATCAAAAATGACAGAATGATCTCTGTTCATTTCCAAGGCAAACCATTCAACATCCCAGTAAGCAAAGTCTATACCCACCCCCACCACTAATGCTGAGGAAGCTGAAGTTGAACATTCTATGAAGACCTACAGGACCTTCTAGAACTAACATCCAAAAAAGATGTCCATTTCGTCATAGGGGACTGGAATGTAAAAGTAGGAAGTCAAGAAACGTCTGGAGTAACAGGTAAATTTGACCTTGGAGTACAAAATGAAGCATGGCAAAGGCTAACAGAGTTTTACCAAGAGAATGCACTAGTCACAGCAAACACCCTCTTCCAACAACACAAGAGATGACTCTACACATGGACATCACCAGATGATCAATACCGAAATCAGATTGATCATATTCTTTGCAGCCAAAGATGGAGAAGATCCATACAGTCAGCAAAAACAAAAGTGGGAGCTGACTATGGATCAGAGCATGAACTCCTTATACAAAATTCAGACTTATTTTGAAAAAAGTAGGGAAAACCACCAGAGCATTCAGGTGTGACCTTAATTAAATCCCTTATGACTATACAGTGGAAGTAACAAATAGATTAAAGGAATTAGACCTGATAGAGTACCTGAAGAACTATGGACAGAGGTTCGTGATATTGTACAGGAGGCAATGATCAAGACTATTCCCAAGGAAAAGAAATGAAAAATGCAAAATGGTTGTTTGAGAAGGCCTTAAAAACAGCTGAAAAAAAGAAAAGTTAAAAGCAAAGGAGAAAATGAAAGATATACCCATCTGAATACAGAGTTCCAAGAATAGCAAGGAGAGATAAGAAAGCCTTCCTCAGTGATCAGTGCAAAGAAATTGAGGAAAACAACAGAATGGGAAAGACTACAGATCTCTTCAATAAAATAAGAGATATCAAGGGAACATTTCATGCAAAGATGGGCTCAATAAAGGACAGAAATGGTATAGACCTAACAGAAGCAGAAGGTATTAAGAAGAGGTGGCAAGAATATACAGAAGACCTATATAAAAAAGATCTTCATGACACAGATAATCATTATCATGTGATCTCTCACCTAGAGCCAGACATCCTGGAATGTGAAGTCAAGTGGGCCTTAGGAAGCATCACTACGAACAAAACTAGTGGATGTGATGGAATTCCAGTTGAGCTATTTCAAATCCTAAAAGATGATGCTGTGAAAGTGCTGCACTCAATTTGCCTGCAAATCTGGAAAACTCAGCAGTGGCCACGGTGCTGGAAAAGGTCAGTTTTCATTCCAATCCCAAAGAAAGGCAATGCCAAAGAATGCTCAAACTACCACACAATTGCATTCATCTCACACGCTAGTAAAGTAATGCTCAAAATTATCCAAGCCAGGCTTCAGCAATACGTGAATCATGAACTTCCAGATGTTTAAGCTGGTTTTAGAAAAGGCAGAAGAACCAGAGATCAAATTGCCAACATCTGCTGGATCACTGAAAAAGCAAAAAAGTTCCAGAAAAACACTTACTTCTGTTTCAGTGACAACACCAAAGCCTTTGACTGTGTGGATCACAACAAACCGTGGAAAATTCTTTGAAATATGGGAATACCAGTCCACCTGACCTGCCTCTTGAGAATTCTGTAGGTAGGTCAGGAAGCAACAGTTAGAACTGGACGTGGAACAACAGACTAGTTCCAAGTAGGAAAAGGAGTACATCAAGGCTGTGTATTGTCACCGTACTTATTTAACTTATATGCAGAGTACATCATGAGAAATGCTGGGCTGGAGGAAGCACAAGCTGGAATCAAGATTGCCAGGAGAAATATCAATAACCTCAGACACCATCCTAATGGCAGAATATGAAGAAGAACTACAGAGCCTCTTGATGAAAGTGAAAGAGGAGAGTGAAAAAGTTTGCTTAAAGCTCAGCATTCAGAGAACTAAGATCATGGCATTCGGTCCCATTACTTCATAGCAGATAGACGGGGAAACAGTGGAAACAGTGGCTGACTTTATTTTTCTGGGCTCCAAAATCACTGCAGATGGTGACTGCAGCCATGAAATTAAAAGATGCTTACTCCTTGGAAGGAAAGTTATGACCAACCTAGACAGCATATTAAAAAGCAGAGACATTACTTTGCCAACAAAGGTCCGTCTAGTCAGAGCTATGGTTTTTCCAGTGGTCATGTATGGATGTGAGAGTTGGATGATAAAGAAAGCTGAGCAATGAAGAATTGATGCTTTTGAACTGTGATATTGGAGAAGACTCTTGAAAGCCCCTTGGACTGCAAGGAGATCCAACCAGTCCATCCTAAAGGAATACAGCCCTGAATATTCATTGGAAGGACTGATGCTGAGGCTGAAACTCCAATACTTTGGCCACCTGATGTGAAGAGCTTACTTATTTGAAAAGACCCTGAAGCTGGGAAAGTATGAAGGCAGAAGGAGAAGGGGATGGCAGAGGATGAGATGGTTGGATGGCATCACTGACTCAACGGACATGAGTTTGAGTGGACTTCGTGAGTTGGTGATGGACAGGGAGGCCTGGCTTGTTGCAGTCCATGGGGTCACATAGAGTTGGACATGACTGAGCAACTGAACCGAACTGAAGGGAACATTTCATGCAAAGATGGGAAGAATAAAAGACAGAAATGGTATCGATGTAACAGAAGCAGAAGATACTAAGAAAAGGTGTCAAGAATACATAAAAGAGCTATACAAAAAAGGTCTTCATGACCCAGACAACCCCTATGGTGTATCACTAACTTACAGCCGGACATTCTGGATAGAGAAGTCAAGTGGGCCTTAGGAAGCATCACTATGAACAAAGCTAGTGCAGGCGATGGAATTCCAGTTGAGCTCTTTCAAATCCTAAAAGACAGTGCTATAAAAGTGTTGCATTCAATATGCCAGCAAATTTGGTAAACTCATCAGTGGCCACAGGACTGGAAAAGGTCAGGTTTCCTCCAATCCCAAAGAAAGGTGATGCCAAAGAATGCTCAAACTACTGCACAATTACACTATCTCACATGATAGCAAAGTAATGCTCAAAATTCTCCAAGCCAGGCTTCAACAGTACATGAACCGAGAACTTCCAGATGTTCAAGCTGGATTTAGAAAAGGCAGAGGAGCCAGAGATCAAATTACCAATATTCACTGGATCATTGAAAAAGCAAAAGAGTTCCAGAAAAACATCTACTACTGCTTCAGTGACAATGCCAAAGCCTTTGACTGTGTGGATCACAACAAAATATGGAAAATTTTTCGAGAGATGGGAATACCAGACCACCTGACCTGCCTCCTGAGAAATCTGTATGGAGGTCAAGAAGCAACAGTTAGAACCAAACATGGAACAATGGACTGGTTGCAAATTGTGAAAGGAGATCGTCATGGCTGCATATTATCGCCCTGCTGATTTAAATTATATGCAGAGTACACCACGAGAAATGCCAGGCTGGATGAAGCACAAGCTGGAATTAAGTTTGCCAGGAGAAATTCCAACCACCTCAGATTTGTAGATGACACCACCTTTATGGCAGAAAGCTAAGAGGAACTAAAGAGCCTCTTGATGAAAGTGAAAGAGCAGAATGAAAAAGCTGGCTTAAAACTGAAAAGTCAAAAAACTAAAATCATGGCAGCTGGTCCCATCACTTCATGACAGTTAGATGGGATACAATGGAAACAGTGACAGACTTTATTTTTTGGGCTCCAAAATCACTGCAGATGGTGAATGCAGCCATGAAATTAAAAGACGCTTGCTCCTTGGAAGAAAAGCTATCACAGACCTTGAAAGCATATTAAAAAGCAGAGACATTACCTGGCTGACAAAGGTTGGTCTGTATAGCCAAAGGTATGGTTTTTCTGGTAGTCATGTATGAGTGTGAGAGTTGCACCATAAAGAAGGCTAGCACTTAAGAAGTAATGGTTTCAAACTGTGGTGCTGGAGAAGACTCTAGAGTCCCTTGCACAGCAGGGAAATCAAACCAGTTATTCCTGAAGGAAATTAATCCTGAATATTCATTAGAAGGACTGATATTGAAGCTGAAGCTCCAATACTTTGGCCACTTGATGCAAAGAGCGGACTCATTGGAAAAGACCCTGATCCTGGGAAAGATTGAAGGCAGGAGGAGAAGGGGACAACAGAGGACGAGATGATTGGATGGCATCACTGACTCAATGGACACGAATTTGAGCAAGCTCTGGGAGATGGTATAGGACAGGGAAGCCTGACGTGCTGCAGTCCATGGGGTAGCAAAGAGTTGGACATGGCTGAGTGTCTGAGCAACACCAACAATCTAATAGTGCCCTAAATTTTTATACCCTAAAATATATTAAGAAACCACCCATTCCTCTTCACTCTCTCTGCTACCAGCCAATTCAAGTCAGCATCATCTCTTCCCAATATTCACACAAACATCTGCTTAATCGGTCTCTCTGGTTTCAATCTTGCCCGCCCCCAGTGATTTTAGACTCTACAGCCAGTTACTTCGTAAAAATGTAAATTTGATCATATTGCTGTCCTGTTTGAAACTCTTTACTAAAGGGTTTCTCATATACTAAAGATAGAATTCCAACTCCTTTATGAGATCTTTTAGACCTCTAATTTATCTTACAAATTCTTTTCTTGCCTCTCCTCTTTCAGATGCTACATTCCACCATATTGCTAGTCTCTCAGGTCCTTAAAAATGAAATTGATTCCTTAGGTCCTCCCATATCCTTCCTACTGCCTAGAACTTATTTTTACTCTACAACTACCAATGCTAACTCTTGGTTATCATTTAAACACTGGCTTCCTTTGAGAAGCCTACCTGGATTCCATTCCAACCCCGCTCTTCCTACCCACGTTCAACCCTCTGTACTTGCACCCAACATACCCTTATCTCCAACAAAGATGGGGGTTGTTATATGTTCCCACAATGATATAAACATTCTCTCTAACATAATTTTTAATATTTTATTATAAACACCTACTTAATATTTTTTTCATTAATTTTGGTATAAAAGGGCAACAAACTACCCAGTATAAGCAGCTTGTCCAGTACAGTGCCTTGCATAGAACTGCTGCTCAAGGAATATTTCTTCAATGAGTAAATGGAGCACCTTTGACTTTTAGAAACTGGGAAGTGTTTAGAGATAAATAAACACCCCTTATCCTTAAGGAGGATAACATTAAATGCAGAATGGCTGTTATACATAATTATATGATGATAATGAGTAAATAAAATTGACTTCAATTTGGATACATGGGGATTTGCTAACGTGGTAAATTGGAATTAAATATTTAGCTCTCCCTTCTGGGATAATCTAATTCACACTAAACACTTTTGGAAGACAGTTTTATGATTTTATATAACAGATGAGAAAATAGGCACAGCAAAGTTAATTGAGTAACTCAAGGTTACCCAGTGTATCAGAAGCAGAGCCAAGTTGTCAATATCTAGTACTTAGTGCTATCATTTTTAAAAACCATTTTGTCTTTTTCTGTGATTGTCAGACTTCAATCTGTATACTTTAACAGACTTCTCAAAAATATCTCTTGTACTATTTATATTTGCATATGGAAATTCACGAATGGAGGTATTTTGCGATGCATTTTCTTCTAGTCTTTAAAGTGCACGGCTTTCTGGGATGTGTCTCTACACTCCCGTGCACTCTGAGGTACTCCCTTCTTTGTTCTTAATGGAGTGTTCATGTGAGGCACTAATTGCCACCACAAAGTGCCAACGTTGAACTCTTCTGCACTGGACCTCACACTGGATACTCTACATCTTTAAGTGAGTTGGCTGGGGCATTCCATTGCACTCAGCGGACATTCTGGTGGAAAATGCCGCCAGGACTTAATAAATATTTGAGAAGCAACACAGGCTATTAAATTTAAGAGGATTTCTAGTTCCAACATTCATATTGTGAGAGAAATAAACTCAAAAAGGTTTATGATGCCATTTCAAAAGGCCAGATATGTACTAAGTACTCAATAAATATGCTTATATGTGGTATTCTGGGGCTAAAGGCAAACACAGGGCATAATCAAAAGGCATCAGAAAGCCTTTATCACTTTTTCACTATATACAATTAGTGTATAAACTTTCACTCTTTATAACAACAAGTATTGCTGATATTAATTTCTCAGGGACAGGGCAAGTATACACTTGAGATTTTTTCCCCTAGCCCCAGATTGGACCAACCAGGGCTCTTTCTTTTTATACCTGAATATAGCACAAGGTGTTAAAAGAATTTAAGCTGTATAAATTGTGGCTAACACATGAGACTTTTATTAGGTATGCAGTAATAAAATTAGGTATTTTATTAGGTATACTACACTCCTCTGAATCATTTTTTAGATCAGTTATACAATTTTCTCTCACCAGATACATTATCAAATAAAAGAATCCCCAATAAGAGAACATTTCCCTTGCTCTGTGAGCTTTGCTTAACCTGTCCTTTGTTCACCAGAAGCAAACATCTCTACCCCTAAAGCACTCAAGCCAGCTCATTATATCAGTCTCCAGCCCCGCCTTGCGGCTCCAGGCTCAGGAAGAACTCTAAATGTCCAAAGTATTTACTGTTCTTAATCCCCAGTGTGATGTTAAATGAATTGGTTCTGTCATGTGAGTATAACTGATTATGTTTCCCCTAATCAAGATAGACACTCAAGTTACCCATTTGTAAGTCAGCCTATGTAAAAGGAAGAGAGAACTTCTGTCAGATGCTAAGTTAACATCAATTGCTCATACCATGGAAATGTCAATTAAAATTTGAATGCAATCTTTCAAACACAATTTTCCAGTCCAAGAAATGTGCATACATCCATAGTGAATTGAGAGGCATACAAGGTAAAGTATTAAGCTCAACAGATGTGTTAATATTCTTGGTTGGTCACTGATAATAATATCATGATATTTGTAGAGTCAGAATACTTTTGATTTCACTTGAAAATGCAGATTCCATGAATTCATTCTCATTCATTAGCTCTGTTTGAGGGGAAAGGACTTTACAGAGATGTTGTTTCATTTCTGAATGCTGCAGTTCCTACTAAGCTCTACCAAGAAAAAATGGTTCCTTTCAAGAGTACCTAGAGATGGAGTTGACTTCCTGCTTTCAGAGATTATGAATGCTCTCAAACACTTCCAAAGCAAAGTAAATTCCAAGCTGGGTTCTAAAGATTATTTTTTAAACCCCATTTGCCATAGTGGTCTGAATGTGACTACGATAAAGGCTAACAGAGTGAAAACAAATGTTTAAACCAAAGGTACCTGCCCACTGGAGAATTTACCTGCAGAGATTCCATTTCTTCATCTTTTCTATGAGTCTCCTCCAGCAGATCTAAAATAAGAAAGCAAAATACTGGTTAAAATATAATGTAAAAATGCATTGCCTCTTAGTATCAAAAGTTTATTCAGTCATTAGCTTGCATAAACTATTGCATAGAAAGAGACTTTGATGTTGAAGTATGAGAAACAATAAGAAAGGAATGCCCTCCGATCCCAGCTGATGATACGTGGCAGAGATCTGGGCCCTGCCATGCCTAAGCTAGCTGAGAAGCCCTGGGCGATCTGCGGTCTGGTGGAGATACCAAAAAAGGAGACCAACTCAAGTACAAGTCCAACATCATACCAATGCTTTAGAAATTTGGTCTAATGATTATGTAACTCAAAAACAATACAAAATTTTCTTTAAAAAAAAAAAACCAAAACTTTTTTCTTTTGAAAGAAAAAAATAGAGACAAACCATTTGCTCTTAGAATAAGCTCCCAAGCCAAGTTCCACCTCCAGAGTCAAGTTTTACAACCAAATTAAAACACCCCGGAATAATGGGTGTTATTAATGGAAAGAGAACACCCCCTTAACCATAAAGCCATATTAATTATCGTTTCACACTGAGAGGGTGGGCAGCGCCGAAGCCACATCTGACCAACCGTTTGGCACCATCTCAGAGAAATCAGTGGCTGGAAGGGGAGTCAGTCAACAAGAGAGTTCTGTCTAAACCCATGTGTACAAGCATGGTGTCTCGGTGTCCTACATTAACTTATGAACTTGCTATAAAGGAAAATGTACTTGGCAAGCAGAATCTTCTGCCCGCAGCCATACCATCCTGTGCTATGATCTTATTAGACCTCGCAAACCTAAAGAGGGCTGGGCTGACTTAGAACTTGGATGAAAACTGGTAAAAAAATACCTACAGCAGAGCACATTATGATTAGTGTTTGCCTCACTCTGTGATGTATATAGCTTACCAAGAGGCTGTGCTGCATAAAAGGAAAATACAACATACAGAAATTCAATGTATATCCCAGAAAAGCAAATGCAAATGTTTTTAGAAAATGCTACTAGATGGAGCAGGAAACAGTAGTATAGTGGGTAACAAGTCACACTGGTCTGTGTCATAACTGGGAAGGCAATATCCTGAAACTTCAGGAGGCCTGGTAGACGATATAATTGATGGTGATGCCTTTTTGAGACTGCACAGTGAAGAGAAATACAGAGGAATGTTACGCAATCCCCTTAAGACACTATGTAGTGGGATTAGGGATAAAAGTCAGGTTATGCTTTGTACCTGTAGATGGCTGATGTTGGCTCCCAAAGCACCCAAAATCAGAGTTACATCAAGAAAGTTACGGGAGAATGTCAATGTATTAGGGTTTTATATTTAAAGGTTTTTTTGTTGGCACATCAGAATTTTTAGCTATATGTACAGAAACCAACTGGCCGCGTGGTAAGTTAAGTGTCCTCAATGATTCCGCTTCCTTTATCCTTACTTATCCACATTGTGACATTGCAGCTACTTTCACTAAGAGGTCACATGTATCCTGCATCTAAGCTTGCCGCCTGACTTGATTTGGTAAATAGGAAACAGCAGAAGCAAGTGTGTGCCGATCCACACTGAGTTCAAAAGGCCTTGTGAATTTTCACTTTTCCACGTGGTATTCTGTCACTACCATTTGAACAAGCCCAGGCCAGCCTGCTAGGTGACAAGAGACACATGGTCCAGAATTCTTTCCACTCCTGAAACTCTGCAGGTTGCCCCAACAGGTAGCCAGCAAATGCCCAGAAGCCAGATGACTCACTGTTAGTCATCTGGCTTCATAAAAGGAAAATACAACAGACAATAACTCAATGTATATCCCAGAAGAGCAAATGCAAATGTTTTTAGCAAATGCTACTAGATGCAGCAGGAAATAGTAGTATAGTGGGTAACAAGTCACACTGGTCTGTGTCGTAACTGGGAAGGCAATATCCTGAAATTTCAGGAGACCTGGTAGATGATATAATTGATGGTGATGGGAGCCAACTGAGACCAGACAAACTGCCTGGCTAAGCCCAATACCAATTTCAACTCACAGAATCATGACTTATGGAATAAATGTAATTGGGGGTTGTTTCGGTACATAGCACTTGCTCACTGATAAAAATCAGCTAACTGAACATGCAAACTGAAGAGCAAGCATTTAGAATGTATTAGAAGGCTATAAGATTAATTAACCAATACATCTAATAACAATAGATAATAGAAAAAATGATCCAGATTCTGGACAGAAAAACAACTGATCTGGGTGGGTAGGAATGTAGGTAGCATGAGCTAATGGGCATTAGACTGGTAACACTAATCTTCACATTACTCCACTCAAGATGGAATTCCATACAGAGAAGAGCTAATGAGACTAGCTTAGATCTCTTGCTTACTGCTTGGCCAAGGGAAAGTATGAAACACTTTCACTGATAATCCCAGAAGAATTGGATGAAGACCAGAAAGGACTGTTTCCAAACATCAGGGTACTATTAACAAGAGGAGGAGGTATGGATATCAAATAGGCCAAAACAACAGATGGCTTTAGGAACTGTATCTTCAGCACAACTCTCTTCAATATTTGTGAGACATAAATTACTTCAATATCTTGGCTATTGTAAATAATGCTTCAATAAACATGGGGGTGAATATATCTTTTTGGATTTAGTGTTTTCATTTTCTTCAGATAAATACCCAGAGGGGAACTGTAGGATCATATGGCTGTTGTAGTTTTAATTTTTTGAGAAGCTTTCAAACTATTACCCACAATGGTTGTACCACCTTACATTCCAACAGTGCACAAGGGTTCCCTTTTCTTCATATCCTTGCCAACATTTGTTTCTGTTGTCTTCTTGATAATAACCATGCTAACAGGTGTGAGGTGATATCTCATTATGGTTTTGATTTGCATGTTCCTGACGATTAGTGATGTTAAGCATCTTTTTAAGTGTATACTGGCCATCTGTATATCTCCCTTGGAAAAATGTCTATTCAGTTCCTCTGTCCATTTTTTAAATCAGATTTTTTTTTGTAGTTGTCTGAGTTCTTTATATTGACATAATTTAGATATTAACTCCTTATCAGATATACCATTTTCAAATATCTTCTCCCCCTCAGTGGGTTGCTTGTTTGTTGATGATTTCCTTTGCTCTGCAAAAGCTTTTCAGTTTGATGTAGTCCCATTTTTTTTTTTTTATCATTGCCCTTGCCTGAGGAGACACATCCAAAAAATACTGCTAAGATATCCCTATGTTTTCTTCTAGGAGTCTTATGGCTTCAGATCTTATCAAGTCTTTAACTCATTTTTAGTTTATTTTTGTATATTGTGTAAGAAAGTATCTGCGAATCAATAAAGAAGATATGATACATATATATGATGAAATATTAGCCATAAAAAAAGGAATGAAATCTTGCCATTTGTAACAACACAGATGGACCTAGAGGGTATTAAGCTAAGTGAAATAAGTCAGAGAAAGAAAGACAAATACCATATTATTTCACTTACATGCGGAATCTAAAAACTAATCCATAACACCAAACAAAACAAAACAAAACAGACAAACTCATGGATACAGAGAACAAACTGGTAGTCTAGGGATGGGTGGGAAGGTTGGGTGAAATAAGTGAAAGGGATTAAGAGGTACAGACTTCCAGTTATAAATAAGTCATTGTGATGGAATGTATGGTATAGGGAATATTGTCAATAAAACTGCAACAGCTTTGCATGATGACAGATGTTTACTAAACATATTATGGTGATCAATCTGTATTGTATATAAATGTCAAATTACTATGTTGTATTGTTTTTGTTCAGTCGTTAAGTTGTGTCCGACTCTTTGTGACCCCATGAACTGCAGTACACCAGGCTTCCCTGTCTACCAATTCTCAGAGTTTGCTCAAACTCACGTCCATTGAGTTGGTGATGCCATCCAACCATCTCATTCTCTGTCGCCCTCTTCTCCTTCTGCCCTCAATCTGAAACTAATACAATATTGTATGTCAACTAAACATCAATTAAAAATTTTTTTAATAAAAAAGTATTTGTGAGATACAAAATCACTACTGTGTCACTGTGTGGCCATGGCCATTTTGCTCCACTACTTACTGATATAGGAGGTTCTCAGAGCTGAGCCCCTTGTGATGAATGACATGACAATGAAACAGTGGAGCTGGAACAGTGGATAGTGGGGTATAACCATTAAAGAAAACTGACTTTGTTCTTCCAGGGTCACCTTGGTATGGAAAACACCAATCTTCTTAGCTAAAACTTAACTGGATAAGTAAGGGTTTTGAATCTCTTATATATCCAAGCTCAACTCACACATTTGATAAAATATATACGTAAAGGAGTTCAGTCTATCCTTAGAACTTCATAGAACTATCACAATTTAAAAATTATGCTCTTGGTTTTCTTCAAATACATAAAGGTGACACTGCTCTTCCAAAAAGCCGATACCAATGGCAATGCTGGATTTTGAATGACTTTACAAAACTACCATGGAATTCCTATAACTGACTTAAAATATAGAACGCCCCTTCTGTTCACCCCCACTGATTTTCATCCCAGCTTCTATCAAGAGTATAAGTGGACAACTGTTCTTTTTCTGTCTTTATGTCAAATCCCTACCTTTGGAGAACTTCATGTTCTTCTCCATGTGGTTCCTGTGAAACTTTCAGTCAAAAGGCCTATCTCTCCGGCCACAAAATTAGGTCATGACCCAGACTGGCCTGACAGGGCACCTTACTTCCCCAAGCATATAAGCTAAGCAAATATCAGCAGGAATCCTTTTTTTAGGGAATAATATGGATTCCAAGAGAGAACTCTCCTTCTGAAGCTGCAAGCTTAGATAAGCCTGGTGCTTCCAAGGTGCTATTTTCTCCTATGTCAAAGGAATGTGTACAAACAATGAAGCTGGCAGGGAAGAAAACGGAGTCAAGAAACAGAATTGGCTGAGGACAAGATCTGCCCTTATCTGAAGGCCACATAACTACTTCTAATGTTTTTCTTTTTTTTCAGTAGTAACTGCATTGCTGTCATTGCTAAAAGTCTCTGGGGATGTGGTTATGCTGAACCTTCTTATCTCTGTGCAGAAACTTGGAGAACTTGGGGTTAGCAAGAACTTTGTATTTCACGGTGAAACATTTCATTCTGTAATAAACAGATGAAGACATGAAGCTCCAAGAAGGCAAACTGCTTGCCTGCAATTACCTAGAGCTACAGCCACAGCTAGAGCTCTGCTCTCACATCTTCCTAGCTCATCTCTTTAGTGCCACTCAGTACTTAACTACCTGCTTCTTCATATGGTTATCGTTTTTAATTTTTTTAAAAATAATTAAAAATGTATTTATTTATGGCTGCACTGGGCCTTCATCGCTGCCCATGGGTTTTTTTGAGTTGCATTGAGCAGGGGCTACTCTCCAGTTGTGGTGAGAGGGCTTCCCACTGTGATGGCGTCTCTCGTGGAGCATGGGCTCCAGGGCGCTCTGGCTTCAGCTGCTCCAAGGCGGGTGGGACCTTCCCAGATTGAACCATGTCCCCTGCAATGGCAAATGGATTCTTAACCACTGGATGACCAGGGACGTTCCATATGGTTATTTTTTATGTGCACACATTTGTATTCATCTCACTTATCTTAGGAGGCCACTGATGTCAACAACGAGGGCTTTGATGTCTTTATATCCACAGCTTCCCTAACCACTGCTTACCCACCTTTGCTACTTAACTCAGGTCCCCAAAATACCCTTCTCTGCCTATATCATTTCTTTATTCATTTGCTCACTTGCTAGGTGCATTGTTCAAGTATATGCATTTGGAGGATAAACAGGGCTGTTAACCTGGGCTGATGAAAAATGGCTACTAGGCCTCGCTGAGAAGCGACTGCTCTATTGCAGACAGGCATGAGAGGGGAGAACACAGGTGAGACCCCTGAACAGTTGACGTCACACAATGCTGTGACAGTCGAGTGTGCTGTGACACCTAGTTCTAAAGAGCAAACTTGCTGTTTGTTCCTCCCGGCTTTAGAACAAACGATCAGCATGGAAAAAGCTGAAGGGCTTCGCTGCTCCCTTGCTCACCAGTGGCATGTTCCTGCTTTGCTTTATTATTCTCTGGTTTGCTGTTCAACACAAACAGCGATTCAACTGCCATGCAAATTGCTGTGGCTAAATGTGCTTCCATCAACATTAGTAGTGAGAGGTTTTTCTTTTTTTTTTTTGGTGAAAAGGGGAGCCATCCTGTGTATTTTTTTTGGACTGGCTTGAGCCAGTTTAAATGAGCTGATACTAACTCATTATGACATATGGTTATTAGAGGAGGGAACAAGTCCCACTTAAAAAAGCAGGACATTATGGATGAGAAGCGAAGAATCCTGTTGTTCTGTTCTGTTTTCGTCCACGTTTGAGTTCTCTGGCACACACAGGGTAATATATCATGATCATGTTTCTGGCTGAGACTGTCTTCCACCACTTCCTTTGCTAGTGGTCTGGCTATTTAAGGAGGCTTGACACTTTTTAAATGTTGATTCTGCTTCCTAGTAGCCAAGGAAACAGATAGGTTGGTTGTTTAATTGCTTTTAAAAGGAGAATCCTGTTCAGGTGTGCATAAGTCATTTAGCAGTTTGATCCTTCACAGAAAGGTTGGAGATCAAGCTTAGAAAGAAGTAGGTTTTTATTTTTGTTTTTTTCCCCTAAATTTCACTAAGAATATCTCATCCATATTATAACTCAGCCTAGTTGGTAATGGAGAGAAAGTTCTAGAAACAAGGGTTTCAGACTCAGCAGCATTTATAACAACAGCATTGGACACGGTAGCAGTGCAGAAGACTATGGTGAAAGAGTGACTGCAGTTTAGGGAAAAGCCTTTAGCTTCTGGCTCCTTATCCCATTAGTAACTTAGTGCTCCTTTTCAATGCTACTCTGTATATCCTAACATTTGTGGAAAACAACATGATGTGAAAGTAGCTCAGACGTGTCCAACTCTTTGCGACCCCATGGACCATACAGTCCATGGAATTCTCCAGGCCATAATACTGGAGTGAGTAGCTGTTCCCTTCTCCAGGGGATCTTCCCAACTCAGGGACTGAACCCAGGTCTCCCGCATTGCAGGCAGATTATTTACCTGGTGAGCCAGCAGGGAAGCCCCAGAATACTGGAGTGGGTAGCTTATCCCTTCTCCAGTGGATCTTCCCAACCCAGGAATTGAACCAGGGTCTCCTGCATTGCAGGCAGAGTCTTTACCGTCTGAGCTACAGGGAAGCCTGTGGAAAACAACAGATAATGTAAAATAATAGATAATATAATTCCTGTGAAATTTCTGTGGAAAACCCATGGAAAACAATAGATAATGTAAATTCTCAAAAGAATAATTTGTAAAAAGTAAATCTGTGCCTTTTTTCTTTGTGGGTGGTAGTTGTGGTACAATGGAATTAATCAAATTAAAGAACACATCACAACCCTTAAGAGGTCACAAACGATGGACCTAGCCTCCTGCTGTTATATACTAGATGCTCCAGATACTATCTACATGCTGAAGACACGGTCAATTTCTCTTTTCTTTTCCTGGCTCCCTAGTTATTCAGGATTGCTGATACTTTAGGGATCACTGAACTAACCTAATGCCAAAGATTTTTATTTTGTTTTTAAAAAAGAAGTAGAATTCTTATGAATGAAGTCACACACACTTTCAAGTGTATAGCATAAACAAACAATTTAAAAAGCTAAAAGAAAGCAGCTTTGGTAGAAGCAGAAGTGACGGGCTTGGAGGCCCGACCCCTGGACTTTGCTCTCATGCTGGCATCAGCCTCTGTGGGACTGTGACATGGCTATAAAGCCCCACACTGTGTGAGCTGAGAATCGCTGCTCACTGCTCTAACCCACTTCCCACACCTTGAAGGTGAGGCCTGAGTTCCGAGAGATTAAAGGCCTTTGTCAACATCACATAACTAGTGAATAGAAGTGTGTGAACCTGAACCTAGGGCTTCTGAACTGGACCAGGGTACAATACTTTATTTCTCAAAACAGTGACTATCTTCCTTTGCCTTTCGAGATTGCTACTGACATGACATAGTATTTCAAGCTCTGCCATAAATGCCTATACATTTTCCAATGTCTCCCCAAACTAAAAGGAAACTTTGCTAAAACATTTGAGTAACATCAGCCATCTATGAGAATAGCTACAGTTAACGACTGGAGAAGGCAATGGCACCCCACTCCAGTACTCTTGCCTGGAAAATTCCATGGATGGAGGAGCCTGGTGGGCTGCAGTCCATGGGGTCGCGAAGAGTCGGACACGACTGAGCGACTTCACTTTCACTTTTCGCTTTCATGCACTGGAGAGGGAAATGGCAACCCACTCCAGTGTTCTTGCCTGGAGAATCCCAGGGACGGGGGAGCCTGGTGGGCTGCCGACTATGGGGTTGCACAGAGTCAGACATGACTGAAGCGGCTTAGCAGCAGCAGCAGCAGCAACGACAGTCCACAATAAAATGCCTCAACTCTGGGAGTGACATCAAAAGATGTGGCTGTGATGGAAAGCAAACCCCTAAACACTTGAGAAAGCAGTTGTTTTTGGCAAAATGTGTTCAACATACAACATATATAGTATCTCACAACATGAAAGCAGAAAAAAATTTGTTTAAAGGGATAGGTGATAGTTGAATAGCTCCTCAGCTTAATATAACATTTGCCAGCAAATGTTTCACCTATTTTTTTTTACACCAGTAAAGGTAAATAAGATAAATGAATAACATTATGATTATACATTAGACAAAAAAACCTCAAAAAACAATAAAATGTGTTGCTTTAAAATTAACATAAATAAAACACTTAATATAGTGTGAAAGTGTATAAATTAACATTAGTAAAACATAGTAACATTAGTCTGGTACATAGTAAGGGTTTATATATATATGTGTACACATATATAGTAATAATTACCTTTAGTATACCTGTCAAAATTAGAAAAATATGTGAGAAAATAATCACCTGCATTTTGAAACAAATAAGCCAGACAAGCCCTCAAGCACTCTGCGTTTGGATTCCATCCATAACTGGTAGCTACATTATTTAGAACTCGGCCATATCTACCACCACCCACTGGTACATATCTGGATATACCACAGCAAGTTAAGAGTTTTCTCATCAGGCCTGACCACAGAAAACACACAGGTTAAAATGAAGAACAACATTCAAAAAGTATGTCTATCCTCTGTGGTTTGTCTCAGACGCTGAAACAACATGCTGGTCTACAGATGGAGCCCAAAAGGTCCAATAAATGAAAGGTTTATAATCCACTGTCTGTCTTAGGCGTGTGGTAAAACATCCAAATACAGGTACTCATGTTTTATTTGATGTCAGTTCATTTCTGGTGAAACTTTCCATCTTGACAACTTTAGAGATTTAAAATAACTTCTCCACAAAAAACTGCGACATTATGGAAAACAACAGAATAATCTGCCCCATTTTGCCTCATTCCTGGCTCTGGTGTAAAGAAATGCCAAGATACAGAATGGAGGTTTCAACTGAGTCAGCTATTAAGATTTTTAATATTTCGTCTAGCAACAAGAGCAGAAAAAGTAAGAATATCTTAAGAAACAAGTTATCTGGCTTAAATCAGTTTAAGGGCTATTTTGGTTAAAAGGACTACATGTGACAATTAGCATAATGAGCAAGACAGTTATGATCTGTTCTAAACACCACTTCAAGAATAAATTTCATGTGCTCAAATTCAGGCATAAAATCATGTTCCTCCCTACAAACAGTATCTCCAAATTAAATTCACCTAGTGGAAAGTTTGGCTTTTACTTAAATTCCTGTATCTTGGACTTTGTTTAGGTTCTAGACTTAGAAGGTACAAGTGGGTATGTACTTTGGGGCCTATAGTAATTCTGGCTGATTGAGGTGTTCTTTGATCATCTTCAATTTATAGAAATCACGAGTCTTTGTGCTTGTTTCTTTATGCACCTACTAATAAACCAGATCTAGGCTTCCTAGGCCTTTCAAACCCTGGGTCTACTCTAAATATATTCTAAATAGAGACAAAGTTCTGAAAACCAAATATAAAGAACAAATCTTAAAAGCAATGAGCGAGAAACGATACCATAGTTATAGGAGGAAAACAGAATCCTAGCAAATTTCTCTTTAGAATCCATTGAGATGATAACATTTTTTAAATGTTGAAAGAAAGAGAAATGACAACTCAAGAGTCCTGTATGCAGTGAAACTCTCTTTCAAGACTAAAGGTGAATTCAAGGCATTTTCAGGAAGAAAAATTAAGATAATTAGTTGTCAACAGCTGTTATTGTTGGGACTGACACTTAAAAAACAACTAAAGGAAAGTCCCTAAAAGGAGATGAAAAAAGAATCTTAAAAGATCAAGAAGAAAAAAAGAACACAGTAATCAAATATATGAATAAATCCAATAGATTTGCCTTCTCCTATTGAGTTTTTAAAATTGTTTGATAGTTGACATAATAAATTTAATATGATATGATGTTATTCTAAATGAATATAGAAGAATATGTAAGACAATTAAATTACAAATAGGAAGGACAAAAGAACACGAAGGAAGAACGTTTTCTACACTTCAAACTGATAAAATGACAGTACTAGTAGACTTTGACAGCTATGTATATGTAGTGTAATGTTTACAGCAACCACTAAAAAAGCTACATAAAGAGATCCATTAGAAAAAAGAATTGATAAATCACAGTGGAATTCTGAAAAAAAAAAATGGAATTCTAAAAAATGCTCAAATAACCCACAGGAAGACAGAAAAAAGGCAGAGAAATAGTAAAAAAAAAAAAAAAAAAAGAAAACAAAACAAAACAACAAGAAAAAAAAAAGGCAGACATAAGTGCTAACTAACATCAGTAGTCACATTACATAAAGGTGGTCTATGGGACTTCCCTGGGAGAGCAGTGGTTAAGGGTCCACCCGCCAGTGCAGGGGACATAGGTTCAATCCCTGGTCCGGGAACTAACATCCCACAGGCTGCAAGGCAAAGGGCACCACATTACTGAACCCAGCATGCTCTAGAGGTCACGTGCCACAGTTACTGAGCGAGTGCACCAGTACTGCCGAAGTCCACGCGTCCTAAAGCCTGCAACAGAAGAAGCCACCGCAATGAAAAGCCCTTGCACTACACCTAGGGAGTAGCCCTGCTCACCGCAGCTAGAGAAAGCCTGTGTGCAGAAACAAAGAGCCTGTGCGCCACAAGGAAGACCCAGTGTGGCCAAAAAAAAAGGTCTAAATACACCAGTTAAAAGATAGAAATGGGCAGACTGGATTAATGACCACTCTGCTATTTATCCATGACATTACCTATGGCCCTAACTATATGCTGTCTATCAGGCAGTCACTTCAAATATAATGATCCAGGCAGAATGAAAGTAAAAAATGGAAAAAACATACACCATGTAAATATCAATGAAAAAAAAAAAGCAGGGATTATTATATTAATATAAAGTAGATTCCAGAGCAAAGAAAATGACCAGAAACAGAAAAGTACATTTTATAATGGTAAAAAGGGTTAATCTAGCAAGTGATATAACCGAAAGGAACAACAGAAAAACTCAAAACTCAAATTGGAAATTTGAACATCCCTCCCTCAACAATCAGTATTACAGCTTGACAAAAAATCATCAAGGGTATATATAAGCATAACTATAATAAAGAAACCTCTAAACACATTGAAACGAAACACTTTCAAATAATACGTGGGTCAAAGAGGATATCTCAAGAGAGAGAAAAATATTATAAACTGAATAAAATGAAAACACAACATATCAAAGATTGCAGGACACAGCCAAAAGAGTGAAGAGAAGGAAATCTATAGAGATAAAGCATATTTAGAGGAGAGGAAATATCTTGAATAAATACACTATGCTCTCACATCAAGAACCTAAAAAAAGAAGAAAATAAATCCCAAGCACCAAAAGGAAAAAAAAAATTAAGATAACAACAGAAATCAATGAAATTGAGAACAGGAAAACAATAGAGAAAAATCAGTGAATCAAAGAGGTGCTCTTTATATAATCCAATAACACTAGCAAATATTTAGCAAGGTGGATGAGAGAGACAGAGGATATGTGTGACATCAGGAATTAAACAGGGGCTCTCACTACAGATTAGCAGATAGCAAAAGCATATTAAGGGAAAACTATGAGCAACTTTTCATGTGTAAATCTGACAATTCAGATGAAATGAACCACTTCTTTAAAACATGTAAAGTATCATAATTTACCAACAAAAAATAAGTACTTTGAATAGTCATGTAACTATTAAGGAAATTACATTTGTAGTATTAAAATTCCCAGAAAAGAAATCTCCAGACCAGAAAGCTTCACTGGTGAAGTCTACCAAATGTTTAAAAAAGAATTAGCACCAATTTTACACAACTTCTCCCAGAAAACAGAAAAAAAGGGATACTTCCCAATTCATTTTATCAAGTCAGTATCAGCCTGCCACCAAAAATATACAATTAAAAAAAGAAAAAGAAAGGAAACTGCAGCTTCCTCTTAAATACAGATGCAAATATTCTTAACAAAATATTAGAAAATAAAATTTAACAGTATATAAAAATTATATATCATGACCAAGTTGAGTTTATTCTAGGGATGCAAGCTTGGTTCAATATTCAAAAATCAATCTATGTAATCCTTCATTTTAACAGATTAAAGAAAAAAATCACATAATCATGATCAGTTGATACATAAAATTATTTTACAAAATTCATCATACATTCATGATTTTTTACAAAATCAGAAAAAAGAACTTCCTCAACTTGATAAAGAGCATCTATAAAAAACCTAACACCTAACATCATACTTAATGATACAAGATGAAATGTTTTCCCCTTAAGATTAGAAATAAGGTAAGAATGCTCTCTCTCACAATTCTTATTCATCATGATATTGTATTATCTCTTCAATGCAAAAAAGCAAGAAAAGGGAATGAAACATATACAGATTGGAAACAAAGATACAAATAAAAGTGACGCTATTTGAAGATAACATGATTGTCCTTAGGGAAAATCCCAAAGACTCTAACACAAAAACCTAAATAGATTAGCTCCTGAAATCATTAAGGAACACAGCAAAGTACAGTATACAAGACAGATAAACAAAAAGAGATGATGTTTCAAAATACTTGAACAGGCAGAAACCAAAATTAAAAATTAAAACACCAATTTAAAGGACCCCCTCCCAAATGAAACACTTAAGTGTAAATTTAACAAAACATGTGAAGGACTTGTATGCAAATACTGGTGAGAAATACCAAGTTCATGGGCTGGAAGATTCACATTATAAAGATATCATTTCTTTCCAGATTGATAGAAAAGTTCAATAGAATTTCTATAAAAATTCTTGTAATTTTTTTTTTAATCTAAAGACAAGATTATTCTAAAATCTGTATGGAAAGGTAAAGGAACTAGAGTAGCTGAAACAATTGAGTAAACTGGTTGAAATCAGTGTATTCTACTTCTAGACTTGTTACAGAGCAACAGTGATCAAGACTGTATAGTCTTGGTGGAGGTATATACACACAGACCAATGGAACATATAGAAAACTCGATTATAGAAACAGAAAACAGATTAATGGGAGCCAGAAGTTAAGTGGGGGTAGAAGAAAAGTGAGTGTAGCTGGCTCTAAAAGGCAACATGAAAGATCTTGGTATTGATGGAAATGTTCTGTATATTGGCTGTATTGATGCCAATATCTTGGTTGTGTAAGCTATTTTTCTATTGAAGGAATAATGAAATGTAGACATCTAGTATTTCCCATGTTGAGACAGATAAAAGATATGTCTACAAATTTACTCCCAAGAGCATTATCTTTTCTCAGCACTGCAATATCTTCTTGTATGATCTATAATGTCCTTCCTAGACTTCCCTACCTAGAAAATACCTAAGCCATTCATCAGATCCCAGGTAAAGCAAACATCCTCTGTTGCCTTTCACCAACTACCCATACCCAAACATCACTCATATTCCTGGAGCTAAATGCTTTAGTTTCTGTGTCCCCCAAATACTTTGTTTTTTCTATTATAGTAATTGTAAAATATAATTATTCTGAAGTTATAACTACAATTTATTTCATTACATTTTATGTTATTCATATATAATTTATCTCTTCTAATCATCCTGAAAATGGGATCTCTTGGTATTACTTCTCACATGAATAGATCAACCATAAGATAAAAAGTTTAACTATAAACATTCTGAAGTGCTTTAGAAAAACTGACAGAAAATGGATATCAAAAGTTATTTAATTATGTTTTGAGATTAATACCTCAAAATATCCTTTACCATCTATCCATCCTTACTACACTGCCCTAGTCCAGACAACCATCTTCTCTTTCCTAGACAAGGACAATTACCCATATTTCTAGAGCAAAGCATACGGTTTAATACTCTACTATTATTAAAAGAAAAAAAAGGAAAAAAAAATGGACATGCTAAGGAATATAGGTTATAAGCTTTGGTGTCATAGTCACTTGGATATATAATCTTATCCATCTACTTATACTTTGGCAAAAGTCAATAGAATCTAGTCAGACTTGAAATCAGGATAACTTGAAAATTAGGACAACCAGTGACTATACAGGCCAAATCAGTAATCTGAGATTCAGGACTAAGTTTCAACCAAGCTCACCCTAAGAAGGTACGGTTTACTCGGTATGATGGAAAAATAGCAGAGTGAGAGTCAGGAGACCTGGATTCTAGCTCTTTTCTGCTCCTTGTTAGCTAACTAGATTTGTAAGAATGGTCACGAATAATGGTCACAAATAATAATTTGTAAGAATGGTCAAGAATAATCTTTCTTGGCCATGGTGATCACATCAATAAAATAATGGGAGTGGACTAGGTTATTACAAAAATCTTTCCAGCACTGAAATGTTAAGCAATATATTTTAGTAGATTGCCGTAAGATCTCTAAATGTGAGTTGTTGTCTCTTAGTTGAGTGCCTCAGTAGGAGAATAACAACTACTCAGAATTAATATGGATGACAATCATCCCCTCAAAGCTTTTTAGAAACCCCAATAGATTCTTCACTTAGTTTAAGTAATTATCCTTATTGTTAGGACTGATAATAAGAACATGCGACAAATTCACTCTCATTCACCTATAATATCTATTTGTTTTCTTTTACACTCAGCATAAACACACTTTTAGATAATTACAAATCTTCCCTTTTTATTCTTCAAATGCTCACAATTACAGTAATTCTTTTCTATCTTCTTATTCAGAGTTTTTTTTTTAAATTCTAATAAACAAATCAACTGCTTCATCTGGTAGTAGAAAAATTTCACAAGATATGTTTTTAAAAAAATGAACTATCTAACACAGATATTTTCATTTGTCAGATCTGTTGCTTTTCTTGTCAGTGTCATGGCAAAAAAAAAAAAAAAAGGCCATGAATGTCCTCAAAGGACAGCTTTTTCCTGAACCTGGCCTCATGCAGACCTTCTAAAGGGCAGTCAAGAATACCAAACAATTAGCCTCCAACTAATAAAAATAAATGGAAAAAAAAAAAAGAATACCAAACCTAGTACATAGATAGGGAGAATTAGGATTTTAGGGGAGTTAGTCCCTTCCCATTTATAAGAATTAAAAATATGTGTCCCATTTAAACAAATGGATTCAACAAATACCCAACCAACCAGCAATAGGAAAATAAAAGTAAACCAAAACAGTCACCAAAGTAAGGTTACAACATGAAAAGAAAAATTTTAAATGAGTATTTTCTTAGGTGTTATATTCACAAGGCAAATGGTTTTCATGGATAATCTCACAGGTCATTGCTTCCTTTAATTAGTAACTTTTGCCAAACATAAAAAAGCCTCAGGTAATTTTTAACACTGATTACAACTGTCTAGCCCATTAACAAATTGTCATATTAACACCAGCCACACTACTGCATATCTTTAAAGGTTACTCATTTCATTTTCATAGATTTTAATTAGCTTTTCCTTTCCCACTAGGGTTGATCACTGAATGGTAATAGAAACATTTTGCCTTTTTTGCTTTCGGATCTGCAGCATCTTGACTGAATAAGAAGTCCATAAAATGCAAAAAGCATGGATCAGAAATTAGATGGTAGTGGTGACTTATAGTGGAGAAGGAAAGGGTGACATATAGATATATTAAAAAAGCCAGGCTCTGTGAGTTTCACGGGTATCCTGATTGAATCAATTTCACGTTGCCACAATACTTCTGGAAGTCTCTTTAAAATTCCTCTTTCCATCAGCAGCTTCCCTTATTTGCATTAGCTGGGAACAGTACATATAATCATAACTGACAGACTGGGGGGAGTTCAGGTTTATAAAGCAGGGAAGGGAAAGGAAAATATTCATTGTTTAGAGTTCCCAAAGTATAAACTGTTATCTTTGTTTGGGAAACAGAATGTACTGTATTTGTAGTTTAATCCCGAGGGGTTAGCCAGGTCTAGAAGTTTGTAATGAACCTCAAGGGATCCACTCTCAAACAATGGCCTCTTTCCCCCAGCACTTTCATATATAAATATATGTAGAGAACAGGAGTCTCTGGCTTTTGAACACTGTGTCATTACACATTTAAGACCTCTGTTCAAATGTCACTTTATCAGAGAGGATTTCCCTGGTCTAAGAAGATCTAAAACAGTACTCTCTACAATTCTACCTTGATCTGATTTTGATATATATGTACTATATAAAATACATACATGATTTACATATACAACATGTATGAACATCAAAGGCTATGTATCTGAAGACAAACATGCAGCTCACTTTCAAAATAAATACAGACCTTAAAGAAGAAAAGTGTTTACTAAGAAAAGGTTGAAGCTGCAGGATAAGCATGACCAAGGAAACCAGAAAAACATAAAATTAGAGGAGGAGGAGGAGGAGGGAGACAGAGTGAGAAACAAAAGTAAAAGGCACATGGGAAGGACTACCATTTCAATAGTTTTTCCACGTTTCCTAAAGTAGATTTCTTTTTTTTTTTTTTTCATTTATTTTTATTAGTTGGAGGCTAATCACTTTACAATACCTCAGTGGGTCTTGTCATACATTGACATGAATCAGCCATGGATTTACATGTATTCCCCATCCCGATCCCCCCTCCCACCTCCCTCTCTACCCAATCCCTCTGGGTCTTCCCAGTGCACCAGGCCCGAGCACTTGTCTCATGCATCCAACCTGGGCTGGTGATCTGTTTCACTATAAAATTCTATCTTCATCTGTTCAACCATCCTGTCACCACCTCCATCAGTTCTCTGTTCTTTGCAATCTCATCTCTAGTCCTTTACATACCTGCTCTTTGGGGATATGTCATTATCACTGCCACAGGGTCTTTGATAAGACTGAGTCCTCTGCTTAGAACAAACTTCCCATTCATTCCTTCACTTCCTTTAAGTCTCTGCTCAAATATCACCAAATCAGAGAGGACTTCCCTGAACTAAAATGATCTAAAATAATACACACCTTAGTTCTATCTTAATGTACCCTGCTTTTATTTTCTTCTAGGTCCTTTTTGACATTATTTCATTAAATAATGAAACATTATTTGTATATTTAATTGTTGTCTTTTTCTCCCCAGGAGGTCAGTCACTCAGTCATGTCCAACTCTTTGTGATCCCGTGGATTGCAGCACACCAGGCTTCCCTGTCTATCACCAACTCAAGGAAGCTGCTCAAACTCATGTCCATCGAGTCGGTCATGCCATCCAACCATTTTATCCTCTGTTGTCACCTGCTCCTCCCACCTTCAACCTTTCCCAGGATCAGGGTCTTTTCAGATGAGTCGGTTCTTCACATCAGGTGGCCAAAGTATTGGAGTTTCAGCTTCAGCAACTCCTTCCAGTGAATATGCAGGACTGATTTCCTTTAGGATGGACTGGTTGATCTCCTTGCAGTCCAAGGGACTCTTAAGAGTCTTCTCTGACACCACAGTTCAAAAGCCTCAGTTCTCTGGTGCTCAGCTTTCTTTATGGTCCAACTCTCACATCCATACATGACTACTGGAAAATCTATAGCTTTTACTAGACTGATCTTTATTGGCAAAGTAATGTCTCTGGTTTTTTACTATGCTGTCTAGATTGGTCATAGCTTTTCTTCCAAGAAGTAAGTGTCTTTTAATTTCATGGCTGCAGTCACCATCCACAGTGATTTTGGAGATCAAAATATAAAGTCTGTCACTGTTTCCATTGTTTCCCCATCTATTTGCCATGAAATGATGGGACCAGATGCCATGATCTTAGTTTTTTGAATGCTGAGTTTTAAACCAGATTTCTTACTCTCCTCTTTCATTTTCATCAAGAGGTTCTTCAGTTTCTCTTTGCTTTCTGCCATAAGGGTGGTGTCATCTGCATATCTGAGGTTATTGACATTTTTTCCAGCAGTCTGGATTCCAGCTTGTGCTTCATCCAAACCAGCATTTCACACAATGTACTCTACATAGAATAAATAAATAAGCAGGGTGACAATATACAGCTTTGACATACTCCTTTCCCAATTCTGAACCAGTTCATTTTTCCATGTCTGGTTCTAACTGTTGCTCCTTGACCTGCATACAGATTTCTCAAGAGGCAGGTCATGTAGTCTGGTATTTCCATCTCTTTAAGAATTTTCCACAGTTTGCGGTGATCCACACAGTCAAAGGTTTTGGAGTAATCAATGAAGCAGAAGTAGATGTTTTTCTGGAATTCTCTTGCTTTTCTCAATGATCTAATGGATGTTGGCTATTTGATCTTTGGTTCCTCTGCCTTTCCTAAAACCAGCTTGAACATCTGAAAGTTCATGGTTCATGTACTATTGAAGTCTGGCTTGGAGAATTTTGAGTATTACTTTACTAGCATGTGAGATGAGTGCAACTGTACAGTAGTTTGAGCATTCTTTGGCAGTGCGTTTCTTTGGGATTGGAATGAAAACTGACATTTTTCAGTCCTGTGGCCACTGCTGAGTTTTCCAAATTTGCTGGCATATTGAGTGCAGTACTTTCATAGCACCATCTTTTAGGATTTGAAATAACTCAGCTGGAATTCCATCACCTCCACTAGCTTTGTTCATAGTGATGCTTCCTAAGCAAGGCCCACTTGACTTCGGACTCCAGGATGTCTGGCTCTAGGTGAGTGATCACACCTAGAGTTATCTGTTCATTGAGATCTTTTTTGTATAGCTCTTCTCTATATTCTTGCCACCTCTTCTTAACATTCTGCTTCTGTTAGGTTCATATCATTCTGTCATTTATTGTGCCCATCTTTGCATGAAATGTTCCCGTCGTGTCTCTAAAGTTTTTGAAGAAATCTCTAGTCTTTCCCATTCTATTGTTTTCCTCTATTTCTTTGTATTGATCACTTAGGAAGTCTTTCTTATCTTTCCTTGCTATCTTTGGGAACTCTGCATTCAGATGGATATATCTTTCCTTTTCTCCTTTGCCTTTTGCTTCTCTCCTTTCCCAACCATTTGGAAAGCCTCCTCATACAACAATTTTGCCATTTTACATTTCTTGTTCTTGGGGATGGTTTTGATTCATGAGAAGGTATGCACTGTGAAAGCAGTGATTTTGATTATTCAGATCACTTAAGTATCTCAAGCACCTAAAGCACAGTCAGGCATATAGTAGGTACTCAATAATTAGCTTGAATGTATGTGTGTGTGTGTGTGTGTGTGTGTGTGTGTTAGTTGCTCAATCATGTCTGATTCTTTGGGACCCCATGGACTGTAGTCTGACAGGCTCCTCTGTCCATGGAATTCTCCCAGCACGAATACTGGAGTGGATAGCCATTCCCTTCTCCAGGGGATTTTCCTGACTCAGGAATTGAACCCAAGTCTCCTTCATTGCAGGCAGATTCTTTACTATCTGAGCCAATAAGTGAATCTAATTCTAGATTTCCTACTAACACAAAATTGAATGTTATTTAATATCATACAGCACAAATTATACCTCATTTCACATCTTTATTTTCCTCTAATACCAACCTAATGTTGCTTAAAATAATCTTAATCACTTCCCAGTGGTTTTAGAATATAATCCACTTTTCCTTTATGGATTGGAATTTGTTTAATTTTCCAGTCTTTTCTTTTACTGTCCATTTTCATATTCTAAGTTTGAATCATACTAAAATATTTGCAATCCTACATTGTAGGATTTTCTCTTCAACCTCTAAATCCTACTCTATTTCTCTGCCTGGAGTACATTATCTACTCCATTTACCCTGACTGACTCCTACTTGTCCTTCAGAATCCAGCAGAGCTTTCCATTTGGGTTAGATACCTTCAGTAATAGCTCTTACAATAGGTACCCTGTGATTTGCTTTAATAAAACATTTTCATACTATTTTTTAAAAAATAATAATGATCTCTGTATTTTTCTGTTCCTTCTCTCCTTAGGTGAAGATTCTTCAGGGACTGCAAAGGGTCTCTTTGTACTTATTCAATACAAAACCTGGAACCTGGTAAACATGTAATGAATATTGACTGAATCAATGTATATTATAAATTTATATTAAAAACAAAATTATTCTGGGTTTTGAGATTTGAGAGATTTCTGAATCATGACTTGAGAGTACTAGAGACATATTATAATACTGCAAAGGCCATATAAGATCAGAAATGTCTACATTAGAGCCTTCATTTTAAAAAAACTACATAATCAAATATATGTTTTATGTAATTTCAAACATAAGGCTGAGATATTTTAAACCTGGTAAAGCTTTTGAATAAGTAAATATTCTGTAATTGGAAAGGGCTAAGCATGACTTTTTTTTTTTTTTCAAAAGGTTTCCTTGGTTAGTATTTCTGGACTTGCCTGTAAACAGAAATCCCTTCCCTACAACTTACTTGGAACCTTTTAAAACCAAAACACTAAATCATATATCTTGGACAGCATAAATAACATGAGTTTTGTTTAGGATGTCAATTTAGAGATTCCATTATGACAGTGCCTTCCACCATCTACTGGGTCAGTTTCTGGGTGTCCATTTCCCCACATGGTAATAGATTTGCACTTTGCTCCATCAGGTCTTCCTTGGGCCAAAAACACATTTGAGATGTAATTATGGGAGCAGTCTGTGGCAGTGGAAAACCAAAGTTAACTGAACCACATGGAAATAAAACCCATGTCATTGGTGTCATTACCAGTATACTCAAACCAACAGAGTTAACCTCAATGTAAACAGCAGGCAAAAAATAGCACAACACTCCATCTTTTGGAGAAATCAGTCCCTTTGGAAAGAATGCAATAAGAAGGAAACACCTGAACTCATATTTTTTTGGAGCAAAAGGGGACAAAGTTATTGATTTTTTAAGATTACATATGTAAGTGGGTGAAAACATTTCACAGAGTTAAAAAAAAGTTTATGATAAAAAGAAAACATCAATTGACATAAAGAGAAGAAGAGCACTGAAGAAGGAATAAGGTAAAATAAAAATGTTCATTTTTCTTATTCTCAAATATTCTAATAAGTAACTGTTTGTTTAAAATAATAACAACAATGCATTGGATTATGCATGGCTTATGCATATATCTTATATATGTATAAATAAATATATATGCTTATAGACGCTCAAAGTAGGAGAAATGAATGACAGTAATGATATACAATACAGTAGGGAGAAATTAAAATTATTGTTATTATAAAGTACTCACACTGCCCATGAAGTGGTACAGTGTTATTTAAAAGTAGACGTGTATTAGTTGTGAATGTATACTGCAAACACTAGGGCAACCACTGAGAACAGTAAAAACAATAAAAAGTAAAACATATACTAAGAAAGAGAGAAGATGGCATATAAAATCCTCAATTAAAACCACAAAAGGTGTGAAAATAGTGGAATGGAAAACAGAAACAAAGACTAACAAATGGAAAACAGTTATATATACAGTTGATACTAACCCAAAATATAAAGGTATACCTCTTTGAATGTCAATGTTCTAAATAAATGTAGAAATTATCAGAGTGAATTAAAAACACAATGACCCAAATATATGTTGTCAACAAGAAATCCACTTTAAGCATAAAGACACGAATGGATTTAAAGTAATAGGATGGAGGGAAAATAAACCACACTAACACAAATCAACCCCTTCATGGATCGCAACCTTGTTCTGGTGAACGGGCTTGCATAACTCAATAAAGCTATGAGCCATGCCATGCAAGGCCACCCAAGACAGACGGGTCATAGAGGAGAGGTCTGACAAAACGTGGTCCAGTGGAGGAGGGAATGACAAACCTCTCCAGTATTCTTGCTGTGCGAACCCCATGACTATTAAAAAAAGCAAAAATATATAACACCGAAAGATGAGTCCCCCAGGCTGGAAAGTGTCGGGAAAAGTGGAAGGCAATTACTAATAGCTGCAAAAAGAATGAAGCTGCTGGGTCAAAGTGGAAACAACACTCAGTCGTGGATGTGCACTGAGGCTGAAGCTTCAATACTTTGGCCATTTGATGCGAAGAGCCAACTCATTGGAAAAGACCTTCATGCTGGGAAAGACTGAAGGCAAAAGGAGAAGGTGGTGGCAGAGGATGAGATGGTTAAGACAGCATCATCGACTCAATGGACATGAATGTGAGCAAACTCCAGGAGATAGTAGAAGACAAGGAATCCTGGCATGCTACAGTCCATGGGGTTGCAAAGAGTCAGACACAACTTAGTGACTGAACAACACAAATCAAAAGAAAGCTATATTAATTTCAGACAGGTCAGTCTTCAGAGGAAAGAAAGTTATTAGGGATAAAGAAGGGCATGACATGATAATGAAGGGGTCACTTCTCCTGGAAGACATAACAACTCTTGATGTGTAAGAACCTAACAACAGAGTGTCAAACTTGTCAGACAAAAACTGATAGAACCACAGGAGAAATAGATGTATGCAATATCACAATAGGATACTTCAACAATTTTTATCAAAAATGAACACAATCAGCAGGCAGAAACCAGTAAGGATGCAGCTGAACTCAACAACATCATCAATCAACTGAATATAATCAACACCTACAGACTACTTTATCAACAGCAGAATATCTACTCTTCTCAAGATAATATGGAACATTCATCAAGACAGATCACATTCTGAGCCACAAAACACACTGACAAATTTAAAAGAACAGGACATACAGTATCTGTTCACAGACCACAGTGGAATTAAATTAGAAACCAAAATTGGAAAGCATTTGAATAATGATCTTTCCCACTAAGATCAGGTACAAGGCAAGGATGTATCCTCTTACCATTCCTTTTGCATACCCTACTAGACACTCTTGCTAATGCAATAAGGCAAGAAAGTGAAAATAAAAGGTATATATATTGGAAAGGAAGAAATACAACTGCCTTTTCTCACAGAATAGTTATCTATGTAAAAAACCTGAAATAATTGACAAAAAAAATCCTGCAACTAATGAGAAACAACAGTAAGGTTGTAGGATATGAGGTTAATACACAAAAATAATTGTTTTCTAGATACCAGCAAACAACAAGTAGTATTTGAAATAAAAAACACAATCCTATTACATTAGCACCACCAAAATGAAATCCTTAAGTACAAATCCAACAAAATATTTACAGAGTTCTAATTGAGGAAAACTACAAAACTCTGATAAAATCAAAGGACTAAATAAATGGAGATATATACCATGTCTATGGATATAGAGATTCAATATTGTCAAGCTATCAGTTCTTCCCAATTGGACCTACTGATTCGATGTAATCCCAATCAAAATCTCAGAAAGTTATTTTATGGATATTGATACACTTACCCAAAAGTGTACATGAAGAGGCAAAAGGCCCACAATGGTCTACACAATATTGAAGGGAAAGAATAAAGTTGGAAGACTGATACCACTGCCAGCTTACGGTGAACGATGCTGGATTCGTGGTCTCTGAAGAAGAAGATTTAGCTTCGGGACCAGGGACCAGGCTTGATCACTCAAGAGCTTTTGTGTAGCAGAGTTTTATTAAAGTGAAAAAGGGACAGAGAAAGCGTCTGACACAGACATCAGAAGGGGGACGTGCCCTCACCCACTAGTACTATCAAGGCCTTATATACTTTTACCAGACCCACTCCATCAACATACATCTTAAATAACAAGATTAGAACTAACAATACAAAGGTCTTACCAGACCCACTCAAGATTAGTTCTTGTTGAGGAGAAACATGTCCTCGAGCAACATACATTATTATATTGACTAAGACAAAGTCATGTAGAAAGAAAATGTTTGTCCTTTTCTCCTTGAGAGTTCCAGACCCCTTTCTCCTTCCCGAAGGCTCCTGACTCCTTTCTCCTCTTCAGAGATCCTGGACTTCTTATCAACCTACATAGGAAATAACTCTCTCTCTATCTAACTTCAAGATTTACTGTAAAGCTACAGCAATAAAAACAGTGTGGCACTGGTGCAAGAATGGACCCACTGAACAGAAAGGAGACTGCAGAAACAGACCCACATAAACGTAGTAAACTGATTTTCCACAATGGAGCAAAGGCAATACAATGGAGCAAAGATAGTCTTTCACTAAGTGGTGCTGGAACAATTGGACACCCATATGCCAAAAGATGAATCTAGACCCAGACCTTACACTCTTCACAAATATTAACTCAAAATGGGTCAGGGACCCAAATGTAAAATGCAAAACTATGAAACCCGTAGAAAATAACATAGGAGAAAACCTAGATGACTTTGGGTATGATGATTAAAAAAAACAAAAAACAAAAAAACACCACCAAAGACAACATAAGAAAGAAAAAAATGATAAGCTGGACTTAATTACAATTAAAATTTTCTTGATGACAGACAATACCAGGAGAATTAAAAGAGAAGCCAAAGACTGGGAGAGAATGATTGCAAAAGATATATCTGACAAAGGACAGTTATCCAAAATATACAAAGAACACTTAAAACTCAGCAATAAGAAAACAAACAGCAGGAATGTAAAATAGGCCAAAGACCTTAACAGACACCTCACCAAAGAAGATATACTGATGGCAAATAAGGATATGAACAGACACTCCATATAACAGGTCATCCACTTAGTTGTGTCCAATTCTTTGCGACCCTATGGACTGTAGCCTGCCAGGCTCCCCTGTCCATGGGATTTTCCAGGCAACAATACTGGAGTGAGCTGCCATTTCCTTCTCCAATAACAGGTCATCAGGAAAATATAAATTATAACAACAACAATATACCAATACAGGGGCTTCCCTGGTGAGTCAAAAGGTAAAGAATCTGCCCGTAATGTGGCAGACTTGGGTTTGATCCCTGGGTCGGGAAGATCTCCTGGAGAAGAGAATGGCTACACAATACAGTATCCTTGCCTGGAGAATTCCATGGACAGACGAGCCTGGTGGGGTACAGTCCATGGGGTCACACAGAGTTGGACACAACAGAGCAGCTAACACTAACACTATACCAGTATATACATATTGAAGTGAAGTCGCTCAGTCGTGTCCGACTCTCTGCAACCCATGGACTGTAGCCTACCAGGCTCCTCCATCTATGGAATTTTCCAGGCAAGAGTACTGGAGTGGGTTGCCATTTCCTTCTCCTTGGAAAGCCTAAATCTGGAACACTGAAAGCAGGATATGCTAGCAAGGATGTGGAGCAAAAGGAAAGCTCACATATTGCTGGTAAGAATGCAAAAATGGTCCAGCTCCTCTGGATGCCAGTTTGGTGATCTCTGACAAAATAAACATATTCTTACTATAAGATCCAGGGATTACAGTCCTCCCTATGTACCTGTAAGAGTACATAACACCTACAAAAGCATTTTTACAGCAGGTTTATTCATTACCGTCCAAACCTGGAAGCAATAATGATGGCTTTTAGTGGGAGAATGGATAAATAAACTATGAGATGTGGTGACAATGGGGGTATTATTCAGCATTAAAAGAAATGAACAATGAGGCCATTAGAAGACACTGAGGAATCCTAATTGTCTATACCTCCAGTACAAAATGGTTTTGGTGTTAAAGAATAAATGAATAAAATAAAATTTAAAAAGAAAGAAAGAACTAAAAGAAAAAAAAAGTTTAAGAAGCTAAAATGAAAGGACTGAATACTGTATGCTTCCACCTATATGAGATTCTGGAAAGGCAAAACTATGGAGACAGTAAAAAGATCAATAGTGCCAGGAGGTTGGGGATGGGGAGAGATGAAAAGGCAGAGCACAGAGGATTTTTAGAGCAGTGAAATCGTGGCTGTGATATTATAATGAAGGCTACATGTTGTTATACATTTGTCTAAATTCACAGAATGTACAAAATCAAGAGTGAACCCTAGTGTAAAGGATGGATTTTGGATGATAATGATTCGTCAGTGGGGCTCACCAAACACAGCAAATGTACCACCGTGGTAGGGGACACCAGTAACAGAGCAGACCAAGCATGTGTGGGGGTGTGGGGTACATGGGAAATCTCTGTGCCTTCGTGTCAGATTTGCAGAGAACTTAAAACTGCTCTAAAAAATGCTCACGCAGAACAATTTTTTGTCACAGTAAACTGCATTCCTCAGTATTCAAATACTGACTCCCGATCCTTTTGGTGCCTTCAAGAGTGAAGATCTATTAGTACTTTCTAAATTTTATTTCTTGCTCAGTGTATCAGTATATATATGTGTGATGTGTGTATGCATGTGCACAATCCTCTTTCCTTTAACAAATGGCAGCAAAAGTCATGTATTAGTTGTTTGTGTAGTGTGTGAATCTCTGACCCCTCTGGAATTCATTTTGCTAAAAGGAATATGGGTCACAATTGGTCATTTTCACCCAAGATGAACATGTAGTTGGCTTAAAACCACTTATAGAATTACCAATCTTTTCCCCATGTATTTGAAATGAAACCTTTTTGGGAACTACCTCCTGCATGGACTCGAACAAATCTCTGGAAATACTACTGCTCTTATAATCTGTCTCCATAGCTATTTGCTGCTGCTGCTAAGCATGTCGGTTGTGTCCGACTCTGTGCGACCCCATAGATGGCAGCCCACCAGGATCCCATCCCTGGGATTCTCCAGGCAAGAACACTGGAGTGGGCCGCCATTTCCTTCTCCAGTGCATGAAAGTGAAAAGTGAAAGTGAAGTCGCTCAGTCATGTCTGACTCTTCACCACCCCATAGACTGTAGCCTACCAGGGTCCTCCGTCCATGGGATTTCCCAGGCAAGAGTACTGGAGTGGGTTGCCATTGCCTTCTCCGAGTTATTTGCTAGTACCACCTATTTAACATGGCTTTATGGTTTTGTTAGCTCAGAAGAGGTAAGAATCTAACAATGTTATCATAAAGTAGGTGACATAGGTTGCTAAATGTGGTATTATGGTTTGAATATTAGAAACTATAATTCATGGGGTACTCTCATCAATTCTGAATCCTTAGTGTTTTTACATAAGTTAGGGGTAAAACCTTTAGTTTAACACTCAGGTAAAAAGTATGGGCATAATATTGATGTGCATATGGGAAAGTTTCATTCTTTCCTAG
The DNA here is from genome assembly GCF_019320065.1 of Cervus canadensis. Taxonomy (NCBI): domain Eukaryota; kingdom Metazoa; phylum Chordata; class Mammalia; order Artiodactyla; family Cervidae; genus Cervus; species Cervus canadensis. The sequence goes on from NC_057391.1 coordinate 86,235,215, forward strand.
TAGGAGTGTAAACAGATACAACCTCATGGAAGAAGATTATGCAAAATTTAGCAAAATGATCAATCCATGTACCTGTTCCTTTATCAGCTCTACTTCTGGGAATTTATTCCACAGCCATACTTTTACTTGAGCGTATGACAAACATATGTTGTTATTCACTGCAGTGTTACAGCAAAAGCTGAGAATATCTTAAATTTATATCAGTAGGAAAACTTGTTGAATAAATTACAGTATTTTCACAGTTGAATTTCTACAGAGTTGCTAAAAAATACAAAAAGATCTCAAAAAATACAAAGTAAAAAGCATAATGTGAACAGTGTGTAGTGTGCCACCATCTGGGAAAAAAAAATCAATAGAAAAAGAACACATATTTTTATCTGCTAGTATCTACATAGGTTATTCCTGGCAGGACACATAAGAAAATAGGACTGAGCAAATGTGTGGAAAAGAAATAGCACTGGGAGTTAGACTTTTCATTTTCAATAAATCCTTTACTGTATCATTTTAGTTTTAAACCTTGGAGCCAACGGTAAACATATTTATTGAGAACCTGTAGTGTCCCACGAACTATATGATATGGGGTTTTCACTTTTGTTATTAAATTATTCAATCCACCTTCGTTAAACATTAAAAGACTAAAGAGAAAATATTAAGAACCTCACATTGCCATGAATTATTGAGAGGGGGAAAAATGAACTGAATACTAGCATCAAGTAACCAAAACACATGATTAATTTTTATCTAAAGTAAATTTTAGTTTGGAGTGAGAAAGCTTATATCATATAAATTATGCCCAAGTAAATCAGCAGTGAATTCCAGTGAAAAGAACTCAGAGATACAGATAATTCAGTTTAACGCAAATGCCACAGTATCTTATTTATAGTTCTTTTAAAGTAACATCTTGATAAAATCATAGCTTAATTTCAAGTATTCCGTAAAGTTAATAATAAAAAGTATTGAATATTTTAAGTATAAGTGGTCAGTAAATATTGTTCTTAATAACTTAGTTATAAAAGTACCTCTTAGCATAATAATGGCAATGATCTTGCTGTTTTATGTTGTACAAGTCACGAAAGTGTAGTCTGCCTTTTAATATTCTGAAACAATGATAAGCATGTTTGTCCAGTACTCTTTCAGTAAGATTCCAGAGGTCCTTTGTCTCTGATGAAATTGTGTTAAAATTATCTCGGAAATCTCAAAATGAGTGAAAGGGTATAAGAAGAAAATACAGAGTGATGTATACATACATAATAAAAGAATGAAAAGGAAGAATTTTAAATTCTAAGATTAGGAATAGTATGGATAAATGGAATGATTATATTAATTTGATATCAGTACTTCTCTTGTTATGTATAGAGCCCTTAGTAACTAACTGGGGCTTCCCAGGTGGTGCAGAGGCAAAGAATCTGCCTGTCAATGCAGGAAACGTAAGAGATGCAGGGTTCAATCTCTGGGTCAGGAAGATCCCCTGGAGTAGGAAATGGCAACCCGTTCCAGTACTCTTGCCTAGAAAATTACATGGACAGAAAAGCCTGGTGGGCTATAGCCCAAGGGGTCATAAAGAGTCAGACATGACTGAGCATGCACACACACATGCTTAGTGACAAATTACCACATTACCTTTCCCTAGACCAGATTATGATTCTTATTTACTTAAAAAAGTGCCATAAGCTTTCATTTGAAAATTAACCAGAGTTTCAATTTTCAAAATATCAAAGGACACAATAAGAATAAGAAGGATGCCAAAGACCATCCTCCGTGGGGTTCTACCTGCGCTCAGGTGCTTCTCTGCTTTCCCTGATCCTTTAACCAACTCCCACCAGATCAGCACAGGGGCCCGGGGGCCCTTCTTGTCTTCCTTCTGTTCCCCTAGTGTTTCCCCTTCAAATCCTGCCAAGGACCTTGCTGCTCTTCTCACACACGAGACCACTGAGCCTCATGTCCGACTTCTCACTTACAAAGCCAAGATATGGAAGCAACATAAGCATCCACCAACGGACAAGCAGATAAAGGAGGTGTATATACGTGTTATATATGGACACTCACACAACACATGTGCACTCACAATGGAGTATTAGTCATAAAGAAATGAAACTGTTATTTTTCTGCAACGTGGATGGACCTAGAGAATATTCAGTTCAGTTCAGTTCTGACGCTATTCTCCTGGTTGAGCCCCAATCCAGCCCTCAATTTACAGGTGACTTTTCATGGAAGCCTTCCCTGACCCCTCAGACTGGGTTCCTTTGTTGCTGTCTTAGTCCATTTGGGGCTTTTGCTGCTGTTCAATCGCTCAGCTGTGTTGGACTCTTTGTGACCCCATGGACTGCAGCACCCCAGCCCTCCCTGTCCTTCACTATGTCTCTGAGTTTGCTCAAACTCATCCATTAAGTCAATGATGCCATAATTACTATATGCAATAAATAGAGAATATTATACTTAGTGAAATGAATCAGGGAAAGACATACTGAATGATATCACTTATAAGTAAATTTAAAGAATAAAACTAACAAATGTATACAGCAAAACAGAAAGAGACTCACAGATACAGAAAATAAACGAAGGGTAACTAATAGAGAGGCGGGAGGGGTAAGGTAAGGGTATGGAATTAAGAGACAATAATATTAGTGAAAATTAAACTAACAGTACATCCAGATAACAATACTGAATTCAACTGAATCCAAGAAAGCTCCAATTACATCTTGATAATGATTTCTAAAATCCTCAAAGATCAGAGAAACCAGAAACATTGTTTTCAAAAGCTTAAAAATCTAAGTACCTGCTAGGTAATGAAGACTGTGATATCAGTTATAGGCAACACCAACTATATACAGTAACTGCCGTCTGCCTCAAAATTTCTGAAGTAACAATGCCTTTTTAAAAAGTATTTTCCAAAATCATTATCTAAACAACCCTTTACTGGAAATGGTTTGTGTTTATCTCTCCATCTCTCTCCTACCCCTACATCTCCCTCTCTATATATATCTACATATAAATTTTAACTGGATTCAATATATTTTGATGAAAAGTCATTTTGAATTAAGATAGCAAGCTACCCAGGAAGAGCACTAGAGAGGAACACTGGGCGGAAAACGGTAGAAAAAGGTCTTTCAGAAAACAGCTATTTACGACCCGAACATTGAGATACATACAAATCCAAACACACCTCTTTACCATCATACTAAGGAAAGTACAGAGGGAACCATTTAACTGTTTATATAAAAAGCTAATCTTATTTAATGAAGAATAGGTGATTGTTCAGTTGCACAGCGCTATATGACTTCTTTGAGACCCTGAGGACTGTGGCCCACCAGGCTCTTCTCTTTGTGGGATTTCCCAGGCAAGAATACTGGAGTGGGGTGCCATTTGCTAACTCTAGTACATCTTCCTGAACCAGGGATAGAACCCATGCCTCTTGTGTCTTCTATGTTAGCAGATGGGTTCTTTACCACTAGCACCATGTGGGAAACCCAAAAAGGTGATCACAGAAAACATTTTATATATAATTTTATATAATAAAATCATCTTTCATGTTTGACAGGTGACAAGGAGACAAGGTTTTCAACTAACATGTGGGGGAACAGTCATGGAAAAGGGAATGATTGATAAAAGGATTAATGAGCAAGATACATAAAAAATTAATAAAATGGGAAGGAAAAAACTAAAGTGGTTAAAAAAAATGAAAAAGAGGGCAATCATTTCCAACTGACAAAACTGTACTCAGGGATAACACAGTTTCTTTTCTTTACAGAATTATATTGTCATTACATAACCTCCACACTGCTGAAGCCAGCGGACATTTTTCTATCCCTAGCTTACTTGGGATCTTTGCAGCATCTGACACCATTGTATTGTTGCTCAGTTGCTCAGTCATGTCTGACTCTTTGCGACCCCATGACTGCAGCACGTCAGGCTTCCGTCCTTCACCATCTCCTCGAGCTTGCTCAAACTCACATCCATTGAGTTGGTGATGCCAGCCAACCATCTCAACACCACTGACCACTTTCCTATAGTGAAGAGTCACCCTTCCCTTGGCTCACATGGCAATGCTCTCCAGAGGTCTATCCATCCTTTCGTCACTCATTCTCTTAGGTATCTTTTGAGCATTTACCTTCCCATGGCTACACCTTAAATATCACTAATTAAGGAGCTCTGCCCTTAAACTCTACAGGTGAACATCCAGTCTTTGCAGATCTGCTTCCGGAAAACACCCAACTAACGTCAGATCCCATTCAATTCAGTTCAGTTTAGTTGCTCAGTCATGTCTGACTCTTTGAACTCCCATGGACTGCAGCACGCCAGGCTTCACTGTCCCTCACCAACTCCGGGAGCTCACTGAAACTCACATTCATAGAGTCAATGATGCCATCCAACCATCTCATCCTCTGCCGTCCCCTTCTCCTCCTGCCTTCAATCTTTCCCAACATCAGGGTCGTTTCCAATGAGTCAGTTCTTCACATTATGTGATCAAAGTATTGGAGTTTCAGCTTCAGCATCAGTCCTTCCAATGAATATTCAGGACTGATTTCCTTTATGACGGACTGGTTGGATCTCCTTGCAGTCCAAGGGATTCTCAAGAATCTCCTCCAACACCACAGTTCAAAAGCATAAATTCTTCAGTGCTCAGCTTTCTTCATAGTCCAACTCTCACATCCATACATGACTACTGGAAAACGATAGCCTTGACTAGATGGACCTTTGTTGGCCAAGTAATGTCTCTGCTTTTTAATATGCTGTCTAGGTTGGTCATAGCTTTTCTTCCAAGAAGGGCAAGCATCTTTTAATTTCATGGCTGCAGTCACCATCTGCAGTGATTTTGGAGCCCTGCAAAATAAAGTCTGTCACTGTTTCCACTGTTTCCCCATCTATTTGCCATGAAGTGATGGGACTGGATGCCATGATCTTAGTTTCTTTGAATGTTGAGCTTTAAGCCAACTTTTTCCACTCTCCTCTTTCACTTTTCATCAAACTGTTCTTTAGTTCCTCTTCACTTTCTGCCACAAGGGTGGTGTCATTTGCATATCTGAGGTTGTTGCTATTTCTCCCTGAAATCTTGATTCCAGCTTGTGCTTCATCCAGCCAGGTATTTCTCATGATGTACTTGGCCTATAAGCAAAATAAGCAGGGTGACAATAGACAGCCTTGATGTACTCCTTTTCTTATTTGGAACCAGTCTGTTGTTCCAATGTCCAGTTCTAACTGTTGCTTTGTGACCTGCATACAGACTTCTCAAGAGGCAGGTCAGGTGGTGTGGTATTCCCATTGCTTGAAGAATTTTCCACAGTTTGTTGTGATTCATACAGTCAAAGGCTTTTCCATAGTCAATAAAGCAGAAGTAGATGTTTTTCTGGAACTCTCTTGCTTTTTCGATGATCCAGCGGATGTTGCCAATTTGATCTCTGGTTCCTCTGCCTTTTCTAAATCCAGCTTGGACACCTGGAAGTTCATGGTTCATGTACTGTTGAAGCCTGGCTTGAAGAATTTTGAGCATTACTTTGCTAGCACGTGAGATGAGTGCAACTGTGCAGTAGTTTGAGCATTCTTTGGCATTGCCTTTCTTAGGGATTGGGATGAAAACTGACCTTTTCCAGTCCTGTGGTCACTGCTGAGTTTCCAAATTTGCTGGCATATTGAGTGCAGCACTTTCACAGCATCGTCTTTCAGGATTTGAAAGAGCTCAACTGGAATTCCATCACCTCCAGCAGCTTTGTTCATAGTGATGCTTCTGAAGGCCCACTTGACCTGGCATTCCAGGATGTCTGGCTCTAGGTGAGTGATCACACCATCATGATTATATGGGTCATGAAGATCTTTTTTGTATAGCTCTTCTGTGTATTCCTGCCACCTCTTCTTAATATCTTCTGCTTCTGTTAGGTCGAACAATTTCTGTCCTTCATTGTGCCCATCTTTGCATGAAATGTTCCCTTGGTATCTCTAATTTTCTTGAAGAGATCTCTAGTCTTTCCCATTCTATTGTTTTCCTCTATTTCTTTGCACCAGTCACTGAGGAAGGCTTTCTTATCTCTCCTTGCTATTCTTTGGAACTCTGCATTCAGATGGCTATAACTTTCCTTTTCTCCTTTGCCTTTTGCTTCTCTTCTTTTCACAGCTCTTTGTAAGGCCTCCTCAGACAGCCGTTTTCCTTTTTTGCATTTCTTTTATTGGGAATGGTCTTGATCCCTGTCTCCTATACAATGTCACGAACCTCCTTCCATAGTTCTTCAGGAACTCTATCAGATCTAATCCCTTGAATCTATTTGTCACCTCCACTGTATAAATGTCAGGGATTTGATTAGGTCATACCTGGGTCAGATCATACCTGGGCCACATCCCATGACCCACCACAGAACTCTGTCCCATCCAGGTTGTTGTGTTCATAACACTCTCCTTTCTTCTAAATGTCTTTCTTGCTTGCATAACTTCTACTTAATCTTTAAAAACTCAGGCAGAATGTCATCTCCTCTAACAATTTTCTCAAAAGCCCAAGAGTAGGATAACTTTTATTTGTCCAAAGAAATCTTCTCATGTAATAACAGCATTCATCACTGCTTAAAAATCACTAATTCACACATCTGCTTTGCTACGGGACTGTAAATTCCTTGAGGTCGTATCTTTTTTTTTTTAAACTGTTTTACTAAGAAGTATAAAATGTACATAGTAAAGGTTGTCAAATGTTCAGTTTAATGAATTATCACCAACTGTATAACTACCCTCAGAAAGATCAAATTAAAATATGATCTTTCAATTTGCATAGTCAGTGACTGGTATATAATAAACAGTACATATACATGTATGGATGTGAAAGTTGGACAATGGAGAAAGCTGAGCACCAAAGAATTGATGCTTTTGAACTGTGGTGTTGGAGAAGACTCTTGAGAGTCCCTTGGACTGCAAGGAGATCCAACCAGTCCATCCTAAAGGAGATCAGTCCTGGGAGTTCATTGGAAGGACTGATGCTGAAGCTGAAACTCCAATACTTTGGTCACCTCATGCGAAGAGTTGACTCATTGGAAAAGACCCTGATGCTGGGAGGGGTTGGGGGCAGGAGGAGAAGGGGATGACAGAGGATGAGATGGCAGGATGGCATCACCGACTCAATGGACATGGGTTTGGGTGGACTCCGGTAGTTGGTGGTAGACAGGGAGGCCTGGCATGCTGCAATTCATGGGGTCACAAAGAGTTGGACATGACTGAGTGACTGAACTGAACTGAACTGATACAACAAATAGTAACAGATGACATTAGTCAGGCTTGGAGTGTATTAATCATTGCAAGAAATCATTCCACTGCTGTGATCCAAAATTTAGATTTTTAGATACAAAGATCACATATCATTGACAATGGGAAAGGCTATAGTCATGTAAACTGGGAACAGTTTAGAACTGGAGTTCATAATTCAGCAAATACGATGTTAAGTAACAACTCTGCTGTGAAACCCAAAATACAGAAAGCTTGGCCTCAAAACCCAGGGGGAGAGATCAGGGTCCATCAGATATCACTTTTGTCAGCACATGATTTGACCTAGCCAGTTCGAGGAGGGAATAGCTACATGAGATCTCTAAAGAGTAAAAACCAAAGACGGGCATTTTACCAGCACCTAAGCAACTTAGATTCTTATCACTGGGCTCGTCAACAGGACTGATGAAACAGAACAGCCATCCATCTGCCTCATAAGGAGCAGCCGCAGGAGACTAAGCAAGGCAGGCAGGAGATACGTTGCAGGGATGTGGGGAGCACAACTCCAAGAGTCAAATGCTTGGAAGTGGCAGCCTCAGACAGGCCCACACTGGCTTACAGGACTGAGAGATAGATCATCTCAGTTTATGGAACAACAGCTTGTAGCCTGGGAGGCTGAACAGCAGAAGCTTACATACAGAAAATCTATGTAAGCAATAGCAAGAGGTTTCTAACCAATGGAACTAACTACAGATGTACTTCACCTAGAAAGGGCTAAGGGTTTCCTGTGGCCTATTCAGTTATACTCTTACTGATGTGAACAGTGTGCCTGACAGACTCAAATAATTATTTAGCAAAACAAAGATTTGCGTTCAATTCCAACTTTGTACTTTTACTTCCCTGATAGTTCATTCAATGAGAACTTCAACACAAAGCAAAGATGTTTACAGGGATCATCACAGTGACAACAGTAACAGCTAGGATTTATGAATGCTTACAGGGCTCCAGACACTGTGCTAAAGTTGCTCATGCATTTCCCTGTTAAATTCTCACCCACTCATGTAGAGATTATTACTTTGCCCACATGACAGATAAGGAAATCGGTTGAGAGAGAAACAAACCTTCACAACTAGGAATCAGCAAAACTGGACATCTAATTCAGGATGGACTTATAACCTGCACTTTTCTCAGTTATGTTCAATTACTCAAATTCAAATGATTTTTATCAAATGTGATAAAAGTATTTCAAAAATCAAGCGTTTGCATTTCTAATCATGATGATGGATGCTAACAAGGATCTTAAGAAGCAAGGAGCAGATGAGTTCACATAAGACGTCCAAACTTATAAATGCACACGACTATAGATCACAAAGTACAATATGGAGTCTCATTCAGGAAAGGAGGGGCAAAATTGGATTGCATCATTAGACCTAACCATCTACAGTTTTTAAAACCTAAATTATTATAACTACCGCTGTTGAATTAGAATGTCAGAGCCACAAGGACATTTATAGATAATAAGGTTCAAAAACAAAACAGAGAGAAATCTGAAATCTAGGGGGCATAGGTGACATAAGCAATGGTGCCCATTGTACGGTCTGCACACAACAGAGGTTACAGATTTCCTAGAACACTGTCCGAAGATTCTGTACCACAGGGCCCCAGTGGAAACTGTCCCCTAAACTAAAAAACTTTCAGTAGCTGGGCTGGCAATTTTGCAATCAATAACCACAGAGGAATAGATTTTGAACTAATGCAGTCAGCCTCGTTACCTTTTGGGCAGCAAAAGGATCTGGGTTCAAATTCAACTTTGATTCTGAGGCAAAATATTTAACCTATGTGAAAATTACCTCTTGAAAAACATAAAAGGATGGGGTGACTAGTAATAACTACTCACAGGATTATCATAAGCATTAAACAGCAAATAGGAGAAAGCACGTCACACGACACACAAGCATGTTCTTCCAATGCTGTTTGCCTTTTCTAAAATCAAGTGTGGCGTGCTGCTTAAAGCATCTGCTGTGTAGTTGGGCTGTACGGCTTCAAGTCTCACTCCGTGTGACAGCCACGTGATCTGGGAGGGTAATCACCCTCTGTGTGTTTTAGTTTTTTAATACATAAACGAGAATGGACTGTTTCTGAGGGTTTAATTAGGTACATGATAAAGCATTTAGTTCATATCCTAAAACATAATGGGTGTTCTTGAGAGGAATTATCTTGATTCCAATCTGTAATATGCAAGAAATATAAGTTCAGTACACCCATTTATTTTTTATTCTCTAAAAGACACTACATGAAAACCTTTGCTTCACTTTTTATCCCCATATAATTCAGGGGGTAAATTTAAAGAACCTGCAATCATTAGGCAATTACAGTAGATGTTACAAAGCACCTACTATATAACATAGAGAAGACTGAGAGCCAAATATCCAAGCTCAACTTCCAAATTTAAAACAAACCACAGTGTCTACGGACTTCCCCAGTGGCACGGCAGTAACCCATCCACCTGCAATGCAGGAGACACAGGTTCAACCCCTGGGTCGGAAAGATCCCCTGTAGAAGGAAATGGTGACTCACTCCAGTACTCTTGCCTGGGAAATCCCATGGACAGAGGAGCCTGGTGGGCTACAGTCCAGGGGGCCACAGAGCCAGCCACGACTTAGCGAATAAACACCACCACAGTGTATATTCACCAGTCAAGATAATATCAGTATCTGTCAGTTCAGCTCAGTCACTCAGTCGTGTCCAACTCTTTGCAACCCATGGACTGCAGCACGCCAGGCCTCCCTGTCCATCACCAACTCCTAGAGTTTACCCAAACTCATGTCAATTGAGTCGGTGATGCCATCCAACCATCTCATCCTCTGCCGTCCCCTTCTCTTCCTGCCTTCATTTTTTCCAGTGTACAACATGAACAATTTACCTAAGGCCTTTTGGCAACAAGATTGCTTTAGCTAAGCTTGAAGTCTTCTTACTGACACATCTTGAAATTCTGAGTAAAACAAATACACAAGGGGGAAAAAAGGAAGTCCCCAGAAGCACAAAGAGTTCAGTGAAACCCTGCGTGGTACAAGCAAGCTGTTGCTGCAGCAGACCCTGAGGCAGGAACTGGATTTCATGCTGATGCTTCTAGTCAGCAGAACACATTTTGAACAGCAATGCTCTAAGAGTTTAATCATTAATGAAAAGGACCCTAAAAAACCATGTTTCCTGATTCAGGAAAAGAGATAAAAAAGTTATGTCTGACCAGGGCTCCTACGCTGTATACTGCTTTGGAATGAAAATGCACATTGCCTACAAAGGTATGTGAGTGATACACTTAAGAAATAAAATTTAAAAACTGATCCTGGGTTAAGGATTCTTTTGAGTCATATGAAAGAAGTAAACTGTTTTACTTCTAAATAAAACTGTTCTGTAGAGAAATTTTCACATGCCAGATATTGAAAATGCCCATTTAAAAAACTTTGTTGTTGCTGTTCATCAAAAATTAAAAAAAAAAAAAAAATAGGAAGATGGAAGGCCCAAAATCTTAAGATAATAGAACAACTGAAAAGACTATAAGTTTTCAGTTATTTAAAGACACACAGGAAGGAATAGAAAACATAAAGAGCAACTTTTAGAAACGAGAAATAACAGCCACTGCAATTAAAACTTCAACAGATACATTTTAGACATTGGTGGAAAAAAGAACTGGTAAATTTTAAGAACTACCTAAAGAAATTACACAGACTACAGCACAGGGGATGAAAAGATACTAAATAGCTGTAAAAGTATATTAAGAGTAGGATGAGAAATTCCAACATGTGGCTAATGGGAGTTTTATTAGTTGGCCAAAAGTAGAAAAGAGAAGTAATTCTAGAATAGTTAAAAATCTTCTCTAGCTGGAATTATACGATTAAATAATCAGAGAGAATCAAGCAAAATAAATAAAAATAAGCCTATACTAAATACATAAAATGGTACACTGCAGAATACACTGGCAAAAATTTGTTAGAGGGATGAAAAAGGTAAGAAAACTTATTCGTAAAGAAATTACAATTTGGCTGACAGAAGATACATAACAGCAGGAAAGCAGAAACTGGAAAATAGTAAGATATCTTTCAAGTATTGAGATAATGTAACTGTTAGCCTAGAATTCTTTACTCAGATACAATCATTTAATAATTCAGGCAAAATAAAAGACATTTCCAAGACAAATAATTTACCATTCATTGAAAGAGCTACTAAATGATGCTTTTCAGTAAGAAGGACTCTTCACGTAGAAGAAAAGACCAGGGTCATAGGGACAACGATGAACAATGAAAATGATAAATATATGGGTAAATCTAAATGAGCACCATGATTAACAATAATAACTAATTTAAGTAGGTTTAAAAACAATATCTGTATACAGGTCAGGAAGGAACAGTTAGAACTGGACATGGAACAACAGACAGGTTTCAAATAGGGAAAGGAGTACGTCAAGGTTGTATATTGTCACCCTGCTTATTTAACTTACATGCACCCTGCTTACTTAACTTATAACTTATATTTAATGTAAATGCATGAGAAACGCTGGGCTGGCTGAAGCACAAGCTGGAATCAAGATTGCAGGGAGAAATATCAATAATCTCAGATATGCAGATGACACCACCCATATGGCAGAGAGCGAAGAACGAAAGAGCCTCTTGATGAAAGTGAAAGAGGAGAGTAAAAAAGTTGGCTTAAAGCTCACCATTCAGAAAACTGAGATCATGGCATTTGGTCCCATCACTTCATGGCAAATAAGACTGGAGAAATAGTGGGAACAGTGACAGACTTTATCTTGGGTGGCTCCAAAATCACTGCAGATGGTGACTGCAGCCATGAAATTAAAAGACGTTTGCTCCTAAGAAGAAAAGCTATGACCAACCTAGAAAGCACATTAAAAGCAAAGCCATTAGTTTGCCAACAAAGGTCCTTCTAGTCAAAGCTATGATTTTTGCAGTAGTCATGTATGGATGTGAGAGTTGGACTATAAAGAAAGCTGAGCACTGAAGAATTGATGCTTTTGAACTGTGGTGTTGGAGAAGACTCTTGAGAGTCCCTTGGACTGCAAGGAGATCCAACCAGTCCAGCCTAAAGGAAATCAGTCCTGAATATTCATTGGAAGGACTGATGCTGATATTGAAACTCTAATACTTTGGCCACCTGATGCAAAGAACTGATTCATTCGAAAAGACCCTGATGCTGGTAAAATGTTTAATGTATATTCTCTTTCCTCTTGAATCTCTGTTAGGTTTGTCTAAGAGTTTCTGATTGTAGAAGAGCTTATAATGAAAAAAAAAAAAAAATATATATATATATATATATATCAAAAAACTGTGTTGTTTTTTGTAAACATTTTGTTCTTATTCTAATGATGGTTCCATCAGTGATCAGAAGTACACATGAAAGAATCAGAGATGTTACTTAAAGATGCTATTTAAAGCAAATTTTACAGATCAAGCAAAATCTTGTAAACCTGTTTGAAAGATGACAGTCCTACACTAACCAGCTGAAAACACACTTAAGAAAAATCACAAAGACTAAAAAACAAATTAAATCCTAGATTAGTCCTTGAAATGTACTAGTTTTCTTATTTTGCGAATGTCAAGCTACCATCTGCTGGGATATACTTTTTTGCTTTGGCTTCAATGGATCTCCATCCTCAGCATTTTTCACTGATAACTCAATCCCTCTGTTATTTGTAAGGGTGTTTTTCTTTTTCCACTCAACACTGCGTAAACTCACGCTCCTTTTTTCTTTAATGACTCATATGTTACAGTATGTTGTTTATTAATTCCAAAACAATTCCTGTTAGTGACTGTGACTGTATCCCCAGGAGAATGAAGGCTAAAATTAGACCTTTTGACTTCCACTTCTTTCGTGGGCAGGTATGTTCATGCTTGACCTTTACCCTCCCCAGCTGCTCATTTCTTATAAGGCTGCAGCAGAAGGGCAGAAGTCAGAAAAATGGAATTTCCCTGCCTAGCTTTCAAAATTAAAGCTGACAGGTACAATGGGGAAAAGGAAAAACCTGTGCACACAGATGTGGTGCTAGACTCTAGGGAGCTGTTTACAGTATTATTTATGCAGCTAAAAATAGGTGTCTGTATCGGGGTGCTCTTTGACTTTGTTTTGTATTTTTTGTTTTTGTCTTTTACCTTTAGACTAAGACAGCATCTTTTAAACACTTTTTCATTGAAATGAACCTCCAAGCTGTCCTATCCCTTGCCAATCTCATGTATCAAGGTTTGAAACATTGTCTGTCTCAGGTTTCATCAGCTCTGGTCAGAAATATAAACTATCATAACTTACACTCATATTTTATACAACAAAATAAATTTTCCAGCAGCAAATATATGGCTGTTGGCTCTTAGTACACAGGAAAGTGAAAGAAAGTGAGTGAAAGTCGCTCAGTCGCGTCCAACTCTTTGCAACGCCATGGACTACACAGTCCATGGAATTCTCCAGGTCAGAATACTAGAGTGGGTAGCCTTTCCCTTCTCCAGGGGATCTTCCCGACCCAGGCGGATTCTATACGAGCTGAGCCACAAGGGAAGACTTAGTACACAGGAGGGCCTCAGTAAACATTTGGTGAATTCAACACTGGACTAGAGCAGAGGTCAAGAAGCTTTTTCTATAAATGATCGGATAAGAACTATTTTAGATTCGCTGGTCGTATGGTCTCTTTTTCATTTATGGTCTCTTTCCCTTTTAACTCAGATGTTGTAGTGGGAAAGCAGCCTTAGACAATACATACACAAATGAGCATAGCTGTGTTACCATAAAAATTTCATATATGAACACTGAAATTTGAATTCTACGTGCCACAAAATACTTCTCTACTTTAGAGTTTTTGTGTTTTTTTTTTCCTGGCCATACTGCATGGCTTGCAGGATCTTAGTTCCCAGGCCAGGGATAGAACTTGGCCCCTCCCTAGGTGGAAGCAAGGGAGTCCTAACACTGGACTGCCAGAGAATTCCCTTCTTTTGATCTTTTTTTGACCTTTAAAAATGTAACAATTATTCTTACTCATGCCTGGCAAAAACAGGCTGAGAGCCTGAATTGGCCTGTGGATCCTAGTTTACTGATCCTAGAAACAGAGTTTAGTGACTTCATAAACCATTTGACTTTATTCTTCAAAATTACAAGAGGAATATGAGATTAAATCATAGAGCATAATAAATGTGTACAACAATTGAAAGCATCAGCCAAGTAGTTAAAACCATTAGCTCATTTAAGATATATAGACAATAACATATGTATTTATCTTATTTTGAGTAGCTTCACAACAGACTAGTAACCTTTGATTTGCACACTTGTGAGTTGAAAGCAACACATATCTTGAAAATATAGATACGCTGATTTGAACTGAGAAACAAGAGAAACCCAACTCTATATGTGATGCAGGAATTCTGAATCTGGGACCTATATATCTATATCTAGACTCAAAGGCTCGTTTTTAGGGGTTCCCCGAATTCTTGATTTTTGACGTTGTAAATATTGTTTTTTTGTGTGTATTTTTCTGTGGACTCAGTGGAACTTTCATCAGATTTTCAAGAGATCAGTGGGTCCAAAAACCAGTTATCTAAAAGACTTGAATTGATTATCTAATAAGTTCAATTACTATTCCTTTGAATCTTCAATATCCCAAAGCAATACCATTTTTTAAGAAAAGAAAATAGCTAAAAGCTTGATATTCTATTCAGTATTAAAGAAACACATATAAAAAAATAGTTTCCTTCTAGAAGTGATTTTTAAGGTATCAGATTAGTTCTCTCATTCATATCAAAATCTAAGTGCTACCTGTATTATTCCTAAAAGTCACAAAATACTAAATAGGAACTGTGGTAGGCTGACTAATGGCTCCTAAAGATATCTAGGTCCCATTTTCTAGAACCTGTGAATATATTACTTTACATGGTAAAAAGGACTTTGTAGATTATAAGGATCTTGAGATGAAGGCCCTAAATATAATCACAAGTGTCCTTGTTAAGAAGGAGGCAGAGAGATTTGTCTACAGAAGAGGAAAAGCCAATGTGATAAAGGAAGCAGACTAGAGTAATGTGCTCTGAGGATGGTGGACGGGATAACAAGAAAGGGAATACAGACAACCATCAGAAGCTGAAAAAGGCAAGAAAATGACTTCTCCTCTCAGACCTTCCAGAAAGAACCAGCACTGTGGACACCTTAACTTTAGCCGAATGAAACTGACTTCAGACTCCTAGAACTGTAAGAGAATAAATCTGAGTTGTTTTAAGCAACCAACTTTCTGGCTGTTTGTTACAGCAGTTAAGAAACTAATACAGGAACTATTGATATTTATTCCTACTTTCACCAGTAGGTACTAACCAGTCCTGCACCTTTTCACCTTGATTTTTATTGAGTTCAATATCTGGCTTCTGAGAAATCGAGATATGAACAATTTGATTCTGCATTTTATGTTCATGTGTAACATAATTAGAGAAATAAGCAAATAAAAATGACAAGAAGTCAGGGTCTAAATCCAGGCAACTTTTCTCTTCCTAAAGCAAATCCTATGAATGCATTTGTTGAGTAACAATTGAGAACTTTCTTGTAAGTTATGTCTCTAATTTTTATACTGAAAATGCTCATCTGAGAAAGAAAATAATTTTAGAAATTATCAGAATACATTGTCTTCTCTACCTAATGGTCTCAACATTTTGAGCCTAGTCATGAAAAGAAAGCAATATCATCTCTCCAAAGACATCCCATTTGACCTTTCCTCCAAAACACATACATGTGTGTGTACACATATATGTACATACATACAACAACACACATGAGATTAAGGGATGGGGAGAACAAAGTCAGTAGCCAAAACAGCTGCTCTAAAATCTGTGCATCCAGATTTTATTCACAGGTAAAATCTGTGCATCCAGATTTTATTCACAGGTAAAATCCTCCAGGCTTTTCTCAGAGTGTAACGACTTTTATGGGCTTCCCACATGGTGCTAGTGGTAAAGAACCTGCCTGCCAATACAGGAGACTAGGGACATGAGCTCAGTCCCTGGGTCAGGAAGATCCCCTGGAGGAGGAACTGGCAACCCACCCTAGCACTCTTACTTGGAGAATATTGTAGACAGAGGAGACTGGCGGGCTACAGTCCATGGGGTCACAAAGAGTCAGCCACAACTGAAGAGACTTGGCATGCACGATGGCTTTTATATTCCATAAAATCCCATCCAAGTAGTTTTTTAGGTCAAAGTATATTTAAGGAAGTCAACCACAATTGGACATGTGGAAATTCCGGGGAACTCGGAATAGAACACACTGGGATCACTGGATGAAACAGCATTTCAGAATTAGAAAGAAAAGAGACAAAGGAAATGTTGGCGCAGGGTACAAAGTAAGTGGTAAATAGTCTCAGTTAACGCTGAGGACAAAAACTATGTTAGAATACAATCATCGAGGTTGGTAAAACTTGACCCAAGTCGTTAAATATATGTTCAACATGCTCTGCTTAAGAATGTAATGGCAAAACAAGAAACTGTAAGGATTTTATCAAAAGACTTCAAGATGCAATTAAATATTCAAGCTTAAGCTTGAAGTAAGCATCAAGTACTGAAATATTTATCTGTGTACAGCAACTCATTAGCAGTGCTGCTGCAGGACACTGTAGATGTTCAACTAACATTTGATGGGTAAATCTGTGAATAAAGAGTGCACTAAATGAATATCATTTGTTGTAGATCTGCTGGTACAAGTGCAATAAATCATATATATACACATATATATATATATTTCAATTTCATTTAATAGAAATATTCAGAAATTATCTCATTCAAGAGCAGCTTTGGAAAAAGAAAATTAGAGAAATGAAAACAAAAATAATCTGAAGTCCATCTCGAAAAAGCTTTTTTAATAAAGTAAAAAATAGTGTCTGCCCACTCAGATTTTTTTGGTGTTAGATAGACGTAATAGAACTAGAGCAATAACCCCACTCAGCTATAAAATGAAAGTCTCATATCGGAGATTGCGTTCAGTTTCCCTTAAGAGTTTTTCAAGTAACCTAACACATTTACCTTGCTCAGGCTGCGTGTGTGTTTAAACCATGTTCAAAATCTCAGCACAGCTCTACTGAAGGCAGTTTAGTTCCCAGGAGTAAACACACTTGTGAAAAAGCTTAGATTGCAAGGGCGGAAAATTTAGAGAACTTTACACTACTAGAGGCCCATATGGTGGTTTGACAGATCAAACTAACCTCCAAAGAGAACTTTCCATTTGAATAGTAAGTAGATGGATATGGACACATGCCTGAGGTTTATTTAGAAACATAGATTAATGCATCTGTTATCCTAAATAGTGAATGTTGGCAATAAAGACTTTCCTTTCCCTCATCTGGGCATATTACAGATATGTTTATTGGTACTGTCTTCTGCTTTTGAAATAATGTACACTTTCTTTAGTTTGGTTGCATGATTTTAGACACAGCATCAAGCACCAAATTAGGAGGAGCACTCTGCAAAAAAGGCTACATGTAATAAAGCTGAAGAAAAGAGAATTTCTTTCAGTATGCCTCAACCAGTTTCAAACTATTACAAGGCTTTAATTAATAGGTTTGATTTCCAACATAAAATACAGCTACAAAGGATGTGTATTCTTTGTGCCTATCCAGCATCCATCTTCTCTTTTTCCCTAAAGACAGTGCCCAGATTTTGCTGTGGTGATGACCCCTCCCCACACTCACACTATAAAGCTCTAGTGGGGTGAGCCCCACTGTCTGCCTTAGCTTTGGACAAGTGACTGAAACCTGGTCAATAAGAGTACCATAACCAGAAATAGTTTAAGGGTAGCAGGTGAATCAATGTCAAGGAACATCAGTCCCAGGCCTTTTCCTGGAGCTACTGAGGAGTAAGGCTTTCTTTGCTAAGGATGTAAAGCCCACAAGCTACTGCCACCATGTTGCCTCTACTTAGAGAAAGCCAGGCTGAGAATGAAATTAACATAAAGGGAAATTTTAAAATGCTGGAATAAGATTTTTGGATGACACAAGTGAACTTTTTTGGGCTAGAGATGGAAACTAAAAATACAAATGTAGCCTGTCAATAAGTAATCCCGACTCTTCCTTTTTCTTTTTTGCTTAACTCTTTATTTTTTTTTAAAAACCAGGCTTAATGTCACTTCAACCAAGATCCCTGAGGAAAATAAAAGCTCCTACAATTCCATACTTATTCTCCAAATAACTTGGAGATTTTATTATTTTGCAACGATTGGGAGAACTGGGCTTTGACTTCTCAGGGAGGTCTGAGTTTTAATCCTGAATTTAGCAATGCAAGTTGTGTGGTCTTTGACAAGCTATGCCCTCTGAGGCTGGTTTCTTTGTCTATAAAATACACAGAAGAACATGGATCTTGTAGGGATGTGGTGAAAGTTAAATGCACAGTGTGTCCAGCACAGCAGAAAATTGATAAATTGCATCTCCTTTCCCTTTTTGGAGAAATAGAAGGACTTTTACATATTTATCTATTTTTTACATTTCATAAGTGGAATGTCAAAAAAGTTTCCTCAAATTCAAAAGACAAAAGTAATTCATCTTTAATACACCAATAAGAAGCTTTTTAGAATCAAGTATATTTCAATAAAAATTTTAAAAATAAATTAATTAAAAAATCAGGACAATAATTTGAATCAAGTTTGTGGAGGTAGGGACATTAGACACAGGAAGTGAGAGACAGAAATCAACAATAATTCTGCTATTTATGAAGCTTAATAAAAGGCATGTATGGTAAAAAAAGAAAAAACTTTTTTAGAGGTAAGAACACCTTGTCTTAGGGATCTAAGAAACAATATTCTAGAAATAGGTTGTTAATAAAAGATCTAGTAAAAGTATTTCACACAAGCAAAAGCTTTAGTAATGTACATCAACATGAGGTAGAGTCTAGGCAGGCCTAGGGTTTGTGCAGAAGTTTTTCTAGGTGATTTTTATTTGTTGATTTTTTAGTTGGCTTGAGGCTTTTGGACTTTGTTTTTCTTTTCTCTTCCATCAGTGACTTACTCAATCTAAGCGTCTGCAACTTTGAGTCACACATTCCTGAGAGACTATAGTTCTAAGAACAACATGAGAATTAGGTATCCTGGTAACAAAACATCTTGAGTTGGTTTAGCTAGACATATCTCTTTATAAGTGAATTTAACATGTTTTAATCATGTAGTTTGCTCTTCATTGACCCAATTAAGAAATTCCATAATGAATTCAAGAAACTTGTAAATTTCTGAAGACATGTCAGCCACCATAAAAATTTAGATTATTTTAATTTTTCTTTTACCTTTGAAACCCAATCTAGATATTTCCATATCATTATTAAGTGCCCTCCAAAGAAAAAAAAGACCTGTACTATTAATTATTGAAGCATCTCTTCTGCTTTGTTCAATGTTTCTTTAGCAGTGGTCAGTATAGACATACTCCAGTTTCATTGGCGGTTTAAAAACTAATAAAATAATCAATTATTACTCTTAAATAATCACATACTACTATGAACAATGTTGGATAATCCTCTTACATGAGATTAGATTATAAATGAACATTATATTCTGTAAGCTCAAAGCAATTTATTATCAATTGCCTAACCTGCTATTTTATAGAAATCATAAAATTCTATAAGCAATTAAATACTTGTTATTGAAATAAAGTAATATGGCAATATGACATAATATTTAATATTAAATTTTTGTAGGCTTTAGAGTTTACACTCAGATGTGAAATGAATTCATTAGGATAGTATTTTCTGAGTAGGCAATTTAAGGTTTAACATTATGAAAGATTCCTTAGTATATGAAAAAGAAATTCTTAAGAAACACCCCCCAAATCTTCCTTTGTAAGAAAGTGAGTCATATGGCAAAAACCATTAGTTACCATAGAAGTTGACTCGCTACAGTATACGCATGCCTTCTGAATTGTATGGACAACACACATACACACAAAAAACTCCAGCTCTCCAAGCCAATAAAACAAATATTTTATTAAACTTTCATTATTTGCTCTCATAGCAGAATCTAAGCAAGTTTTCATTGTGTAAAGATGAATAAAGACAATGAAAATAAGTTAATGAATCTAGATGAAAAAAGACAAATAACCCTGCAATAATCTAGAATCACAAAAGTTAGAGTTAGGGCACAGTCTATTACGTAAACAGAAGGTAACATTAAGATTACATGACATAATTTATAATGTCAGTTCTCCGTAACATATCTTATTTGAGCTTTAATTTTTTACTTATGGACCAAAGCAAAAGAAAATCTGCAATGCTATCTTTCTGAAGAATAATTTTTACTTTAATGCCAAGAGACAAAAACATTCATACTTTTTTTATCCACTTAATTTCACTTACAAGAATAATCAGAAAGGTTCAGAATTAATTAAGTACAAAGATTATCATTGTCATATTATAGTAACCACATTTTCTAAAGGACCTACTGTCTGGCAATAGATTAGATATCACCTCCCTTAAGAAGTTGATGAACCCTAAGGAAGAAATATACAGGTGATTCCTTAAGAATGTGAAGGTTAATTTGTGTATAATTTAGAGTCACTTCTCCATATCCTTGGTTCCTCAACATCCAAGGACTCAACCAAGCACATAGAACTGTAGTATCTACTACTGAAAATAATCCAGGTGTAAGTTCAAATCCACATAGTTCAAACCTCTGTTGTTTAAGGGTCAGCTGTACACATCTGCTTTGCTTCCATAGCACACACACATGTACAGGCACACATACACACACACACTCAACATGACATCAAAACTGCATTGTCATCTAACTCTAAAGGCATCAATAGAAATTTCATAACATATTGGAATAAAACTTCTAGGATAGTGGAAGAAAGAGACTGCAAAGTTTTTAGAGAGGTGGAAAAAAGCAGTACACTTACTACTGAAATTAAACCCAATTAAAAAATTGGTCTGAAGAATTGAGAGAAAAAATAAAATTCAAAAATTGAAGGCTATAAAAATGCTTACATAGTATTAACAGTGTTTACTCATCTCAATTATTCAGTTATTCAAAGATCACACTACGATTCAGTTTCTATATGTGGTTCAGGAGCTGCTAAGATCAATTAGTAAGGCTCTAAGAAGGATGATCTTTGATATGAGGTTATAACTGTGATTGAGAAAAGCTGAAGCAATTTGTATTTCTTTTGTTCCACAGAAGTACAAAGAACAATGTTCATTTACTAGGCAATTAAATTCCATAAACATACTTACTGTGTGTCAGATTTAGATGCCAGATACACAAAGATGAATAAAATACAGAGCCTATATTCCAGGGAGCTCACCATTTTAATGAAAATTCATAACAATTTATTTCTAACAGCTAGAATGTAAACTGCAAAAGGACAGGAATTTTTGTCTATTTTGCTCAGTATCCTAACCACCTAGAACAATTTCATGATTACTAAAAGGTAAAATTTGAACCAAGTTTTGTCTGACTCCAGAATTTATATTCTTAGTGAACACGTTATTCAGCTCACCAGTATAAAAACTGGCTTCTTCTAAGATGTATAAGCTACACGTTTAACACAACAGCATGAACACTACATAATCATTACACAGGAAAGTCAGAAAAATAGCAAGAACAGATACAATGACCACGATTACTCATGATTATTCTTTATAGTTTTTTTATATATGTACATATCTCTAAATAACATATTGTTTCCTTTCTTTTAAAATTTTATTAATACAAATTATACTGAATGTGTTGTCTGTGACTTGCTATTTTCACTTTATATTTCTGAGACTACTAGGTTAGTGAGTTAATTACATAATACATTCATTTAAACTTCTTTAGCATCCTGCTGGATGAATATTCCAGCTTTTAAATTCTATGGGTGGGCATGTCAGCTGTTTCCTTAGTGAACATTTTATATCTGTTTTGTCATTACAAATGGTGAATATTTACATGTGTAATCTCCTGGTTTGGGTGTTTAAGAAAGGAAGAAAATGGTTTCCTTTATGACTTTCCAGAGGGAAAATAATACTGACACAAGAGGTCTAGTGTATTAATAGTAATACTTTTCATTGAGAAAGTTTCGTGGTAAAGCCTCATATCAGTATTAAGATACAAATGTATATGCATCCCTCTCCTCCTTAAAGCATAAAGCATAACAGACACCACAGGGAACCTGTGCCCAAGCCAATACTCCTTACATGGCTCAGAAGTTCTCCTGGCTCTGTTGCTACATTCTGCCTGTTTCTCGATGTCCTTTGTCACCACTTTCTCTCTCCCCCTTTCCTGATTGCTGGTGCCAAACTTAACCTCTTCTGGTTCCTCCAGCGAAACTTCCAAGCTTAAAGACCAATAAGCCCCTGCCTCTCTCAGCCTTGCTCCCACACCCAGGATAAGCAGAACATCCCCCTATGTACTCCCACTGACCAGCCAGACTGTAGGTTTTAGAAGTTGGGTATCACATTTACCTTATTCACCACTGTATCTCTGTTATCAAGCTCACTGTCTGGTTCAAGTTGTCCTCAATAAATATTTAAATGGATGATTATATGTCCCTAGTTCAAATGAATCTGCTCATTATGAGAAGTATCCATCCTTGGTGTGAAAAAAATCTGAATCCATAAGTCTATGTATCAGACTCTAGACCATGATGAATTTATAAAGGTCAAGGGCTACCTACAGAGAGAGCCCCCCTGGGTCAAAGAGTCATCCCTGGGTATTTATCTTCAAAACAGGAAGTGCCTGTACCACCAAGTCCTCTTTAATATTTGAAATACAATGACTTCCCTTGGTGGGGAGACTTGGATATGGAGGAGGCAGGAGATGGGGGTAGAAATGTCATGCTCTGTGACAACCTAGGAAGGTGGGATGGGGTGGGAGGTGGGAGGGAGGTCAGAGAGGGAGGGGATATATGTATATCTATGGCTGATTCATGCTGATGTATGACAGAAACCAACACAATATTGCAAAGCAATTATCCTTCGATTTAAAAAAAAGAAATGTGGGTTACAAAGGGTCCAGCAAGCTGCACTGCCAAGTTCAGATTTTGTCCTAGAGGAAATGGAAACCAGTGCAAGATTTAAAATTAGACAATTATGTAGTGCTTCAGGTAAACTTCTCAGAGCGCTTGACAGAGAAAAAAAATGTTGAGAAACAAGGCTTCTTGCAGGAAACTCATGATTCTAACTTCTACTTTACACTGACTACATTCTTTTAAATGAGTTGATCCATCCTTCATGTTTTCCTTCTGGAAACACTTCTTGGATTTTGAAGCAGAGACTCCAGAAGGGAATTTCTGGGTAGGAAACTTTAAAGCAATGAAAATACCCAGTTTCAATTCCTGGGCAGGGAATTAAAATCTCACTTCAAGTCACTGCTCACTGCTGTCTCCTCTAGATCCAGACCTGATCATCCATCTAAAAACACCCCTCCCATACCTTTCTACTTTCTTACCCTACTTCATTGTTCTCTGTAACACTTTTCATACCGCCTGATATAATTTTTGTTTATGGTGTCTCACTGTCTTACACCATAAGACAGTGAACCTCCAAAAAGGTACAGACAGTGACTAGCACATAGTAGGAACTTAGTAAATATTTACTAAATGAGTGACTGCATGAAAGGAAATGCCTAATATTAATATTTTATTAGATTTATGAGGCTAAGCAGTCTGTACCCAGGTGACTGAAATGGTAGCTCCTAATATATGAAAAACTATCTCTGAATTCAACCAAGGCCCAGAATTTCAACTCCAGGAGACCCTTTATTCAGTTCTCTCTAAAATTAATAAGCATTGCAAAACTACCTAGAGATTTAAAAAAAAAAAAAAGTCTTTTTCTTCTTTTCATCTCATTATAGGAAGCTCTGAAAGATGAGATGAGATGAGTAGGAAAAAAGTATGGAATGCAGGCCCCAGCTCTATAATGCCCAGATTGTTGCTTATAATCTATGTACAATGTCTAGAAATGACAAATTGACTATTTATCAATGAGTTGTTGTTCAGTCGTTAAGTCATGTCTGACTCTGCGAACCAAAGGAATACAGCACACCAGGCTTCCCTGACGATCACCATCTCCCAGAGTTTGCTCAAACTCATGCCCATTGAGTCAGTGATGCCATCCAACCATCTCATTCTCTGTCATCCCATTCTCCTGGTCTTTTTCAATGAATTGGCTCTTTGCATCAGGTGGCCACAGGGTTGGAGCTTCAGCTTTAGCATCAGTCCTTTCAATGAATATGCAGGGTTGATTTTCTTTAGGATTGACTGGTTTGATTTCCTTGCAGTCCAAGGGACTCTCAAGAGTCTTCTCCAACAACACATTTCAAAAGCATTAAATTTTCGGGACTCAGCCTTCTTTATGGTTCAACTCACATCTGTACATGATGACGGGAAAAACCATGCATTGACTATACAGACCTTTGTTGGCAAAGTGATATCTCTGCTTTTTAATATGCAGTCTAGGTTTGTCATAGCTTTTCTTCCAGGGAGCAAGCGTCTTTCAATTTCATGGCTGCAGTTACCATCTACAGTGATTTTGGAGCCCAAGAAAATAAAATCTGTCACTGTTTCCACTTTTTCCCAATCTATTTGCCATGAAGTGATAGGAATGGATGCCATGATCTTAGTTTTTTGAATGTTGAGTTTTAAGCCAGTTTTTTTTTCACTCTCTACTTTCACCTTCATCTAGAGGCTTTTTAGTTTCTCTTTGCTTTCTGCCATTAGAGTGGTATCATATGCATGTCTGAAGTTGTTGGTATTTCTCCCAGCAATCTTTTGATTCCAGCTTGTTATTAATCCAGTCTGGCATTTTGCATGATGTACCTTACAAATAAGTTAAATAAGCAGGGTGACAATACACAGTCTTGACATACTCCTTTCCCTATTTGGAACCAGTCTGTTGTTCCAAGGCAAGTTTTAACTGTTGCTTCTTGACCTGCATACAGGTTTCTCAGGAGGCAGGTCAGGTGGTCTGGTATTCCCATCTCTTGAAGAATTTTTCACAATTTGTTGTCATCCATACAGTCAAAGAATTTAGTATAGTCAATGAAGCAGATGTACATATGGTAGTTCTTGATTCACATCCTGAAGACCATCTTGAAGGATTTTGAGCATACTTTGTTAGCATGTGAAATGAGTGCAATTGTGTGGTAGTTTGAACATTCTTTGGCATTGCCTTCCTTTGGGTTTGTAATAAAAATTGACCTTTTCCAGTCCTGTGGCCACAGCTGTTTTCCAAATATGCTGACATATTGAGTGCAGCACTTTAACAGCATCATCTTTTAGGATCTGAAAAAGCTCAACTGGAATTCCATCACCTCCACTAGCTTTGTACACAGTAATGCTTTCTAAGGCCCACTTGACTTCACACTTAAGGATGTCTGGCTCTAGGTGAGTGATCACACCATCATGGTTATCCAGGTCATTAAGACCTTTTTGTATAGTTCTATGTATTCTTGCCCCCTCTTCTTAATCTCTTCTACTTCTTTAGGTCATTACCATTTCTGTCCTTTAGTGTGTCCATCTGTGCATGGTATGTTCCCTTGGTATCTCCAATTTTCCTGAAGAGATATCTTTTCTTTCCCATTTTATTGCTTTCCTCTATTTCCTTGCATTGTTCACTTAAGTGGACAGCCTACTTACCTCTCACTAGTCTCAAGAATTCTGCATTCAGCTGGGTATATCTTTTCCTTTTTCCTTTGCCTTTCACTTTTCTTCTTTGTTCAGCTATTTGTAAGGCCTCCTCAGACAACCATTTTGCATTTTTGCATTTCTTCTTCTTTGGGATAGTTTTGCTCATCACATCCTAAACAATGTTATGAACTTCCATCCACAGTTCTTCAGGCACTTTTTCTACCAGAGATCCAGTTCCTTGAATCTGCCTGTCATCTCCACTGTATAATCATAAGGGATTTGATTGAGGTCATACCTGAATGCTCTAGTGGCTTTCCCTCCTTTCTTCAATTCAGTCTGAATTTTGGTGTTATTTCTGGAAGGTGTTGTAGGCATTCACAGAACTGGTGAACTTCAGCTTCTCCTACATCAGTGGTTGGGGCATAACTTGGATTATTATGATGTTGAATGGTTCTGCCTTGGAAATGGACCAAGATCAATTTGTTGTATGTGAGACTGCACCCAAGTACTGAATTTTAGACTCTTGTAGACTATGAGGGCTACTCTGTTACTTCTAAGAGATTCTTATACCCAGTAGTAGATATGATAGTCATCTAAATTAAGTTTGCCCATTGCCATCCATTTTAGTTCATCGATTTCTTAAAATGTCAATATTCATTCTTGTCATCTCCTGCTTGACTATGTCCAATTTACTTTGATTCTTGGACCTAACATTCCAGGTTCCTATGTGTTAATGGAATGTACTATGTTAAAAGATGGTACCGAATCAAAGAATGAATGCATATTAAAATCACATTCATTTACATACTTATGCAAATGAGACTTAAATTCATTTTACCTTCAAATAATGAAAAAGTTTCTGATTGTGATGTTCTAAGGACAAAAACAAGTCAAATAGCATCCTTCTGGCAGATACATACAAGACGTGGTTCAGAAGCTGAGTTCACACAAAACAATATTATGCAAAGGCTACCAAACATATGGGATGAGTTACCAAAGGAGAACTGCTGAAGCAAAACACCAATGTGCCTCACTGAGCATAAGAAGAGTACTTGCGTATGATTCAAATGAAGAATGTGGAGAAGAGTAAAATACACGGTCAGGAGAATTGGGACTCTACCCAGCAAATGTGAGCCTGAGGTAAACTCATTGTCTCTGTGAAAACCAAAAGACAATAACGTATTCTGTGCTCTTCTTAAATATGATTAAGGTTGACATTTGTCAGATTGCTTACAATGGAAATCTGCGGACCACCCAAATCTTTTTATTCTAATACAATTGGCCTAAAATTAACATATTACTGGAAATAATATTTATTTTATATCTTAGAAACAGCTGATGACCATCTTTCCATAATAACTGGTCTCTACCTTGTGGGCTAAATCGAGAAGTTGAGAAGATAATGCTCACTTTCCTGCTCCTTTAAGTAGAATCTTAATCTTACATGAATCCGTGTTTTTTTGATGGAGAGTTTTGTTCTTAGACTGAAATCGGTAAGAAAAGCTGACAGTAATTATCACGTGGCCAGAACCAAGGAATAAACAAAGTTTAACTCAATCTCTCTGACTCCAAAGGCAAATCACACATAATCAAATCTTTCTTATAGAAAGTGACTTTTCCATGGACCAAGACAGACAGAAGTACCCACTGCATGGAATTTATAAAAACCTCAAAAACAAAGCATTGTTTCTAACCGCTGTCCTTTGGAATATGGAAACATCTTTGCTGTTTTACTTTGAAAGGGCATTTACAGGAACACATTTTCATTTCAAAATTGATAGGTCTGGGATTAGTCAATTCAGTTGGTAACATCACAGTGCAGTTAAGTCTAATTCAAGTCTATAGGAGGTACCCTCATCTTTATTTTGTAGATTACGAAGTATGTCATTCCTGATAGGTGGAATCAAACTAGAGATGGAGGATAAACTTTTTTTTTTTAATCTATCATGGCTACTGCTAAAAAAAAAAATCATGACCTATTAATAAAGGGTAAGGACTACTACACTGACATAAGGAATGACAATGTATTAAATATTTTTTACTATCTCATCTATTAATTCTTCAAGTTACTATAATGGGACTCTCACCTCTTTTTGAAGCCACTAATTCCCTGCCAATGTTTAATTCAATAGACATTTTAGATGACTTACCTAACTTGACTTATATGTTGTACTGAACACAAAGGATAATTTCCTCAAGATATTTTATTTTTTTCCAGAACATTCTCTCCTTTTATCTCCTGAATCCTCACTTCCCTGTATGCTCTCCTGGTTCTGCATTTCTTTTTTTTTTAAACCATTACTTTAAATGCAGATGATCCCCAGGGTTCTGTCTAGAGCCTTCTGCCTTTCTCACTCTTGATTTGGCCTCGGGATAAACACAGTATGAAATGTGGGTTTGACAAGTCCCCATATGTAAACAGGGTTTCCCTCATATGTAAACAGTTGCATCAGAGGTAAAGAATCCACCTGCCAATGTAAGAGACATAAGAGACAAGGGTTCAATCCCTGGGTTGGGAAGAGTCCCTGGAGGAGGGCATGGCAACCCATTCCAGTATTCTAGACTGGAGAATCCCATGGACAGAGGAGCCTGGCGGGCAACAGTCCATGGGGTAGCAAAGAGCCAGACATGACAGAGCAACTGAGCACATATGTAAACAATTCCCAAAGAGGCCCTCTAAATTTCAAATTCTAATATGCAGTCTATTAGCAGACTTGATATTTTAAGGGGGTCTCAAACACAGCATCTAAGTCTGAATTTGTTATCCCCCACTGTCCTTTTGAATATATAAGAGGATGAGTGAAATTCCAGGAGAAAATATCAAGTTCTGTCACTGCCTAGTTAAACTTACTTAAATTAACTTATTTACATTCTTTGAGAATGGATTCCTAGCTACTGTGAAGGACTATTATTATGAGAATTAAATTATGTTAATTGATGGCCCTCCATAAACACAAGTTTCTAAGTTTCATTCTATTTCCCTGGAGTTTCTATCTCAGTTGAAGGTAACTTGCCCATCTAGACAACAAGGCAGAAACCTGAGACTCATTCTGGAGGCCTTTCCCTCTCCCGGCAACCATAACCATTAGTAACAGACTCCGACCAGTCTACCATCTGTGCATCTCCAGCATTTGCCCCTTTTCTATAATTACACTCATTTTAGGTTAAATCCCCATCATTCTCTATTGCAACTGCACACTCACATCCACATTTCTAACTGCATCTTTATACTACTGCCTGAAACATAAAAAATGCCACTACTCCTGGTTTTATAAAAGCTAATGTTTTAAATTCTTAGCATGGGGTCTGACTTTTTTGCAACACCATGGACTGTGGCCTACCAGGTTCTCTGTCCGTGGGATTTCCCAAGCAAGAATACTGGAGTGGGTTGCCATTTCCTTCTCCAGGGGATCTTCCCGGCCCAGGGATTGAACCCAGGTCTCTTGCAATGCAGGCAGATTCTTTACCACTTAGCCACCTGGGAAGCCCCCTTCACAGTATCATCAAGTGTCAACTTTCTCATTATCTAACACTTCAGTCACAAGCTATCGATGTTTGTCACTGCTTCACCATCTTTCTAGTTTTGAGTTGCGAGTCTGTTCTTCCACATTTTCCCCAGACCCTGATATACTACCTGGTATAAAGTGTGCCCAGAATAAATAACTGTTGAATTAAAACAGATTAAAATCAAATTTAAAATATTTATGGCTGCTGAAAAGTGCTTTCTGGGTCTAAAGTGAATGACTGTTAAAAGGTTTAAAAAGGATATTTGTTCTTTACTCAACAGTATTTATCTCAACAGTGAAAGAAAGTGATCTTGTAAATAATTAAAATAGCCATATCAGAACAACATAGCAATAATTTCAATTCAATTTAGCACTATATGTGTGAGATGGGGCAGATTCAAAGAAATAGGGAGCTGGCCCTACTTTGAACTTAAGCTGCAAATTGCTGGGACTCACATCAGCCCAGAGATGTCTGAGCAGTAAGCAGAGAAGGGCTTACTTGCCAGGAGCTGGTTCACTTGAAAGATGGAAGAGGCCCCTGGAAAGTCCTCATCCTAAAAAAGCAGGGAGTCAAATTCTGTCCAGTAGTAAAACTTTAGCATTGATGAGAACTGTAATTCTTAATACAACATGGGCTGGATAGTTGGGATTGATTGCTCTCAAACCTACTTTAACTGTATAAACTCAAAAGAAGACTGGCTGGTTCCACAAGTCTCCCGTGCATCAGCGGCAGTGCCACTGGGATGTACAAGGTGGTCACATCCATCAGTAACAGATAGCTGAGAGGCCTCATCAGAGTGGTATACGCCTGAGCTTAGCAATGAGGCTTACCAAAGATGGTGATTTGTGAAAGGCACCGCAGCATGCAGCTGAAGGGGCGCTGGTAT
This sequence comes from Cervus canadensis, assembly GCF_019320065.1. NCBI lineage: Eukaryota > Metazoa > Chordata > Mammalia > Artiodactyla > Cervidae > Cervus > Cervus canadensis. Next base: position 86,265,388 of record NC_057391.1, read on the forward strand.
CCAGCAAAGGCAGCAAAGCCTGGTAGGTACATGCAGAAATAAACACCATCCCAGCAAAGGAGTGGACTGCTCGGCCCATACCAGGTATAGTAAGTTAAACAGTGACATGCCCAAATGCATGTCTGCCTGGAAGCTCAGAATGACACCTTACTTGGAAATAAAGTTAATTAAGGATATCAAGAAGAAAGATTCATATAGTCAAAGCTATGGTTTCCCAGTACAGATGTGGGAGTTGGACCATAAAGAAGGCTGAGTGCTAAAGAATTGATGCTAATGAACTGTGGTGTTGGAAAAGACTCTTGAGAGTCCCTTGGACAGCAAGGAGATCAAACTAATCAATCTTAAAGAAAATCAACTGTCAATATTCATTGGAAGGACTGATGCTGAAGTTCAAATATGACCACCTGAGGAGGAGAGCTGACTCACTGGAAAAGACCCTGATGCTGGGAAAGATTGAGGGCTGGAGGAGAAGGGGACGACAGAGGATGAGATGATTGGATAGCATCATCGATGCTATATATATTGATATCATACTCGACAGACATGAGTATGAGCAAACTCCAGGAGATAGTGAAGGACAGAGAAGCCTGGCGTGCTGCAGTCCATGGGGTTGCAAAGATTCGGACATGACTTGGTGACTGAACAAGAAGAATAAATGGTCCTGGATTCAGAGTGGATCCTAAATTCAATGACTGATGTCTTCATAAGAGAAATGTGAAGGAAATTTGGATGCAGACACACAGGGAAAAAGATCACTAGATGACAGAGGTAGAAGTTGATGAGTGATGCAGCTGTAAGCCAAGTGGTGCTAAAGATTGCCAGTCACCACCAGAAGCTGGAAGAAGCAAAGAAGGATTAGTCCCCAGAGCCTTCAGAGGGAGCATAGCCGAGGCAATACTTTGATTTCTGACTTCTAGCCTCCAGAACTATAAGAGAATAGATGTCTGTCATGTTAAGCTCCCCAGTTTGTGGTATTTTGCTATGGTAGCTCTGGGGTATCAAGAGAGTATGTGTTACCTATTGCTGTTATTGTTTAGTCCCTAAGTCATGTCCAACTCTTTGAGACCCCACGGGCTGTAGCCTGCCACGTTCCTCTATCCCTGGGATTTCCTAGGCAAGAATACAGGAGATGGTTGCCATTTGCTTCTCCAGGGGATCTTCCCAGTATAGGTTTTGAACCTGCGCCTCCTGCATTGGCAGGCGGATTCTTCACCACTGGGCCACCAGGGAAGCCCCATGCTACCAAGTAGACAAGGGTATATGCACATCAGACACAGGCATATAGACTTCTCAAAATACTTGCAGCAGTAGGGGAAAGACTTCATGGGGAGGCCGACAAGAGCAAGTAAGGACAAGAGAGAGTAAAACGGGGCTGCTGCACCGTCAAGAGAAATACAGTCCACTTGTTTTGTCTGCATTTTTCTTGCCCCCCAAAAAAGATACAGAAGATACTGTCCTTCTCAGAAATCTCACCGATACAAAATCATGAGAAATCAAATCTCAAATATCAAAAGACCATTCAGTAACGACCATTACTACTACGTCTCTTTTGTTAATATTCAATTCAATGAAAACAACACAAAATAGAATTCATATATTATAAAACCTTTCTTCTAAGGTAACACTTTAACCACTCTGTATTTCTATAAAATTAAATTCACTGGAAAATGAAAGGATGTGAGTCATGACAACTGGACTATAGTTGATGTCTCATGTGAATTAATAAATTAGATGATAAAGATACAAAAAGAGGCACAGTAACATATATAGTTCACACTGTTATTCTAATGAAATAGAACATTTTGAAAAATACATTCTTAAATTACCAATTTTTGCATTTTCTAGAAAAATAATCTATTTTCATGGAACAAAATTTATCCTATCTCAGATTCAGTTAAAATGAGAGAGCAATAGCAGTTCTGAGGAAAGATAAGAAAGGGTGATAAATGAGACATATTATAATTCTGCCTATGTGGTGTGGGCTGTATTATGAAAACACACTGCATCTCAGGTTCCTCACAGGTAATTTAAAAAGCTAACAAGGTTACTTTTAACTCTAACAAGCATTCACTCCATGAACTGTATATGAACACAACACTTATTTTACCCACTTCACAACAAAAATAAAGCAGCTGAGATATACTATGGGTACATTTCTAAATAGTTTTCTTTTTAAAATTATTTACATATATGAAAATATAACCCTCATACCTTTTTTCAACAAACATTGATCTAAATTTTATAGAAATGCGTTAAAGTATGGTACCTTGCATAAAAATTGCTGCTGTCAAAGAGTTAATATTCAAATAGGGAAAATGAGACAAGAAATCAACAGCATACAGTAAGTCTAAGTGGTAAAATGAAGATAATAAGTATAGTATGGAATGCAGAGGTATTATTAACAGGTCAGTTAAGGGGATATTATAGAGAATGTCACATTTGAATTGGGCATTTAAGATGGAAAGCAATTAAAATAAGCAAAGAACACTGACAACACCAGATGCTGGCAAGGATGTGTGGCAAGAGGAACTCTCATTTACTGCTGACAGGAAGGCAAAATTCTACAGACACTTTGAAGACAGTCTGGCAGTTTCTTATAAAACTAAACATACTCTTACCATATAATTCAGCAATTGTGCTCCTTAGTATTAACCCAAATCAATTGCACTTATGTCCATACATATCTGAATGAAAACTACACTAGAGAAAGATTGTATGGAATGTTTAAGAATGCGTACATCTCTATCTCTTACTAACACTATCATCAGCTTAAAACAAAATCTGCCAAAATTTCCATGCAATTTACCCATCACCTTCTATCTTCTCGCTCCTTTTTACTGTTTTGTCTTCGCCGCATGACTTACTCCCTTTTCCAACCCCCTTCATTGAAGGCTCGCATTTTATTGACTACCTCAAATAGTCTAAGAATTACTTTTTTTCCTGGAACTTGAAGTACATCATTTTCAAAGCTGTATTTTTCCTCTGTGTCTTTGGGTAATATTTTCTTTCCCTTGAACTACAATATTTTTAAAAGAGACTCCACACTGAGTTCTTCTCCTTCAGCCATCCTTAAATAAGGCAATAGCTATCAAGATTCAGTCATGCCCCCGTGAGACCTACTGATGTAGTGGTCCTCAACTGGGGGCAATTTTTCCCCCGAGGGACATCTGGCAATGTCTGAAAACACTTCTTTTGATTGCTGAGACATGAAGAGTGGGTGTGCTCCTAGCATCTACTGAGTAAAGATCAAGAATGTGGCTAAACAGCCTGTAAACACAGCACAGGTTACCGTCCAAAGTATCTATGGTACTGAGGTTGAGCAGCCGTGTGTCAAAAAAACCATTGATATTCACTGTTTTGGATCTAATTCACAATATTTTGCAGGCATTCATTAATGCAGTTTTGCTGAGGTGGATATTGCTTGGTTCTCAGACCCCTAAACTTGTAGGGTATATGGAAAATTATACTTCCCATTTGCCTAATTTAATTAACTTCAGTATTTTTCCAGGCTTTAGTCAACAGAATATCAGTCAAAATATGCATGTACCAGTCCACCCCTTATTAATTTCTGGAAGTTACTGGGTTTTTTAAAATTGCTTCTTAATGGACACAGAAATAAGGTTATCTCATCAGTGAGAGTTAGCTAGTTCCGGTTACTGGCAAAATCTGGGTCCCTGAGTCATGAGAAAAGATGGGGGATAAGCCAAAGCGTTGCCCCATCTCTTTTCAAAGAGTCTTTAATTAAAGAAGTAAAGCCTAATTCAATTTTCCTCAATTCAACTTTACTTGCCTTATGTTTAAGAAGTTTAATTCTAGATATCAGTATTAGGTTATCTGTCAGTCTTGGTTTTTAGTATTACTGTTTTTTTTGTGTGTGGTAAATAGCTTGATAGATATTTTGGTTGGGTGTTGGACTAGTCTTCAGCAGAGGCTGCAGCTAATACACAATTATGAATTGAAGCCTAACCTAGGATTTTCAGTTATCAATAATAATATATGCACAAAACTATACTAACATTACTAATCTTTCCTTGTCATTCTTTATTTACTTTATTAAACTAACATCTATTTCAATATTTTCCTAAGAGATCAAGAGTATATAAAAATAAAAGTATACTAAGTATGCTAAAATATCAATTAATAAGACATCTATAAAGCAGTATCTACATATTTGTAAACTTAAAAAATCAGAGCTGTAGATCTTCATCTATTTACTCCTTCTTTCACTTACCTATTAAATATCAGTTTAAATATGGAGGTGTATTAAATACTAATGGATCAAAGGAAAGTGAACAACACACTACTTGCCTCCGGGACCTTAAGATTTTTTTTTCAAGGAGAAAGGTAAGATCTGATTTCAGCAAATAGGAAGCAACGACAGAGTAAAATATAAGCTGATTCACAGTAAAGTACAAATGCTATCAGGCGGGTTTCCAACGTGGGTAAGAATTTCTCTGAAAGGGTTTGAAAGCAGTATCTACTCCTTTTGGATTAGATCAATGTCTGGACCAATGGAGCCCAGACAAATCTAGATGATTTCAGAACGTGTTAAATACTGACATGAAGCACATTAGCAGCAGCAAATAAGTAGGAGTACTTAACGTTAAGGTCAGTATGAACTTGTGAAAGAAGAGGCACTGCAAGCAGGAAGATCCTGCAGTTGTTTCCTGAAAACGTACAGAGGCAGGGAGACAGAAATGGGTTATGTGGGTGAGACGGGAGGGCTCCGAAAGCATATACAAAGGACTGTAATTCAAACTGCACTCCTCCAGTTTCCCTTCCTCCCCACCCCTGCCCTGAAACTCACAGGCAGTTCACAAAGACATGGCAGGTACTACATTTGTTTTCTGAGGCCACCCATCATCTTACTTGTCCTACTGGACACTAGCATGTCTGGTGGAGGTAAAAAGAAAGGAAATAAAGCCTGCAGAGTATGCCTCTCATTTCTGGTTAATGACAAAGGATGTGCTATCTAGAGAGCATAAAAGAATTAAAGACCTTAAAAAAATACTCAGAAGAAATAAAGATGCTATTTCACTGGAGAAAAAGTGAGCCTGGTGAAAACAAGACAGTAGATGAAGGAAACAAAAAGATAAAGGGGAAGAAGCAGGACCTCTGAGCCCCTCTATCCTCAGAAAGCAAGAGGCAAAGCTTCCCAAGCCCTGGTCTCAAGGCCAGTTGGATGGGGTCTACTGGGAGTATACTGTTAAACAGCTGATTCGAGGGTCCCATTTTGCAATTACAAAATCAGAAGCTTCAGGGGACAGAACTCAAAAATGTGTGTTTTTTAAAAGTTCCCCCAATATTTACGCATATTAACTTTTGGGAACCACTGAAATGGAGGGAAAATCTAGTCCTTTCAAATTAAAAGCAATATTCCCCAAATTTCTCATCTGATGTTTTTCAAATCAGATGTTACCCATAAAGTAGCTCCTTACATCAATTTACTGTGTTTGGTAAGTTTCTTCGCTTTGTAATGACACAGAATTCATAAAACAGTATTTTAAAAATTGTATCCGAGCCCAAGGAGAGTACTGGTTCACAAAACTTTTCTTTCAGGTAAAAACACATGTGCAAAGCATTGTGTGTGTGTCCACACATATACCAGATGATGCTGCTGTTAAGTCGCTTCAGTCGTGTCCGACTCTGTGCGACCCCATAGATGGCAGCCCACCAGGCTCCGCCATCCCTGGGATTCTCCAGGCAAGAGCACTGGAGTGGGCTGCCACTTCCTTCTGCAATGCATGAAAGTGAAAAGTGAAAGTGAAGTTGCTCAGTTGTGTCCGACTTTTTGCAACCCCATGGACCATACAGTTCATGGAATTCTCCAGGTCAGAATACTGGAGTGTGTAGCCTTTTCCTTCTCCAGGGAAAAGAGATCTTCCCAACCCAGTGCTCAAACCCAGGTTTCCTGCATTGCAGGCAAATTCTTTACCAGCTGAGCCACAAGGGAAGCCCCTCTTATAGAAGGTCATGGTCAAAAAAATTGGGAAAGACATTGCCTTCCAGAGCAATAAGTAACATTCATAGGCAACAGCAGGTTTGAGGAATTCAGTGTTTAACCTCAGGAAGAAGAGTTAGCTATTTGTGATTGGCGATTTTCTTCTATATAGGTCTGACATGACAAATTAGAAAGTGTATTTTCTAGAAAGTCTACTTCACCTATAGCAAATAATCAGATATGTGACCTGACAAGGCTTATTAAATCCACTGGCTGGTATGTATTATTTCTGATTCACTTGGCCATGAATAATATAGTCAAGTAGAAAATGGAATATATGTATAGTGACTTTGAAGCCCAAGATAGGAAACTGAAGGGCTTGGCAGGTAGAGTTTTCATTTCTTCTTTTAGTTGAAGGTCAGGACATTTAAATAGAAAGGGAGATATGGGAAGTGAAAAACTAGCTACATAGATGATATGGACAAAGCGGACATGAAGGACATGAAGTCAAAATGGGCTCTAGCAGGGAAAGAAATTTACTTCATCATTAGTAGGAAGAAAAATTTGGTGGGATTTTCATCAGAATGTCAGACAAGATTTTCACCTGAAACGTGGATAAGTGGGAAAATGTTTCAAATCAGATCCTATGTGAATCACTGTTCAGGGTGAGCTAAATATTTTATAGGAGAAAGTAACCCATGGAAAGGTACAGGACTACATAAACAGCCAAGGGCATCTATGTATCATTATGGAGAATATGGGTGACTGTCATTGTGAACTTTAGAGGTGAAGAGATGGAGATAAAAACAATGTCATAAGTTTTAACAATGAGGCTCAGTTATTTCACAGATACTCAGTCTCTTCTATAATTTAGAGAAGAAAGAAGAAATGGCTTTACCCCCAACAAAATTTTACTTTAGGAAAAGAGGTACCAATACCAAATACAAAAAATTATATTAACAAAAAGTTACTGCTATCCAAAATGATGCAGATAAATTGCAGTAGGAGGAAGAAGAGAAGACTTGGGAAGGAAATCAGGGAAAGCTTTCTGCAAGATGTAGCTTGTTTTGAAATAAGTCTTATAAGAGAAGTTAAATTCAAAAGCACATCTGGAGTGGGATAATGGAGAAGTAAGAAGTGTTTCAGAAACCCAATCCAATGAAGTGGTCAGGGAGTAGCAGTATGTTCCATTATACTCATCTACTTATTTATTATATACATGTATCCTGTCCTAAATATGAGTACAAATACATGAACAAAAATAAAGAAGTAGAGTGAACAACTTTTTTGCAAATAAAGGAAGGATAGATAAATTCATATTTCTGGGGAGGATACTCTATCCTACCTTGTTAAACAGAGAACAAGGAAGATGCCATATCAAAACTTATTGTAAAGCCAGACCACAGAGCAGGTAATGAAGAACAAAAATATTAATACAGTGTCCCACCTTGTCAGCAACCGGGTCTCACTTATCTTTCAGTAAGCTTTGAAAGAACGAAAAAATAAACGGATGAAAGTTTCTAATAAGAGAGCACAGGATATATCCTTGACTCGCTGGGAGGGAGAGCACAGGCACGATCAGGAGACAGGATGGACTTTAATCTGGCTGGAATGCTGGAGCGTGGAACATAATGCTCACCCAGCGGACTGGTGAGAAATTAACATTTGCAAGTTAGCTTGGCTCTGGTTGGATGACTTGAATCCAGACTTTACTACTTAGACTTTGTACATTTATCAATGGGAAGCCAATGAGGATTCCTGAGAGAAAAGCAATATGATCTAAAAGAACTCAAAGAAAATTAATTTGGTGATAGGTAACAAACAGGTTGGGTTTAGAGACACTCTGGGCTAGAGTGAAGGATGTGAAAACTGTCATGGTTGAAATCATGGAAATAGATAAGATCCCTTGAAAGAAGTCTAACAACAGAGCTTTAGAGTTTTTCTCACCAAAAAAAAAAAAAAAATCCCAAAGAATAGACAGTACTTGACATTTCCACTTTCTTAATAGCTATTTAAATCTTGTACTTTGGCTTTCAATGGTCTCTCAAATATCAATAGTGACCTAACTGCTAAATGTAATTTCCTTTCCTTTTCCTCAATCTTCATCTTTAACATTCATGAAGTATTTTATACAGTTACTCTTTCTTTCTTAACACACTTTCTTTGGATTTTTCACTAGAAGCTCACCTATCTCTCAAATCAACATTTTCATGTCTTTCCTGTCTGATCTTCCTACTTCTCCCCACCGTTATACGTTAGTGTTTTTCAAGGTCTTACTCTTGACCCTTTTCTTTTCTCATTGTAAGTCATTTTATTTATTTCATCCATTGTGGGTGAACTGAATCTCTATATGCATGATCTAAATCACCCTCTATAAGCTGTAACTGTTCTTCTTAACCACAGTTTCCTCATCTCAGCTTATATTCCAATTCTCTTGAGGAAGCAATTTGTATAAGTAATCACCTAACTGACACCAAGATTACATTTTTCTCTAAATGCTACAATTTCATAGTCACAGTCTAAATAAACGTCCCCTTCCTCTTTCTCCCTCTTAAATGAGTTAGAATTCTTGTTGATTCTTTGTTCACATACATTCATGCCATCCTTTAACCTGTTTGTGTTGTTTCTACCTCTGTTTATACCCTTATTATTTTATACTTCACAACTAGACCCAATTGTCAAACCATGTAGGGTATTTGGAGGTACACAAGATTATATTTTGGAATTGAGGGATGAAATATAATAACTCCCATCTCACTATCCTTATGCTTATATACCAATCTTCATCTATCTACCTACCCTCTTCATAGTGTCAGAGTGATCTTACTAAAATATAAATCTAGTGATGTCATATCCATGTACATCCTTCAAAATGCTTAATTAACATGAAAGACTGGCACCTAATTCATTTGTAGTTTATTAACTGATCACATGCTGTTCACTATAATCATACATGTCCTTCAGAATTCCACTCTCTCCCTCCCCGCTCCTCTTCTTTGTCTGCCTGGCATCTTGCTAAGGGACTCCGGGGTAAGTACATGACCCAGATCTGACCATTCATAAAACAACTTCCGCTTGGCCACAGCGACTGGCTCCCAGAATGACAGCTGACTAAGTTAAGGCAGTCTCCAGGGAACTTTTGCTATGACTTTTAGGAAAGCGGCACCTGACCATTGGCATTGTATGGCTTGGAGAGAAAGACCAGTGGGGGCAGGGACGGTTATCACTGCTACCACTTGGGGGAAATCTGCCTGAGAAACAGAAGAAAATGGAAAAGGGGTGAAAGCAGATTGCTGACAACAGACCTACACCGGCCTTTCAGGTTACATGAGTCCATGGAAATCCTTTCTGTTCTGTTTAAACCAGTCTGGGTCTATCTTCCTTTTGCTGCAACTGAAAGCATCCTACTGATAAGACCTACTCTAACAAGTCTCTTGACCTTCTAACCTGTTTTACTCCTCTTTCTTCTGTGCTTCATACTGCTGCTTCTCTTCTTCAAGTAGCATATATTTAGTCATAGAGGCAGATGAAAACTGGAGCCTTTCAAAAACCAAAGGAGAAATTTTGTATCTTTGGCAAAATCCAGAGTTGAGTTGATATAATAAAGCTCTCCATTGAGACATAACGAGTAAGGAAGTGGTTCAATTCTGTTCAGTCACTCAGTCATGTCCACCTCTCTGCGACCCCATGGACTGCAGCACACCAGGCCTCCCTGTCCATCACCAACTCCCAGAGCTTGCTCAAAATCATGTCCATCGAGTTGGTGATGCCATCCAACCATCTCATCCTCTGTCGTCCCCTTCTCCTCCTGCCTTCAATCCTTCCCAGCATCAGGGTCTTTTCCAATGAGTCAGTTCTTCACATCAGGGGGCCAAGTAATGGAGTTTCAGCTTCAGCATCAGTCCTTCCAATGAATATTCAGGACTTATTTCCTTTAGGATGGACTGGTTGGAATCGAGGTGGGGTGAAATCAATATAAATGTGACTGATTTTCAAGTATTTCTTGAAAAATTCAAGTTTATAAAAGAAAACACAGGACAATACCTCCTCTGCTTTCAACAGTCTCCTTCCGACACTTTGAGCTACAGGTTGCACTACTCAATCCTGCAGAGAGCAAGGGCACGCCTCCAAAAGCAGAATACTGGACAGCACATGAAAGCTAGCAGGATGGAAACGGGGGCTTCTTTTTCTTTTTTCCAACTAGAAAGTTCTACCCTTCTTAACCATGGTATTAGTCAGACGCTAACTGTGACCAGTCCTAGGATGCCTCTGGAGAAGACTAAATTTTGCTTCATTCTACCTAACTCCATTGAGAAATTTGTGAACAAGCATACTTGAAAAGAAAACAAATCCAGATTTAACTTTTGGTCACAAAGAGACCAGAATTAATATTTACAGTGTGTTACTAAATTCCCCTCTTCTGGTCATCCCCTAATACCCATGTTTCTATTTCTTTTTATGGGCCCTGAATCCACCTAAGCTCACTCATACAGACCTTTCCTGTTTCCAGCTGTCCTGGCCTAACCCTAATGTGATGTAAATAGCATTAAACCACCTAGCCATGTTTGAGTAGTTGGAAGTCCATTCATTTTTTTAAGAATAAACTGAAATTTTTTTTTTAAATGGTGGCATCTCACTTTTCTCAAAAGGCAGAAATCTATCTTGGCCTTATATTTGGTGGCCATTTTGCATGGAGATTAATATTCTTTCAGGGAAATGACACAAAGTAGTAGCTACACTCAATTCATGATTTATACACGTAATTCCAATTAATACTAGAGAGAAAGAAGTGAAAAGTGAAAATGTTAGTCACTCAGTCATGTCTGACTCTTTGCAACCCGAAGGACTATAGCCCACCAGGCTCCTCTGTCCATGGAATTCTCCAGGCAAGAATAATGGAGTGCATAGCCATTCCCTTCTCCAGGGTATCTTCACGACCTGGAGATTGAGCCCAGGCCTCCTGCATTACAGGAAAATTCTTCACCATCTGAGCTACCAGGGAAGTCCAATGCTAGAGAACAAACATGTAAAAACCTTTATGATGGAAGGGAAGGGGAAAGGGAAGATTGAAACTCTTTGAAGTAAGGCAGCCAGTGGTCAACTGGCTTTTTGAGCAACAAGTCAAGAGTCGGACATGACTGAGCTACTGAACTGAACTGGATCTTTTGTAACCAAAAGAAAAAGAGAGAAAAAACTAACATGTTTAGTTTAGGTGACATGTATTGATGTTTAGCGAGACTATAAAATGTTCCTTTAAAAATCCTTTTTGAAGACAAGGACTCAAGTAAATCAAGTTTAAGCTGAAAGTCACACTGAATATCTATTGTCTCCTGTTACTGTGTATACTTTAAATTTTCAAAAGCTATCACCAAAACAGAGTACTTTAGATTGATAATTTAGATCTTCTAGGAACATGGAGAAAAAAATTAAAAGTTAATTGGTTTTTAATTCACCTAGTACAAGCCTGAAAAAGGTAATTTGTCATTTTTGATCTGACATTGCTTATGGGCATGGCAACTATAGAAGAATTATGGTAAGGGATATAGAAATGATAGAGAGAGGAAATTGGTTTTGAGTATTCTTAGGTTTTGCATCAACATTCTTTTGTTGTTGCTGTTTGAAAGCTTTATTGCCCTATTCATATTTATGCTTGTCAGCAAATTTCCTTTGGCTACATTCAAAGGCAGCTGTTCATCCACAGTCCCTGATGAATCAAGAATTTCTCAAAGCCAATTCTTGGACCAGTGACATGATCTGCTTGCTAGAAGAGTTGCCAGCTTCCCCCTTTGCAGAGATTCACAATGTGTCAATTGGATGCAGGCAGGTTGCATATTTATTTTTAAATGATCTATTACTATATCCCAATGACAACACTTTATTTTTTTTTCCATTTATTTTTATTACCAATGACAACACTTTAAAGTGGGATAATCACGTTCAGATTTGAAGGTTCAGAGCAATGAATAATGCAATTTTTTAAAAGATCTCCGTAGACATACAACACCTGAGTGATGAGCGTGTGCTTGCTCAGTTGAGTCCGACTCTCTGTGACCCCATGGACTGTAGCCAGCCAGCTACTCTGCCCATAGAATTCTCCAGGCAAGAACAGTGGACCGGGTTGCCGTTTCCTACTCCAGGAGGTCTTCCTGACCCAGGGATTGAATTCACATCTCCTGTGTCTCCTGCATTGGTGGGCAGACTCTTTACCACCGTGCCACCTGGGCAGCCTATAGAATGTTTATGACATTTTACATTCAGAATGATGCAGATTTTTCTCTAAAAGATGACACTAGGTATAACACACACGGCACCTGTGCGAGTAGAACAGGTGTAGTTGATCAAGCAACTGACAAAGCTTGGCTCTCCGAGTTGTTGTGATATGGGAATACCATCAGTGAAATCATATTAGCTATAAAGATTTTCTACCACCCTTGATGAGGATTCAGTTTCCAAACTAATGCTTAAAGCTACAGAGTGAGATTACTGAAACAGGTCAGGAGGCAGCTAGACTGTACAAAACTTTACATGTTTCCATGTTAACTGAGCAACATGAACATAAAGTGTAAACATGGCATGTGACTACCTGAGGAAATGAATTTAGAGAGGCAGTGGACACAATATTGTGACAAGTCTTAAAATGATTTCAGTTCAGTTCAGTTCAGTTGCTCAGTTGTGTCCAACTCTTTGCAACTCCATGGACTGCAGCACACCAGACCTCCCTGTCCATCACCAACTCCTGGAGTTTACTCAAACTTGTATCCATTGAGCCAGTGATGCTATCCAACCATCTCATCCTCTGTCCTTCCCTTCTTCTCCTGCCTTCAATCCTTCCCAACATCAGGGTCTTTTCAAATGAGTCAGTTCTTCGCATCAGGTGGCCAAGTATCAGAGTTTCAGCTTCAACATCAGTACTTCCAATGAATATTCAGGACTGATTTCTTTTATGATGGAATGATTGGATCTCCTTGTTGTCCAAGGGACTCTCAAGAATCTTCTCCAACACCACAGTTCAAAAGCATCCATTCTTCGGCATTCAGCTTTCTTTATAGTCCAACTCTTACATCCATACATGACTATTGGAAAAACTATAGCCTTGACTAGACAGATCTTTGTTGGCAAAGTGATGTCTCTGCTTTTTAATATGCTGTCTATATTGGTCATAACTTTTCTTCCAAGGAATAAGCATCTTTTAATTTCATGGCTGCAGTCACCATCTGCAGTGATTTTGGAGCCACCCAAAATAAAGTCTGTCATTGTTTCCATTGTTTCCCCATCTATTTCCCATGAAGTGATGGGACCAGATGCCATGATCTTAGTTTTCTCAATGTTAAGCTTTAAGCCAACTTTTTCACTCTCCTCTTTCACTTTCATCAAGAGGCTCTTTAGTTCTTCACTTTCTGTCATAAGGGTGGTGTCATCTGCATATCTGAGGTTATTGATATTTCTCTCGGCAATCTCGATTCCAGTTTGTGCTTCATCCAGCCCAGCATTTCTCATGATGTACTCTGCATATAAGTTAAATAAACAGGGTGACAATATACAGCCTTGGCGTACTCCTTTCCCTATTAGGAACCAGTCTGTTGTTCCAAGTCCAGTTTTAACTGTTGCTTCCTGGCCTGCATACAGGTTTCTCAAGAGGCAGGTCAGGTGGTCTGGTATTCCCATCTCTTTCAGAATTTCCCACAGTTTGTTGTGATCCACACAGTCAAAGGCTTTGGCATAGTCAGTAAAGCAGAAGTAGATGTTTTTCTGGAACTCTCTTGCTTTTTCAATGATCCAGCGGATGTTGCCAATTTGATCTCTGGTTCCTCTACCTTTTCTAAATCCAGCTTGAACATCTTGAAGTTCATGGTTCACGTACTGTTGAAGCCTGACTTGGACAATTTTGAGTATTACTTTGGTATCATGTGAGATGAGTGCAATTGTGTGGTAGTTTGAGCATTCTTTAGCCTTGCTTTTCTTTGGGATTAGAATGAAAACTGACCTTTTCCAGTCTGTGGCCACTGCTGAGTTTTCCAAATTTGCTGGCATATTGAGTGCAGCACTTTCACAGCATCATCTTTTAGGATTTGAAATAGCTCAACTGGAATTTCATCACCTCCACTAGCTTTGTTTGTAGTAATGCTTCCTAAGGCCCACTTGACTTCACATTCCAGGATGTCTGGCTCTAGGTGAGTGATCACACCATCCTGACTATCTGGGTCATGAAGATCTTTTTGTATAGTTCTTCTGTGTATTCTTGCCACCCCTTCTTAATATCTTCTGCTTCTGTTAGGTCTATAACATTTCTGTCCTTTATTGTGCCCATCTTTGCATGAAATGTTCCCTTGGTATCTCTAATTTTCTTGAAGAGATCTCTAGTCTTTCCCATTCTCTTGTTTTCCTCTCTTTGCATTGATCGCTGAGGAAGGCTTTATCTCTCCTTGCTATTCTTTGGAACTCTGCATTCAGATGGGTATATCTTTCCTTTTCTCCTTTGCTTTTGGCTTCTCTTCTTTTCATAGCTATTTGGCAGGCCTCCTCAGACAGTCATTTTGCTTTTTTGCATTTCTTTTTCTTCGGGATGGTCTTGATCCCTGTCTCCTGTACAATGACACCAACCTCCATAGTTTATCATGCACTCTATCAGATTTAATCCCTTGAATCTATTTCTCACAAAGCTATTGAAGACTTTCATTCTCTTCAAGGAAATGGCAGCTGTTTTAAATGAAAATAAACCTTGCTAATTAAGACTGAAGTCATAAAGTACAAATAGGCCACAGTTTTTGTAAAAGATGTTCTAGAGAGAAGAGTTGCAAGATGTTGGTAATAATTTTGCCCCACAACAGGAAAGGAGCCAAGAAAAAAGTAGGGATTCCAAAATGCCCTGTTCTGCATCAAAATAATTTATCTTAACATTATAATTAATTATTATTACCTACTTAAGGGTTTGTCTTCTCCACTACATTGGATGCTTCTTGAGGGCCTGGGGCTTGACACAAAGCAAGTGCACCAGAAACATGTGTTAAATGAAGGATATGCATGCACTGGTACACAAGTAGAAAACCCTAGCGACACTGCCATCATTTCGGGCTTTCCTTCATGTAACGAGCCTGAGAGATGTCTATTAATTCCCCAGTTTACTCAACTCAGAGCTCTTCCACTTTAAAAATTTGAAATTGTTCTAAATGTAATGAAAAGCATTTGGTGATCTGAATAATTATGGTACTGCCACTGAAACATGATGATGAAATTTATATTTCACTAGTAGAACAGGACACTAGTCTGTTAAAATGGAAACTGTTGAATCAGGTATGTATTTCATTAGCAATATCTGCTTTTTAAAAATTCATGTAAAACTATTCTAAATAATGATGACACTCACTTTCCAAGTCAGATGGGCAATTACATCACAAATCGGCAGTATCTATGATTCCTTAATTATGAAGATGGATTCTCATGAGCCATGTCCCTTATCAGGTGGTTTGAGAGGTCTTTTACTGAAACACAACCCAAAACTTTCCTGGAACTGAGACCCTTTTTGGCTGCAATGTTTCCAGAGCCAGACAGTGTATGCTGTGTTATCAGAGATCACAGATTTGAGGTATATGACAAATGCTTATAAACGGATGGGGAGGTCTTTTATGCACACTAAAAATGCCATGAATTATCAAAACTGTAACATCTTCAATCTCTTAGTACTTTATTTTCCTCTCTTCTTTGCTAGTATACTCTAAATCCCTCAAAGATAGAACAGAATTTGGCTTTGAGATATGAAAAAAAAAGGTTTAAATAAGAGGATGGGGCTCACAGCACTACTTTGCCTATATTCTGTCAGTGTAAAATTTAAAATCTTCAGTGTGTACAAACCACCTGAATTAATGTCAACTTAACATATGTTAAAATATTATTTGCTTATTGTGTCATATCAATTAGTTCAGAGATACAAACACAAGTAACTGACACCCATATAACAACTCTGTCTTCAATGAGTTATGCGCCATTTCTACATTAGACACACTTGGCCAATTATAGAGAACATGAAATTAGTTCTTCTATCAGATTTTGTGATTGCAGAGATAAAGCCAGAAGAGTCCATCACAAACATAAATTTAGCTGACATCAGACTTAGGTATAGACATGTGCTAAATGGCAATTTAAAAGCATTAACAGATCACTGTCATGTTGATTAGAAGGCTTTCTTAACAATTGCTAAACGCTTGTTATTTTTAAGTACTATGGGAAATACAGTTAAACTTAACAGTCTTAGGCAGTATATGGTATTATTTTTATCCAGGAGAGGAAACCAAGGCTCAGGAATGCTATATAACATTGCCAAAACCACATAAAAAATGGTAAAGCAGAGCCCGATTTTTTAGTCATTTGGCTATCTTGTGTCCCTAGTACATTTTCCTTAAACATATACCCTGAAATATATAAAAATGTTTCATCTAAATTCACCATTTTACCTGAAAAAAGTTTGACCCCAAATCTTTAGTTATTTCTTTGATTGGAAAAAATAAAATCCATTTGCTTATCCACTGATAGGATTCCTCTTGTCTTTCTACAGAAAGCATATGCACCAAGACCTGTATAACCACCAACCCTTCCCACAACCCTATATTGACTTTTCTAAGCCACTTGGTTTTCTAGTGGTTTCTGGAATCCCTTTGTGCTGGACTCTTAATTTGAGAGAGGTCATCCTTTGCACAGCCCAGGAGGAAATGTGAATGCGGGGATGTCTCTCAGTATAGTATCACACTGCCAAGTGGCGCCTGGCTGATACAACATGGTTGTTATCATCACTGGTCATTCTTTATCTTGCCATGATATGTCTCATAAAACTCCTGGATCCTTCTTATGAAAAAAAAACAAACAAAAAAAAAGTTTTAAAGCGCTGTTGAACATGGAGCAGAAGAGGAAAGACTGATGTTATTGCTTTGTCTGGCAGGGGAGCACTTTTTACTTAATCCACTCCTTATAATACTTCCTGGCTCCATTTTGGGACTATGGAAAAATCTGTGCCATCATTATTCGGTTTCCTCAGAAACTAAAGGAAAAAAATGGACTCAGGTAAAACGAAATTACCTGGGGTCAAGCTCACAACAAATTCAGTATTAGATAGTGGAGAAACTGTGTATCAAGTTATTAATTTTGCACAATAGCCTTTGGAATGATGGTATTCAGTTGCAATATGAAGTTATAGAGGAAGATTCACATCAAAACATTTTGATGTGAAAATGGCTTGGATAAAATCATGATAAAAACCAGGATAGTGCTAAACACCAAGCAAGGTTCAATGGAGGCTTAACTGCTGAGTGAAAGTTCATTTGCATGAACTCAGACTTGGTCACCCAATGAAACAGAAATATGGGGTTAAAGACATAGAACTGGCAAGTACTGTAAAGCAGGTTTCCCAGGTGGTGCGGTGGTAAAGAATCTGCCTACAAATGCAGGAGACCTAGGTTCAGTCCCTGGGTTTGGAAGATCCCCTGGAGTAGGAAATGGCAACCCACTGCAGTATTCTTGCCTGGAAAATTCCATGGAGAGAGGACCCTGATGGCTACAGTCCACGGGGTCACGAAGAGTTGGACATGACTGACACAGAACACAGCACAAGCATTACACGAGGAGCATTAAAGGAAAAGGGCGTCCCCACCTGACAAGGGACAGCGTCCGTCTTTCCTCCTCTTCTGCTCCACGGCCAACAGCGCGATGGCTTCATTTCCCTCTGTTTAAAACTAGAGTGTACTGGTTTGTTATGCTAACATTTGCCATTGCTAGGATCAACCCTAGTTCTTAAAGCCAGCCTCAATATACTTCAAAGACACGAGAGACCTTGGACAACCAGAGAGGAAGTCAGAAATGTTTCTGCCTAATGGTCCAAGGTCATGAATCTATTTTAATAGGAGATATGTTTTTGCTTATGATAGGGGCTAAACTGAAGTCTCTGAAGAATAACAACAAAAATAGTGCAACTTGTTTTCAAGGGGAATATTTATACAATTGAAAGACCACATTGTTTGCAAGAACTTCAGACGTACTTGTTACCTAGATACATATAAATAAACTGTAAATACAGGACAACATTGTCCCTTGAAAAGGTTCTGTGAAATTCTAATTCTTTTCATTAAAGAAGGCTTTTGCTGGGCAGTTTGACTTCAAATAACTATATGTATTAAGCGATACAAGTACATTTTTCCAGAATGCTTTATGCTTTATAATTCAAATTTTTCACAAATATTGCCTCTCAACTCCAACTAATGAGATTTAAGAAGTGATCAGAATAACCAACAAAACATGAATTCAAAGTGTTGGGAAGGGTGGATGAAATTGCTTAATGAACTAAAGAACATCAATTGCTTAATTATACAGAGTACATTGGGCTGAAACAATATCACTCAGTTTCTATTAAATCTTCCATCAGCAGAGATAGAAGCTTTCCGGCCGCTTAGACAAATGCTTTTTCCGGATTTGGTACTACTACAAGATTTTTAGATATGATTAACTTGATCTGAGCTGAACACATGAGAAACAGCAGTGACAACATTTCAAACAACCCCAGCTTCAGAAGATAATATTTGTTGAACATTCAATAATTTAACTAACTAATTAATGGAAATATTCATCATTTGTGCACACTAAAATAGTTGGGAAAGTTGGTCTAAATAGTTTATGTCATGGAAGGTAGCTGACTTCTGTGTTTTATGGTAGTGACTATATTTCTGTTTGGAATACAAAATATCAAGTATACTTTCAAACATTAAATTTTTAAAGTCTAAAATTAAACTTATACCTAAAATATAAGCAGTGTCTATAGAGATGGTTATTTTACTATCTTTTGTAATTAATGACTATAATTTTTTAAAAAATTAGTCTCTTTAACAAATTATTATTCACTGTTACCTTAGTCATTGTAAGAATCAAGATGGATTATGAAAGTCATTCTCTACCATGCCCACTCAACAGTACAAAGCCTTTAACATGACAGCACACAATTAAATGGATTAAATGGAGGCTTTGCAATATAACAAAGCAAAATGGAAGAAAAAAGGGCAACACATAATTATATACTGTAACTTAGAATGTCCATATTATTTTACAATGTATAATAATTAGATGAAAGCTAATAGGATAACTTTTTAAAAAAATACTGAAAAAGGAAAAATAAAACATCAGACATGTCCCTTGAGCTAACCTTAGCTAGGTCTCAGGGACCACACTGATATATATACAACTATTGTCCAACTGAACTTTCTGTGATAATAAAAATGTTCTAGAGCCAGTCAATGTGAAAGCCACTAGCCAGTGGGCAGATTAACTCTATACTTGACTTCTCTCTGTAACAACATTGACAATGACATTGTTGAGTGAAATACAAAACATGAGAATTCCGTCACCACATTAGGCTTTGTTGGATCAATCAACAATGCCAATGTCACAAGTGACTAAGGATTACTTCTTATCATGCTCTGTGCTGTTTTCATTATATGCTCCAGATTGAGGGGGCAGTCTCCCTCTAGCCTGCCAGCCTTATAACAGAAGGGAAAAAAAGAGAAACTGCCTGTAACCTAGGCTTTTAAAGTTTCTATTTAAAAGTAATTCATGCCACTTTCATGCAAGTGTTACTGACCAAAACCACCACCGCCTCTCTTGATTTTCAACAACATGTAACATGGCCAGTCTGATGTCAATGGGCCCAAGCAACATAATCCTCCTCCAAGGAGGAGCAGCAAAAATGTTTAACAATGTTGCAGTCTACCACAAGATTAAAATTCTGCATCAGTCATGGAACAATATGTAAGTCATAGGACATCTGGCTTTTGCGAGGTCCACCAATCAGTATATAAAATGCCTTGATAACAGCTCTTTCCCAGCTACCTCCCAACGACAGCAACAACAAATCACCATAAAAAGCAGCAGCAACAGGAATAAGAGCAGCAATGACCCCAGTGCTGCCCGAGTCCCTCCTCCACACCAGGTATTATTGCGGGTACTTGATGGACACAGTTTTACTGAATTCTCTTACCACCTCCTGGAGGCTGGAGTCATTTCCCTTCTTCTTAAGAGAGAAGAAGCTGAGGCTCAGGACCAAAGCACGAGTTTCAGGCAACCGCTGTGCTCAAAAGTTTCATCACAGATGTCTCAGACAGACTGACCTCAAACCTCACTCCTGTTCCACATTTTAGCACTGTGGCCATAGGCCTGGCATTGACGTTGCTCTTCAGCAATTGTAACGTCAGTATTGAGAGGCCACTCCAGGACAGACTTGACCTGGTAACCCCCCACCCTACAAGCCTTATCCCCCACGCTCTACATGCCCATGCTCAGCGGCCCTCAATGTAACCTATCTAGCCCCCGCAGGAAGACAATGTTCTCATGACCTTTCTTGGAAACTCTGCACTTCGGGGGCCTATCTACCACTTTTCATTAGCTGTTCAACCTGGAACGTGGGCTGACTTCAGTTGTGGATGTATGAACAGAGACCTAGGAAGCAGCAAACAACTGGAAACTGGAGATGCTCTCCAGTGTAGACGCTCTGGAAAAACGGTGAGGGGATGGCTCTAAAGCCTCCTGCCAAAAGGAGTCAGAAGGAATGGACAAGGGTGCAGGTCAAAATCGATCCATGGCAGCATCTGCCAATAACTGAATGATTCTGAAGGAACAGTGGTATCAGAGATTCAAGGTAGGCAATTAAATGATGAGCAGAATGAGAAAGAGCTCTGAGAAGGAAAGTTTAAGATCAGAATCATGTATTCACCTTTCCAGAATCAGTTCTGGTAACTGAGAAGTGAAATGTGCCACAGGATACAGTTTTTTAGCACCAAATCAGCTGACAAGCTGAATGGTCCTGATTTTAGGCATGCCCTTATGACAGACGATGAGATGGTTGGATGGCATCACTGACTCGATGGACATGAGTTTGAGCAAGCTCCAGGAGTTGGTGATGGACAGGGAGGCCTGGCGTGCTGCAGTCCATGGGGTTGCAAAGAGTTGGACATGGCTAAGCGAATGAACTGAACTTACCTGAACTCACAGTTCTTTTTTTTTTTTTTCTTTTTAAAAATTATACTAACATTAGAAGTTAAGAACTTGTCCCCACAGTCAGACAGACATTGGCTAGAATCCATCACTTCCAATTCATGACAAGGACAATGAATTCATACTCTGATGGCATCAGTTTCTGTAAAGCTTCCGTACACCTATCCACAATTTTATTAGAGATTCTAATGTACTCTATCATAAATGAATAGATTAAGAAAGAAAAGAATAGAAAAGATTTTAACAATAAAACTAATAAGCTAAATCATGAGATATATAGAAAATTCTTACACTACAAATGGAAATGATACATACATATATATTTAAAATAAACATAAAATACTTTGGAAAGTATGACAGGCATCAGGATATAAAGGACATTTCAATACATTAAAGGGACAAATGTTAAAAAGACAAGTTATCTAATAATAATGCAATTAAATTTAAAACTGGCATTGGAATAGTATTGAAACAAAAACAAAAATTTGAGAGACTGAAAGAAATCAAACTGTTTATTTAAAGTAAGTTGAAACAGCACACATGTACAGTATCTGGTTATAGAGAGGCATCAGCTAACTCTGAAAATGACAGTAAAGCAGGTCAGTATTAACACAAAGCTGTTTTTGTTTTTTTTTTTTAAGGCTAACAAAATGAAAACTTCTTTGTCAAATCTGATTAAGAAAATAATGAAGACAGCTTTAACAAGACTGAAAGACAGCAGACCTAACTACTTAGGTAAGTCCCATAGTTTCAGGTATGAGTTGAATTTGTTCCTTCACAAATTCAGATGATGAAATTACGCCCCAGTATCTCAGCCTTTTTCAGTGAACAATGCAAAGAAACAGAGGAAAACAATAGAATGGGAAAAACTACAGATGTCTTCAAGAAAATCAGAGAACATTTCAAGGGAACATTTCAAGCAAAGATGGGCACAGTAAAGGACAGAAATGGTACGCACCTAACAGAAGCAGAAGATATTAAGAATAGATGGTAGGAACACACAAAAGAATCATACAAAAAAGATCTTAATGACCTGGATAACCATGATTGTGTGATCATTTATCTAGAGCCAGACATCCTGGAGTGCAAAGTCAAGTGGACCTTAGGAAGCATCACTACGAACAAAACTAGAGGAAGTGATAGAATTCTAGCTGAGCTATTTCAAACCCTCAAAGATGATTCTGTGAAAGTGCTGCACTCAAAATACCAGCAAATTTGGAAAAACTCAGCAGTGGCCATAGGACTGGAAAAGGTCAGTTTTCATTCCAATCCCACAGAAGGGCAATGCCAAAGAATGTTCAAACTACCCCACAAATGCACTCATTTCACGTGCTAGCAAAGTAACACTAAAATCCAACAAGCTAGGCTTCAGCAATATGTGAATCAAGAACATCCAGATGTACAAGCTGGATTTAGAAAAGGCAGTGGAACCAAAGATAAAGTTGCCAACATTTGTTGGCTCATAGAAAAAGCTAGAGAATTTCAGAAAAACATCTAGTTCTGCTTCATTGACTACACTAAACCCTTGGACTGTGTAAATCACAACAAATGGGAAAATTCTTAAACAGATGGAATACCAGACCACCTTACCTGCCTCCTGGCAAACCAGCAAGGAGGTGAAAAGCAACAATTAGAACTGGACATGGAACAACGTACTAGTTCCAAATTGGGAAAGGAGTACGTCAAGGCTGTACATTGTCACCCTGCTTATTTAACTTATATGCAGAGTACATCATGCGAAATGCCGGACTGGATGAAGCACAGGCTGGAATCAAGATCGCTGGAAGAAATATCAATAACCTCAGATATGAGATATCACACCCTTATGGCAGAAAGCAAAGAGGAATTAAGGAGCCTTTTGATGAAAGTGAAAGAGGACAGTGAAAAAGCTGGCTTAAAACTCAACAGTAGGGGTAGGATGGGGATGAGACGGGAGGGAGGTTCTAAAGGGAGGGGATATATGTATACCTATGGCTGATACATGGTGAGGTTTGACAGAAAACCACAAAAGTCTGTAAAGCAATTATCCTTCAATAAAAAAATAAATTAAAAAAATGAAGATCATGGCATCTGGTCCTATCACTTCATGGCAAATAGATGGGGAAACAATGGGAACAGTGACAGACTTTATTTTCTTGTGTTCCAAAATCACTGCAGATGGTGACTGCAGCCATGAAATAAAAGACGTTTGCTCCT
Source organism: Cervus canadensis (assembly GCF_019320065.1). Classification (NCBI taxonomy): domain Eukaryota; kingdom Metazoa; phylum Chordata; class Mammalia; order Artiodactyla; family Cervidae; genus Cervus; species Cervus canadensis. The sequence continues at coordinate 86,288,546 of NC_057391.1, forward strand.
TGGAATAAATGCAATGACAAACCTAGACAGTGTATTAAATGGCAGAGACATTATTTTGCCTACAAAGGTCCGTATAGTCAAAGCTATGGTTTTTCCAACAGTCATGTACGGATGTGAGAGTTTGGCAATAAAAAAGGCTGAGCACCAAAGAGCTGATGGCTTCAAACTGTGGTGTTGGAGTCCCTTGGACAGCAAGGAGATCAAACCAGCCAATTCTAAAGGAAGTCAACCCTGAAAATTCATTGGAAGGACTGATACTGAAGCTGAAGCTCCAAAACTTTGGCCACCTGATGTGAAGAACTGACTCATTGGAAAAGACCCTGATGCTGGGAAAGATTGAAGGTAGGAGGAGAAGGGGACAACAGAGGAAGAGAGGGTTGCATGGCATCACCAACTCAATGGACATGAGTCTGAGCAAACTCAATCCAGCAGATGGCGAAGGACAGGGAAGGCTGGTGTGCTGCAGTTCACGGGGTCACAAAGAGTCGGACACAACTGAACGACTAAACAACCACCACCACAGCATATAACTGAATTTAGAGACAGGGCCTTTAAAAAGATTAAGGCAAAAAGAGGTCCCTCAGGTGAGTCCTAATCCAATAGGAGTGTCATTCCTGAAAGGGAAATACACACAGAGAGGGAAAGACATGGAGGCAAAGAGACAACAGGGCCTCCACAAATCAGGGCGAAATGTCTCGGAATGTACCCAACCAACCCTGTCGGCACCTAATCTCGGACTTCTTGCCTCCCGAGCTGTGATTAAATAAATTCCTGTTGTTTAAGCGACCCAGTCTGTGGTGGTGCATTATGGGAGCCCCTGCACACTAACACACCTCGGCAAAGGTAATCCCCGGATTAATCGAGACGGTGTATGTCCATTTTTCCATCACATAACACTTGTGAGTTCTCTAAGACATTGTCATTTTATTTTGGCAGACCTTTAAAAAAAAAGTCTTAAAAGGGCAAGACATTTGATTTACTGCAAACATGTTTTAAATTATTTGCAAAATTTATAGAACTTGAGTAAAGCATGAGAAAACATTCTGAGATGTTCAAGTATTATTTATATAGGAAGAAAATTCAGAAAACTTGTATAACTTTATTTTAAACCTCTCATTCCCTAAAGAATTGCAACTTTGGATTGATCAACTTCTTTGGTGGAATAACACTTACTGATTATTTAAAGGCTTGTGCTTATTTAGGATTTATTTTGTAAAGACTGTGATGATGAGTTCAATTCAATAAGTGATTTTGTTCCAACTTTATTATAATACAAATCTAAAAATTAAAGCTTTACTAGCTCCAACATACAAAAAAATCCAAAACCAGGGAAAAAAAAAAATCTGGCTGCTCATCGTATACTATATATAATAAAATGAAATCACCACAACAAATTATGAATACTCCTAAGTACCCTGAGGTGCAAACAGGGCTTCCCTGGTGGCTCAGAAGGTAGAGAATCTGCTACATTGTAGGAGACCTGGATTCCATCCTGGATTCTGTCAGGAAGACCTCCTGGAGAAGGGAATGGCTATCCACTTCAGTAATCTTGCCTGGAGAATCTCATGGACAGAGGAGTCTGGCAGGCTATAGTCCATGGGATCACAAAGAGTCCAAGAGGACTGAGCAACTAACACTTTCACTTTCACTTTTTAAAAGGAAAACAATATTATCTTCAAAACAGCAATTGGGAACATACACATTCTAGGTACATGTTAGAAGTCTGAGGAATTAGGAAACTTTTAAAGGCAAGAATTCGGAAATAACCAACTGAAAATAAATGTATATCTAACTAATTTGGCCAATGTTATTATATTTATATGTCTCAATTGGAAACTATATTGTGCTATTCTGTGCTAAGCATTTACCATATTGTATTGTTGCAGGGTTAGTTTTTTGAGGAAATAGAAATACTCCTGATGCTGTTTTTAAATATAAGAACATGACTCTGCTCTACTTTCCTTCCCAAGGTTCTTCCTGTATTGACTGCTTCCTGGTACTTGGATTTCTACTATTAAAAAGTATATTAAAAAAGACTTAGAAAATCTGGAAGGACCTGGCTAAAGCAGCATGATCATCCAATCACTGACAGGTTAATGAAAGGGCATAGGACTAAATGCTTCAGTGTGTCTAACCTACACATATGAGACGGAACTAAAAATCCCAGATATTCAGTGGTATTATAATGGATCGATTTTTTTTTAAACCTAAATCTGTCCCTGGCGGCTTCCCCAGTGGCTCAGTGGTAAAGAATCCTCCTGCAATGCAGCAGCGCAGGTTCGATCCCTGGGTTGGGACGATCCCCTGGAGGAGGGCATGGCAACCACAGCAGTATTCTTGCCTGGAGAATCCCATGGAGAGAGGAGCCTGGTGGGCTACAATCCATGGGGTCACAAAGTCGGACACGACTGAAGCGACTTAGCACACACACACCAAGTTGTCACACATCACTTATCAGTCACTAGTACTTAACTCATGTCCAATTCAGTTCATTTTTTATAAAGATCTATCACCATTTAAAATATATAAATCTTAAATTATTTACAAAGATTTTTATCAGTGAGAAAGATTCTATACTTGCCTTTTTATATAAATTTGTTTCACTGACAGTTATCTCGAGCCATACCTCATCTTGAGCCACATCACATTCAGTTGCTTTTTACTTTCTTACTTTTAACTTCTACTAAATTAAAGAATCCTTACTTAAACCAAGAGACCATCAGAGGAATGACTGCAAGCATTTGGCAGCTCCTGAGGATGTTGCAGATAATTAGATCAGAGATCCAAAAGGATTAAGAGGCATTTGTCATAGATAATGATATCCAGCATTTTATCAGATGGTTAAGTTATTAACTATAACATACTGAAAAGGTAGAATGCTAAATACTTCCACTAGAGAGAGAAAGGCAAACAGATTTATAAAAGGTAGCCTACTAAACGGATTAAGTATTTTTGAGTTAAAATAAGGAATGAGAACTACAAACCACTACTCTGTACTTAAACAGGCTTGGATTACAGGTAAAGCACTGGTGGGGTCAGTCACAAACCCCAGACGCTTTGATAGACATCTCTGTCAGTTACATAGGGTTCACCATTAATGAAAAAAATATATCATAAGGCAGAATTCTGGAGAAAAGTATCCCAGCTAAACCTAAGATTAATTCAGTCATTCTCAAATCTTGTGCCATACTAAACTACAACACAACACAATCACTGCTTCTACAGTGAAAACAGGAAGCACAGTCCTTTCCTAGAGCTTATAAACAAGTCAAAATAAAATCCCCTAACTGTACCAAAGACAAGTTATGGGGAGTAAAGAGAACTAAACAGGCAACTCAACAATAACAAGTCAAACAGAGTTTGGACACGTGAATAGTGAGAACTGAAATACACCACTCTTCTTGCAAGCTGGGCAAACTGGATGCTTTACTTTAATGAACCATGGAGAAGGACTGATTGATTATAGGGGATGTTGCCTTATGGTTTACTGTTCACAAATCACTGATCTCCTTATTGTACTGTCTACATATAGTAATCAGCTTTCTCCCTCTTGCTTCTTGGGGAAAGAGTTGAAAGGACCGGTTGGAGAGAATTTTACATCTTCAAAATTATCCTCACATATCAAAACTGACAGGCTCTTGAAGTTTAAAAGCACCTTCACAATTCCAATTTCGTAGAAGCAAAAACAGAGATTTACACCAAAGAGATGACATAAATTGACCTTAAAGCCCAGTGGCCTGCCAATTATAAATTACAGATTTCCAGGCCTATTTTTCTAATAACAGGATATATAAGCTAGTTATTGGCTGTAAAATGAACAGGATATATAAGCTTGCTATTGGCTATAAAATTAACAAGTCTATGCAAATTATTATAAAAAAGAAAATCACACTCGGAAAGCTACTGTTTAAAATAATCCTCACAAGAAGCATTGTAGTCATCTCTTGTTCTTCTCTGAAATTAACTTGACATTATTATTAAACAAATTTTGAGATACTTATTAAGCAACAAAAGTAGTGTGCTAAAAATGAACAGAAAAATCTTCTTAAAACTAATCATGTCATAAAATTTCTAACACTGTAGTCAGTATATTAAAAAATACTTATTGAAATTAGTTTCTATGAAAAGGAACTTCAAAGATGACCAACGAACAAATAAACAAATCCAATATACCTAAGTTTTTTAAGGAAATGTATTCAGCTACAAAGTGGAGGGGGTTGGGGATGTAGGGAGCCATAATGATTTTTACCAATTTCCATGTTTTTAACACTTTCCTTGGCCTCTTGTTTTTCACTGCCAATTATAGATGTGTATTTGTGCTCATAAAGGCCCATCTGTAGTATGGTTTATTTTTCCATTTTTTTTCTAAAATTTCTTTGACCTTGAAATCAATTAGTTTCATTTCACAAGAAGAGTCTATGCTAATTCAATAATGTTATTTTCTAATTCAGAAATACTATAGCATTGGGAAGAATATATTATATCACATGAAAACTAAGCAAACTTAAAAGATAATACTTTTCTTCATAATCAATCTACTGAAGTTTGTAAAAGTGAATTAAGTAAAAGCAATCACTGGCAATTAAATTCCTACCTGTCTTTATCCTCTCAAAATAATTTGTCCTCAAGCTTAAAGTTCTAAATTTTTGTCTCTAAGATATTCAAGGTTTAAAAAAAGTGTGAAGGTTAGAAATCTTAGAAAAGAGAGGCAAACATTTACATATAGTATGATCTATATAATAGTACTTCTCACATTTAGGGTATTTTTTTCCCCTGAAATTTATTTTAGGACCATAATTAACAATAAAAAGGAAATTTATAGCCTTAGCAAAATTTTAAAATTACCATTTTAGTAGAAGATTAACAGAATTATAAACCACTTTAAAACAGCTCCATTCTGAAATGATGAAGGAACCTTTTCTGGTGGTTACTTGTACAAAGAAAGCCAGAATATTCGTTAAAAGAAAATATTGTCATTTCCTGCCTCACTAAAACTATTGCTTCATTAATGAACTGATAAGCATTTTAAAAAAGGATTAAAGCAAAGAAACATCACACTCAGAAATGTAAATTTGCTTATAACCTATAATCCTGGCCGATCTTTGATTTTCCTAAAGAAGACATGAATGCCTTTTTTCTTCCTTCTTTTTTTTTTAAGCATCAGAGCTCTAGAAAAGATAAGTTTCAGTAAACTCCCCAAAATTAATTAATAAATCCAAAGAAATACTATCTTCACAGCAAAAATGATAAAGGATTTTGAATCACTTGTCCTTTATAGTGCTTCTGATTGGCAAATCTGGAAGCAATTCAGCAAAGAAAATAAAACAGGTAATTATATGAACAGGATTATGGAACATCCTACCTTACTTTACCTAGATAAAAGTTTTTTTAGAAAGTTTCTTGAATTTTCATTTTATTTTTTAGTCCACTTTGAAAAATGTATGCTTTTTTGGTGCAGAAGATGGATAAAGAGCTAAAAGGTTTCAATCAGAAAACTTGGATTCCAACCCTAGCTTTGACCCATATCAGTTGTGATATCTGAACCTAAAAATATAATAATATCAAAATCAAAGGACATTTAAAAGGATTACTAAAAGCAATTAATACTATGTGATGCTTAGTGCATAGCCAACAGCTATGAATAATGTTATTATGGTAGTAATTATTCACCATCATCATCCTTATTATAGAGAATTTAGAATATCACATCTTTATAAATATTTTCTACTTCTGCTCACCAACAAGTGATCCTATAGCACTCAAAGTCTGTGACATATTCCATTACTTTTATAAAATGGATTGGGAGCTTCTGAAAATATTCAGTCAAATGAAAAATATATTTTTGAACAACTAAAAGAAAAGAGCTTAATTTTAAGAAAATTTCTTTATTGAGCCTTAGAAAATGCTACAGTTTCAAATGAAGAAAAAGGTCTCAAAAATGTATGTGTGATACATTTATATATGTATGTATGAGACAGAATAAAAAGGGGTACAGTTCATACTAACTTACTCTATTTCAACCACATACACTGTCACTGAGCTTCCTTTACTACAGAGAAGACAGTGAGGTAAACGACAGTGGCCTCATATTTGAGAACTTTGGGAGCCAAACTGGAAAAGCACTACATCCGAGATAAGGCTTTTATATATGAAGTAGGTTTATCATTAAATTACTTATAAAGAGTGTACTTACACATTTCCTAAACTGGAAGCATGTGTGCATTCATGAATATTTTTCTGCATTTTGTCTGTTCATAATCTGTTCCTTATCTATAGCCATAGCCATATTAAAGCTCTTTAAAAGAGCTAGAAAGCATTTTTTCCACCTAGATTGTTTTAATCCAAAGAAGGTAAATTTAACCAAAATATACAACAGTATTAGAGAAAGTAATGTTATTTAGGTAAAAATAAAATAACAATTTAAGGAATTTGCTTCAATTACAAAAGAAACAGAACCCTTTGTATATTTAAAGGAAAAAGAATTTTTCCTCAAGAAACAAACTAGACCACAGGAAATTCAGAATTGTTTAAGTGTGGAAAGTCAAAGTGTTAGTTGCTCAGTCTTTCTGACTCTTTGTGACCCGCTGCACTGCAGGCCGCCAGGTTCCACTATTCATGGAATTCTCCAGGCAAGAATATTAGAGTGGATTGGCCATTCCCTTCTCCAGGGGATCTTCCCAACCCAGGGGTTGAACCTGGGTCTCCTGCATTGCAGGCAGATTCTTTACCATCTGAGACACCAGGAAAGCCCTGTCTAAATGTGGTGGAGCCTAATGAAAAAATAAAATGAAAGATATAGATGCATATAAAAAAAACAGAACAGTATTATTTATCTCACAATATATTAAACCACAAAGCCTCCATTGTAATTGGGGTATTAGACTGGCATTAATACAACAAACAATTCAGGAGCTTTAGCAAGAAAATTGCTTGGTTGCTCAAAAATATGTTTTTAAAAAACATCTTTGCATATGTTGTAGAACTATAGAGTCTATAATACAGAAAACTAGGATGAACTAATCTATATTTTTCAGATTGTCTTGGCTTAAGGAAAGGCTATTTATCAACTACTGTCCACCCTCTATTTTCAGCATGGACAGTTACTCTGTAAGAGATATATAAGCTCAAGGGGAAATTACACAGCGGCTGTAGTCATGAAGAACTGCCCATCAGTTAGCATGGATTCCCACAGGTGACCTGAGAGCCCCATTTCAATTAAAACGAAATAGAACAGCATGTATACAGCAGATTCAAACGCTCTATCACTTTTTTCTTGGACACAATCATTGGGGATAATATGTAATCCTGCTGTGAAAGGAAATAACTCAAATGCTACGTTCATGTAAAAGATCATCTATCAAAAATATCAAAATCACTTTTACAATGCTTAACCCAAAATATTCTAACTACAGCACACAGACAAAAAGAATAGGCTACTCTAAGTAAGTATGAGACTAACTAGTTAGAAGCTAAAAAGACAAGAGTGAACGCCCCCCAAAAAGGAGATTACTCATGCTTGAAAATGAACATCTGATCGCCGAATGTCTGCTATTAATCTGATGATATACCATATTCTTAAAAAAACAAAAACTTTACAATATTGTAGTGATTAGCCTCCAACTAATAAAAACAAATGAAAAAAAAATAAAATAAAGAGCCTCTTGATGAAAGTAAAAAAAAAAAACGAAATACATACCCAGGTGACATATATAGTATGTATAGACTAGGAATTAAGATTTTTAAAAATCCCTGTGTGAAAAGCTTTAAACCAATTATTTACCTCCTTTCTCTCTAATAGTTACTTTACCTTATTCTGGCTTGACTTTTAACAGATTACATCTCTGATTATATGTCCAGTTCTCTGTCAGAGCTTTTATAAAATACAGACTTGCCAGGATTTCGATTTAACCTCTTCCTTAAATATATACCCTATACCAAAATGGACACTTCTCCAAACTCTATATTAATTAGAACAAGTATTAAATATGTTAACTTTATTTGAAACAACAAAAAATATTTCTAGATGATCAACAACTCCTTGAGTTCTCTAATTTTTCCCACTCCTTATGCTTACTGATTTTACTCGGTCTGTTCCAGAATCCACAATGACCCTCATTCTCTGCTCTCTGCTACTTTATTCTCTTTGTAAAAATAGCCTTACCAACAGAATAAGAATGCATAAATTCAGTTATTCACTAGCCTATTTTATATTCATTAGTAAAAATAAATGAAATCAACACTCTCTACTAGGACTTAATAAATAGCATCAACTTTAGCAAGAATCTTTGCAAGTTTCCAAACCCAGATGAACTGATGTTTCGGTACCAAACAAATTTTCGTATTTGTTTTATTTTGTTTCCCTGATTGTTATCACATTAAGGCATCACACAGGTAGCTCACGGGAACCCAATTCCCAATTCACTTTCCTATTAGTTGATGACAGCAAATAGAATGGTAATAAAATGCTGGAAATATTCCCTAATGGTGTTTTAAAAGCAATAACAGAATTATCATTCTATCTCTATATCTGTAGGAAAACAAGTGAAAATAGTTCTTGCTTCATAAAGCTTTGCAATGGCTAAATCAGATAACTCCAGTATAGTTTAGTATAATTACCTTACTAGAATGTAGTCTATACAGTTTCTTACCACCAGATCTGAGTTATAGCAAATCCTTTTATGGGGAGACTTTAGATGAAGGCAAGAAAAAAGACCAGGAGTTAAAGATCAAGGGGGTCATAAGGTAGAAAATTTCCCAGGAAACATAATTATCAAAAAACATCCATCAAGAAACTGTTAGGGTACCTCACAATATACGAAGCACCAGAAGTAAAAAGAAGATATGAAACACTTCCGATCCTAAAGTTTCTCACAGTCTAACCAGAAAGAGATCAAGCTACATCAATCTACAATCTGGAGGCATCACTGAAATGAAAGGAGCAAATGAATTTAGAGGGCCGATCAGTAGAAGAGGTTCTTGGTGTTAAAGAGGCAAGAACAGTGGCAAGAATCCTACGCTACTCCAGCTGCTACAGATTTAAGTACTATTCCCAATTCCAGTCAACTATACAGGCGATACAACTGTATTTAAATTATGCAAAATTATATTGAATATAGGATAAGACTCAGAATACAAAGCATTAGGCTTTGAGCAGTTTAGACATTTATGCATATATATACACATATATAATTTGTGCATAATATAACAAGCTTATTATATTAGAGGTCAAAGAAGTTATCTAAAATGGATAATATTTTAAAGGATTTTAAAGCAAAAGCATTCTTAACTTATGCATTCATGAATTAATTTATATATTAAAATATTTAGAGTTAAATTATAGTGATCTCCTGAATTATAAAACTTAAAAAAAAAAACCATATAGCAACTTGGAGAAATTTCAAGAGTGGCAAATGTACTAAAGTAAGAGAGGAGGCTATGATATTGAATACCAGACACGGCAATCTTGAAAATATCAACCATTGGTCCTGTTCTAGCCCCTTTAACTTGCATTAGTAAAGTGGTATTTTAGTAAGTTGTTCCATGCTGTTGAAGTACAGAGCTTAATGTTTATATCAGATTCATTGTTTGATACTGCTTTATGTTTATGACTGACAGAAAACACAGTTTGGCAGATACATCCTCGTTATGTTAGTAAGGAAGAGAGTTTGATGATAAGTAGCTCCAGTCTTTCAGTCTTCTGGAAATTAAATTTCACACATTGGTTGGAGCAGGTGTAGATAAAATCACTGCAAACACACTGCCCAAGACATTGTAAGACAAGTGTAAGGAAAAAAAAAACCTACATCATGACACATACCTACGTGACAAGAAAATATATTTCTCTTCATCTATGTGCAACTTCAAATCAGTGTATAAGGACTCACTTTAACATAACAATTTATTAACAACAAACTCAACCATCAATATTCAATTTAATACCTTACTTAAATAACTACTAGTTTATGGCTTTCCCACATCTCTTTACTGAACTGATGTCTTTTAATAATAAATCTACTTTGGAACTCAAAATGATTTCATTACATAGAATCCTGAAATACTAACTATTAAATGAAAGATGGTAAGTAAGATGAATTCACAGATCAGAAAGTTTTTCTTGCATTTTTCCATTCATTAAAAATAAGTGACCAATGTTAGAAATATAACTTTAAGGATTTGCCACAGAATTTTAAAACACAAACATACTGTTTGTAACATCTGTGAAAAAAAGGACAATACTGTAATGTTTTTCCTATTCTCCATCATAGCACAAATGTACCCTAACAGTAGGCTATTAAATAAATCTACAAACTTGTTCATTCAATTAAAACATGGATTGTGACCTGTAAGAACATGTAGTATCATCTCGTTTAAAAATATTAGGACAGAAATTTTGTACTAGAATCTACATACCCATAAGTATAGATACAAACTCTTCTTAGACACCTGGCCTTCCCAATAGGTACATTAAGAATGTCTTTAGTTTTCTTCTTTAAATGGGGTGAAATTTACTTTAAAACTTACTATAAGCTGAAAAAGATAAATGATAGTAATCACAGGAGTCAGTTGTCTGTTTAGTAAGAAATAATACTGATCAAGCAGATATAGAGAAGGCAGAGGACCCAGAGATCAAATTGGATCTCTGAAAAGCAGGTCCAATGGTCCAAGTTGGATCACTGAAAAGCAAGAGTTCCAGAAAAACATCTACTTCTGCTTTGTTAACTATGCCAAAGACTTTGACTATGTGGATCACAACAAACTGTGGAAAATTCTTCAAGAGATGGGAATACCAGACCACCTGACCTGCCTCCTGAGAAACCTCTATGCAGATCAGGAAGCAACAGTTAGAACTGGACATGGCACAACAGACTGGTTCCATACTGGGAAAGGAGTACGTCAAGGCTGTATATTGTCACCCTGCTTATTTAACTTATATGCAGAGAACATCATGAGAAATGCTGGGCTGGACAAAGCACAAGCTAGAATCAAGATTGCCAGGAGAAATATTAACACCCTCAGATATGCAGATGACAACACCCTTATGGAAGAAAGTGAAGAGGAACTAAAGATCCTCTTGATGAAAGTGAAAGAGGAGAGTGAAAAAGCTGGCTTAAAACTCAACATTCAGAAAACTAGGATCATGACATCCAGTCTCATCACTTCATGGCAAACAGATGGAGAAGCAATGGAAACAGTGAGAGACTTTATTTTTTTAGGGCTCCTAAATCACTGCAGATGTTGACTGCAGCCATGAAATTAAAAGATGCTTGCTCCTTGGAAGAAAAGTTATGACCAACCTAGACAGCATATTAAAAAGCAGAGATATTACTTTGCCAACAAAGGTCCAAAGCTATGATTTTCTCAGTAGTCATGTACGGATGTTGAGACTTGGACTCTAAAGAAAGTTGAGTGCCAAAGAATAGATGCTTTTGAATTGCGATGTTGGAGAAGACTCTTGAGAGTCCATTGGACTGCAAGGAGATCAAACCTGTCAATCCTAAAGGAAATCAATCCTGAATATTCATCGGAAGGAGTGATGCTGAAGCTGAAACTCCAGTATTTTGGCCACCTGATGCAAAGAACTAACTCATCTGGTGACTCATCTGCTGGGAAAGATTGAAGGTGGGAGGAGAAGGGGACGACTGAGGATGAGATGGTTGGATGGCATCACCGACTCGATGGACATGAGTTTGAGCAAGCTCTGGGAGTCGATGATGGACAGGGAAGCCTGGCGTGCTGCAGTCCATGGGGTTGCAAAGAGTCCACGACTGAGCAAATGAACTGAATTGAACCGTCCATCTAGAAGAGATTTGAACAGAAAGTGAAAATTGGATTTGGGGACTTGACAGTTTGTTGAAACAGAGAATTTGTGGCCAGCTGTCAGGAAACACCAGGACATAAGATCCAACCACAAGGCAGTATCAGCATGTTATGAGATGGAAAGGAATAACACAATTCCTATAAGAGTTGGTGAAGTGAGCTAAGTGGCAGATGAAGAAAGTTGCTGTCTAAGAAATTTTGAAAGAGTAAAACTTCATGATTCTGAATCACATCCAGAAATTGACATCCATTAGTCATCTGTAAACCGGCAAGTCTGAGATAAACTCATGTTCAGTTGCTACGTCATATCCAACTCTTTCAAATCCCATAAACTGCAGCAAACTCTGCCAAAAAGTAAAATCAACCTATTTGAATTCAATTAGTCATGTGGTTATCATTGGTATCATACATACCAAAGAAAGGTTACGTACTCTGAATGTTAAAATATAAACAGGGCAATTCACATGAAAGCTGGCTATCATAACAGCCATAGAAGAATGTCTGCATGACCTGATGTCACTGGACTCTGGAGACTGGTGAAAACTGCCCAGGTGAAAATAAAAAGCACAAGCATGGAATGCTGTTCTCTACATTCAGTTCACCAGAGTAATAATGGTAGAAATTACTCTAGACTATGGTAGGCAGACTATGATCTCAAGCAACAACAAACTTTATTCCATAAATATTTTATTTGGGAGGACTTAGATTTCTAGTTATCAAAAAAGGATAGCTGAACCAGATCATCTTTGAGAATACTTCCAGATTTAAAACAACAGGATTCTGAGTGATTCACACAATCCTCCACACATCAGCTTACCTCCAGAGTTTGCTAAGGTGCTCTGGAATTGCCCTGAACAGTTTGCACTAGGAGGCTTCCTATCTTTCTCTACTCTGACAGCATAAATATCCCACTGGTCTATGGCACTGTTTCTCATACTTTAATGTGCATTTGAATCACTTAGAGATCTTGTCAAAATGCAGAGTATAATTCAGAAAGGGTATGGCAATCCACTCCAGTATTCTTGCCTGGCGAGCTACAGTCCACAAGGTCACGAAGAGTCAGACACAATTGAAGTGATGGGCTTCAAAGGTTCTTTAACTAGGTTCTTTAACTAGAATGGGCTTCGAAGGTTCTTTAACATTAGTTAAAAGAACCTGACTGCCACTGCAGGAGAAGTAAGAGATGTGAGTTCGATCCTTGAGTCAGGAAAGATCCCCTGGAGGAGGGCATGTCGACTCACTCCAGTATTCCTGCCTGGAGAATCCCATGGACAGAGGAGCCTGGTGGGTTACACAGTTCATGGGATCACAAAGAGTCGGATACGACTGAAGTGACTTAGCATACACCACACACAGGCTTAAGCATGCAATGCTATACTTCAAACTTCATAGACCAAACTTTGAATAACAAATGTCTGAGATACTCAGGAGGTCTCAACAGCTTCAAAAAAAGCAGCAGCAGCATACACTACATTTCCTAAAATCTGTAGAACAACAGTTCAATGAAATATTCATATTTTAGATGAAATCTAAGGCCTATTTACTAGTTCAATTTGTTTTCAAGTCCCCTGTAACAAAGACACAAATTTCCACTCCACTATTAATATTTCACTTTAGGACCACAATTTAATCATGTCAGTTGGAAAGAAAACCACACCTACATGTCATTTATGCAGTTGTCCTCAGAAAATACAGGTTGTAAATAGTTTTGCTCTATTTCAGAAGCAACAGTACTGACATTTGGAATTTATTCTCCAAAAACTGACTTTATCCTTTAATGAGATATAAAAGTACTCTTCCAAAGCTCCAACTGAAATCCAATTTTTTTTTCCTGTATGGAATTTATTTTTGATCATTAAAAATAAATGATTACATTATTTCTGTTAGGGGAAAATAAAAAAAAAGTCATCAAATATTTTAAAGATGCTCTACAAAAACAAGAATGAGACAGAAAAGAAATTTTATTTATTTAAATAAAAGGCCCAGAGGGAACAAGGAAGTGTCCAATATTAAGTTACGAAATCTAAAATTAAAAAAATATTACAAAAGGGCAGCTCCACACTTACTAATATGTTTAACTCTACCTTTAACTCAGTGGTTTGAAACTTAGACCAGAATTTCCCACTTAAAAGTTTTGTTGCACCTAGGATAGATCATAATGCATACTCAACTATTAATTTGGTTGAAATACTGCTGTTTGCATTGCCAAAATAAATATATACCTGAAAAAAACAATAATGTTTAAGAAAAATACTGCAATTAAATAAGAAATCATTCTCAATTTACATTAGATTCTAACATCAGATTCTAATGAACTTCCCTTGTGGCTCAGTCAGTAAAGAATCTGCCTGCAATATGGGAGACCTGGGTTCGATCCCTGGGCTTGGAAGATCCCCTGAAGAAAGGAAGGGCTACCCACTCCAGTATTCTGGCCTGGAGAATCCATGGTCTACACAGTCCAAATCTATCGACTGTGTGGATCACAACAAACAATGGAAAACTCTTACAGAGTAGGAATGCCAGACCACCTGACCTGCCTCCTGAGAAACCTGTATGCAGGTCAGGAAGCAACAGTTAGAACTGGACATGGAGCAACAGACTGTTCCAAATAGGAGAAGGAGTACGTCAAGGCTGTATATTGTCACCCTGCTTATTTAACTTATATGTAGAGTACATAAGAAACACTGGGCTGGATGAAGCACAAGCTAGAATCTAAATTGCCAGGAGAAATATCAATACCCTCAGAAATGCAGATGACACCACCCTTATGGCAGAAAGTGAAGACGAGCTAAAGAGCCTCTTGATGAAGGTGAAAGAGGAGAGTGAGAAAGTTGGGTTAAAATTCAACATTCAGAAAACTAAGAGCATGGCACTTGGTCCCATCACTTCATTGCAAATAAATGGGAAAGTAATGGAAACAGTGACAGACTTTTTTGAGGGGCTCCAAAATCACCGCAGATGGTGACTGCAGCCATGAAATTAAAAGACGCTTACTCCTTGGAAGAAAAGTTACGATCAACCAGTCCATGCCAAAGGAAATCAGTCCTGAATATTCATTGGAAGGACTGATGTTGAAGCTGAATCTCCAATACTTTGGCCACCTGATGCGAAGAAGTGACTCATTTGAAAAGACCCTGATGCTGGGAAAAACTGAAGGCAGGAAGAGAAGGGGATGGCAGAGGATGAGATGGCTGGATGGCATCACTGACTCAATAGACATGAGTTTGAGTAAACTCCGGGAGTTGGTGATGGACAGGGAGGCCTGGCGTGCTCCGGTCCATGGGGTCGCAAAGAGTCAGACACAACTGAGCGACCCTCACTAATGTTTCAGAAGGGACATGTGAGGATGAAGAGGAATGAAGTGGGATGTCTGTGTTTACTTCCACAAGTGTTTTAGGTCTTCAGTTTAAAATTCTATTTTTTTCCCACATGGCTGGAGTTTTCACTTGCATAATTTATGTATATTAACCATAACGAAGTTTTGCTTATTGCTTAAACTATCAAGGTAATCCTATTATTAACAGTTTATGAATGGGAAAGTATAAAGAACAAAGGAAAAGGAGTAGAGATGTTGCTGAGAGCAAAACTTGTAACGAGAGAAACTGGTTACAGGGGCTGCATTTGGGCCCATGAGAAAGAGGTTGCCTACTGTGGAAAACGTGAAAAGACAGAAGAATTGGAAAGTATAAAAATACACTAACTCATAAAGGAGAAGATAGGGTTTAGGGAACACTGAGTCAGAAATTTCTTCACTGGTCCAGACAGAGGCTGGGCAAAGGCTAGGCAATGTTGCAGAGAGTTGGAAACATATGTTGAGCTTTGAAAAATTCCCCAGTAGGTGAAAATGGAATCTGAAACAGAAAAAAGCATTTCCAAAGGTTCATGCTGTGAAAATGCAGGATGGGTTCAACTAAAGTTGGTGTTGCTGGAGGGCAAGGTGTCTGAAAGAGCAACAGTATTAAGAGACTTTGACATAACAAAATTATCCTTCAATTAAAAATTTTTTTAAAAGAGACTTTGAGGTGGTTAGCACTGGGGATGCCTGGGTTGCAGGGACCCAGCTCTGGGGGAGCACAGGACACTAAGCCAGGAAGGAAAAGACCACCCCTGGTGTCATGTCAGGTTACAGATGCCGCGCCAGCTCTCTGCTGTGACCACCACTGGGGAGTGGTTGACTGTCTGCCATTCACCAAGACAACATCCCCCCAAACATAGACTTTCAAAGGGACTCCATAATGTGTCCCTTATACAACAGAATACGATGGTTTTAAGGTAGCAGTAAACATCTTCAGGATTCTTTGTGAATCAAACAGACTGGGATCACAGACTGCATGGTGGAAAGACTTAGACAGGGAATGTGCTGCACGTGGTATGTGGGAAATTTGAACAGTTCAGCAATAACTGGGGTAGTGGGGGGGGCAGAAAGAAGCATGGTGGAGGAGGTAAGGAGCATGAATTTTCAAGCTATGAAAAAGGCATCTGAGGACCACTTAGTGATAACCTGGCTACTGGGATGGGGCTAGGGCATGGGGCAGAGAGTGGAGGGGATAGATTAAGAGGAAACTGGGAAGATCTGGGGGTTTCTACATTGACTGAGTGAGCAAATAAGGAATAAAGTGGTATGTGAAGAATATAGCAAGCTAATACTCAGAGACAATGCATTTGAGATATGTGCAAGATATTCAAGTAGATACATATTTGAGAGACAGTAGGAGAGTCAAATCTGATATATTTAAGAGACAGTAAGAGACCCAAATCCAAGTCCTGTGGGAGAGGTTGTGGCTAGAGGTCATGAGCATTTGGATATATAAACCAGGCGAGTGGATTCAATCTCCAAAGCAACACATGAGGTATGAAAATATAAGAGGATCTAGAATCAATATTTAGGAAACAGCGTAAGTTAAAGGATGGATAGAGCAAAAGGAGCTGATAGAGGAGCTTGGGAAAAGTTTAGGAATGCACTTAGTAAGCAGAGAAAAGTGGTGTCAAAAGAGTCTGCTGAGAAGAGAACAGCTCTCAATGTCAAGGGCTAGAGAGAGATGAAATAACAGCGCATAGAAACGTGCGCTGAGGAATTTACAATTAGGAAACCACTACTGATCTTAAAGACAGTGGTTTCACAAAAGAAGTAAGATGAGAAGTCAAAAAGTCAAATTTCAGTAGGCAGAAGAAAAAAGGGAGGAGTTTAAAAAAAAACAATGAGCAAGATGGCTCTGCAGAGGTCTTTGAATAGGAATAAAATAAAGCGGTACTTGGAGAGGTATGAGATTCAGAGGGGGTTGGTTGTTTGAACCGACAGACTTGAGCACATCAATACAAATAGGAAAGGAAGCAGGAAAGGACATGAATATAAAGATATAGAAGACACTGAGGATAACTGAGGCAGGGGATCAAGACTTGGGGCAAAGAGAGAAGGTGGTTTTCAAACCGGACCCCATCAGCAGACTGGGTACATTATCTGGATTAAACCTAAGACATGACTGTTTGATATCAGCAGTGTCTTTGAATCTGGGTCACAGCAAATTACCAAAGGCCATCAACTGAAATTTAAGAAATAGAAAAGCTTTCTAAACATTGAAAGTAAGAACTCTGGAAATCAATGGGATCTTTCAGAGATACAAGGCTTCCCTCTCTTATTTCAGCTTTACTATAAAACATATCTTATGGACGAACTAGGAATATAATGCTGTTCTTCTTACACAATAAAAAGAATTTAGAGGTACTGGGAGTAGTTAATGGATTTTCTATTTTCATGCCAGAATTATATCTCCCAAAATGTATCTAAGTCATTCATCTAAATATTTTCAAACCTATCTTGAAATATGAGAGGTTTGGAATTTCTAATGATATATTATCATATTATCTATTTTTCCCTCTCCAAACTTATTAGTATTAAAATCAAATTCAAAAAACCTTATTTAATAGATTTTGTACTTAAAATAAGAAGGCACAGCCATTGTCTTTTTTGTCTGCACTTGCATTTTGTTTTTAATAATGCAGACTCATTTGGAAAATGCTGAATAGAAAACAGACTAACATTTAAAAATAGAAATACAGAAGAATACTGGAACATCTGCTCTACTTGCGTACCTCAAAATGTGAAGATATGTTAAAGCAGACTTTGTGCTTTATCTTCTTAAAGAAGAGTTTAGGGAGGGTTACAAGAAGATTCACTGAACAAAGAGTCATTAAGGCAAAAGTTGGAAACCAGATACACTTCAGCATTTGGTGTTGAAACCATTCAGACAAATGGTTATGCCATCAAACACGACCAAAGAAAGCTATTCACAGGACTGTGTACTTATGCTTATTTAAAAAATAAAAGAAAAATAAATAAATAAAAGATACTTCAGAAATCACATCTATAATAGCTACAGATTTTTCAAATTATTAGTTTTTTCCCATTTGTATTTCTGAAAATGTAGGCTTTTCAGAAATAGATGCTCATTCCAAAGCATCTATCTGAGTAGTGTTTACAAGCAGTAACTCAGAATTTCGTCCTGAATTAGTATTTTAGGACTTTGTGACCTTAGGAATCCCAAGAAAAATAACACTCTAATATTCAGCCTCTTTCATAGAAAATAGGATTTATGGAGTCAGATAGGCTTGTTAGTTTGAATACCAGCTTGAGAGAAAATACGTGTCTCCCATTTTAGCAAAACAAGGGATAACTTTGTCTTGCTGACCATGCAGGTTTAATGTAGAGGGTAGCCGAACAGGAATAGAGTATGCTATGTGAGACAGACTGTCCCTCTCTTGTCTTAAAGGGCAGCAGGGAAGAGAGAGGACGCCAAACGAGGCCGTGTCTCATCCACGAGCCATGTCCCTTCTCCTGCGCTTTCTAGGGCAGCGGCAGCTCATTAGATCCGCAAGGGTACCACAGGGCGGGGCGGGGCTCCAGCTCCAGGTCCCTGTTAAGGACTCTGAAAAGTGACTGCCCCAGACGGAAAAGCCAGCACCTTGGAGGGAGGGTATCTGCAGTGAGGAGGACCCGAGGTTTAATCACTGATTAGCCTCTGGTTCCGGGCAGTCTCAGAGGGAAGCAGCAGTCGCTGAGAGCTGGCCAGGGTACCGCCTCAGGGAGGCTGCCCAGCAGCTGGCTCTGTGGAATCAAACAGGACACACGTCCAGGTCTGAGAGGAATGGAGGGCGGCAGCAGAGGGAGTAGAGGCGAAATCACCTTGGCTGGCGCTGCAGGCAGCACGGCCCGAGATGAAACGTGGCAGATGACGAGCTGCTACACCAGCGACTGACTCAAGCCTTAAAATGAGCACCCGCGGGAAAGCAGCAACCAAACGGATGAGGGGCTTCCCTCAGCGACAGCGGAGGCAGGGGCACCATGCTGCCTCAGAGGTGCATAAGGGGACCTCTGCTGGGATGCACACGAGGTTATCTGAGAGACTATGTTCCAGACTTGGTCCCTGGACCAAGGCAGACTAAAAAGGACTTTTAAATTTTAAACAGATCTGACATTCAGTTCACTCTTTCCCATTAAGTTTCTGTGCTGCTTCACCACCAGCCTTCCCATGTGAGACAAGGAGGGTTTGCTTTTTCAGCTAAAGGATGTCATCATTTGGACTCCTCTGGATTTCTCAAATTCCACAACCATGGTCCTCTTCGCTCACTCAGGTCCAGCCACAGCGGCTTCTCTGACATTTCTAAAACACACAGGGCACACAGCTGCCTCAGGGCCTTTGCACTAGCACTTCTCTCCACCTGGGATACACACATAATTTTTGCATGTAAACTTTTCCCTTGCATTCCTTGTTCCAATGGCACTGTCTCAATGAAGCCAACTCTGATGACCTTATTTAAAATTACACTTTGTCTTTACTGGCATTTCTCTTGCCTTCTTTGCTTTTTTTTTCCCCACGGCAATTATTATCTTCTAAAATACTCTATAATTGACTTGCTATTGTTTATTGTCTGTCTCCTGCCAATAGAAGATAACCAACACAGCTGCAGGACTTTCTGTGTATTTTATTCACTGCTGTATCTCTGCCTTCAAGAAAAGAGCCCGGCATTATAGTAAGCACTTGACAACTATTTGTTAAGTGGATGATTAACCAAAGGTTCAAGATTCAAGAGGAAAATCAGATTAGTTAAATACTGAATTAAGGAAAACACATTTCCCTGTGCATCTATTTGTCCTTGACATTACAAGTGCTCAAAAGATGATTTACTGATTCCTTGGGTATGTACTCCTGATGATATTCTCATGATTACCCTTGCCCATTCCCTTAGTGCAGCCTTTGGACCAAGCAATGTCTCATGAGAGTAAAACCAAAACAAGTCATATGTAAAAACAGCAGTTCACATTTACTGAACACTCTCTAGCTACTGTTTCAATCAATTTGCCTGTATTAGTGCATTTGATACAACAACCCTTCCAGGTAAACAAAATTATTAACTCTACTTAACAAATAGGCAGCTAAGGGATAGTGAGGTTGGAAGGGTCTCAGGGTCACAATGTAGTAGAATCAGGAGTCAAACCTAAGCAGTGGGAGTTCAGAGCCCATGAATTTCCAAAGGCCGCTTGGATAACCTGTGGCAACTACCTGCTTATTTTGTGACCTATAATAAGAGCTATTTCTTCAAAATCAAGCAAAAATTGTTTTTCTGAGAGGTAAAGCAACACAAATACATACAGCAAAGCACAAGCCAAAAGATCCATACGCAGCATGTTTTGTTAACCATATAAACTATGATTTATACAATGACACCACCCAGAAATGTACACTATAAAAAATTGTTTGTTTTTACTATTCTTATGATTAATGGCAGAGAGAATAGAACCAAAGGAGAAGTTCTTAAAACAGAAAGTGAAAATACACAGATTGACAGATGGTGCATGGAAAAAGAAGGCTAGAGATAAAAGACAGGTAAAAATCAATCACTGCTTCATTAAAATAGTAAAACCTTGGAAAAAGCACTTAACCTTTCTGGGTCCATTCCTTCATTTGTAGTAGAGACAGTTATAAACACATAAGGGGCTCTCCCAGTTCTCAAATCTATGGTTATCTATTTAAAGATTCTTATGCTGAACAGTATCAGCTTTCTTAAAAAAAAAAAAGTATTAAAAGTATGGAAACACATTCCTTTCTTTAAAAAATGCTTATGTGCTGAGACTTAGTGGTGGCGTACGGTATCTTTAGTTGTGGCATGCAAACTCTAGTTGTGGCTCATAAACTCTTAGTTGAGGTATGTGAAATTTAGTTCCTGGACTAGGGATCAAACCAGGGCCCGCTGCTTTGGGAGCGTGGAGTCTTCGCCACTGGGCCACCAGGGAAGTCCTTGATGTCAATTTTTAAGAACTTACTCAGGTCCTATTTTCTAATTTAAACTTTTTTAAAAATTCAAAAGCTAAAAAAATATAAGAAATTAGAACACATGTGTTCACTATTTTAACTAGGTTTGATATTTTATTCTCTTATGTCAATAAATTATCATTCAAAATATTAAAACCAATATAATCTACTTTCAGATTTTATTGTGAGATTATAAAATTCACATGCAGCTGTGTAAAATAATAGAGAGAGAAGGCTTATATCCTTTGCCCACCTTCCTCCAATGATACCAGTCTGCATAAATGCTATTTAATACCATAACCAGAAGACTGACATGGATACAATCCACAGACATGATCCAGATTTCATCAGTTTTTACCTGCACCTGTGTGTGTGTGTTTAATTCTACACAACTCTATCGTCTCATCACACGTGCAGATTCATGTGAGCACCAACACAGTCACGATACAGAAAGCTCCTGCACAAAGATCCCTTCATCCTACCTTTTTATAGCCACAGAAAAACCCTCCTTCCCTATTTTCTTTCACAATAAAAAAAAAATAAAGAAAACTGTCTGGGCAATAACATCTTAATTTAGATTCAACCCACAAAATGATTATTAATAAAACTTTAAACTACCAGAATTAAGAAACTCTTTAGATTAGTAAGACAGATGCTTATGTAATGGGAAAAACACACTAAAAATAATACCTTTATTTGTTCCTTACCACATAATTAAATATAGAAAGACAGGATCTCTGAGAAATAATTTCAGTATGTAGTTGTAAACCATTAGAGATTTTACTAAGGAAAAATAGCAATTTAAGAAGCTGATACTCATTTGGAGAATGAAGAAGACCATCAAGCAAACATTCCAGCCAATAAGTTAACATTTGAGCTGAAAGTTCAGACTAAATTTTCTAAGAGGAAAAAACAAGAAGCATCATATACTAAATAAAATTTAGGATTTGGTTACTTGAAAATATTTATGGATGTCAAACAGCTGAGAAGTCACATAGACTTGTATCTGCTCATATTTTATATACAGATACAATACAATATATGTGAAAAAGTGAAAATGAAGTCGCTCAGTCGTGTCCGACTCTTTGCGACCCCATGGACTGTAGCCTACCAGGCTCCTCCATCCATGGGCTGTTCCAGGCAAGACAACTGGAGTGGGTTGCCATTTCCTTCTCCAGGAGATCTTCCCAACCCAGGGATTGAACCCAGGTCTCCTGCATTGTAGGCAGACGCCTCACCGTCTGAGCCACCAGGGAATTCTCACAATATGTGTAGATATACATATATTTTCCAATCACATGTGTACTTAACAAATGCAAACAATTTATTTTATTATGGAGATTTTTAGGACTATTGCTTATAAGCCTAAAAATTACGGATGTATCTTAGGCCCATTTTTTATGTTTTGAAAATGGAAAGGTATATTGAATGTAATTTTCTATAAAGCTGAGATAGCAACAATATTGAATTATGCCAACATTTCACCTAGATCAATTCCATCTTTCCTTTTCTCAATCCTTCCATCCCTTCCCTTATTTTCTTCCTTGTCTCATTTCTACCTTTTTTAAAACCTTTTTATTATGCAAAATTTCAAACTTATTCAAAAGCAAAGAGCTAGATCTGTATAATGAGCTGATATACACATTACCCAATTACAATTATCTATACCTGAACAATCTTTTTCATTTGTGATACATTATTTAAAAATTGCTATTTTTTTAGGCATGACCAAAGTGTTGTAGTTATGTTTAAAAGATAAGAATCATTTTATTTTAGCGAAAAGGATGTTCAAAATAAACATTTACCAATGACCTGATATAGACCGATATTTGCTGGTGAGTAGCTTGTTATCAACAGAGTGCAGGGCAATGATGCTGTGTGATTTCCACAAAGAGATTAGAAGAAGCAATGTAACTTCTTCACTATCCCCAGGACACAGGAGCCCTGAGGTGCCACGCTCTGAGGAAAAGGAGCAGGGGAGATTTCTTGTAGGCAGCCCTGACTCTGAATCCTCCCAACCGAGACACCAAACACTGAAGAGGAATTTCTCTCCGTTGTTGCAGATTACTACACATTCTGGATGTTCGATTCTTTTTTTTTCAACCAGCCCCCTAATGATGGACATTGGGTTATTTCCTCTTTTGCTATTAAAAAGTGCTGCAAAAAAACCAGCATTATGCAGTGGGCTCTTGTATGGTTGTCCACTGTATCTGTATCTTTGACACAAATTCCTAGAAGTAGGATCCAGGAATCGAAAGTAAGTGCTCATAGAAACTAACTAGATTCAAAGGCACCTTCACCATCTTGCATTGCCACAAGCAATGTATAAAAAATCCTGTTTCCTCACAGTTCCCAGCCTCAATACTTAGGGATATAACCACCTCTTGTCTATGATAAGACTGGCAAATATTTTTCCCAATTGATAACTTGTCTTTTTATTTTGCTTATGGGGTAGGGTTTTCAGTCATTAAAAAAAAAATTCTATGTAATCAAATATATCCATTCTATATCCTGATTGTATCTGGATTTTAGCTAGTAAAGGTCACTTTTGCCTACTACCAGACTGTAGAGGTATTTCCCATGCTTTTACTAGTATTTGTGTAATTTTACTTTTAACACTGAAGTCTCTGATCCATTTAAAATACATTCAGTGGATGGCCTCAGGAATGAACCTAATATAATCTTTCTCCACATAGATATCCAGCTATCCCAGTAAACTTACTAAAAAGTTTATATATCTGCACTGACTTAAAATTCCAACATACTGTAGACTAAATTTCTTTAAGCATTTGGGTCTGTTTCTGGATTTTCTATTTGGTTCCATTGGTCTGTCTAGTAAATATAGTTTTCTTTTTAAGAGAGATTTAGAACTACCCTTTTCCCTTGCTCTTCTTTCTCTGGATTTTACTGGATATACATACTTTTTCATTCTTCCAAATGAATTTTATAATTGGCTTTCCAAGCTCGAGTTTAAAAAAAGAAAAACAAAAGAGATTATATGTGTATGAGTTTGCATTACAGTCATTGATTTGGGAATAAATGATATCATTATGATATTTGAGTTCTCTTAGCCAAGAAAATGGCACCCCACTCCAGTGCTCTTGCCTGGAAGATCCCAGGGATGGGGGAGCCTGGTGGGCTGCAGTCCATGGGGTCGCTAAGAGTCGGACAGGACTGAGCGCCTTCCCTTTCACTTTTCACCTACATGTATTAGAGAAGGAAATGGCAACCCACTCCAGTGTTCTTGCCTGGAGAATCCCAGGGACGGGGGAGCCTGGTAGGCTGCCGTCTACGGGGTCGCACAGAGTCAGACACGACTGAAGCGACTTAGCAGCAGCAGCAGCAGCAGCCAAGAAAACTGTATGCCTCTCATATCTTCCAGGAGACATCTGTCTCTTTCAGGTGCGTTTTACAGTTTTCCTCATATGGGTTTTGATGTGTCTTGTTAAGGTTAGTTAGAGCTGCATAGTTTATTTTCTTTTTTGATAAATGAATAGGGTTTTCACTTCCATTCTATCAACTGGATTTTTTTCTTTTTCCCTGAATGGCTCAGTTTCTTATTACCAACAGTTTTGATGGTTTGCAAGTGGAATACCAAATGAAACATCTGCCTTGCCTAAGAATAAGATCTGGTCAATATGGGATCCTCTATCTAATTTTATACACAGGACATTAAGAAGTAACCATAATGTGGAGCTGCGAGAAAGCTACAACGGGGATCAACATGTATTTCACGTTTGTATCTATAATCAACCACAAATGCCACAATTAGACTGTCTTCTTTCTATTTCAGACTGCAATGTAGCAAATCTAAAAACCAGGAGAGTAACTAAGAATAAAGAGAGTGCCTAAGATAAGAATTCTCCTGTAATACAAATAGTCAGCACAACAATTAATTCTGGACTAATAATTATTTTTGAACCTTGACCCTTGGGGGAGGGGACAAAACAGATAATCTATACCTATAGCTATTTGCAAAACACAGCTATTTATTAAGGATAGATAGGAACAATCTCAGAAGGATGAAATCATGTCATAAATTGGTGCAAACATAATCTCCATTACCAAACAATTTTAAACACAGACTGAAACAGTTTTAGTGTTCTTCTCATCTGCTTTCCTTGATAATTTGTTACTAGGCAACAGATCTTATTGACTTTGTTTTCTCATGGGAGATGCCACAATTATAGTATGAAATCAGTATTGAGTTTAGAAGAAATTCTGATTAAACAGTAACAAACAAGATGTACCTATTTTCATCTATTTCAGAGTTGACTGGATCCATATATATATATAAAATATATATATATACGAATATACATACACATAGTCTGTACCACCTACTGAAATAATAATCTTGTAAAATATATTGCTGTGTAAAACAATAACTTGTTCATATCATAAAACCTACTCTCCCAGACTTTTTCCTAAGTTATCTTAGGATTATAAATATTAAAGGAATAGATATTTCTATTGACATACTGTCATTAAGGAGTATACAAGTGAATATAAAATAAAGCAAGTCACTAATAACTTAAAAATTCTCTTTAAAATATAATCATCTAATAAACCCCTTGTTATTTGATCCACACATCAATCTGCTCAAAGGCCCCATAACTAGTTAGGTATTTTACACATGCATATTCCATTGGCTTTAATTGGATATTTTTTTGAACAAAATTTTAAAAAATCAAAACTGATTAGAATAACTAGAACTGACAATGTGCAAACTCCATCTAAACATTTACATAGAACAACTTCAAGACTACAATACGACTGTAAATTAAACCATCTGACATTCAAATTGTCCAACAGTTTTCTTTAAAGTCATAAAACATTACAAGCTAAAATCATTAACTTGCATGCTCCAGAGCATTAAAGTAAATCTTGATAATTCACCAAATATACACATTCACTCCCTTCAAAAAAACAAATGTAGCACCTACAAACAAAAGAGCTCTTTTGGCATACAGGAAAAGTTAATCTAATTTTGTTGTTTTTCTGATCTCCAAAAATTATTTCCATCATTTATACAGATTGGGGTAAATGTTGAACTGAGGTAATGCAAATCCACTTAGGATACCTTCCATGTAACTACTCTGAATCAGTCTTTGTTTTTTTTCCTTTGTATTGAAGAAAGAAATCTAAAGAAAAAAACATACACCCCTTTAAAGTGTGCTCTGAAAATTAACATATGAGAATATATAGGGGTGTGTGTGTGTGTGTGTAAAATATCTATAAAGGACAGAAATGGTATGAACCTAACAGAAGCAGAAGATATTAAGAAGAGGTGGCAAGAATACACAGAAGAACTGTACAAAAAAGATCTTCATGACCCAGATAATCACGATGGTATGATCACTCACCTAGAGTCAGACATCCCGGAAGGTGAAGTCAAGTGGGCCTTAGAAAGCATCACTATTAACAAAGCTAGTGAAGGTGATGGAATTCCAGTTGAGCTATTTCAAATGCTGAAAGATGACGCTGTGAAAGTGCTGCACTAAATATGCCAACAAATTTGGAAAACTCAGCAGTGGCCGCAGGACTGGAAAAGGTCAGTTTTCATTCCAATCCCTAAGAAAGGCAATCCCAAAGGATGCTCAAACTACCGCACAATTGCACTCATCTCACACACTAGTAAAGTAATGCTCAAAATTCTCCAAGCCAGGCTTCAGCAATACGTGAACCGTGAACTTCCAGATGTTCAAGCTGGTTTTAGAAAAGGCAGAGGAACCAGAGATCAAATTGCCAACATCTGCTGGATCATCGAAAAAGCAAGAGAGTTCCAGAAAAACATCTATTTCTGCTTTATTGACTATGCCAAAGCCTTTGACTGTGTGGATCACAATAAACTGTGGAAAATTCTGAAAGAGATGGGAATACCAGACCACCTGACCTGCCTCTTGAGAAACCTATATGCAGGTCAGGAAGCAACAGTTAGAACTGGACATGGAATAACACACTGGTTCCCAATAGGAAAAGGAGTACGTCAAGGCTGTATATCGTCACCCTGCTTATTTAACTTATATGCAGACTACATCATGAGAAACACTGGGCTGGAAGAAGCACAAGCTGGAGTCAAGATTTCAGGGAGAAATATCAATAACCTCAGATATGCAGATGACACCACCCTTATGGCAGAAAGTGAAGAGGAACTAAAAAGCCTCTTGATGAAAGTGAAAGAGGAGAGTGAAAAAGTTGGCTTAAAGCTTAACATTCAGAAAACTAAGATCATGGCATCTGGTCCCATCACCTCATGGGAAATAGATGGGGAGACAGTGGAAACAGTGTCAGACTTTAATTTTTTGGGCTCCAAAATCACTGCAGATGGTGACTGCAGCCATGAAATTAAAAGACACTTACTCCTTGGAAGGAAAGTTATGGCCAACCTAAATAGCATATTAAAAAGCAGAGACATTACTTTCCCAACAAAGGTTCGTCTGGTCAAGGCTATGGTTTTTCTAGTGGTCATGTATGGATGTGAGAGTTGGACTGTGATGAAAGCTGAGCACCGAAAAATTGATGCTTTTGAACTGTGGTGTTGGAGAAGACTCTTGAGAGTCCCTTGGACTGCAAGGAGATCCAACCAGTCCATCCTGAAGGAGATAAGTCCTGGGTGTTCATTGGAAGGAATGATGCTGAAGCTGAAACTCCAATACTTTGGCTACCTCATGCGAAGAGTTGACTGGAAAAAACCCTGATGCTTGGAGGGATTGGGGGCAAGAGGAGAAGGGGACGACAGAGGATGAGGTGGCTGGATGGCATCACCGACTTGATGGGCATGAGTTTGAGTAAACTCCGGGAGTTGGTGATGGACAGGGAGGCCTGGCGTTCTCCGATTCATGGGATCGCAAAGAGTCGGACACGACTGAGTGACTGAACTGAACTGACTGAAAATATCTATGCGTTCACATATTTTTCCACACAATATTATACTAATGAAGCATCAAATAACACATAAAACAATTACTTTCTCTTCAATCATAACATGCTACAGCATAAAATTTTACAAAATTATAAGTAGTAGTGTATTTGTTTTTTAAATGGAGTGAAAATAATTATACAGGTCTAATGTTATTGACTTAACTTGTTGCATGCCAATTCATCTTTTATTATCTTGTTCTACTATAAACACAAATACATGAAATCAATTTGTTCCTTCCAGTCTGATTCCAATGACTACACATCAGGCATCTTAGAGAATTAGTGCCTAATAGTACAATTCGATAAACCCCTTTAGAAGGAAACTTCTTAATTTGAAACTTTTGGGGGGAGATCAAATATAAGAGGGCAGAAAAGTCTGCAAATACAAATACTAGACATAATCTGCCTCCAACACAATAGGGGGTTTGAGACAAATAACTCCATGGAAAAGCAGTGCACACATTCTCTAAAGAGCTCAAATTGACATTTCTCAAATACTATACTGGAGCCTCTTGATCCTGTTAACTTCTGTAATTCCAACTGACCCTACCAGGTGCAGGCAGGCTGTTCTACACATTTTCAGGGAAGTGAAAGGAAGCCTTCCCAACCGACCCAGACTCTATCCAGCACCATGAGGGGCCTTGGGCATACAAATGTGGAAACTGCAGTAGACATCTGTGTCCTGCTGCCCCACAGACAGCTACTCGTCAGCCACCTCATGAACCTAGAGGTGTTCACACTGTCTTTGGGAAGACAAGACCGAAGGAGCAGGCCTCAACTTTTCCTCTGAGCAGGCTCTTCAGGGTTTGATCAAAGAATTCTGACTATAACCAGAGTATGGTCCAGAAAAGAGATTTACTGGGTTTATGAGTGGGCAGCCATGTATCCATGGCCCGGTATACTCCTCATCCCAGAGAATGCACTCTGAAGTAGAAAACCCAAGGCAAGCACTTGGATATATCCTTGAAAGGCAGCCTGAGATCACAAGGGCGACCATCAGGACTTCTGTAACTGTTCAACTGAAGCCATCTTAACGTTCTACCAATCCAGCTATCTCGGTCAGAAACACTTCCCTTACTCCATCATGAACATCCTAAAATGACAAATAACAAAGTCAGTAGCAAGGGTTCACTTTGCCTGAGCCTTGTATTTTTCCATGAGATCTAGTTCAGGCTGGACAAACAGTCCACTTCCAAATGTCATACAGCTTACAAACTAAAGTATAAAATGCAAGGTTATACTAACCCCATCTTTCACGAGATAATGCCCTATCTCTAAAGAATACAAAAATTAAATTTAATCATATCACCGGACAATCAAAGAAGACACAGGTAGACTAAAACTGGACAATACTGTACCTTCTTATCACTACTAGTAACAGAACAGCTATCAAGAAGAGCATATTTTATACAGAAGACATAATAGAGGAAGAGCATTTTCCCCATTGCTCCTAGCACCATTCTACACATAAGAGGAATCATCACACTCATTCACACAAAGTATCTGGTAGTTAATAAAGAACATTCTTAATCTGATATCAAACCACATTTCCAGGTTCACCTTGTTCCCTTCTTCCTCTCCCACTTCTCATCTGCAGAAATTTACTCCTGCTCCTCATTTAAGGAAACCATTTTCTATTCTTGCTGTCCTCAATTTCTTCTTATTTCCTAGACCTGCATGGCCCCTTTAAAATCCTATTACCCTTGTACAGTTTCAATTGCCTGCTTCTCCAGCCGGCACACTCTTATTTAACCTTCGGAGTCCAGCTGAAATAGCTCTCTGTCCTCCAGCTCATCCAGGAAGAGCTAGTGTCTTCACTATGCGTGCACACAGCACCTTACTAACATCTACAGCAACGCACCCAAAGGTGGGCTGAAGGGAGCACCCGCACTGTGGGCTATGACCTCCTCGAGGGGAGGGACAGGGTCTGACTATTCTTTGAATCTGCCCAGCCTTGCACACAGTAGGTTTATTTTTATATATGTATTTAAAGCATAAAAAGGTTTTAAATAACTTCTATTTAGCATCACTTACAAGTACTGGATAACAGAGACGCTTGCAAGTAATGACCGTGATTTTGTTTCTAATTTCATGTAGATTGTATTCAACATCCTACAACCAGCCTATTGTACAAAGAATCAGGAGTCAGCTGCATGGAAAATCTTAGTTATTAGAAACTATGTAAAAGCAACTGGGCCTGGCCATTCAATGCTGCAGTTTCCTATTTTATTTTTTAGCACCTAGTGTTTATATCTCTCGCTCTGCTGAGTAGTGAAAAGTTAAGAACTGAATTCTATGAATATTATTTATGCACATGGGATCCAATTTTAATATTCTGAAAAAATAAAACTACTAGTAAGAATATACTGAATATTGTATTCTTTTTCAATGTATCAGAGGCCAGCAAAATATCAAAATGTAAATCTCAGACATCTAGTTGTACAATATATTTCTTCCCGAGAAGTCCGAGTTTTCTTTAGGATGTGTGTACACAACTGGAATCTTTAAATTTCCACATGAGTGTACATGGTTGCATCATTCATTCAAGGAGTAATAAATGCGCACGCACACACACACACACGCACACGGCTATTTCTCTCATTAGAAATGTAAACACCACCACTCAAAGATGAGAAGAACAACAGCAAAGTAACACAAGGGAGGCTGCTGATGAAAGGCCGTTACGGAAATGGAACATTAAAGTGTGGTTCTGTGCATATGTATTGATATTGTCGCACTTGAGCACATAAGTGTGTGTGGGCCCAACTAACGAGAAGGCATGGAACAGCAAGGTTTCTCAATGAGAATTTAGAATCAGTGAACATCAGACAAGAACAGATCTAGAAAATTATCCTAGCTCTCTCATGGTTTCTCCAAGCTGACTGTGGTTACATCACTTCAAAGCCCCCCATAAAACCAACAGCCAAGAACTGCCTTCCCCAGCCCTTCACATATTTATACTCCCATCTGAAAAAAAATATCCTAGAAGTAGAACAGTAATACCTTAAAAAATATGGAACATGTTAATAATAGCAATATTGTCTAATCATTCAATTATCACATAATCAAATGGTCGACTCCCATCTTAAAATAAGTGAAGGCCAAAATGACACTTGGAAAGGTATCAATTATATAAGATTATTTTATTTTTTAAAAGTAATTATAATAACGTGAAAAATATTCTTATAATGAGTCACTAGAGCATAAAAATAGTCTTCCCACATGCACTTTGAAAATCTGTCTCAGCCATAATTTGAAAAACAAATAAAATCCTAACCTCCCACAAGTCAGAAAGTCAGAACTCTTACTATTTGTCAGGCATGATTCTACAAGGCAGAGGCAAAGCTTATATGACTAAACATTTAAAATAAGACAATTTCAAGCACTGAAAGAGGCAATAAAGAAAATATTCAAAAATGCAAAAGCAAGTTGGCATTAATGAAGATAGCTTTTCTGTGGAGGTGACATTGAAGTTAAGAATGATAGGAAGAAATAAAAGTCTAGAGTGAGAGCTTTAAGAAGGAGAAAGAGAAAAGTACACATGGCCCAAGGCAAGAATGAGATTGGTAGGCTAGAAATGAGTAAAATAAAGAGGGGCAAGCACTGGGTGAACGTTAAGCCAAGGAATGCCTTGACCCACTTTATATAAGCCATTTACTTGCTGTATGGCTTTGAGCAAATTGCTTAACCTCTCTGAACCGGAGCTTCTTCATCAGTAAAATGGGGATTAGTAACAGCACCTTCATCATAGAGCTGCGGTGAGGATTAAGTGAGTGAACATTCACGTACCTGTAATATTGCATGGCACAGCAACTGGGGAGTGACTTCACTACAATTTTATTAGCATTAATAGGAAATAATATTACCTATCTTATCATCAATTTAAAAATATTCACTCTGCCTGCTAGATGAAACAAATAATTGCATGAATACAAGGGTGGTGGCAGGTATAAGCCAGATAGGAGGTCACTGCAGTGATGTCTAGGCAAAACTTGACTTTGAACCAAGATTATAGAATGAGACAGATTTGGAATATAGTTTATAGGTAGAGCTGATAATATTGTTTAAAGAATTAGATATGCAGATGAAGGGAAGATTAGAAACTAAATAACACTCCTAATTTTAATAGCTAGAGATATAATTCATACAGCATACGAATCACCCATTTGAAATGTACAACTAGATGACCAAAATACAACCATCACAATTCTAGAATGTTTTCATTACCCCAAAAAGAAACCCTGTACCCCTTGGCTGACACATCCCAATTCACCCATTTCCCCCACTACTCTGGCCTTAGGCAATCACTAATCTATTTCCTGTTTCTTATTTGCCTGTAAGGGACATTTGACATAAATGAGATCATACAGCATGTAGCTTTTTTCACTGACTCTTTTCACTTAACTTAGTGTTTGTAGGTTCATGCATGTAGTAAAATTTATTAGTAATGCATTTCTTCTTATTGCTAAATAACATTCCACTGTGTAGCTGTACCACATTTTACTTATCCAATCACCAGCTGATAGACATTCGGGATGCTTCTACTTTTGGGCTATCACAAACATTTGGCTGCTACCAGTATTAATGTACAAGTTTTAATATGGATATGTGTGTTCATTTCTCTTCGGTATATACCTTGGAATAAAAAAGCAGAGTACTATGATAATTCTATACTTAACTTTTCAGAAAACTGCCAGATTTTTCCAAAGCGGCCGCACTTTTTCACATTCTCACCAGCAGTGTATGAGGCTTCCAACATCTCCACATCCTCTCCAACAGTCACTATCAGTCTTTTTGATAACAGCTATCCGGAGGGGTGTGAGACACAGCATCATGCTGTGGTTTTGATTTGCATCTCCCTGATGGTTAGCGATACTGAACATCTTTTCATGTGCTCATTAGCCATTTTATATAATGTTTGGAGAACTGCCTATTTTAGACCTTTGCCCAATTTTTAATTGAGCTATTTGTCATTTCATCATTGAGTTGAGGGAGCAAAGTGAAATATCTTAAGCAAAGCAAAGGTTAATTGAAAAAGAAATAATAGCCAAAGCCAGCATGTCCATGAGAGTTCACAGAACTTGTAACCTCTTAAGGGTAAGAACTCTGCCATCAGCCACTTTGAATGATAATTGCCCCTTTCTGAGTGACTAGCAGAATTGAAAGTGAAATATTTTAAAAAAGCAAATGAAAATCCTGAAAACAGAATGCCTAAAGTAAGAAGAAAGTACTATCATTTTCAGTGTAGACAGAACACTATAGCATTTAGAACTTATTTCCTACACATACTAACAACTAAATTTCACTACATGAGTCAGTTACATAAGGTGGCAATGGCTATTTAGAACAGTGTTTTAGGAGGAATACTGAAGCTGCAGCTGACCCAGAGACAGCTAACTTCTGTGATGTCTGCCGTGAGCATCAGAAGATGAGAGCAGTGGCAGGTATGGGAGGTAGGGCCCCATTCCTAAGACGGTTTATGTCTCTTGAAAATGTAAAGGCAATTCAAAAAGTTTTTTAAACCATGCAGGTTACTTTAAAAAGAAATGAGAGATACTTAGAGTACTCTCGTGGGCTTTCCTGGTGGCTCAGCTAGTAAAGAATCTGCTAGTAATGCAGGAGATGTGGGTTCAAGCCCTGGGTTGCGAAGATCCCCTGGAGATGGGAATGGCAATCCACTCCAGTATTCTTGCCTGGAGAATGCCATGGACAGAGGAGCCTGGTGGGCTACAGTCCAAGGGGTCACAAAGAGGCGGACATGACTGAGTGACTAAGCACACATACACAGAATATACTCTCAACATTTCAAAATGACCAAATGAAACATAAGGATTCAACATGGGGCCATTGTCAGAATACTGAATCAAATGGATCACTAATCTAACTTAGTATGCATTTCACTTGCATCTTCAAAGAGCTTCCATCCCCAATCCTTGTTTTCATGTAACATAACAAAGCCAAAATGGTGTTTGTTACCTTGTTATGTAATCAAACATGTGAATTAAACTAGAATGACATGATCAAGTCTTATACAATTCAACAGCAATGACTTGAAAGATACAAATAAATGTACAAATTATCAATGTCAATTCATTAATTCTAGCATGGGGACAACTTCACATTAGTATATATTTGTATCACTTTCATCTTCTCAACAAAAACTTCATAGTATTTATTCTAAATTTTAGTAAAAATAATGCAACTCAAAAAAATTAAACAGTGTTTCAATGGACCCCAAATTTATATGGCACAAAAATAACAATAATTTTACTGATAAAATGATATGTCTATAAGTAATCATTTTGTATTTTATATATATGTACATATCACAAACAGATATTCTACCTCTCTAGGTTTTCAGAAATTGAAGGAATACTAGAAGAAGTTCTGAACAGAGAATATATAGCTGTAGACAAAGTGGAACCACCATTTCCAAATTAAATAAAATTAGCTTAAGGTGATCTTATAGTGATGCTGAGAAATATTTTTTAATTTAACACAGGAAAACAATGAATTCTAGTAATCCCTTGCTGTGTGCATTCAGGGACACAGCTGGGAATGCTGATTTGTCGAAACTCTGCCTGTAAAAGAGGGGGAGCCAAGGTTCTCTAGTAACCAACAGGGAAGGGATGAAACGCGGCATCTCAACAAGACAGTCACAGGCTCAAATGAGGTTAAATGAGTACAAGGGCTTGACACCAGCAAGCCCATCACTTAACCCACATCTTTAGTTTTCTCGGAGTATTGACTTCTTTCTCTGCTATCACAGTTTTCTCCTCTTGCCACAGAATATGAACTCTGAAAGAGATCTGTAACCTTTTAATACCATGTCCAAAGCATAAAAACAGGTCCTCCTATTTTGAGTTTGAGATGTTCAATCACAGAAGGACTCAGAAGGGACTAGAGTGGATCTCCTGAAACGAGCCCTGTGGTGAGGGGAAGCGAGCCACCAGCCCAGCTCAGGTCTAGCTACCGAGCTGTCCACGTGAGTCAGGAAACCGGATCCTTTAGAACAAAGAAAGGGACGTGGACCTGGAAAGTCAACGCAATTAGTATCTATGACAGCTGGACAACATTAGCAGATGAAAGAGAGGAGGAACAAAATGAAGGTGGGAAAAACAGTTTTAAGATGCAATCCAAGTACCAAAAGGCAAAAAAATACAATAAAGTCAGTATAAAATGTGTCTAGAACTTAATGCTCAAGTTGAGAGGGAAAATGGATGAAACCGGGGAGTAGGCAGAAGCCAAACTGGGAGGGAGGATTGCAAATCATGGTAAAGAACTCTGGATTTTTTCCTCTAAGCACATGAGTTGTTGACGGGTTGAGGTAGGGTAATAAGATGGCATAATATATGCTACAGAACGATTTCTCCAGGCTGCTCGGTGGTGAATGACAGGCCTAGGTCACAGCTGAAAGTGACAGAATACAGAGGGTGATTTCCCGCACCACCAGCCAGGCCACATTTTACAAAGGAGTATCCTTCACACCATCCAAAGATCCAAAGGCTTGCCACTTAACCTCCACGAGTTTCAGTTTCCTTCCTAGAAAATTAGGAAGACAAATACCTATCTCAAAGGAAAGATTATCTGAGAAGTTATGTAACACTTCAAAAAGAAATTTGGCATGTGGTAGATACTCAGAAAGCATTAGGTCCCTTTTCATTTACTTCCTGTGCAGCTAATAAAAACTCTTCCAAATTCATTAGAAGGTGCTAACTTTTGAAAAATAAAAAGCTGGAAACAAACAACTTCGTCTAGGCAGTGAAAACACAGCCTAAGCAATTTAGACTCTGTAGGCTGAATGGAAAATAACCTTGCCCTGAGCAAAATATTTACTAAGCTCTACACTCTAAAACCAAAAACAATATGACTTGTGTACTACAAAGAATGAACTCTCTAGTTAATAGCTACCCAAATTCTTGACTGCAATCTATACAACACGGAGAAAGTTCTAGGAGGAAGGCAAATAAACCTCCGTGAAATGTCCTTCCTTCTGATTTGCTAAAGCTATCTTTGTCTACTGCCCAGCTACATAAATGATTGTACCATTCTCTACCACCTGTTTTTTGAACAGATGTACAGAAAATTGGAAAACTCAGTGAAGGTAACCTATGTAAATCATATCTATACATCTTTAATTTTCCTTCATATATTTTGGTATTTTGGTATAGTCTTACTATAGGACGCCTTATACCATTTCTTAAATATGAAATTTTTTCATAAATAGAATTAATATAAGAGCATATGAGCTTCCGCTTACACTCTTCATCTTGGACTTCCTAAAAAGTTCTCAACAATCCAAGGAATCTTACTACAGACAAATCTTTCATCAAAGAAAATGATGAGATGAGACAGTGGCCAACAGAGAAGGTCTTTTAAGGCTGTGTTACAGAAGGCTCGATGAGGTGCTTTTATAGAGCTTTAGTGAACACTCATCCAAAGTGGAAAAACGGCCAAATGTTAAACATTGAGCTGAAGCCAAATATTGCTATTATAGACCCTTCAGGATACAATCAGAAATGTAAGACTTTAAGTATGGTATTTGTGCTACACTCTTCTTAGTAAAATGTTTAATGTTCAGATTTCTAGTTTGACCATATAGAGGAGGGACAACAATGTCTTAGCACTGTCCACTGTGGAATAGCTCTAGCCACCTCAACGTCACTCAGTAAGTACTCACTGGTCACACATTCTTCTGCCTGTACAAGCTGCTCATAATGGTGATGTCGCCGAGCTATCTTGAACTACAGACATCTCCTCTTGGACTCCTGGCTGTAACAAGTCTCAACCAGGACTTCTTGAAAGACTCATGTCATGTGTTAAATAACTAAAAATTAAATGTAGCTCATATGGTTAAAAAAAAAAAAAAAAGGCTGTGTTATCACATACATTGCCATGAACCACACAAGGCTACTGAGCATCTGAAATGTGGCTGGCGAGGGCTGAGTTGTGCTGTATGGACAAAATACAAGCTAGGTTTAGGAAGCTCCATATGAAAAAGGAATGCAAAATAACTTGATAATTTTTATACTGATTATACATTAAAATGAATATATTTAGGATATAATGGGCTATATAAAATATATCATTAAAGTTAACTTCATATTTTCTTTTTACCTTTCTTACTGTGACTTTTAAATGACACGTGTAGCTCATATTTGTGCCCTGTTTCTTTGGGGCAGCACTACTCTGTGAGGTTGCACATTTTCAGTGAAACCCACTGTGTGTAATTTATAAGTCCAGATATAAACACATGGCCATATGAATAAGTAAGTGGATAATTAGATATGTTTATGGTATCTCCAGATAAATTATTTCACAATATTGCTTAATACTGTGTTTGGGGAAAATGCCATTCAAATAATTAGGCAAAGGTTAAAGTTAGTATTACATTTCATCTGATGAATAAACATGGCTTAAATCACAAATGTGATGTCATGGAAAATTGATACATTTAAGACAAGGTCTGTGCTCTTGTGTGATTCATGGTTTCCTGAACAGATACAACTAAGAAAACAAGTAAGCACAAAAAAATTTCTGGTGCTGTGAGAAAGCCTTCTAGTTTTCTAAAGGTTATGGGTTGGAGGCATTTTTATTTCAGAATATAGACAGTACTGTTGGTATTCAGTATTTGGAGGCCGGGATAACCAAATGTCCTTCAGCTGGTGGGAGCACCCTGTACCACAAAGAATTTTCCAGGTCAAAAGACTCATAGTGCCCTGATCAATGCTGGTTCCTGGACACTGGGGTGATTTCAGAGCCAAATGCTCAGAGACTCCATTCTAAGAGTGCAATCAACATAAGATTACACAAAAGCATCTCTGTTCAGTGTACAAATATACATACATGCAAATATATCACATACATTTTTACATGTAGTGTGCCCAAAGCAACAGAGTCTGTCATTCTCAGCCTAAGAAAAATAAATAAGTTACTTGAAGCATTTAATGCATACACAGAATTTCCATATCTAAGCAAATAACGTCTTAAAAAAATTTTTTTCCCCACTTACAAATACTTCTGTTACTGAGCAGGAATATCAATCTTGCCATCCCTATCTGATGCCCAGTTGACAATCTAAGCGGGAAGGACGGGGGCAAGGGGTGGTGGAGAGCCCTTTCCGTCATTTGCCAGAGAAGTCACTCTTTATTCCTTTTAACCCTTAGAAAGAACATTGCTAATCTAGTATGGGAAGCAAAAGACAGGTACTGCTCATTGCCTCAGAAGCAAAAGGTAGGTACAGCTCAACACAAAATGTCAGAGTCATTAAAAGAGAAACAAGTCAACCTACCATAAATCAAGGCATTCATTATTTGATAACAATAACTTTTAAGTATGTATGAAATTCATAAAAATGTCATACCTTCATGTCAAACCTGCTCATCTCTCCCACCCAAATCAAGAAAGATCCTTTGAAGAGCTGACATTCTAGAATCTTATTCAGGCTTAAGGAAATAGGAATATTTTAATCCATGCTTACATCTAGGGATAGCTAAGCTATTTGCCTCAAAACTAAGGGTGCAGTACCCTTTTCAAAATGTCTTACTATATAACTTAATTATCTCTATAAGAAGTGAAAAACTCTATAAATTATGGAGGGAAATCGAGCATAATGGTAGAATAGTGTCCAAAAACTGATACCCTTTCTGCATTAAAATATTCAGGGCTAATTGTGATTTTAGCACTTGTTTTTACCCTTGCTTTGTTCATTGGCCAAACTTAAACACTTCTCATCTCCTTCAATGAAAAGTGGCGCTATTATGTTCCTGGAAGCATGAGCAGGGTTCCTCAAAGCCTAATTTTAAGGTCTTAATTGGCTGAGGCGATGGGAGACCATACAAAGCCCACTTCACAGAGAAGGGCAAGATTGCCAGGTCACTGGAGAATAGATGAAGAGCTAACTGGAAGCTATTGCTGAAATCTTAGTGTTCTGGGAAGTTTTACCAAATAGTAACTTAGCGAGAATGGAACACAATCATCCATCATAACACAGGACCCAGAGGTGCTGAAGTCAGCTTGCAGAAACAAAACAATTAAAACAGAAACAGTTACCGTCACTTAATAATTGAATATCATAACAAGCCAAGCAAGCTTTATGGAAACTGGATACTTGATTGGTTCTGTGGTATGTTGTTGATATCTAATCTCCGACTGTATCTTCTCCTAAGCTCTAAGTCCCAGGAAACAGGGGGTTGTTACTAATACTTTTGTTCATTTGGAACTGCTGGACCTCTAGTCTACTTTTCACCTTTGCAAAGTTGAATAATCATCATTCATCCAGCCATCCATTTACCCATCCAACATCTGTTGTGTGTTATGTGATAAAAGGCACTTAAGACACTGAATAAAATTATCTTGGCCTTCAAGCAGTCCATTATTACTTAACTAATAATAATTAATAATTCATCAACATACACCCACTATAAAAACATCCATTTTGGAATAATTTGAAGTAAATTAATACTTCCACCATCAATTCTAACCAACAGTGACAAGTTCCCAAAACAAACCAACAAAACCAAAAAAGACAAATTTATATTCATGAAATTCAAGACTATGGAAGAAGAAAAGTTAAAGGTTCAGAATTCAAAAAAATTTTTAAACAATCTTATGCTCACAAAAAATAATAAAGATACATAATTTAAAAAATCATATTTTATGTTTTGCGGGCTAAGAACAGTGAGGACATGCTACTGATATCCGTATGCCATCAGACAATAAAATACTCATAAGTTCATTTTACTTGCTATTACAAAAACTATAATAAGAGGCTTATTTTTTTCAGGATGGTTCCCCATGCAGTGAACACTCTGATTATTTACTCTGGACTACTACCCTACTTGTTTGCTCCTTTGTCCATTCACTCATTTCTTTCTGCAACGATTTATTGTGCACCTAGTATATGTTGCTGTAAAGAACAAGAAAAACCAAGGTGCCTCTTGTCGTTAAGTTCTACCTCCATCTGCCCCTAATAAACAACTAAGGTGTTTTGTTTGTCTG
Organism: Cervus canadensis; assembly: GCF_019320065.1. Lineage (NCBI taxonomy): Eukaryota > Metazoa > Chordata > Mammalia > Artiodactyla > Cervidae > Cervus > Cervus canadensis. The sequence goes on from NC_057391.1 coordinate 86,328,595, forward strand.
CTTGCTTGCTTTTTTCTCTATCAATCATTAGAATTCAATTCCTAAGTTCAGGTACATTCTACCTCACTCTTACCAGAGCCTTTCATTATAGAAAATTTACTTCTTTATTTCTGTTCTCTATTCTAGAAACACAAGTTCCCTCTTTTTTGAGCAAACTACTGAACAATTAACCTGATACTGGATTATCAGTCCTATGTGGACTGACCCGAAATAGATGAAAATTGAATATACAAGAAGAAAAGGCTCTATAATTCCAAGAATTATAATATGCAAGAGCTTGGTATAAGAGAAAGTTCTTAATGATCAGAGGATACTGTAATTCACAATCAAAATTAAAGTCTAAAAGAAAAACTTTGAAGAAATATGCAGCATTAAAAAAAAAAACTGGAAATCCTAAATGATATAAATTCCAATTAATTAACATATATGGAACAATCAGATACGGTATTTTTCAAATCTTTAGAAACTACAAAAGAGGCAACTGAGATATAAAAAGAAAAAGAATATCGCCCCCCCCAATCAACAACTCTTCCTCAATAAACACTCTAACCATGCATATATTCTGCTCTGTCACCTAGAGTAAGAGGAGAAGTAGTATAAGGTGCTACACATAAAAATAAATAAAACCCCCATAAGATCTTTTGTAGGTAATCAGCAGGTCTCACCTTTTCTTTCCCAGTCTCCAAATACCCCAAAGCATGGACATTCCTTCATTTCCTTGTATCTTAGAAATCAACAGACATTTCCAATCTCCTGTTACCATGACAGCCAGGATATGTCTGAGTTAGCCAAAGCAACAGGTGCTAATATCACACTAACAGGAAACTTCCTAATAGCAAAATGACAAAGAAAAACTTCTCTTTATGAGTTTTACCATTATCTACAATGCATATTCCTTGAGGGTAATTTATAGCAACTCACAGTTAGAGAAGACAAAAGAAACAATTCCCTCTGTGGTTGCTTTCTCTGAAGCATGAAACCTATGTGAAAAAAAGAATTCTAGAACCAACCAGAGCCACTCCATCAACAACTCTTCCCTTTTGTGAAGCATACACCCAACTCTACATAATACTTTCCATAGCCTTATATGTAAATTCTTCTGTAAATCCTTATCTGAACTAGAATTTTATTTTATTTTACTTCATCTTATTTTTTTCGCCATGACATGCAATATGGGGGAATCTTAGTTCCCCAACCAGGGATAGAACCCGCAGCCCCTGCAGTGGAAGCTCAGAGTCCTAACCAATGGACTGCCAGGGAAGCAGTCCTGAATTAGAATTTTACATTTAAAACACTATGTCTCTTTTACATATGGAACCCAGTGAAACAACACACACTATTAAGACACCAATAGGTAGTCACTGAAGATAAGTCAGTTCTGGCTCTCCTATGGCTTCTGAGCAAGGCAAGTACTTTCATTAGCATAAATTGAACTGAAAGAAATACAAAGTAAACTATACAGCCAAATATGTATTATAAGCCATGAATATCACTTAACATTTCTGTCCAGGTAGTAGTAAAAATAAATGTATATTTCTACAAAAATGTTTTTTAACAAAAAGTTATACTTTAGAAAGAACAGATATTTCAAAGAGAATGGGGTAACAGTGAGCATAGTTAATACTACATACCAATTTCTTACAAAATGGACTTTAGGACTGAGATGCAGAAAGGTGAGTACAATATTTGAGAACTAGAACTATAAAAGGAGGGAGGCGTTTCAAAGTGCTCATGGAGAAATACTGACCTAAAGAAAGAATGCAAAAAATTGCAGATGAAAAATAAACTAGAGATTTAAATGGAGCTAGAGTTATGGAAAAGTAGTAAGATGCTTAGTCACCTGGACATGGTAATGGAGACATGGAAATTGAAAGACAAAACAAAACATTTTTTTTAAAAGTTCAGATTGGTTTACATGGAGACACCTGAGGGCAAACACTGATGTCTTATCGAACACCAGTCTTACACCAAGACTTACACACAAGAAAGGTTACAATTGGACCCGGGGACAGGAGATTATAAAGAAGTTAAATAGAAAGGTACATTAGTTTAACATGGAATGAAGATCAATTTACAGTGAAGTTTAAAAAATAATCAATGAAAAAGGTTTGCATGCAGAAGCCTCAGGCGGAGGTACAGATATTCATTACAGCTCAATAAATGTCAGAGAAAACAAATTCTAAAGCAACTCTCTGTCAGAAAGTATATTTTAAAGATTTGCCCCACACATTTCAAGAGGAAGAGAAAAAGAGGTATGGGTAACACATTTCTATGTGAACTATGCAGAAAGCATTAGTGCTGAATCAAATTCAAAGGACAGAAGATATTTCAAATTCTTACTTTTTTTCCCTAGCATAGTTAAATAAAAGCTTTTTTATTCTCTTAATAACTTATAGATTGTTTCTCTGCCTGAGATAAGAACAAAACTAGTGAAAATTTTCAGATTTAACAAGAAAATTAGTACAAACGCATGCAGATATCAATATTGCAGAACAGGATGAATACAGAAGGCCAGAGTTTCTACACTGATTTCCAACTGGAAAGTAACCACATATTAATCAGCAATATTCTTCCTCTTTGGACAGTTTATTTCTTGAGAACAACTTTCACCTGGAGAATGTTTGCTTGAAAACAGGGTATTTCCTTGAAATTGCATCTGCCTTTCCTCTCGCCCATTTTGATAAGCATATTTATGAAATGTTATGAGAATTTGTGTTTCAAAAGTATCTCCAAGATGTACTACATGCAACAGCTATCTTCTCCTCCACGCGCTGCTCTAGAAAACACTTTAACTTTACCATGGATAAAGATATGAATATTAAAGTGACTCAATTAAACTGGAAATAGAACTGCCATATGACCCAGCAATCCTACTTCTGGGCATACACACCAAGGAAACCAGATCTGAAAGAGACACGTGCACCCCAATGTTCATCGCAGCACTGTTTACAAGAGCCAGGACATGGAAGCAACCTAGATGTCCATCAGCAGACGAATGGATAAGGAAGCTGTGGTACATATACACCATGGAATATTACTCAGCCATTAAAAAGAATTCGTTTGAATCAGTTCTAATGAGATGGATGAAACTGGAGCTCATTATACAGAGTGAAGTAAGCCAGAAAGATAAAGAACATTACAATATACTAACACATATATATGGAATTTAGAAAGATGGTAACAATAACCCTATATAGAAAAAGAAACACAGATGTACAGAACAGACTTTTGGACTCTGTGGGAGAAGGCGAGGGTGGGACGTTTCAAGAGAACAGCATCGAAACATATATATTATCTAGGGTGAAACAGATCACCAGCCCAGGTTGGATGCATGAGACAAGTGCTTGGGTCTGGTGCACTGGGAAGACCCAGAAGAATCGGGTGGAGAGGGAGGTGGGAAGGGGGATCGGGATGGGGAATACATGCAAATCAATGGCTAATTCAAGTCAATGTATGACAAAAACTACTACAATATTGTAAAGTAATTAGCCTCCAACTAATAAAAAATAAATAATAAAGTGACTCAATCAGAGGCCTCACTGATAGGGAAAAACAAGAAATCGTGTTACCTAGAAACATACCTCTGAGAAGTGTTCATATTAAATAGCCATAGCCACAAAGTGCCTGGAAAGCAAGGTTAGCTCCTTGATTAAATGAGAGCTCACAATTTCAATTAAATAAAGAATAAGAAAACTAACTCCTCTATAAGTTCATAATCATTAGCATTACATTGACACTAAATCATACTACACAGATGTCTCCCTTTCATTGAAGAAGAAACTCCTCCCAAAAGGCAAGGACATTTTAGTTTCTAATAACCTCAGAGTTCCAAAATATCCTTACATCTTAGCTATATCCTTCCAGCTACAGTTATTTCATCTCTCCTCAAGATGAAAGTCTTCTGTGTTAAGGTGTGTTGAGTCATTACAGTCAGAACAGAAGAGGGGAGAGAGATGTTAATATGAGGGCAACTGTTAATAACAGTGCCCTCAGCAAAGGTTTCAAGGGGCACTATGACCCTGTTAAGGGGGGAAAGAAGGAGGAAATGTGACTCATAAATTGGATATACACCTGTCCTGATTCCAGTGAGCTTAGGAAGTTTTGAAGAGAGTCAAAATTCTCACCACTGTAAAACTATATATTAGTCATAATACCACACTGCTGTTGCTATACAGTCACTAAGTCATGTCTGACTGTTTGCAACACGATGAACTACAGCGTGCCAGGCCTCCCTGCCCTTCACTATCTCCAGAAACTTGCCCAAACTCAAGTCCATTGAGGCAGTGATGCTATCCAACCATCTCTTCCTCTGTGGCCTCCTTCTCTTCCTGCCCTCAATCTTTCCCACCATCAGGGTTTTTCCCAAAGAATTAGCTCTTCGCATCAGGTGGACAAAGTACTGGAGCTTTAGCTTCTACACCCTCCAACGAATATTCATAGATACTACACATAGAAAACACTAAAGATCCTACCAGAAAATTACTAGAGCTAATCAGTGAATTTCATGGGGTTCTGAAGGCAAGAATGCTGAAGTGGTTGCCATTACCTTCTCCAGTGGACCATCTTTTGTCAGAACACTCCACCATGACCTGTCTCTCTTGGGTGGCCCTACACGGCATGGCTCATAGTTTCCCTGAGTTAGACAAGGCTGTGATCCATGTGACCAGTTTGGTTAGTTTTCTGTGATTGTGGTTTTCATTCTGTCTGCCCTCTGATGGATGAGGAGAAGAGGCTTGTGGAAGCTTCCTGATGGGAGGGACTGACTGTGGGGAAATTGGGTCTTGCTCTGGTGGGTGGAGACTAGACTAGTGATCCCTTCAAGAAAATTTAGAGAAACCAAGCGAACATTTCATGCAAAGACGGGCACAATAAAGGACAGAAATGGTATGGACCTAAGAGAAGCAGAAGATACTAAGAAGAGGTGGCAAGAATACACAGAAGAACTATATAAAAAAGATCTTCAGGACCCAGATAATCACGATTGTGTGATCACTCACCTAGAGCCAGACATCCTGGAATGTGAAGTCAAGTGGGCCTTAGGAAGTTATCACTATGAGCAAAACTAGGGGAGGTGATGCAATTCCAGTTGAGCTCTTTCAAATCCTGAAAGATGATGCTGTGAAAGTGCTGCACTCAATATGCCAGCAAATTTGGAAAACTCAGCAGTGGTCACAGGACTGGAAAAGGTCCATTTTCATTCCAATCCCAAAGAAAGGCAAGGCTAAAGAACGCTCAAACTACCACACAATTGCACTCATCTCACACACTAGCAAAGTAATGCTCAAAATTCTCCAAGCCAGACTTCAACAGTACATGAACCATGAACTTCCAGATGTTTAATTTGGACTTAGAAAAGGCAGAGGAAACAGAAATGAAATTGCCAACATCCATTGGATCATCAAAAAAGCAAGAGAATTCCAGAAAGACATCTACTTCTGCTTTATTGACTATGCCAAAGCCTTTGACTGTGTGGAATACAACAAACTGCAGAAAATCCTTAAAGAGACGGGAATATCAGACCACCTGACCTGCCTCCTGAGAAATCTGTATGCAGGTCAAGGAGCAATAGTTAGAACCAGACATGGAACAACAGACTGGTTCCAACTCAGGAAAGGAGTACTTAACCCTGCTTGTTTAACTTATATGCAGAGTACATCCTGAGAACTGCTGGGTTGGAGGAAGCACAAGCTGGAATCAAGGTTGCCAGGAGAAATATCAATAACCTCAGATATGCAGATGACACCACTCTTATGGCAGAAAGTAAAGAAGAAATAAATAGCCTCTTGATGAAAGTGAAAGAGGAGAGTGGAAAATTTGGGTTAAAGCTCAACATTCAGAAAACTGATCATGGCATCTGGTCCCATCACTTCATGGCAAATAGATGGGAAAACAATGCAAATGGTGACAGACTTTATTTTGGGGGGCTCCAAAATCACTGAAGATGGTGACTGCAGCCAGTCTTGAATATTCATTGGAAGGACTGATGCTGAAGCTGAAACTCCAATACTTTGGCCACCTGATGCAAAGAACTGACTCATTGGAAAAGACCCTGTTTCTGGGAAAGACTGAAGGCAGGAGGAGGAGATGACAGAGGATGAGATGGTTAGATGGCATCACCGACTCAATGGACATGAGTTTGAGTAAGCTCGAGGAGTTGGTGATCGACAGGGAGGCCTGGCATGCTGCAGTCCATGGGGTCGCACAGAGTTGAACATGACTGAGTGACTGAAGTGAACTGAACTGGTGTGCAGGGCCATACTCAGTAAATCTTTAATCCAATTTTCTGCTTATGGGTGGGGCTGTAGTTCCTCCCTCAGGCCAAACTATGGCAGGGTAATGGCAGTAATGGCATCTCCTTCAAAAGGACTTACATCAGCACACCGCAGCTCCCAGGACTGTTGTATTTGGTGCCCCTGACTGTTGACCCACACCCCTATCAAAAACTCCTGGACACTCACAGGAAAGTCTGGCTCAGTCTCTTGTGGGGTCACTGCTCCTTTTCCTGTGTCCTGGTGTGCACAAGGTTTTGTTTGTGCCTTCCAAGAGTCTGTTTCCCCAATCCTGTGGAAGTTCTGTAATCAAATACCACTGGCCTCCAAAGTCAACTTCCCTGAGGGTTCTCAGTTCCTTTGCTGGATTCCACGGTTGGGAAATCTGTGGGCCCCAGAACTTTTGCAACAGTGCAAGCACTTCTTTGGTATAATTGTTGTCCAGTTTGTGGGAAGTCTGCGTGGTAGCTCTAAGGTGGGGCTAATGGCGACCTCCTCCAAGAGGACGTATGCCACATGCCACACCTCGCAGGTCTGCTGCAGCCTGAGTCCAGTCCCTGGGGCAGGGCACTGCTGATCTGTACCTCCACAGGAGACACTCAAACACTCAAAGGCAGGTCTGGCTCAGTCTCTTACAGAGGGCACTGCTCCTTTCCACAAGGAAATCAATCCTGAATATTCACTGGAAGGACTGATGCTGAAGCTGAAGCTCCAATACTTTGGCCACCTGATGTGAAGAGCCAACTCATTGGAAAAGACCCTGATGCTGGAAAAAACTGAAGGCAGGAGAAGAAGGGGATGACAAAGGATGAGATGGTTGGATGGCATCACCAACTCAATGGACATGAGTTTGAGCAAGATCCAGAAGTTTGTGAAGGACAGGTAAGCCTGGCATTCTGCAGTCCATGGGGTCACAAAGAGTCAGACACAACTAAGCAACTGAACAACAACAAACAAGAGAATTCAGTTAAGTCACAGGGTACAAAATCCATACACAGAAAGTCCCTGCATCTCTATATACTAGCAACAACAAAAAAAAGAAACAGAAATTAAAGAATCAATCTCACTTACCATTGCAACAAAAAGAATAAAATACTTAGGAATAAACCTACCCAAGGAGACAAAAGAGCTATATACAGAAAACTGGAAGACATTGATGAAAAGAAATCAAAGATGACATAAACAAATGGTGAGTGAGTCCATGTTATTGGATTGGAAGAATCAATATTGTGAAAAATGACTATACTACCCCAAGCAATCTACAGATTCAATACAATTCCTACTAAATTAGCAATGGCATTTTTCACAGAACTAGAACAAACAATTTCACAATACATATGAAAACACAAAAGACTCCAAGTAAGCAAAGCAGTCTTGAGAAAGAAGAATACAGATGGAGGAATCAACCTTCCTGACTTCAGACAATACTACAAAGATACAGTCATCAAGACAGTATGGAACTGGCACAAAAACAGAAACACAGACCAATGGAACAAGATAGAAAGTTCAGAGATAAACCCACACACCTATGGGCACCTTATCTTTGACAAAAAGAATATACAATGGGGAAAAGATACTTTCTTCAACATGTGGTACTGAGAGAACTGGACAGTTATGTGTAAAAGAATGAAATTAGAACACTTCCTAACAACATACATGAAGATAAACTCAAAATAGATTAAAGACCTAAATGTAGGACCAGGAACTATAAAACTCTTAGAGGAAAACATAAGCAGAACACTCTATGATATAAATCACAGCAAGATCTGTCAGGGAATGTTTGACGGGAGGATTCCTACATGCTGTCTCTCATGAGTCCTTTGTCCCTCTTCAAGCGGAACAGCACGCTGCTCCCAGGGACTGAGGTCATTGTGTGAGGCAAGCATGAGTCTCCTTTAGTAAACATTCTCCTTAGGACAAAACAGCTTAATCTCCTTCCCCTTTCTTGAGATATGGATTGTCTCCTGACCTTGTGGTAACAGTTGCTGTACATTTGGTTTTCTGATCTCTATCATTCCCGAAAGAAGTTTCTTGTACTGCAGCCTATATATACTCATAGAAAAATCATTAAAGCACCTTTGCTCCATCAGAGCTTAGGTCCCCGGGTCTTTTTTGTCTCTCTCTCTCTCTCTTTCTCTCTCTCTCTTTCTCTCTTTCACTTTCTTATCGTCGACTCCGCACCACAAGGTTCCGGTCCATTAAAGGACCCCAACAAATGGCGCCCGAACAGGGACACTGGTGTACGTGGCATATCGGGCGGACTGACTCAGGGACCTATTGAGGTCGGTAAGTACTAAGGCATGGGTTAAACGGCTGGCCAGCCCCATCATTTTTCTACTTTACTTCACCATTTGTTTAAATTTCAGGGACTTCTGGCTTCACGGCAATGAATAGAGGCTTGCCTTTAAACAGTAGTTGAACATAATCCTTAGTTTCCTGATAAATGCAGTTTTGATTTAGAAATTTGGCTCCAGGTCAAAGAAAATGTTAAATGAGCAGCCAAACAAGAAAAAAATATTCCAATTGATCTCTAGCCCCTATGGGCTCTTATTAAAGCTGTAATTCTGCCATTTCAAGGTACATTCTAGCCCTTCCAATATTCAGCGACAGAACACTTGTTACATAAATATAAATTAAATGATTAAACTTTACAAAAGGCCCAATTAAAACAATACAAAATATCTCAAAATTTTCTTACTAGCCCTGCCCCGGCTGCTCCAAATGCTTCTCCTCTGCCAACAGTCACAACTACACCCTTTAGACCGGCAGAGATTCACTTTCTCTCTCCCTTATCCTAATCATATCGGGCCTCATAAAAGATTTCAATAGACTGTTACCTCAAGGTATGCTTAAAAGTCCTGCTACTGCTGCTGCTAAGTCACTTTGGTCGTATCCTACTCCATGCGACCCCATGGATGTCAGCCCGCCAGGCTCCCCCGTCCCTATGATTCTCCAGACAAGAGTACTGGAACAGGGTGCCATTGCCGTCTCCATAACAGTCCTAGTATTTGTCAAAATTTTGTAGCCAAGGCTTTACTTCCTATGTGACAACAATTCCCTCATGCATATATCATTAATAATATACTATAGCTACAAAAAAGAAAAATGATATTTTTGACACTGAATGGCTATGATATTCTTTAGATTCCGGAGGAAACTGATAAAAATAAAATATTTTTTGAAATTGCAAAACCAGTTCTTCTTGCACGTGCAGTTAAAAAAAGGTTAACTTGTTAAAATTTTTTTTTTTTTGAGCTCCAATTCTGCCTGGAAAACAAAAATAGGCCTAAGAAAAAACCTTAAGTTAACTCTTATCATGTCCTTGGGATACACAGCCCACTCTATCTAGGACTCCAGCCATTAACAAATTGGTGGAGCTCAAAATAAATAAAACAAAAGGATATTTTAAATTTCAAACAGAGAACTGTGCCTATGTATCTAAAATTATCTATGTCTCAATGTATGTCTTTGTTTTTGGATAATGTGGAATTAATGAGCTCTATTTGGATTCAGCTTTACATGAACTGAAGGGTGTTCAATGTTGGGTATAATGTTTATTTAAATGTGAATGTGATTTAAATATAATTATTTGTTAATCTAGTTTGGACATGTCTTGAGTCATCAACATTATATAATACTTTTATTATGCCCTAAGTTTGTCAACAAAAAGGTAACTCTTTATATATATATATATACAAATATATAGATGAGATAAAAACTTTTAGATAAGCTCTTAGAAATAATTGTATTTTTGATAGAATGATCTATTATCTATAATCTGGAGCCATCTCTTGGCATTGGAGTGACTTAGGTTTCTAGAGTTGTGCTGAACTAAGTAGAAGTTTGTTGAATGGCTGGGTCATTTCCAAATGAAGTAGGATTTTGAAGCGTTAATTGCTGAACATTGGCTTACTCTTAAAAGGGGTTTTTCTTGCAGAAGAGCTGAAGAGATTTTGAGCTGTTAATGAATATAAATATATATTTATATAAAAATGGATATATATATAATATAATATGATTTGAGAAATATGTTCAACGGTCTATAAAATGCTAACATACAAGACATTTCATGGTTGCTATAGAAAAGTAAAATATATGCTTTTAATAAAAAGATATAAGAAATGGCAAATAAAATGATGAATACAAAAATATTTTTTTTAATTGTTGAAACATTATAACATTATAAACATTATAAAATAAAGTGGTATTTACATAAGCTTTACTAGACTAGTTTTTCATTGTTGTTCTAGCTACAGCAAATGTTCTTTTTCCAAATTAAACCAAATTAAAAACAAAAAAAAAATTCTGAGAAAACAATATTTAACAAAATTAACTTTGGTCAACAGATACATTCAGACTACAAATATATTAAAAAATACAGCTGAAATGCTTGGGTGGATCACAATGAAAACCACAAAGTATGGTATGTTTATTTGAAATAAACATTACATTTGTTTATTATGCTATCATACTTTGTTTTGGCCTTTTAACTTTTAAAGATATTTAGTGCTAAAATTTTAAAAAGGCTTATAACAAATGAAGGAAAATTTTATGGCAAATTGATGTAACTCATTGTCCTGAACTTTCTTCCTCTTCCTTCTTACATGTCTCGATCAATACAAATTCTTCTTTTCTAGGGGCAACACCTCTCTAAGGTAAGACTACACAACATGTTATAACCCACCTATCAACTTACTTCACGATAATGAGAACACCTAATTCTATAAAAACAGACAATGACTCTGCCTATATTTCTAAGCAGTTCAAACAGTTTTTACATTCATTCTCTATTAAACAGATTGCAGACATTCCTTATAGTCCACAAACACAAGACATGATTGGACAAACACATTACACACTGTAACTGCAAATAAAAAATTAAATAAGAGAAAATACACAGGAACACTTTTGTCTTCCTTGTCCAGAGCAAACTTTGCTAGATTCTGGTATAATGTAGCCTTTAAGCCTATAACTATTGTTGGTGTGACTATTTCTGTTCCCAATGTGTAGGATTCTTAAAGCAGGGCGAAAACGGCATTAAAAAAAAAAAAAAAAAAGACACCATTTCCCGAATGGATTATTTGTTCCTAAGAATATCAGAAATGTGGAATGTTTGCCTTCTTTTCAGGTCTGTCTTGGAAGTGTAATCATCCTCTTTAACACACTAAACAGTGAGATTCAACATTTGCTAAGCTGCATTTCTTTTTCAAGGACAAGGTCAAATATATTTGGATGTGAGCAACATTTCATTTGTCAAGCTGTTCTGCATCACCTTTTCAATAATTTCACTTAGAAAAAAATATTTGAATGGTTACTCCTAATCCTTTGCCCCAAATAACACAAACCACAGCCAAATACCAGTCCCAAACAGATTTCTGAATGATTTTTTTTTCTCTTTTAGACTGAAATATTTCTTAAGAATGTTTTCATCATTATCGCTTTCCTCTCTTTTTATAACTATTGTTAATATAGCCTTATTTGTTTTAAAGTTTTTAAACTTACCACAAAGAGATGTTTTGACAAAAGCAAAAAACAAACAAACAAAAAAAGAAGTTTTTAAACATTATAGGACACCTCCTTTCCTTTGCCCATTTGATATCAAGACGGGTTAACTAATCAATAGAAATCTAAGAAACTAATCTTACAGGGAAAGGATATGCTTCTATTTCTCCAGATAGATCCAACGAGCTCACATGACTTCCTCTTCAAAAGATTCAACCTAAGGGGGCCCCCAGCATTCAGACTAGAGATAAAACAGCAAAAAACCCAGGAAGAAAGAATTCCAATATAAGCCATGGCGACATTAAAAATTTCCAAAAAACGCCGCACTCAACGTCATCGACCTTATGATCTCCCTACTTGGCGACAGATAAAAACCCTTACTAATTAAACTAAAAACCTGATTTCTCAACAGAGAATGCCTCAGAATCCTAAAAATATTTTTCTTCGCTATGCTTGCTTTGCTTGCTTTTGCTTCCCCCGCTCAGGCTGACCTGATCGATCACACTTACTGGGCTTATATACCTAACCCCCCTTTTTTATTGTAGGTTGTAAAATGAACAGATATAGAACCAATCACATCCACTAATGAGTCAACACATATGCCCCCTCCTTAGAACTGGAGGGGCCCTCTCATCCTGAAAAAAAAAAAAAAACTAATTAATATCGTTCTAGGTTATAAAGTCCTTCCTTTATATATGGGCCCCAAAATTATGTATAAACGTTAGTCGACAAACTTGGGCTTTCGTCCTGCCTCCAAAAAAAGATTTTTAGACACTACTTGGATTATTTACTGCCCTTTCTTTGTCAGTAAACCATGTTTATACTACTGAAACTTTAGGGAAAGAATTAGAAAAAGAACAAAGAACAGCATGCCAAGGGTTTACTAATAAGAACTTTAAATATACTCCTGATCATTGGGACAAATGTCAGGCCAAACCAGAAAAATTAATGTTTATAGCTAATCATACAATTGTCAATTGGGGAACCCATAGTATGTGGTTATTGAACTGCTCAGATGATATTAACAATACTATGTATGATTATATTACTCAAGTAACATGGAAGGTTACTAATACTACAATGGAACATTACCATGACAGAGGACTTCTTGGCTAGCTTGATGATGGAATGGCCCCCACCTCATCCTCGAATCATCTTTGATAAACAGATTGGGCCTAAACAATGGGACATCTGGAAACTTGCTGCAAACACCGAAGAACTTAAGACTTGGACCAGACATTTCACAGGGACCAGTCATAGCTATAACAATTATTTCTTTCGCTATAATCAATCATATTTTATACAAGCCTGTGTTCCATTTCCTTTTGTTACAGCTATAGGAAACTTACAATTCAATAAGACTATACGTTCTGTAACTTGCATAAATTGCAGATTATGTACTTGTCTTAACTCCTCTATTTCCTTAAGATATGATTCTCTTTTAATTCTTCGATCTCGACGTAGTCTATGGTTACCAATAAATCTCCAACGGCCCTGGGAAGAAGGTCCCATGGCTGGACTTGCTTCCTGGTTGCTTACTAAATTGCTCTAGCGATGTAAATGATTCATTGGATGGCTGATTTTTGGCATTATAAGATTAATAACTATTTGCACCATTGCTGTCATCACTAGTGTTACTTTACAAACCTCAATTCAAACACATAATTTTATCCAAAATTGGACTAAACATGCCCATACTATATGGCCCACTCAGACTCAGATAGATGAGGAAATTCAAGAAGAAATACAGGAACTGAAAACAGCCATCGAATGGGTTGGAGATCAATTAACAGATGTACAAAAACAGGTGATGCTAAAATGTGACTGGAATTCTACTCAATTTTGTGTTACTCCTGTTCATTTTAATAATAGTGCCTACAACTGGGAACAAATCAAGTATCATTTACAAAACATACATGATAATGCCTCTCTGAATGTACAGTTATTACAAAAAGAAATATTTGAAACCTTTTCTAATAATCTGCCCTCTTCCATTGATATGGAAACTTTAGCTAAACAATTGGCTGATCAATTATCTCGGCTAGACCCACGTGGATGGTTTCAAAGTCTTACTCATAGCATTGGATCTGGAACCATAATTTTGGTGATTGTCTTAACAATTATATTTGTTGTCTACCGTTGCCTTCATGCAAAGATTGTCAAAACTAAACAGACTCTGATGGTCAGAACTCTTCTTACAAATATTATAAATAAATAAGGGGGAATTGTCAGGGAATGTTTGATGGGAGGATTCCTACATGCTATCTCTCATGAGTCCTTTGTCCCTCTTCAAGCGGAACAGCACGCTGCTCCCAGGGACTGAGGTCATTGTGTGAGGCAAGCATGAGTCTCCTTTAGTAAACATTCTCCTTAGGACAAAACAGCTTAATCTCCTTCCCCTTTCTTGAGATATGGATTGTCTCCTGACCTTGTGGTAACAGTTGCTGTACATTTGGTTTTCTGATCTCTATCATTCCCGAAAGAAGTTTCTTGTACTGCAGCATATATATACTCATAGAAAAATCATTAAAGCACCTTTGCTCCATCAGAGCTTAGGTCCCCGGGTCTTTTTTGTCTCTCTCTCTCTCTCTTTCTCTCTCTCTCTTTCTCTCTTTCACTTTCTTATCGTCGACTCCGCACCACAAGGTTCCGGTCCATTAAAGGACCCCAACACACCTCCTCTAATACAAATGCAAGAAAGCTTGCTATGGATCCTGAACAAAACAGTAACTATGAATTTACACAGCTCCTTAAACTTCTAAGCTGTGAACTGAGAGTGAATTTATGCCCCATGATTTAATAGGCACCTATAGACAAAGGGTTTTCTCCATCAGTTACAATTTTAGTTTTAATTGCTTTCCAGTCTAGAATTTAGACAATACCTTAGCCCTGAAAGATACTTAAATATTGGCATGTTATTATTAAGACTAATATTAGGTTAGAAAACTTGAAATTATAGCTGAAACACCAATACTTTGGCCACCTGATGCAAAGAGCTGACTCATTTCAAAAGACCCTGATGCTGGGAAAGATTGAGGGCAGGAGGAGAAGGGGAAGACAGAGGATAAGATGGTTAGATGGCCTCACCGACTTGATGGACATGGGTTTAGGTGGACTCTGGGAGTTGGTGATGGACAGGGAGGCCTGGCGTGCTGTGGTTCATGGGGTAGCAAAGAGTCGGACACGACTGAGCGACTGAATTGAACTGAATTCTTTTTGAAAAGTTAATGTGATACATTAATATGACTCCACACTAAACTTCCAGGACTTCAGAAGGAAAAATGCAAAATATGGCACAAAATTCAGAAGACATGTGAAATATTTATATCTAAAACCACTTTATTGGGGTCTAAGTGACACATAAAAAGCTGTATATACTTAATGTAGAGAAAGCAATACGTTTGGAGATAGGTATAAAGCCATGGGACAATCAATGAACATGAACATATTCATCACTCCCAAAGTTTCCTTCTGTCCCCTTTGTTATTATTTTATGTGTGTAGTAAGAAATCTTGAACATAAAATCTGCTCTTTTCAAAAATGTTAAGTATACAATACTGTATTATTAGCTATAAGTGCTATGTTGTATAATAGATCTTCAGAATGTATTTAACTTACATAACTGAAACTTTCTACGCTTAACCATGACCTACCACGTTTCCACTACCCCCAGCCCCTGGCATCCACCATTCTACGCTGCTTCTATGAGGTTGACTCTTTTAGATTCCACATATGAGTGAGACCATATATTAATCAGTTCAGCTCGGTTCAGTTGCTCAGTTGTGTCCAACTCTTTGCAACCCCATGGACTGCAGCACGCCATCACCAACTCCTGGAGTTTACTCAAACTCATGTCCATCACCAACTCCCAGAGTTTACTCAAACTCATGTCCATTGAGTCGGTGATGCCATCCGACCATCTTATCCTCTGTCGTCCCCTTCTCCTCCCACCATAGTATTTATCTTTCGGAGAAATTGTTACTCTAGTTCTATACCAGAGAAGGTAATCGTCTATTGCACATAATTTGAGATTGAAATGAGAAAAGTAATGAATGGACAAAAGTTTTTAACTAATACAACACACTTTCTATTATTCTGGTTGAAACCCATTTACAAATACTACTGTGTATTTCAACTGGATGAGAAAGATGCATTTCAACA